>NW_028327180.1:55640059-56265059 GCF_987537825.1 Furipterus horrens | reverse complement strand
TCGTCAGGGCACACGCCTAGATTATGGGTTTAGTGCCAGGTCAGGGCATGTGCAAGAGGCAGCCAACCGATATTCATTTCCTTCTCTCTCTCCATCCCTTCTGACCTCTCTAAAATCGAGGAGCATGTCCTCTGGTGAGAATTAAATAAGTAAGTAAATAAATAAACACTCAAAGAAATCATGAGATGGTGGATGGGAATTCCAGACCTAAAGAAAAGCATCAGCCTTCAGACTGCTAGAGCTCACTGAATATTAAGTAGCACGAATAAAAAGTAAAATAGAATTTAAAAATCTAGACACATTGTGGTACAATCTTGAAAGGAAAAGCCTACTAACTTCCAAAGAGAGAAATTAGGTTATCCCAAAAAAATGAAAATCAGTGTGACAACAGACATCTCCATCACCAATCATGAATACTAAAAGATATTGCAGCAATTTCTCTAGTGTTCTGAAGGAAAACAAATCATTTTAAACCTAGAATCCAATACTTTGCCAAACTAGCATTCAAGTGGGGATGCAGAATCAAGACATTTTCAAGCATGCCTTCTATTAAACTTCCCCAAAGTATCCAGGAAAGCATAAGATACAAAATACAATAAATAATGGAGAGGGAAATGGAATAAAAACATAGAATTAATGCATTAGTGTTTCAGAAGAAAGGGAAATTTCAACCTGGAATTAAAATGGGAGGTGGGAGCTGTGTGCAGGACCCCTGGCGCAACAGGAGGCTGCGGTGCATGATGCTCCACACGTGATCCATGTGTGCCCCAAGTGTGCTCCATGTTCACGTGCTCCACACGTGCTCCACGTGTGCTCCACATGCACACGCTGCCGGCTGCACAGGGCTACCATGCTCTGGAAACAACCTACTTTGTGGTTTTTAATAAACTATACTGATTTACCAAATAACTGTACTTGTAAACCAGTTTTGCTTCTTTTTTTGTATATTTTATTGATTATGTTGTTACAGTAGTCCCAATTTTATCCCCTTTGCTCCTCTCTGTCCAGTACCCCCCTTCCTTACAGCAATCCCACCCCCCTTAGGGTCGTGCATGTAAGTTCTTTGGCTTCACCCTTTCCTATATTATTCTTAACTTCCCCCTGTCTGTATTGGACCAACCAATTATGCTTCTTAATCCCTTCACCATTTCCTCATTTCTCCCTGTTCCCCCTCCCAGCTGATAACCCTTCAAAAGATCGCCATACCTAGGATTCTGTTCTTATTCTGGTTTGCTTAGTTGGATTCTGTTTTTATTTTTTAGATTCAGTTACTGATAGTTGTGAGTTTGTTGTCATGTTAATGTTCATAGTGTTGAACTTTTTTTCCTAAGTAAGTTCCTTTGACATTTCATATAATAATGTCTTGGTGATGATGAACTCATTAGCTTTATCTTGTATTGGAAGCACTTTATCTGTCCTCCCATTTTAAATTATAGCTTTGCTGGATAAAGTAATCTTGGTTGTAGGTCCTTTCTTTTCATCACTTTGAATACTTCTTGCCAGTCCCTTCTTGCCTGCAAAGTTTCTTCTGAGAAATCAGCTGATAGTCTTACAGGAACCCCTTTGTAGGTAACTCTCTGCTTTTCCCTTCCTGCTTTTAAAATTCTCTCTTTATCTTGAACCTTTGGCATTTTAATGATGATGTGTCTTGGTATGGTCCTCTTTGGGTTTAGCTTGTTTGGGACTCTCTGTGTTTCCTGGACTTGTATGTTTATTTCCTTTGTCAAACTTGGGAGGATTTTCTTCATTATTTTTTCACATAAGCTTTCAATTTCTTGCTCTTCCTCTTCTCCTCTGGCACCCCTATGATTTGGATGTTGGCATGGTTAAAGTTGTCCCCGAGGTTCCTATGCCTCTCCTTACGTTTTTCAATTCTTGTTTCCTCATTCCGTACTGGTTGACTTTTTTTCTTCCTTATGTTCCAAATTATTGACTTGAACCCCAGTCTTCTTCCCTTCACCATTGGTTTTGTGTGGATTTTCCTTCGTTTCATTTAGCATAGTCTTCACTTCTTCCATTATGCGTTGGCAGACTTAAGCATATCTGTTAAGTCTGTGAGCCTCTTTTCACCACTGTTTTGAACTCTACATCTATTAGATGGGCTATCTCCTTGTCTGTTATGTTGGCTATCTCCTCATCACTTACTTCTCCTGCTGGAACCTTGATTCATTCTCTCTTTTGGGTCATACCTCTCTGTCTCCTCATCTTGACAGGCTTCCATGCATGTTTGCCTCTGTGTCTTAGGTAGAGCTGTTGCACCTGCTATGTTGTAAGGGGCAAAGCCTTAGGTATTTCTCAGTGTGGATCGACCCGTTTCACCACGTTGTGGCGCTGTATGTAGGGGAGGGGTCTGAGAGGGAACAATGCTGCTTGCTCAGCACTCATGCCTTTTCCAGGCACTTCTCCCACTTACTGTGGGAGACTTATGCCCCTCTAGCTGTTGCTCTGGTCATCGTTCCCATAGTGGGTGTGTTTGTAGATATTCTAGGACCTTGGGGGCCTTTTTAAAAAGAGGACTCTACTGAAAGACCTGCAGTTTCTTCCCTCTCCCCAACCCCCACTAGTTTGCCCAGTCAGAAACAATAAGGCTTTGTTTTCTCTGGCGCTGGAATCGTGAGCTATGCGGTCTGGTCTGGTGCTAGGAGCACTCCCCTGGTGTCCCTCCCTACTTTTAAAAATGTTACTGCGCTTTCCACCAGCCTGCCACTGCCACCACTGCTGCCACAAGCACACGGCATCCTCTCCACTCCAGCTCCACCCCTCCTACCTGTCTGGATGAGTATTTCTTCTTTATATCTTTTTTTTGTTGGACTTCCTTGCAGCTTGACTTTCTGGAACTTCTGATTGTCTCTAGTTTTGAGGTAGTTCCAGTTTTGTTTCTTAATGTTAGTACGTGTTGATAATTCAAAAGCAGCAGAGTATCCATTCTTGTGAAGTGCTCATGGAACCTGTAGTATTTACAGTAGCCAAGACAGAGAAGCAGCCAAAGCGCCCAATGATTCATCAGTGTATAAAGAAGACGTGGGTGTCCTGGAAGTTGAGGTGGCAATACTGCAGCCTCAGTATGGGATGGCGGGCTCTCCTCCAAGACCACAGCGAGCCTAAGCATGGTGGTGATGCACACACGAAATGGTACAAATGAGCTATTATAGCATTGGCCTAGCAATGAACACAGGACTGCCTCTGTACTCAGAAGCCCCATAACGTGGTGTATGTGCTGAGCCCTCTTCCTGATATTCTTGGATGGCAGTGTGTGGTCTGAGGCCCTGAGATGACTCCTTATGATGATGGCTATTACCACTGAAAACTAGTTTTTCCCAGAGAATTTTCTATTTTTTGAATTTTGTTTTTATTGTTTTTCTATTACAATTGTTCCACATTTTCCCCCATTGCTCACCCCCCCAAGCCCATCCCTTCTCCCACAGTCAATCCCCACCGCGTTGTCCATGTCCATGGGTTATTTATACTAGTTCCTTTACTAAACCCTTCCCCTATTTTTCCCCCTACCCCGATAACTGTTACTCTTTCCTTGTTCAGTTTTGTTAATTTGTTTGTGTTGTTCATTAGTCTTCTGTATCAGGTGATATCATATGGTATTTTTCTTTCTTTGCCTGGCTTATTTCACTAAGCATAATTCTCTCTAGTTCCATCCATGTTGTTGCAAATGGCAGGAGTTCCTTCTTTCTTTCTGCTGCATAGTATTCCATTGTGTCAATGTACCACAGTTTTTTAATCCACTCATCTACAGAGGGGAACTTAGGCTGTTTCCAGCACTTGTCTATTGTAAATAGCACTGTTATGAACATAGGGGTGCCTAGGTTCTTCTGAATTGGTGTTTCGGAATTCTTCGGGTATAATCCTAGTAGTGGAATTGCTGGTTCAAAAGGAAGTTTCATTTTTAGTTTTTTGAGGAAATTCCAAACTGTTTTCCATAGTGGCTGTACCAGTCTGCATTCCCACCAACAGTGCAATAGGTTTCCAGTTTCTCCACATCCTCGCCAGCACTTGTTGTTTATTGATTTGTTAATGGTGGCCATTCTGACTGGTATAAAGTGGTATCTCATTGTGGTTTTTATTTACATCTCTGATGGCTAGTGATGTTGCGCATTCTTTCATATGCTTATGGACCCTCTGTATATCCTCCTTTGAGAAGTGTTTGTTCGGGTCCTTTGCCCATTTTTTAGTTGGGCTGTCTGTCTTCTTGGTGTTGAGACATGTAAGTTCTTTATATATTTTGGAGGTCAATTCCTTGTCTGAGGTATCATTGGAAAATATGTTTTCCCATATGGTTGGTTCCCTTTTCATCTTGCTGATGTTTTCTTTAGCTGAGCAGAAACTCTAGTTTGATGTTGCATTTGTTTATTCTTTCCTTTATTTCCCTTGCCATAGGAGAGGTATCAGTGAAAATATTGTTACATGGGATATCTGAAATTTTCCTGCCTATGTTTTTCTCTAGGACTTCTATGGTGTCATGTCTTACATTTAAGTCTTTGATCCATCTTGAGTTTATTCTGGTGTGTGGTTTAAGTTGATGGTCTAGTTTCCTTTATTTGCATGTCCCTGTCCAGTTCTCCCAGCACCATTTGTTGATGAGGCTCTTCTCACTCCATTTTATGTTCCTTCTCCCTTTTTCAAATATTAGTTGGCCATATAGACCTGGGTTTATTTCTGGGTTCTCTATTCTGTTCCATTTCATCTATATGTCTGTTCTTATGGCAGTACCAGGCTTTTTTGATCACAGTGGCTTTGTAGTATAGTTTGAGATCAGATATTGTGATTCCTCCTACTGAATTCTTCTGTCTCAAGATTGCTGTGGCTATTCGGGGTCGTTTTTGGTTCCATATAAGTTTTTGAAGTATTTGTTCTGGGACTGTGAAATATGTCCCTGGTATTTTAATAGGGATTGCATTGAATCTATAAATTGTTTTTGGGTAGTATGGACATTTTAATGATGTTGATTCTTCCCATCCATGAACATGGTGTATGCTTCCATTTCTTTGTATCTTCCTTAATTTCTTTCTTCTGTGTAATGTACTTTTCCAAGTACAGGTCTCTTATCTCTTTGATTAAGTTTATTCCTAGGTACTTTATTCTTCTTGTTGCTATAGTAAATGGGATTTTTCTTCTAGTTTTTATCTCTGATATTTTATTGTTGGCGTACAGAAATGCCTTTGATTTCAAAATATTGACTTTGTACCCTGAATTTTGCCAAATTCACTTATTATGTTGAGTAGAGTTTTCATGGAGTCGATAGAGTTTTCAATGTACACTATTAAGTCATCTGCAAATAATAACAGTTTTACTTACTCTTTTCCACTTCGGATGACTTTTTTTTTCTTGTCTGATTGTTATGGCTAGAACTTCCTACACTATGTTGAATAGGAGTGGAGAGAGTGGGCATCCTTGTCCTATTCCTGATCTCAATGGGAATGCTTTCAGTTTTTGTCCATTGAGTATGATGTTGGCTTCAGGTTTCTCGTATATAGCCTTCATCATGTTGGGGTATGCTCCCTCTATTCCCATTTTGCTGAGTGTATTCATCATAACTGGGTGTTGTACTTTATCAAATGCTTTTTCAGCATCTGTTGATATGATTATGTGACTATTGTCTTTCATTTTCTTTATGTGGTTTATTATGTTTATTGATTTTTGAATATTAAACCATCCTTGCATCCCTGGGATGAATCCCACTTGACTGTGATGTACAGTATTCCCTCACTTATCGCGAGTATTGTGTTCTAGACCCACCCGCGATAGGTGAAAATCCATGAAATAAGAACCTTACATTTATTTTAGTATTTATATATTTTTAAGGCTTTGTAAACACTTCCCACACACTTATAAGCCATTCCCAGTCCCTTATTAACCTTTTCCACACTTTTATAAACACTAATTATGTTCTTAAACATATTCTACACTCTTAAACCTACACAACTTTAACAATATACATATACAGTACTGCAAAATTCCATGACATAGAAAAAAACCCGTGATAAATAATTAAATATATTTTTTAAAAGCCTACGATACAGTGAGGCCATGACAAGTGAACAGCGATATAGAGGGAGACTACTGTGTGATCTTTTTAATGTATTGTGAGATCAGGTTTGCCAATAATTTGTTGAGAATTATAGCATCTGTGTTCATCAGTGATATCGGCCTGTAGTTTTCTTTCTTTGTTGTGTCTTGATCTGGTTTTGGAATTAGGGTAATACTGGCTTCATAGAAAGAGTTTGGGAGTCTTCCCTCTTCTTGGATTTTTTGGAATAGTTTGAGAAGGGTAGGCGTTAATTCTACCTTCAATGTTTTGTGAAATTCGCCTGTGAAGCCATCCGGTCCAGGGCTTTTGTGTGCCAGGAGTTTTTTGATTACTGTTTCAATTTCACTCTTTGTTATCAGTCTGTTCAGGCTTTTTGCTACTTCTTGATTCAGCTTTGGAAGATTATATGTTTCTAGAAATTTTTCCATTTCACCTAGGTTGTCAAGTTTCTTGCCACACAGTTGTTTGTAGTAATTTCTTACAATCCTTTGTATTTCTGTGGTATCAGTCATGAGTTTTTCTTTTTCATTTCTGACTTTGTTTATTTGGGTCCTCTCTCTTTTTTTCTTGATGCCTGGCTAAAGGCTTGTCAATTTTGTTGATCTTTTGAATTGTTTGTTTAGTTTCTCTGTCATTTAATTCTGCTCTGATCTTGATGATTTCCTTCCTTCTACTCACTCTGGGCTTTGTTTGTTGTTGTTCTTCTAGTTTTTGTATCTATGAGGTTAGATTTTTCATTTGAGATTCTTCTATTCTTTTTAGGTAAGCCTCTATTGCTATGAACTTTTCTCTCAAGACTGCTTTTGCTGTGTCCCATAGGTTTTGGGCTGTAGTGTTCTTATTATCATTTGTTTCCAGAAACTTCTTGATTTCCTCCTTTATGTCATTGTTAACCCATTCATTATTTAATATTATGTTATTCATTCTCCATGAGTTTGAATATCTTTGAGTTTTTTCCTTGAGGCTGATTTCTAGTTTCAAGGCATTGCGATCTGAGAAGATGCTTGATATAATTTCAATTTTCTTGAGTTTGTTGAGGCTTGTTTTGTGTCCTATCATGTGGTCTATCTTTGAAAATGTTCCATGTGCATTTGAAAAGAACATATATTTTGCTTCTTTGGGGTGAAAAGTTCTATATATATCAACTAAGTGCATTTGATCTAGAGTGTTGTTCAATGCCTCAATATCCCTGGTATGTTTTTGCTTCAAAGATCTGTCCATTGTTGACAATGGGTTGTTGAAGTCCCCTACTATGAGTGTGTTGCTGTTGATATCTTTCTTGTAGTCTTCCAAGATTTTTCTTATATATTTTGGTGCTCCTATGTTAACCAGAATTATATCTTCTTGATGTTCCCCTGTAAAATCTGTTTTGTCTGATATAACTATTGCTACCCCAGCTTTTTTTTTATTCATGTCCATTTGCTTAAAATACGTTTTTTCCCTCCCTTCACTTTCGGTCTGTAAATATCTTGTTTTGAGGTGTGTCTCTTGTAGACAGCATATATGTGGGTCATGTTTTTGTATCCATTCTGCAACCCTATGTCTTTTGATTGGAGCATTTAATCCATTTACATTTAAGGTTATTATTGACAGGTATTTATTCATTTCCCTCGGTACCTGTGTTCCTCTCCCTCTCTCTCTTTCTTCTTTTTCTTAAAGCATTCCCTTTCACATCTCTTGCAATGCTGGTTTGGTTGAAATGTATTCTTTTAGTCTTCCTCTTTCTGGGATACTCCTTATTTCACCTTTCATTTTGAAAGAGAACCTTGCTAGGTAGAGTAGTCTTGGTTGTATGCCTTTGTTTTTCATTGCTTAAGATATTTTTTTGCCATTACCTTCTGGTTTGTAGTGTTTCTGTTGAGAAACCAGTTGATAGTCTTATCGGTGTTCCCTTGTATGTTATTTACTGTTTTTCTCTTGCAGCCTTTAAGATTCTCTCTTTGTCTTTGAATGTTGCCATTTTAATTATGACGTGCCTTGAAGTGGGCCTTTTGGGGTTCATCTTCATTGAGACTCTCCTGGATTTATATGACTTTTTCTCTCATCAAGTTAGGAAAGTTTTCTGTCATTAATTTTTCAATCAGGTTTTCTATTCCAGGCTCCTCTTCTTCTCCTTCTTTTATCCTTATGATACGGATATTTTTTCATTAACTGTTGTCCTGCAGTTCTCTTAAACCCTCTTCATTCTTTTTAACTGTTTTTTCATTCTGTTGCATTGTCTGGGAATTTTTTCAATGTTGTCCTCTAACTCACTGATCTCATCCTCTGCTTCATTTAACCTGCTTTTGATTGATTCTACTGTGTTCCTCAGTTCAGAAATTGTATTCTTTATTTCTTCCTGGTTCTTATTGATAGTTCCTATGTCCTTTTTTATGCTGGTGTAGTTCTCAGTAAGTTCCTTGTAGCTTCCCTGGAGTTCTTTGTAGTTTTCTTTGAGTTTGTTGAGTTCATTGAGCTTCCTCATTACTATTGTTTTGAATTCCATGTCTGGTAGTTTCCTTCCCTCTATTTCATCTATCCCTCCTTCCTGGAATTCATCCTTTCCTTTTGGTGGGGTGTTATTCCTGTTTGGTGGGGTGTTATTCCACCTCCCCATTTTCAGTAGCTGGTCTCGTTTGTTTCTGCTTCTTAGATTGATCTGCTTTTATTTTCTGCCTCTGTGGTGTGACCTTCTGTGGTAGGAATCTGTGTGATTCAGTGGTGCAGAGTCATCGACCTCCTTAACTTGATGATCTTGGAATGCCCTTTATGCCTTTTTTTTTTTGGACTCTAGTAGTATTTTGGTTTGGGTTGTTGTGTTGCTCTTTGGTGGGTCCTTCCCTTAAGTTAACTGACTGAGAGTCTCTGCCCACTTCTGACAGCTGTTAAGCTGCCTCTGGCTGATGCCTCTTGGAGGGGAGTAGTCTGCTTATGAGATTCCTCCCATAGTCTGAGGCTGAGTCTGCCCTGGGATCTGGTCTGCTGCTCCTCCAGCTTTTCCTCCAAAACCAGCATCCAAAGTTTTCTGAAACTCCTCTAGTTCATTTCACCTTCTTTCAGCTGCAGCCCAGGTTGTGCATGGGAAGAATGGTTTTTCTGCCTGCCAGCAGGCGGGCAACAACAACAGGCAAACACTACAGGGTGTGCCGGGACCGTTTTCCCATGGTGGTGGGTGGGGGTGTTTCCTCACTCTGGCTGGCCTGTGCCCCAGCCAGTAGCTATTCCCCATTCCAGTGGGTGGGTGGACCAGGGGTGTTGTGTCACAATGACTGTAGTGCTCGTGGGCCGGCAGCAGTGCCCCACTCCAGCATGTGGGCAAGCCGGGAACACTCAGCCGCACTGGCTGGCCGTGGGAGTGGGGGCCAAGCGCATTCCTGCAAGTGGGCCCCTGTGTGCACATTCCTCAAGTATCTCTGTCCGCCCTCAGCCTTCCCTTCCCCTTCCAAAAAAAAAAAAAATCAATAAATTTTTTAAAATTTAAGAAAAGAAGGGGGGGGATACAGAAAAGAAAAAAAAAAAAAAACACTTCTCCCAGCCTCCCAGAGCCAGACAT
Source organism: Furipterus horrens (assembly GCF_987537825.1). Classification (NCBI taxonomy): domain Eukaryota; kingdom Metazoa; phylum Chordata; class Mammalia; order Chiroptera; family Furipteridae; genus Furipterus; species Furipterus horrens. The sequence goes on along the minus strand of NW_028327180.1, from coordinate 56,255,487 downwards.
CACCCAGCCAACTTCTGGCTCTACCAGCGGGCCCAGCTTGGATCTTCACCTCCAACTTCTCTCACGGGAGACCCAAGGGCATTGAGAAAACTTTGTGCTCCTCCGGCCGCTGCCTGGGGAGCCAAGCCAACCAGAACTTGCACCTCTCCTGTGTCTCCTCCATGCACCTCACCAGACAGGTTGCTCAGAAGTGGCCTCCTCTGCTGCCAGTAGTGCCAAGGTTCAACTCCCACCAGTATCCAGATGTTAACAGATGCTCTGTCCACATTCAGCTGAAACTATAAACCAGTCTCAGGAGCAAGCAAGGGCAGCTTCTCACTCATCCGCCATCTTATTTATTGAGAATTTTCATTTAAACCTCTTGATGTTTATAGGGTAACCCTAAATAAAAGATCAAAGGGCAATAGGAGGCTGTGTCTTTATTTCCATCAAGGGTTTCCACTCATGCACATGAAACCCGGCCTGGTCCTTCTCCATGACCATCCTGACTGGGCTCCTGAGCTTCACCTTGAAGAAGGGCCCCACCCTGGCCAGCGTAGTCTTTGAACATCAAGAAAACACACTGGCTACACAAAGTTTAGCATTTAATTTAAAAGACAAAGTAGTAAAGGAAATTAAACAGAAACAGAAAGGACAAGGAGAGCTCAGCAGCAGACTCCAGATGCTCCCCCAACCAGATGTGGTTCCAGACGGGACACACTCCACGGCCACAGCGAGACGGCTTCAGGGATTTGAGGGCCATGTGCCAGAGCTGGGTCACACATCATGGGGCTCCAGCAGACCAATCAGCACCACAGACTCCTGAGGGGGCACCCTGGCAAATTTGTTTGTGTGGTTGGATTTGCAGCCCTCGCACATACAGTTAAGTGCATGCCGAGGAACATAGCGCAGGAATGAGCCACATGGGCAAAGGTGGCTGAAGTCGAGGGACACTGGACCCAAGCTTGATGCTGGCTAGCTTGATGTGCCTGCTGCAGAGCACAGGAATACCCACCTGACTGCTGGGGTTGTTTTTTTAATAACCTTTAAGAGGAGAACAAAAACCAAAGTGTGTGGTTTGGATGTGGGGCGGAGGCCAGTTTCCGGCCCCCTGTGCTTGCCCTGGTCTTATTGGGGGGTGGAGCTTGGATGCCTAGAAGGAGGGGCCTCGCTCTTTGGCTTTATAGCTTAATCCCTTATTGTCTTTTGGACCCACTTAGTAAACCTGTTTTTGTTTTTGTTTTTATTAGATTTAGTCAGTTAAAAATATAAAACTCAATGCCTATCAAAAATAAAAAGCCATGGTACATATATACAATGAAATACTAGTAGGCCATAAAAAGAATGAAATCTTCCCATTTGTGACAACATGGATGGACCTAGAAGGTATTAGGCTAAGTGAAATAAGTGAGACAAAAAAAGACAAATACCATATAATTTCACTTATATGTGGAATCTAAAGAATGAAGTAAATGTACAAACAAAATAGAAACAGACTCATAGATACAGAGAACAGACTGATGATTGCCAGAGGGGATGGGGAATGAGAGGCTGAGTGAAAAGGGTGAAGGGATTGAGAAGCACAGATTGGCAGTTACCAAATAATCACAGGGATGTGAAGAACAGCACAGGAAATACAGTCAATAATACTGTAATAGTTACGTGTGATGTCAGATGGGTACTAGACTTATCAGGGGAATCACTTTGTAAGTTATAGAAATGTTTAACCACTATTTTGTACACCTGTAACTAATATAATATTAAGTATGAACTATAATTGAAAAAAGGTGTTTATATATTTTGAGTCTTTGGACTCACTCAAGGGCAGGGGTAAGGTGGGGAGCACATGGAAGAGTCATTCAAATGATCATGTATCGTTTTTAGTAGATCAGATCGTGCAGGTGGAGAGCTGCCCAGAATGAGGCTGTGTATGACCGGGAACTAAACAGAAAAGGGAGTGTCCTGACAGGTTCTCTTAAGGAGGGTGCTGAGTTGCTGAACTATGAAATACAAAAATTACTAGTATGTGTATATACTATAGTGTTCTATTATGTATATTATTTGTAGCTCCTTTATCCCTCAAATAAAATAAAGAAACTTGCTTAAACTTGTGATGACAGGAAGCAGGGTGGTAGCTGAGACACTGGCCCAGTTCTTCACCATCCTGCACCAGCACCCAGCCACGGCCTCATGTGGCTGACACACACTTTCCCGCCCCTGGCTCAATCTCAGCCAATGGGCTGTTAGCAGACAGGACATAGCAAACACTTGTAATATGTTCATGTGTCAGGTGTGCCCTCTCTCAGGCCTCTGCCATCACCCAGAGATGAGCGTGTCCCTGCTCAGCCCAGGATGGGGACAAAAGTTCCAGGACGTGTGCAGTGAAGCCACATCTGCCAACCTGCAAGGAAAATAAATGCTTATTACTATATGTCATTAATATCTAGGGACAGTTTGTTATGCAGCATAATGGTGGCAATAGATAACTAACACTGGGAGGTGGCAGGTGTCGCTGTGCCAGGTGTGAGGAGGAATTCCTGAGTCAGCAACTGGAACATGGCTTCTCTCACTGTAGAGGGACATCCACTCTGGTAAAATGTCACTGCTTTTCAGGAAAAGTGTGGGCACCTAGGCACTCTCAGATGCCACCAGCGCGGGGTAAGGGGGGTTAATGGGTGATTTTTACAGAGCAGTTTGGAGGTAGCTTTCAAGAATCTGAAAAATGCTTGCATCTACTGACCCAGTCATATCACTTCTGAATAGTGACACTAAAGGTGATCCTGAGCAGGCAGAAGCTCTAGGCACCATGGCCGTGTAGGTCATTATAGAAAGAAGCATCTACTACCACTTACTACTCCTGGGTTCCCACGTGCATCTCTGACTCAATGCTCACAACACTTGTGAGATACTGCAGAGGCCCAGAGAGACTGCATCACCTTCTCTATATACCAGACCTCTGGCTCCAGGGCCCCTGGTCTAACCTCCAGGCTATCCATCCTGAAAGAGCCCAAAGAAGGAATGCAATCAGTCAAGTCCTGGAGTGTTATATGGCCATTTTAAAATTAAAGTACACACTCATTTATAAGTACTTCACAAGTAGATTATGATATAAGGTTATATAGAAAAAATCAAATACATATAAACCACCTAAAATCCTCCTTAGAATAAGGCAGTGTTTAAGTGCACTAGTAAATAAAAATGAAGTGAATAAGTACAAAAATGAAGACATACACATTAAAATGGCCAGGCATGAGCGCAACCTCACTCAATAAGATGTTCACATTAGAATACTGACAAGACCACGTGTTTGCTAGCATGTGGGGCAAGTGGAACTCTCATACATTTTTGGTGAGAGTGTAAATTGATACAAGCATTGTGGACAATTGTTTGGCAGTTTCTTATAATGTTCAATGTTCTCCTAACTTATGAGCAACTCCACCCTAGGTATTGACTCAAGAGAAATGAAAATGTGTTCGCACAAGTCCTCGTATAAGAATATTCAGTTGATGACAACTTTATTTGTAACAGAAAAATTGGAAACAACTCCAATGCTCATCACCAAGAAAGTGGATAAGCAAACCATGGTATACACTGTATATAGACTGCAGAATGCTACTCAACAGTTAGAAAAAGGAATGGTTTACTGATGTGTGTGAAAACAAGGAAGACCCTAAAAAACTGTCTTGAGCTCAAGGAGCCAGATTCAGAAGATTACATACTTAATGAGACTCCAATACAAACAGTTCAAAATGAGGAAGGAAAAAAACCCTAATATTTTGAAACTGAAATCAGAATGGTGGCTGCTTGGGGAGTGGGGATCATGGTGGGGAGGTAGACAGACTGCAACAGGACAGGGAGAAATTTCCTAGGGTGATGACAATGTCCTATATTTTGAATGGTGTGTTGGTTACACAGATATATAAATATTTGTCAAAAATTATTGACCTATACACTTAAGATCTGTGCATCTGACTGAACTGTACCTCAGTTTCACACTGTGTTCATGTGGCATCAATTAGGGATATGGACAAAACTGGGGGCAGAGAGGACTGTGGGGTGGGGAGATGGGGAATGGGACAGTTTTCAAGACCCAGCAGATGCCGGGCAGATGGAGCTCAAGCCCTCACAGAGGGTGTGGAGTGCTCTGCACATGGCTTTGGAGCTGGTCACATCTGCAGAATTTCTCAGGGCCAGGCCACGCCATGTGCTGGAATGCCAGCTGGGCTTACAGTCCTACTGAAACCTGTTTGATGGAGGGCAAGAAAGGAGGCCAAGGAAGGCAGGTGAGCAAGGAAGAATAAGGCATGTGCTGGGGCGCTGAGCTTCAGGCAATGGCCCTGAGCCCGCCTGGGCAACCCTGCTTGGAGCCATGCTGAAGCACTCCCCTGTCCCACTGTGGTTTGCTGAGGGTCTTCTGGAACTCCACAGTCCCCAGATCCAGCTCCTCTAAGAGGTGGGTGTGGACCAGACAGGACTTTCTCAGCTCTCTCATAGGACAAGAGATGCTCAGGATCCTGGGTTACAGACACAGAGCTGCTCCAGCACACAGGATAAGGACATGGACACTGTGGGGGCCCACCCAGAGCCTGAAAATGGTGCCCGTGGGCTGGCAGGCCCCTGATCAAGGCGAGCAGGGCAAGCAGAGGCCAGTCAGGGTGCTGCAGCAGGGAACCTCAAGGACAGGGCCACCTCACAGGGGCAGGAGGGACAAAGGCAGGAGGACTGAGGGCTGCAGGGTGGAAGGAAAAGGCACCTGGGGATGCACCTTAACCAGGCCCCACAAGGTGGTAACCTAGAAGCAAGGGATTCTCATCGAAAGCTGCCTGAAGGCCCTGGAAGTATTGAGGGGGAAGGCCGCCCAGGAGCCTGGGCTGCAGCATGAGCAGGTGAAGGAGCCAAGCTCCAGAGCCACCAAGTTCACATGTCCAGAGCAAGGGCACTCGGACTTCTGGCTGGCTAGCACAACCCAGGGCTCTGAACTTCTCTTCAGAGTGCACTGACTGTGGAGAATAATGTGCAGAAGCAGGACAGGGAGACAAGATGGCAATAGGCTATAGGTGGTGTTCCCCTTGTCCATACATGTTAGTTCTTTACAAAGTCATAATACAAGGAAAATTTTGGCCCGTGCCTGTGGGCACATGGTTACCTACAGAATAGTGACTGTCATATAACTGTGCCTCTGGACATCTTTATACTCTTAAAAAATTACCACAGTCCCTAAAACACTTTTATCTATGTGAGTTCCATTTATCAATTTTAAATATATTAGTTAGAGATTAATACTGAGTGAATTTCAAAGTATTTATTGATTTAAAATAGAAAAATAAACCCATTCCATATTAACACAAATAGCATTTTAGTGAAAAATAACGATACCTTTGAAAAGCTCAGAGAGAAGGGTGGTACTGTTGTACATTTGCAAATCTCTTTAACATCTGGCTTAGTAGAAGACAGCTGGATTGTCAGACCTGTGTCAGTCTCTGGAAAATTTCACCGTATAATAATGGCAGAAAGGGTGAAAAGAGGCAAATGACATCTTAGTATTATGAAATAGTCTTGACTACACTCTGAGAAATACTGATACAGAGTATAATTACAACTCTATAAAAAGTAAAATTTCTCAATAAACGTGTCATGATGCCACTTAGTGGTGTCTCTAATTATTGCAATTCCTGGTCACCAAACTCTTGTGTGTTGTGTTTGGTGTGTGTGTGAACACGGGGGAGGATTTCAAGCTCATCTTGTGTGTGATATTTTGTGTTGTGTATACATGTGACACATGTGTTTGTATTCATGAGGTGTGTGTGTGCATGTGTTACAAGTGTGATTGCATGCTTGCAGTGTACATCGCTACAGTGCACATGGTATGAGTATGCATGTTTGTGCTCACATGGGCCACATGTGTGATGTGGTGTGTTGTATGTACATGTGGTATTTGTGTGTGTGTTCATGAGGGTCTGTGGGGTGCATATGTGTGTTATAGATGTGACATGCATGCGTGTGTGTAGACTGCTGCAGTGCAGGTACTGTGAGTATGCATGTGTTTGTGCTCATGTGGGTCGTGCGTGATGTGGTATATTGTGTGTACATGTGGTGCATGTGTCTGTGGTTGGTGGGGAGTGTGTGCATGTCTTGCATGTGTATAGTATTGTTTACACATGGTTGTGTGATGCATGTGTGTGCATGAGTTTATCTGTATGCGATATGTGCATATTTGTATGTCTGGGAGTGTGTGCAAGTAGGGGGGATGTGCTGTGTCTGGTTGTGCATGCATGTGTTTGTGTGTGGTGTGTTTAGGACTTACATTTGCCTTCTGCATACCTGCCTGGCCCTGTGCAAGGTCTTTTCTGTTAAGAAAACATCTCTTAAATTGTCCAGCAGAGAAGCAGGCAGGTGCAAGTCCTCTAGAGACTCATCTTCCACACCAGCTTCATGAATCAGGCATTTCCCCCCAACAAGAAGGCCTCTGGGTGGAACCCTGCTCACAGGTCTGTGGCTAGTCAGTGGCGAGACCTGGGTCTTCTGATCAATGAGAAATTTAACATCTGGTACTAATGATTACCTCTAAGTTATAAAAAAAGAAAATCATCTAGATGGTATGATCAAAATCATGTGAAAAGGCAAACAAATTTCTGAGTAAAAATAGCATGACAACATCGCTTGGTCACTCTCTCTGCTCCATTACCCTCTCCACTGGTGAGTGTGCACACATTTAGGCCACGTGCATAATTGGAAAGATGTAAGCTGGTGCCTACTGGGCATCAACTGTATGCTGGTCCTGTGCAAGGCATTTTCAAGTTCAAGTATAAACATAACAAGTACAAATTGTAGTTTCAAAAGTTGCAGGACAGTGAGCCCCATCAATGGTCATGCGGACACTTCAGGTGGATTTATCCCACCCTGTCAACCCCTTTCCTCTGCTGGAGCCCAGCCTCAGGGGAACTGATGCCCAGTGCCCATGTTGCCCACCCTCCCACATAGTGGTGGGTGTCTGTGTCCACCAGCACCCACTGATGCTGCCTGCTGAAAGAGGAAGCCACCTGAATGCTTAGTCACCACTGTGGGCACCCTGGGGTTCCCCCAGCCTGCCTCAGGAGATTCAGGCCAAGCAGATGCTCCCCCACCCCCACCCATGAGGTGCTGGGACCCTGCGGCCCCACACAGTGCAGCTGGGGGACTCATTCTCCAGCTCCACGTCAGTCTGCATTCTCCCCACTCAGTTCTTCACACAGAAAAATGTTTCCAGAGTTCTTCAGGGTTTGTCTCTTGAAAGCCAAAGCAAATCTAAATATCTTGATTCTCAAACTAGAATTCTCTCCACTGTGAGTTCTTAAAATTGATTTAGGTTTGTGACTTGCTCTTGTGTTCTCTCTGGGTCTGAAATCACCAGGCCCAGCAGAGCCTGAGAAAGCCCACAGGGACCACCGCGAAGGTAGAAATAGTCATTAATATGCATGAGGATGGCTGGGCACTAGTTCAACCCCAAGAGTACACATACATGAACCCAAGAATCAGGAGCCAGATCCTCATTGGCCAGCTGGCCAGCCACTGTCTTCCCCAAACCCACGGAAAAGGAGGAATTTGTTTGTGCCCTCTGCCAGCACCCACTGCAGCCAGCTTGAGTCTGTAAGGCCAGTGTCCCTGACATGAGTGAGAAAGCAAAGGCCACAGGTGATACAAGCAATGGTCCTTACAGGTCTCCAGGGAGCTGGTGAAGCTGCACTTTCCTGGGACCCACCCCAGGGATCTGATGCAGGAGTCCTGGGCAGAGCCTGAGAATCTGCATTCCCAAGGAGCTCGCAGGTGACGCCAATACCTTCAGTCCAGGAGCACACTGAGTAGCACCACTGTGAGGACCCAGTGGCTGAAGGGAAGGGATGGTGGCTGCAAATCAGGTGGCTCCTGAAGAGGCAAACTTCAGAGAGGAAGCAAAGGTAATACTGAGGAAAACAAGCATGATGAGAACCCTGAAGGAGACAGATATACTGATAAAAATATTACAGATCAAAATTATATATATGAATATCGGGTGCAGATACAGATACATACAGACACATATATATTAGGTAGACATAGAGATTACATAGAGAGTAGATACAGATACTGACACAGATTTGTAATTAAAAAATCTTCATTTTTACTTGTTGTTTCTTTGTAATATCTTCTTGGCTCTCAATAATTGTCACTATAGTTGTTTTTTCTAATTTTTACTATAATTTTAACTAATTTTTACTTATTTATACACTTTATACATTTGTCTAATTTATATTATATTACATTTTATTTATTTTATTAGTTATTTATTCTATACACCTACATTATAGACATAAACACATATTCAGACTATAAAATTCAGTAGAAGGAGTCAAAGACAAAGTGGATGCTGCTGACAACATATTTCATGATCCAACAGGTCAAAAAGAACAACTGGCGTTGTCATAATTACATCACCCTGTTGCACACACCCGACTGCTGCCCCCTCACTCCCTTGAACTCTCGGGAGGAAAACTCAGCCAGGTGAAACCCAGCTCCCAGCAGAAGGTGCTGGGGACTCATGGGCCTCATGGACATGCTGGGTCCTACTTCCATTCCTGCCCATTCACCCTGAGGCAATGCGTCCTGCCTGGTCAGTCCATCCATCCACACCCCACAAGAAGGCAGTTTCACACTTTCTCCTCCCCCTTCCACCAGGGTCCCCCACCCTCTGTGCCTCTCACCCTCTCACTGAGATGGCCGCCCAGACTGCCATCCATGGTCCGTCCCTCCTCCCCTAGTCCAAGGCACCATGCCAACACTCTGCTCTCTCCTATACCACTTTCACCTCACTAGATCTTGTTCAACAGCACAAAAAAATCTCTTCCTTCTCCCAGCTGAAAAGAACAAACAAAACACCCTTGTCTTGAACCTACTTCTGCTCACATTGCCCCAGGTCTTGTCCCCACTTGTCTCTAATGCCTCCCTACCCACCCTCTCTCTTGAACTCACTTCAGCTCACTCAGGAGGTTGCTCTCCCAAGACATCAATAATTTCCACCCAGACCACGGGGCCAGTCCTCAGTCACCATCTTGCCACCCGTCTAAGTCACTCCCTCTTCTCTGCAACATTTTCCTCCCTGGGTTCCCAGACACCATCTCCTGGTCTTCCTGTCACCTGGACACTCCTCTGTCTCCTTCACTGACTCCTCATTTTCTCCATGACCTGTTCTCCTCTACCCACCCTGGCTTCCTAGCCAACTTTGCTCGTCCTCATTCACTCCCATCCCTCCCTAGCAGCTGGAAGACCACACCTGACTGGCTCTGGCCAAGGGGCTTGAGCAAAAGAGGCAGGTTGCTTCCCAGCAAAGCCTGGTACATGGCTCTCCAGCTGTCCTTTCTCCAGCCGCAGCTCTTAGAAGAAATCCTCAAGCTGACATACAGGACCAAAAACCAAAGCAGCTTGGTCACTGAGTCACTCTGTGGAAGACAGATGTCCTGGAAATGAGCCCAGACTCACATCAGACTTGATATGACTGAGCAATGAACTTCTGTGTGTCCAGTGCCTGGGGTCTGGGGGCTGCTCATCACCAAGGCAGACACCTAGCTTATCCTGACCAATACGATTAGTTATCCAGGCTCACAGCTTATAACACTATCTACTCCAATAACTCCCCAATTCATAGTGCCAGTCAAACATGTCTCCCGGACTCCAGACTCAAACATCCAACTGCTCACTCAACGTTTCTACTCAGATATTAGACATCTCAAACTTAACAAGTCCAAAACTGAATTCCTGATCTTACCACCATACCATATCTCACTTCAGCTGGTGGCAACTCCACTGACCCTCTGCTACCACCCTGACTCTGCCACCCACCCCCATCCCCACCTGTTGCTAAAGCAGCAGCTCCAGTGAGCTCTCCTGCTTCTGCCTGACAATCTGTTCCTAACAGGTTTGCCAGAGCAACCTTGTATAACCTCAGCCAGATTGATTCATTCTTCCTTCTCAAAACCCTACACTAGATTCCCATGTCAGGCAGAGTAAACCCCAAGTATTTACTGTGGCCTAGAAAACCCTGTAGGTTGGAAAGCTGTTACCCATCAGAACCCCCTAACCATGCTGCACCTGTCACCCCTGTTTCCTCGTTCTTCATCCAGCACACCAGCACCTCCCTGCCCAGAATTTGCATGGCTGCTTCCCAGAATGTTCTTCCTACAGGTCCTTCAAGACTTACTCTCCTACCCAGGCATATAGCCTGACTGGGAATTGAACTGGCAATCCGATGGTTCTCAGGCTGGTGCTCAATTCACTGAATCACACCAGCCAAGGCGAGAGTCACTTTATTTATTACATCTCCTCCCACTAAAATGTAAGTTTCATCAGGGCAGCGTTCTTTGTTATTTCCAACACCTAAATCTGAGCACAGAGGAAGTACTCAAAAATATCTGTTTGATAAATAACTCCTCAAACACAATAAAAGATTTAAAAATTATTTATGAAACTAAAAATAACATGGATAACAAGGAATGAAAATAGCTCCAAAAAAATTTAAAAATTGTAGAAAAAATAATACTGTAAGATACAATAAATGCAAACTTCCCTTATCTGAAAAATAAAACTTCAATTTTCCGTTTGAAAATGACAAGCTACTTCTGGTCAGGAAGGCAGCGTAGGCAGACATGGATTGACTCCTTGCACAACACGTCAAAATTACAGCTAAAATATAGAACAACCATCACCCAGAACCGTCAGAAGTCGAGTTGAATGGAAGTCTGACAACTATGGAATTAAAGAAACCACATCCATTCAGACTAGTAGGAGGGGTGCAGACACGGAACAGGTTGATCTCTCACCCACATGTGGTGGATAAAAATTCTGGAGGGACATCTTGGGAGTGAGGAGCCCCAGCTCCACACCAGCACCCCCAGCCAGGGTTCCAGTGCCAGGAAGATAAGTACCCACAACTTCTGGCTGCAAAAACCAGTGGGGATTGAGTCAGTGGAAGAAACTGCTGGAGCCCCAAACAGTTCTTCTTCTTAAAGAACCCACACACAGACTCACCTACTCAGAATCACTCCCTCTGAGCTCCAGCAGTGGGGTAGCAGCTTGAAAGGCACCTGTGGCATACTGGGAGAAACTGGGGTATCTGGCATCAAGACAAACAGAGGCCATTGCCCCTTTTCTAAACCTTCCTCCCACAGAGCCAGCAAGCTGGTGCCATATCTGAGACTCCATCAACCTGGCTAACAGTGTTTGACCCACCTTGGAGATCCCCAGAGACTCTACCCCATCCAGCTTTGTGGCCCACCTAAGCTGCTTTTCCATATGAATGGTTGGTCTTTTCTCACGCTTCACAACTTCCTAAATCCTATCAAATAAGCAACAGCTGACCTCAGTGAGCTCTAGGCCTGGCACTAGCAGCAGCCAGCCTAGACTCACAGTTTGGCTTTGCCTGGGACTCTTCAAGCCCAGCACAAGTGGCAGCCATCTCAGATTGTTTTATAGCTCAGGCAGGGTGACCCCAGGCAAAATATAGGTGTGGGCTGATCTTGGCCTGCACCACCTGAGAAATCTCAAAGTTAGCTAACCCAGTGGACAGCTACAGGCCATGTTGGAGAACCACCACCCTGCCCCTGCACAGCTGATCCTCCACAGATGGCAGAGGTTGGTGGTCAGTGATCACAGTAAGTCCTTGCAGCTGGCTGGCCTGGTAAATCCCTCCCATTGATCTTCTGTTGGCCCACATGAAGGGTGCACCTCAAGTACCCAGCTTGGGTGATAGGGAAGGCTGTGCCACTGGACTGTACAGGACACCTACTACATTAGGCCACACTGTTACAAAAACAGGGGAGTCCAAAAACAAACCCCAGAGTCTGCGGCTGGGAGATAGGGAAAAGGAAGCAGCTTTCAGAATGCCTCCACACACCTGAGGCTGGTGGCTGGTGTCTTTCATTATGCAAAATTGCTTGGATGCTTCCAAGGCCTCCGGTGGATGGGAGGAGTTTTGAACCAGGGGACGGTATGGAAAGCGCACAGAGTCTACGTGGCGTTCTGTGAATGGTCAGAACTGTTGGCAACACCCACTGCATCAGAGGATATATAGGCAGCTGTGAACACTTGAGGGGGGCGCGCTCTGGGACTGTCTCCCTCGCTGGTGGGTGTTCACAGGGGTGCTCTGGAGAAGGAGAGGAGATCCACGCGGTTTACAGAAAGAAGACAGTTTGCAAGGAGGCTAAGAATCCCGGCGGTTTTGTATTGAGAGCTGAAGGGCACCACAGCACAGAAAGGACCTCCCCAATCAGAATTGAATGATTGGCAGCCGCTGGTAAAGCTGAACTGTGTTTGGGAAGTAGGGAAACGGTGTTTCTGACCTTCCTAAAACTGGCTAGGTTTGGTAGGGGGGGAGGCAAGGATATGTGTAACTGTTAAATAAACAATTTTCTTTTCACTCAGCTGAAGTATTAAGAGTTGTAATTCTGGCGGTGGGCAATCGGACCCCTAACTAAAGAGCCTGTGGGTTTATTCTTAATTGGAGAAGCCCAGGGGTTCTGTAACAACACTACCAAGACACTGAGTCAAAGCAGCTCTACCTAATACATAGAAACAAACACAGGGAGGCTGCCAAAGTGAGAAGACAAAGAAACATGGCCCAAATGAAAGAACAGATCAAAACTCCAGAAAAAAAACTAAGCGACATGGAGACAAACAATCTATCAGATGCAGAGTTCAAAACACTAGTTATTAGGATGCTCAAGGAACTTAGTGAGGGCCTCAATAGCATAAAAAAGATCCAGTAAGAAATTAAGAATACACTAATGAAATAAGGAACAACTTACAGGGAAAGAATAGTAGAGTGGATGAAGCTGATAATCAAATTGATAATATGGAACATAAGGAAGCAAAAAACAACTAATCAGAATAAGAAGAAAAAAAGAATCCAAAAATGTGAGGACAATATAAGCAGCCTCTGGGACAACTTCAAGAGGTCCAACATTAACATCATAGGAATGCCAGAAGGAGAAGAGAAAGAGCAATACACTGAAAATCTATTTGAAAAAATAATGAAAGAAAACTTTCCTAATTTTGGTGAAAGAAATAAATATGCAAGTCCAGGAAGCACAAGAGTCCCAAACAAGATGGATCCAAAGAGGCCCACTCCAAGACACATCATAATTAAAATGCCAAAGGTTAAAGATAAAGAGAGAATCTTAAAAGCAGCAAGAGAAAAGAAGTTAGTTACCTACAGGGAGTTCCCATAAGACTTCCAGCTGATTTCTTAAAACAAACTTTGCATGCTAGAAAGAATTGGCAAGAAGTATTATTCAAAGTCATTAAAAGCAGGGACCTACAGCTAAGATTGCTTTACCCAACAAAGCTATCATTTAGAATTTAAGGACAGATAAACAGTTTCCCAGACTGAAAAAAACTAAAGGGGTTTATCATCACAAAATCATTATTATATGAAATGTTAAAAGGGACTTATTTAAGAAAAAATAATCAAAACTATGAACAATAAAACAGCAAAATAATACAAATCTATCAATAATTGAATCTAAAAGCAAACTAAGCAAACAAGAAGAACAGACAGAATCATGGATACAGAGAATGGCTTTTTGTTTTGTTTGTTTGTTTGTTTTTTTCATTTTCTTAAAGTATATTTGATAGACCATGTGGTTACAGTAGTCCCACTTTTTTTCTCTTTGCTTGTCTCTTCCCAGTACCTCTCTTCCCTCCAGCAATCCCACCCCCCGCTTAGTTCATATCTATGAGTCATACTTGTCTTATTGTCCCCTGTCAATTATTTTACCTACCAATTATGCCTCTTAATCCCTGGACCTTTTCCCCATTTCTCCCCTTCCCCCCTCCATAACCCTCCAAATAATCCCCATACCTATGAGTCTATTCCTATTCTGGTTTGCTTAGTTGGATTTGTTTTTATTTTTAGATTCAGTTGTTGATAGTTGTGAGTCTGTTGTCATTTTAATGTTCATAGTTTTACTTCTTTTGTTTTTGAAATAAGTCCCTTTAACATTTTATATAATAATGGCTTGATGATGATGAACTCCTTTAGCTTTACCTTGTCTGGGAAGCACTTTATCTGTTCTTCCATTCTAAATGATAGCTTTGCTGGATAGACTAATCTTAATTATAGGTCCTTGCTTTTTATCACATTGAATACTTCTTGCCAGTCCTTCTTGCCTGCAAAGTTTCTTTTGAGAAATCAGCTGGTAGTCTTATAGGAACCCCTTTGTAGGTAACTCTCTGCTTTTCTCTTGCTGCTTTTAAGATTCTCTCTTTATCTTGAACTTTTGGCATTTTAATTAGGCTGTGTCTTGGTGTGGTCCTCCTTGGGTCTAGCTTGTTTGGGACTCTCTATGATTCCTGGATTTGTATGTCTATTTCCTTTGCCAAATCTGGGAAGTTTTCCTTCATTGTTTTTTCACATAAGCTTTCAATTTCTTGCTCTTCCTCTTCTTCTTCTGGTACACCTATGATTTGGATGTTGGCACATTTAAAGTTTTCCCAGAGGTTCCTAAGCCTCTCCTCACTTTTTTCAACTCTTGTTCTGTACTGGTTGACTGTTTTTTTCTTCCTTATGTTCCAAATCATTGATTTGAACCCTGGTTTCCTTCCCTTCAACATTGGTTTTGTGTGGATTTTCCTTCATTCTTTCATTTAGCATAGCCTTCACTTCTTCCATTATGAGTTTGCCAGACTTAAGCATACCTGTCAAGCCTGTGAATATCTTTATCACCAGTGTTTTGAATTCTGCATCTGTTAGGTTGGCTATCTCCTTGTCGCTTAGTTCTCCCACTGGAACCTTGATCCATTCCCTCTTTTGGGCCATACTTCTCTGTCTCCTCATCTTGACAGGCTCCTGTGTTTGTTTGCCTCTGTGTCTTAGGTAGAGCGGTTCCACCAATTATATTGTAAGGAGTGTAGCCTTAGGTATTCGCCAGTAAGGGTGACCCATTTCACACGTTGTGGTGCTATATGTGGGGGAGGGATCTGAGGGAGAACAATGCCACTTGCTCAACAGTTGCCCCTTTTCCAGGCACTTCTCCCACTTTCCATATGGGACTGGTGCCCCTCTAGCTGTTGCCCTGGCCATTGTTCCCAGAAGGGTTGGGTCTGCGGACATTCTAGGACCATGGGGCCCTTTAAGCAAACACTACCGAGAGACCGGCAGTTTCTTCCTCTGCCCCAAACTCATTGGTTTGTACGGTCAAAAGCAATGAGGCTTTATTTTCCCCAGCACTGGAACCATGAGCAGTGTGTTCTGGTCTGGTGCTGGGAGGGCTCCCCAAGTGTCCCTCCCTACTTTTTAAAACGTGTGACTGCACTTTCCACTAGCCTACCGCTGTTGCTGCCAGCACACCATGTCCTCTTTACCCCACCTCTGCCCCTCCTACCTGTCTGGATGAGTAGTTCTTCTTTATATCTTTGTTTGTTGGATTCCATGCAGCTCAATTTTCTGGAACTTCTGGTTGTCTCTAGTTTTGAGGTAGTTGTTTTCCTTCTTAGTTGTGGAGGGAGATGCACCGTGTCTGTCTAGCCCTCCGTGCCTCCATCTTTGCCGGAAGTTCCTGGAGAGTGTTTTGATGTTTCCCAGATGGGATAGGGTGTGGGGGAATGAGTGAGGAGGTGAGGGTATTAAGAAGTACAAATAGGTAGTTACAGAATAGCCACAGGGATGTAAAGTACAGTATAGGAAGTGGAGTAGCCAAAGAACTTACACACATGACCCATGGACATGAGCAATGGTGGGAAGATTGCCTGAGAGAGTAGGGGTGCTGGGTGGAGGGCGACAAAGAGGGGAAAATCAGGACAACTGTAATAGCATAATCCATAAAATATAATGTATAAAGAAAACAACAAGCTGTGGAACAGGCAGAGTTAGCTTTTAAAGTAATAAATATAAACATTTTCTGTGAAATTTTGAACTACAGTGACCAAAAGGAATTCTTACAGGCTTCCAGAAAGAAAGAACAGGATATTCACTAAAGAAAATTATACTACCAACTTATTTCTCAGAAAGTCCACCATAAATATGCCCTTTCTGGGGACGTTATTCAAGGGCTTTCTCATCAGCAGAAATATTAAATAAGAATAATGACCTCAAGATAAGAGAAAGCAAAGTACAAGAAGATCACAGATCTAATAAAAAGGATAACCTGCTTTATTATATCTTTAAATTTTACTTTTATTATTTAATTTATTGATTGATTTTAGAGAGAGAGAAACGGGGAAGGGAGAGAGAGAGGGAGAGAAATCTTGATTTGTTGTTCCACTCGTTCATGCATTCATTTTTGATTCTTGTATGTGCCCTGACTGGGGATTGAACCCACAATCTTGGTGTATCAGTATGACGCTCTAACCAACTGAACCACCCCACCAGGGCCAACATAACCTGCTTTATGAAATAATTATCCCACATTGCTCAGTAGGACCTGGGTGCTATCTGATCCACCAAATCACAGATGAGGTGTGCCCAGAAGCCTTTGGTTATACCACAGAAACAGCATGCACGAGAGGGGCCTGAGTGAGTCCACTGGACCCACATAAACCACCTGTGGATCCGATCCAAAAGGCTCTGCCCCCACTCCTTTGCTGCACTCCTGCTCCTGCTCCCCTAGCCCCATGGGGATCCCCTATGACATGAAATGAGGAGGAGGGCAGCACAATGTGCCATCTCTGGTCTGACGTGGCCAGCTTCGGGGAAGGCCCTGAAAGAGCGCAGGGAGGGGGACCTTTCCAAAGGTAGAACTTCGGGCAGTGTGTCTGGTGGTCCACACTCGTGGCAGGAAGGATGGCCGGTGATAGGGGCTGTCGGTAGGTCATGGGCAGTGGCTAACAGACTGGCCAGTTGGTCAGGGCCTTGAGAAGGAGCAGGATACCCAGCAGACAGCTCAGCAGCCCTTCCTGCAGAAAGTGGGCTAGCAGCCTTGTGTGCGCATCAGCCTCTTCACCAGCTGCCCAGCACCTGCTCATGGAACCAAGGCGGGCGCCCTCCTGTGGCCTTTCATTTTGACGGTTGCCAGATGGGAGGGGGTTGGGGGCGGTGATGGAAAAAGTGAGGGGATTAAGAAGTACAATTGGCAGTTACAGAATAGCCACAAGAATGTCAAGTACCTCTTGGGAATGTAGTCATCAATATTCTAAAATCTATGTATGGTGTCAATGGGAACTAGACTTATCAGGATGATCACTTAGTAAGTTATATAAATGTCTAATCACTGGGTTGCACACCTGAAACTAATATAATATTGTATGTTAACTATAACTGAAAAATTATATTAAAAAGAATTAGGAGACAATATCTCAGCTGTGGAGGTCCCCCTGTGGAGGGAGGGTCCCAGCCCCATGCTGGGCTCCCCAGGTAGGAGATCCAGGGATCAAACCCACAACCTAGGTATGTGCCCTGACCAGGAATTGAAGCCACAGCCTTTTGGTGCGTGAGACGACATTGCAACCACCTGAGCAACCCGGCCAGAGCGGTATCAGTGCTTTTAATTTTAGTCATTCTAGAAGGGTGTGCCGTAGTAGTTCATTGTGGTATTAACTTGCATTTCATAAACAATATAACAACACTGGTTTTCCTTTTAATTTCTTCATTAAGACTTTTAAAACTTCTTGTTTTGAAACAGTTTTAGACTTACAGAAGAGTTGCAAAGATAATATAGAGTTTTTGTATATGCTTCTCAATTTTCTTTACTGTTACACTACATAACCTTGGTCCAATACTATGAACTAAACCACAGACTATTCACTTTCCAGAGGTTGTCCACTAATGTCCCTTTTCTGTTTCAGCATCCAACCTGGAATACCTCATGATGTTTAGTCATTATGTGTCTTCAGTCTCTTCTAATCTGTAGTGATTTCTCAGTCCTTCTATGTTTTGCTGACATTTTTGAAGAGGAATGACCAGGTATACTTGTAGAGGGTCCATCAGTCTGGGGCCATGGGATGCTTTCTCCATATCAGGGTGGGTATATGGATTATTGGAAGAATGCTGCAGAATTGTTAAGTGTTGTAAAGTGCCCTTCTCTTCCCAAGATATCACGCTATGGCAACATGACTTATTAATAGTGATAGTCACATTTCCTCACTGTAAAGTTACTTAGTCTTTGTCCTTTTCCTACTGTTAAATAGGGGTAAGACTTCCGGCCAAGATGGAGGCTTAGACGGATATGCTCGGCCTCCCTCTACAACTAGAGAGGAATACAACTACTTCAAAACAAAAGATAACTAGAAGTTCCAGAAAATAAAACTACATGGAAGCCCAACGTATGAAGTTATAAACCAGCGGCACTCTTTGGGCAGGTAAGAGTGAAAGTGGGCGGTGCTGTTTGCGGTCGCACCAGGGAGAGCGGCAGGGAGAACAATCCCAGTGGCAGGGAGGACAGTCCCGGCTGCAGTCAAACCCCGGGGGCTCGCGACCCCAACGCTGGGAGAAACAGCCACCACATCGCCTCGAACAGTGAGGCCCAAGGGGCGGGAGGACAGATCCCGGTCTCCTAGCGGAATAACTGTGTGAATCCATCTTGGACCCCTGCCCCCACACAAACTGCCACAGGGCTGCGAAATAGGTTGCGGATCACCACTGGTCACTGGGCAGTGACGACAAAGCTCCGGCGAGAAAGGTTGCGGATCGGCGCCGGTCACTGGGTTGTGACGACAAAGGGCCACAGAGCAGCGAAAAAGGTAGCGAATTGCCGCCGGTCGCTGGGCTGTGACGAGTACACAGGCACTGCCCCCTATAGCCGGCCCAAGAAAGCAAAACGCATCTGTCAAAATGAGGCAGACAACTATAGAAATCCCGGTGGCACAGCTCACCAGGCAACAGATGAAGAACCTGACAGATGAACAAATAAGAAACCTGTCAGAGGCTCAGTTCAGGGCCATTGTTATCAGGTGGCTTACAGAATTAACAAAAGATCTGGAAAAAGAGGAGAAAGAATTGAAAAACACTCATACTGAAAGGAACAAAACCACATACGAGACAGATGGTGAGGAAATAAAATCCAGAGTTCAAATCAACAAACCAGAACACAGAGAAGGAACAAACAGTCAACCAGTGCAGAGAGAGGAAACGGGAAGCAAGGATGAGAGGATCAGAAACCTCTGGGACACCTATAAAAGGCCCAGCATAAGAATCATTGGGGTTTGCCAGAGGGCGAAGAAGATGAACTAGAAATTGAAAAATTAAGTGAAAATATAATAAAGCAGAACTTCCCAAACTTGGGGAAGGAAATAGACTTACAGGTCCAGGAAGCACAGAGAATTCCAAAAAAACTGGACCCAGGGAGAACCACTCCAAGACACATAATCAAAATGTCAAAAGTTAAAGATAAAGAGAGAATCTTAAAAGCAGCAAGAGAGAAGAAAAGAATCATGTACAAAGGGGTCCCAATTAGACTATCAGCTGACTTCTCAAGGGAGACCCTGCAGGCAAGAAGGGACTGGCAAGAAATATTCAAAGTAATGAAAAGCAAAAACCTACAACCACGAATACTCTATCCAGCGAAATTGTCATTCAGAATAGAAGGGCAGAGGAAGTGTTTCCAGGACAAAATGAAACTGAAAGAGTTCATTAGATCCAAACCACTGTTATATGAGATGTTAAAGGGACTGGTTTATAAAAAAGAGGATCAAAACTATGAACACTAAAATGAAAAATGCATCACAAGAAACAACAACAGAAGCTAGGGAATTAAAACAAAGGCAAACTAAACAGGCAACGAGAGTGGAAAAAGAACTATAGGTATGGGAAACATACTGGGGGGAGTTCAGCAGGGAGGGGGAAGGGGGAGAGGGAGGGAGATGGTATAGGAGTTAAGGATCATGGTAGGAGGGAATGGAATAGACAGAGAGAGGTTGAGAAGAACTATATGCACAACTAATGGACATGGTCTAAAAGGGGGGACAACTGGAGGGAGGGGGGCCACCGGGTGTAGGGGAGAAGAGGGAAGGGAAATTGGGTCAAATGTAACATTATAATCAATAAAACACATTAAAAAAATAAAAAATAAATAAAATGTAAAATAAATAAATAAATAGGGGTAAGTCACTAAGTCCAGCACATACTCCAAAGGAGGGAAATTAAGCTCCACTTTGCTAAAGGGAGGTATATCAAAGGACATGTGCACATACGTTAAAGTCATTACAATCATTAATAAATATTCTGAGATATTCGAGGGTAGGAAAACACCCTGTTTCTCCTTAAGTGCTACCAACCTATTTCAGCCCTCATCTGTGGACCTCACCATCTCAATTATTAACACGATGTTCCAGGGAGACTCTGCTTCCCTCTTTCCTTCTGCGCAATCTGTTTGGAATTCTTCTCTTGACAAGATTTGTCATTTTTCTCCTCTCATTTATTTATTCAAACATGTATTCCTATCAATATGATCTCATGGATACTTACATTTATTCTCTGAGTTACAAACAAGCCAACACCATTGTTATTTAGTTATTCAAGTTGTCCCACTTTTGGCTTTTGGGTACCCTTGGGTGTATCCCCGTGTCCATCTGGCATGACCCATCCCTTTAAAAACCAAAAACTTTCTTAACCTCTGGATATCAGGATGATCCATGCATACCTTATATTTTCCCTGTCTCAACCTTAGAATCAGTCATTTCTCCATATTTTCTTTGATTAATGTGTACATAATATAAGGTGTCCTATTTATCTTATTTCATCCTTTTACTTTTACCCCACCTTTGCCACTGTTTGACAAGGTTGTGCAGTTGGTTCTTGCTGTTTGCTAGTCCAACATGAAAATCTGTATGTTAATCGTTGTTTTCTGTTGTCTCATCTACTCTTTATTCCTCTTTGTAAACAACTTGAGTCAATAAGAAAAATGTCCCCAAAGAGGCTCACAGGGACCTATATTAATAAATGCTCAGGGTCAAATGGTCTCACAAAATGGGACACAAAACACATAAATTACCCTGCCCCAGAGTCCCAAGGCACAGCAGCTTCACATGGTCCAGAGACCCCTGGGAGGGAAGAAATTGTTTTGGACTTTGAACACATCTGTGCACAGGGAAGACCAGGACTGCTCTTCCTTGTTCTCTTCCCCCACTTGTCTGACTTCTTCTTCTTCTTCCTCCTTCTCCTCCTCCTCCTCCTCCTCAGTAATTCCACTGCCTACTGAAAGCACTGCCCTGCCCTGCTCTTTGCATGTACAGTAAAAAACAAATAGCATGAATTTATCCTCTTAACAATTTTTAAGTGTACAGTACAGTATTAACTATATGCACATTGTTTTATACTAGAGCTCTAGAACATTCTCCTCTTGTATAACTGAAACTCTACATCCACTGAACCACTCCTTGTTTTGGTTTCCCCCAGCCCCTGGTGACCACCATTCTACTTCTGTTCCTATGAGTTGCATGACTTTAGATACTTCAGGGAGGTGGAATCATGCAATATTAGTCCTTTTTTGACTGGCTTGTTCCACTTAGCACAATGTCCTCAAGCATATGACAAGATTTCCTTAATTTTTAATTTGGAATAATAATATTCCACTGAATGTATATTGTATATATATACATGTATGTGGTATATGTGCATACATATATATAGTATATCTTGTATGTATGTATATATCATATTTTACTCACCGATTTTCTCTCCCAGAATACCACATATTTAGTTATTAGGTTTCTTTAGTTTCTTTCAATCTGTGTCAGTGAACACTCGGGTTGTTTCCATATCGTGACTATTGTGAATAGTGCTACTACAGGGGAGTGAGTGCCACCCTATCTTAGACCTTGATTTCAGTGCTTTTGACTATATACCCAGAAATGGGATTACTAGATCAGGTGGAGGGCCTATCTGCGGAGTCTCCATATTGTTTTTCGGCTGCAGCACTGACTTGACATTCCCACCAACAGCAAACAAGTGTTCTAATTTCTCCACAACCTTTCAAACACTATTATCTTTTCTTTTAAATAATAGTCATCTTAACAGAATTAAAGTATTATCACATAGTGGTGTTGATTTTCATTTCTCTGATAATTAGTGATATTCAACATCTTTTCATGAACCTGTTATCCATTTGTATGTCTTCTTTGGAGGAATGTCTGTTCAAGTCTTTTCTCCAGTTTTTAAGTCAGGATTTTGGTTTTTTGCTGTTGAGTTATATGAGTTCCATATATATTAAAATTTAGCCATTTACCAGACATATGGTTTGCAAGTATTTTCTCCCAGTCTATAGGCTGCTTTTGCATTCTGTTGTTTTCTTTGCTGTGCAGAAGCTTTTTAGTTTGTTGTAGTCTCATTTATTTATTTTTGCTTTTGTTAACTGTGCTTTTAATACCATATCCAAGAAATCATTGCCAAGACCAATGTTATAAAGCTTTTTCCTTTGTTTTATTCTAGGAGTTTTGGAGTTTTAGAGTTTCAGGTCTTGCATTTAAGTCTTTAATCCATTTTGTGATGATTTTTGTGTGCGGGGTAAGGTTAGCGTCCAAAGTTACTTTTTGCATGTGGACATTCAGTTTTCCCAACACTGTTAAAAATATATGTCTTTGTCCCATTGTGTGTTTTTGATACCCTTGTCGAAGATCAATTGACCATATATTTGTAGGATTATTTCTGGGCTCTCTATTCTGTTCTATTGGTTATATGTCTGTCCTTATGCTAATACCATACTATTTTAATTATTACAGCTTTGTAATACATTTTGAAATCAGGAAATGTGATGTCACCAATTTTGTTCTTCTTTCTCAAGACAATATTGGCTAGTCTGAGTCTTTTGTGGTTCCATATGAATTTTAAGATTGCTTTTCTACTTCTGTAAAAAATATATATATATTATTTTGATGGAAGTAGCATGTATCTCTAGATCGCTTTGCATGGTATGGACACTTTAACAATAGTAAGTTTTCCAATCTGTGAACATGGGACATCTTCCCATTTGTGCTTCTTTTAATTTTTTTTTCATAATGTTTCATAGTTTTAAGTGTACAAGTTTCTCACCTACCTGGCTGAGTTTTTTCCTAGGTATTTTTATTGTTTTTTCATGCTATTGTAAATAAGATTATTTTCTTTTAATGGTTCATTGTTGGTATATAGAAATGTAACATATTTTATTTTTTAAATAAAAACTTTATATATTTAATGTGTATAACAGAAAGTTGAATGATTACAACAGTCAAGCTATTTCATGTATCACCTCACATAATTACTAGTTTTGGGAATTGAGAGCATCTGGAATCTACTTGCTTTAAAAATTTCCAGTGTTCAATACAGTATCATAAACTATAGTCATCACTCTATACTTATGTATCCCACATAATGACAACTTTGTCATCTTTGACTGTCATCTCCCCATAACCCCCATCTCCTCAAATTCCCTGGTAACCACCACTCTACTCTCTGCTCCTGTATTTGTCTTTTTTAAATTCCAAATATAATTAAAATTATGACCTATTTTTCTTTCTATATCTGAAAGCTCAGGCACTAAAAGCAAAAGTAAACAAGTGAGACTACTTCAAACTAAAAAGGTTCTGCTCAACAAAGCAAACAACTGAACAAAAAGGCAACCTAAGGGTTGGGAGCGAACACTTGCAAACTATATATCTGATAAAGGTTAATATCCAAAAAAACGTAAAGAACTCATATAATTCAATGACAAAGAGAAAAAGGATCTGAATAAAAATTGGCAAAGGACCTGAATAGACATTTTTCTGAAGGATACATGAAAATGGCCAACACATATATGAAAAGGTGCTCAGTGTTCCTAATTATCAGGGAAATGTAAATAAAAACCACAGTAAGATAAACCACAATGAGATATTACCTCAAACCTATTACAATGGCTATCATAAAAAAAAAAAAAAGAAAGAAAGAAAGAAAGAAAATATAAAAGCTGTCAATGAGGTTATGGAGAAATCACCAAGGCTGCCTCTCCTTGAGGGACTGGTGTCCTCTTTTGGGGACTGGCCAGGACTGCAAAGCTCAATGACTACTGTGGGTCTATGGACAAGGAGCCCCAGGGGGTGCAGGGCAGAGAGCCCAGACAGGTGGCCTGGAGATACCAGCTGGGCCGAAGGGGTGCAGAACAAGCAGGGCATGTTCTGGAATAACAAGATCCCTGGCCAAGTGACAGGCTCTAGTGCGGGCAGCCATGGGCACAGGCTGAGGGGACTGTGGCAGTTCCCAGGAGAGCGGGTTTGCAGCAGGAAGAATCAGGGAGACAGGGGTGCAGGGATGAGTTGAAAGAATGAGGTCCCTCAGGAGGCCAGCACAGAAAGCAGCTTCGAGGCAGGATGCACAGTGCCACAGCCTAGCCCTGTGCCATCTGGCATCTGCCCCTCACAGTCAGGCAGACAAGAGGAAGGCAGTGTCTGTGGTGCAGGTTCACAAAGCGGGTCAGCTACAGGTGGTCCTTGCCTTTATCACCTGAG
This sequence comes from Furipterus horrens, assembly GCF_987537825.1. NCBI lineage: Eukaryota > Metazoa > Chordata > Mammalia > Chiroptera > Furipteridae > Furipterus > Furipterus horrens. The sequence goes on along the minus strand of NW_028327180.1, from coordinate 56,231,112 downwards.
TGATGAGGGAGAGGGATTAAGAGAATGGGGTCTTAGGCACACACAGCCTTTGCAGACACCTGGCCTTATGTGGAGATCTCCCTCTCTAAGAGGGGTAGGGCAGAGCTGTGGGTCAATCTGAAAATTCCACAAGAACCGTCGGCAGCCCCGACCCCATTCATTCCCACCCCTAAAATTCAAAGGGATGACTTGGGGAGAGGTTGCTGTAGCCTATGAGGCTTTCCCTAAATGGGAACCAAATTTCTTGTGGAAAATTCTGGAATAACACAGCCTTGCAGCCAAAGGAGTTAGAGAGGGAAGCTTCCAGATGTCTTCTGCTCCTCCCCGTGTCCTCAGGTCCCACGTGAACAGAGGAGGGTGAGAGGAGAAACTTCCTGGGTGAGGCTTGGCGGCTGCAGGTGGGGCAGTGGGGCTCCCTGGGGGAGGCTTGCAGCCGGCCCTCAGTCCCCGCACCCAGGGTGGCAGGTGTTCCAGTCACACGTACTGATCCTGCGGAAACAGAAAGAAGACTGTGTTCGGGAGCACCTGTGCCTACGACGTACAGGCTGAGAGTGGGACCAAGTGGAAGAGGGGCATGGCCGCTGAGACAATGGCTATCGAACCCCTGACCACACTGTCCCCCGTAACCCCTACCCCTCATCCCCCAGAGAGCATGGGCAGGTGAGGACGAACACCTAAGACACCGGGGGGTCAGGCCAGCTGCAGCCCTAGGGCCAGAGGGTGGGACCCAGAGAGACCCCGGGGCCTTCGGATGCCCCCGTGTGACAGGAGTGGGAGGGCTGGACTCCTCCTCCAGGCCAGTGAGTGGGGAGGGCTGAGCGTGCAGTCCGCTGACAACAGCGAAGGCCCGATCCAGGCAGGATCCAGACGTGCGCTGAGCTGCCTGGGCCAAAGGAGTGGGAGATGTGGGTTGGGAGGCAGGTATGGGGCGGAGCTGCTGGACTCACAGAGAGGGGTGTTGGCAAGAGGAGGCCTCTGCCTGAGGCGCCATCTCAGACCCACAGGTTGGGGCTCACACCAGCGACACTGACTTCTCACCGCTGCCCCTGAGAGAGCTGATGCACTTGGGGAAGGAGCAAGAAAAGGGGGTGCAGGCTGGCCTGAGTGCACTCCCTGTCCCTGCCTCCAGGCCTTTCACCAGCATGGGGCTGTCACCCTGGAAGGCCCCCTGCACAGGCAACTTGAGGCGGGCCCAGGAGCACACTTGTCCTCGTGCTCAGGCGTCTGCACTGTGCGCACCTTGCTGAAAGACCTGGAAGCTGCGCACCTTCACCCTTGCTGATCCTGGAGGAGAGCAGAGGAGAGCACAGGGAGACCCTGGAGAGAGCAGCCCGAGCACTCCGCAGCCCCAGGGCCCTCAGTGCAGCTCTCAGCACCTCCCCCGCTTTCCTCTCCCACAGTCTGTCCTGCCACAAGAGCCTGCCGGTCTCCTGCCCCGGCATTTGGGGCTCCACTTGAGGTCCCTTTAGACCCTGGGAGCTTTGCTTCATAGCGCAGATCTTCATCTCCAACTGCCTGTTGAGAGGTGTGCGGTGATCCCAGGCCGCAGATGGTGTGAGACCCAGGGTCATGGCTGTCCTCCCAGAAGGTCCTTCATGACCATGGAGAGGAAGGCACATGCCAACTGGACAGGGAGTTGCCAAACCGGGCCCCTCTGTCCTCCCTGCTGTGAAACAGACCACCGCCCAGTCTAGTGTAATCGTTGCTGTGTGACTTCTCTGCAGTGAGCTGGGCCACCCTACTCTGCATTCCTGATGTCCTACACGTTCTCAGAAAGCCATTTTCTTACTACCAACCCAACCCTGATGAGCCCCTGTTCCATGCCAGGTGTCATGAGCTGCTGGGTGGGAGCAGTGTGCACGCAGACACACACAGCCCTCCTGGAGGGGGGCCTTGCTCAGAGAGGTGGCCGCTGATGCAGGCACCTGAGCACACAGTCACAGACTCTGAGACAAAGGTCTACAGGGACAGGGGCCAAACAACAGCAGGTCTGACTCAACCCAGGTTGGGGAGGGTGGGTCAGGGAGAGCTCCTTGGAGGAAGTGCCATTTGAGCTGAAAACAAAGGGTGGAGAGAGTTAAGTAAGTGATGGTGGGGTTGGGTCAGCAGGGCATCCTTGAAGAGGAAATGGCCTTTGAAAAACCCCCAGAAGCGGGCAATGATGAAAAGAGCTTGGACTCAGGAGCCATTTGAAAGGGCAAGGTGGAAGATGGTAAAGGGCAGGAAAGAGGGTGGTTCAGTCACAGGGGAGGGAGCCCCAGCAAAGCAGGGGTGGGACTGGGGCTGGAGTTCCTCTGGAATATCCAGGTGGAGAGTCTTGTAAGGAGCTGGAGTTTGGAGGAGAGACCTAGAGACAGATATCCTGTAGTCACGGGCTTGAATGAGGTCCCCTCAGGAGACTGAATTAGATTCCATCAGTCAGCTATTGCAAGTAACAATCACGAGGCTGCTGTGCTAAAAGCAATGTGAATCGGCACAGCTTTCCCACCTGGGTGAGCTGGGGAGGCTGCGCTCAGCCTGGGGCTCTGCTTACCCTAGCTGTGTTTGTTCTAGCACAGCTGGGTGAGTTTGGGCTGGCCCAGCTGGAGTGGCTCTGCTCCAAATGTCCCTTGTCCTTTAACCAGTGGCTAACCAAGGCACATATGTCGCACTGAAGTGACGAAGTCTCAGCCAGCCAGGAAGAAATGAGTCCTTTAAAGGATCAGAACAGGCTTACTGTCATTGCTGCCTTCTCCTCAGAGCCAGAGCAAATCGCAGTGCCAAACTCAAAGTCATGAGGCTGGGAGATGTCCTTTGCTTCTTTAGTTGCAGAAACTGCAAAGCCCTTGCTTGGCAAAGGGAATGGGTTCAGGAAGGGGCAAAAGGGCCAGGCCCTGGAATGGAGCCACACCAGCCCTCTAGTCTCAGCCACAGTCGTCTGTGTCCCTGCTGCATGTCGAACGTCTTCACCTCATCTTGCATTTCAGGTCCCTCAAGTCTCATCTAACCAGGGCATTTGGCTTGAACTGGCTCTTATGAACTATGTCCTACGGAGGCTTTGCTAGGCCACACAGCTTGGACCTGAGTGAGAAGCTGTTGAACGCCCATGTGCTCACAGCATGATGGGACAGAGAGCGCTGGACTGCAGTTCTGCTAGAGAGAAGAACTGGAGACACAAAACAGTCACAGACCAGGGCAATTCTGGGGGAGTATTCCCTGAAATCTGTGTGTTGGGGTGGCTTCCAGTCCACTGTTCTCTTGATTCTGTCCCAAGGCCACCTTCCCTTTTCACATGTTCATCACTTGCTTTGGTCACTTGTGAAGGACACTGGGACACTATGATGCCCTTAGTGTGCTTCCTGCCTGAGAAAGTCAGGGGTACCACAGGCCTCTGTATACTTTGCACTATTGAGGCTGTCCTGCCTCCAACACCCCGGGTTGGGCAGAAACTCTGTCCAGCAGAGATTACAGGACCACCGCAGAACATGTTTATCCAGGACACTGTATTTTGTCTTGAGGGATGGGAGGCAGCTAACCTCTCTAGTGGAGAAGAGTGCAGCGCTTCTGTCTCCTGTGCCTTTTATTGAGGAGGGGATTCAGGAGATACAAGGTCAATACTTATGAATCATCAGTAAGCTTTCAGATGCTTGAATTACAGTTGACAGTTTCTGATTACAGATATCAATATAGAGAACACAGTGACCAGTTTGTGTCAGAGTCTATTAAACATCCCAACACCATGCTGACATCAGCTGCAAGGCTTCATACAGTTTTAGCTACAAATGGTTTATAGTTAACTAAGAGATAAGGAAAGCAGAGCAAGCTCTAAAGCAAAATATGCATTCTTTAAATCCAATTCCCACGGGAACCCTCTGAGTGGCCTTAGATCCTGTCTGTCTTTCAGCCTTCCAGTTTTCTATTGCGACTTAAAGGCCTCCCCAACACGGGGGGTGGGGGGGTGGGGGTTGGGGTCCTGGCTCATGGCTTGTGCTACAATTCCCAAAACCACAAGGAGCAGTCCCCTACACACTATCTCAGTCAATGCTTTTGCCAACACAGCTCTTGAAAACAACTGTGGGTTTTCTATGCAGTAGAGTCTAACATAATCCAGGTGCCAAAAGCCACACCCACAGTTCCTTAGGAAATGGGCCTCCCTCTGAGCCCGCTGAGGGGCAGTGCCTCACACATCCCAGAAGCCAACTTGTGCAGCTCAGGAATCTAGTTGGCACACCTGAGTCCTTCCAGAGGTCCCAACAACAGGCATCACTTCCACAGTCTTAATTTGCTTAGTACCCTGAGGCCACATTCATATAAATGTAGCTCATGGGTCTGGCTCATGCCCAGCCTGGACTCACGGCCATGCCCTAGAGGTGATCGTGGCCAGGGCTCAACCCTCCCGTGCAGTTTGCTTTGGAGATGAGAACCCCTGAGATCCTGATGACCCCTCCCACGTGGGGCCCTTTCCTCTGGGCACCCCCACACAGATGCAGGTACATACACACGTATTCATAACACACACACACACACACACACACACACACACACACACACCACACAGTCCAGGTGAGGGTTAGAGGGGAGTGTACACCGGGGCAGTGACAAGGAGGAGAGAAGGAAGAGATTAGAGGCAGGTCTCCAGGAACATCCAGTCTCATGGCACCAAGCTCATGGTCCACAGATTGGGAGGGGAGAAATGCAAAGCTGCTGAGCAGGACACCCCCAAAGTGCCCAGGGGGTGCCTGGGCCAGGTCATCCTTAGGGACCTGGAGCAAACAAGGTCTGGGTCCTGTATCCTCTATTCTGGGCACCTGAAACAAGGAAACCCCTCCCCACCCAGTGCAGAGGGACTTTCATGGGATGAAGGCCTCAACTTATTCCTCCATATGTTGGGGTGCATAGTTGGGGTGACCCTAAGAGTCTCACAGCCTGTAGAAGTCTTGCTGTCCTTGATTCTCCATCCATGACCCACTGTGCTCCAAGTCCCTGGAAAAGGCTTTTCACTCCCGAAGTCCTTCTGAACAGAGGGCAGACTGGGGCTGGGGGCCTGGGGACCAGGCAGGCACAGAATGTGGCAGTTACAGGGACCAGGACAAGACCACTCTTGTTAGAGGCGTGGGCCCTCATTTAGAAGTGGGTGGAGTCCTTGCCCCAGTGGGGTGAGGAGGTGTCGTGAGTAAACTAGACACACCAGGACAGGAGAGGGGAATGGGGGAGCAAGAGGGGCTTCTGGGGTCCCTCACACTTCCCTGGAACCTGCAGGTCCCATTGGCTTTGGTGGAAAACTGCCTCAAGGACCCCTGAGTGTGCTGTTTTTCTGATTTTCCCGCCTGAGGCTGCAGTGCTGGGACTGACCACCAGGGAGCGGGCTGTGCCCGCTGTGTTCAATGCAGCAACTAGAGCTGGAAGTGCACGCAGGACTCATTCTGGGAGTCCCCTGCCTCTGAACAACAGGTACCTTGTATTGTTAGCATCCATCTGCACCATGTGAGCCACTCAGAGGCAGGAGGGAGCTCCAAGACCTTCATATTCTTCGTTCAGCAGCTGTGCATCTGCACTCATCCTGAGGTGGGCCCTTAGGCCTGGGCGGCTGGCCACACCCACTTAGTCCTTGCCTCCTTGGAACTCAAAGCCCAGAACCAGCCAGAGATAGCAGAGTACGGGCCAGCCGCGTGAGAAAGACCAGCGAGCCCTTGGGAGACACAAAGCAGGTGCCGGAGGCGGGACCAGAGCCAGCAGATGGGGTCCCACTCGTCCTGGAGCACGTCTGTGCTGTGACTCGGACAAGTGGAGCCAGCCCTGCGCGGGTGTGGAGACAGTGTGCTGAAGAGGAGCCCCAAGGGCAGAAACTAGTTTGGCCAGAGAGGTAGGAAGAAAGGAGCCAGGGTGGTGGGGGAGCAATGTGGGGTGGGGGGTGGGGGGAGGCGGGGCAGGGGTGGTAGGGAATAGGGACAGGCCTGCAAGATGTGCCAGTGGTCTCTGCTGAGGGCGGCCTCCCACCCTCAGTGCTCACAGGCACAGAGGTTGGCTGCCTCACAGCCCCTGCACCCCAGGGCTGCTGCCTCCCCCAGGAGGCTCGCACTGCTCAGCTGAGGGCCCACTGGCTGGCTCTGTCTCCAAGGTCACTCACAGTTACTAGCAGGATCCAGTTTGGACAGGGGATCTTGGGTCTTTTCTGCCTGTGGGCCTGGCGCTCTGCCAGTTCTTTGCACTGGGGCCTCATAGGGCAGCTGGTAACATCGGATCTTGCCTCTCTGGAACATGGGTCAGAGATAGAGAGACAACAGAGAACACGGAGGGAACCAGGCACAAGTCACAGGCTTGTCATACGTCCACCTTGGAAACAACACCCCATCATTTGGCCCTACTCCATGCATTAGAGACCAGCCACCAAGTCTGTGCAGCCTCGAGGAGTGTGGCTTACACTGGGATGTGTGATGTGGGGGCAGGAACACTGGCAGCCATTGTGAGCTGCCCACCACACAGCCCAGGACATGCCAGAGTGGATGATGTTGGAATTCCAGTTCATTTCAACCCTCCCTGGGGCCTGGAACATGGGCCAAGGGGTGTGGAGTGGTGAGAGCCCCTAGATGCCAAAGCAGATGCAACCTGTGTGGTATGATCTGGACTCCACCCAACACACACACACTCCATCCTGTTGCTATGCCTGTGCCTGAGGCCACGTGATCCCAGCCCAGGGGCTGCAGGTACTGCGTGTGTGTGCGTGTGTGTGTGTGTGTGTGTGTGTGTGTAAGGCTAGATGCCTCGGGTGACCTGCTAGGAGGCAGATTCTGGAATGACCCCCACATCAGATGGGGAGACAGGGGAGGCCCTGAGAGGATATGCTCACCCGTGTCATGTCACTAGTAAGAAGGAGGAGCCGGGTCTGAACCTAGCTCTGAGGCCTCAAAGTTAGGGCCCAGCTGCACACAGGCCTTGTTCAGCCTGTGAGTGGCCACACTGGTGTTACTGTGTGTGAACACAGTGTGGCGTGGAGGGTAAGCAGTCACCAGCCTAGAGAGGTCCTTGGGAGCTCTGCTCTGAGGAGGAAGCCCATCCAGGTAGGGCACCCCACGCAGTGACCCCACATCTTGATGACAGCTCAACAGCACTTGGAACCCTGGTAACCAGGCAGCCTTTCTAGAGCAGCCACTGCCCAGCTCGCTGGACCAGAGATGCTGAGAGCAGCACATCCAGTTGCTGCATCTTGACGTTCTGAGACGGTGGGCCCAGGAAAGGAGGATGTGAGAACTTCTTCCCCCACTGTGGACAGTGGGCCAGGCTCACACCACGCACCTCTGTGGTCCATGGAGAAGCCCAAGGGCAGCACATGGGCCAGACCAGGCCGGCCCTGGACCCACCCTGGCGGCCCTGTGTCCCCTGCATGGGTGTGCAAGGGGCTCGTGTGGGGCGGGCACACCATGAGCAGGAGCAGGCCAAGGAGGGCTCAGAAGCCTGGTGGGCCGGCCATGGGTCATGGTCACACCCCAGGTCAAGGTTCACTGGGTGGGATGCTGAGGGCGCAGTGGCACCCTTCTACCTGAGGTTTACCGAGCCCTACAGGTGAACCTCACTTTACCCGGGTTGGGAGAGGGAGGTGGCTGTGCAAGGCTGTGCCTAATCTGGAAGCAGATGGCGAAGTGGACAGAAGCAGCGACGACGGCCGGGCAGGGCTCCGAGCTTCCAGGATGGCTGCCAGCCACTGTCACTGCAGAGCTCCCTGCGTGTGACCTATCACAGGTCCTGCCCATTCGAAAGCCAATATTCCAAAAGGAGGTGTTGATGTGATGGAAAGGGGTTTATTCGGGTGCCAGCCACCGGGAGGATGGGGTGCTCTCGTCTCCAAGCCCATCTCCACATCTCAGATGTCCTGGCCAGTTGACACAGGGGAACTGGGGGAAGAGGGTACTGGGAATCTCTGGTGGTGCTCAGTGTCTCAGCTCTGCTCTCGGTGGCTTCAGTGTGACCTGAGAGCACCATCATGCAGTTCCATTGCTCCATGCAGGGTTTACTGCTGATGTCTGGGAGCAGGACGTGCAGGCAGAGTCTCTGCTGTGCTGATACAAGTCGCTGACCCATGTCCACCTTCTTGAGGTCAGGGTTGGTCCCTGGTTAAGCAGGAGCTGCAGCTGCTGATGTCTGTAAAATACTTATGAGGAAACTTTAATACGTGAATCTTCTGTGAGTCTGTCAGTGCAGCCTATTCTATAACCACCACCTGATTAGTAGATTGTTCACATTGATCACGGTTACACACAGACCCAGAAGAGTAAGTCCACGAGGAAACCAGTCCATTTCCTCAAGGAAGGAGTCAGGGAACCCCACCCCCACCGAGGGTCAGCACAGGCTCTGGAGGACTAAGGCCAAGCTGCTTTCAGGACTGGGACCAGGGGATGCCTGGGGAAGTCCAGCAGCACAGCCCCTGCCCAGGCCACTCTGTAGGGCCTTCCCAGGGTGCCCGTGTGCACATCACATCACCCAAGTGTTACTGAGCAAAGGAAGGCTCGTTCACATGGCGTCTTGGTATAAAACCCAAAGACCTGTGTTGAGAAAAACAGGTCTTTATGTATTTACAATATTCCAACCTTGCGGTGTGGGGGGGGTGCGGGTAGACTGTGCAATCCTGCTCAGAGCACTGTTCTCTGATGGGACCCAGCACTTCCCTTGCTCCCCAAAAGGCAATAAGTCAAAACCATGCCCAGAAGTTCCCCATTCTTTATCTGTCAGCTCTCTCCTTCAGGATATGGAGTATGATGTCATCAGCCTCCGTATAATCGTCCAGGAAAGCATGTTCCGTGTTGTGAGAAATGCTCACAATAAAACACTGGGAAACAGGACTTAAGCAGTAAATGAGGCATTTGTTTATTCACGGATTTGCAAGTCCGGGTGCAGCCTAACAAAGGGTGCGTGCCAGGTCTTAAAGCAGGCCGCTTTTTATCCTAACGCGAGTAAACCCCCCTTTACTCCCCCTCCCCTTCCTCTACGTTTTTCCCTGCTGGATACTCTGGAGTTACAATCTAATGCTATTGACTAAATCAATAAGGTTAACAATTAGCTCATGAATAAGTTTCTTAACTCTCTGACCATGTATAATTCCCAGGTGATAAATATTCCATGATGGTGCCCCTCATACTCTGGGTTATCTCTGACTGTTTATGTCTCCAGGTTTATGTCTCCAGTCACAATTTCCCAGGTGATAAATATTCCTTAACTCTGACAAGCTGTATTTCTAGCCCCTCTTGAAAGTTTTAACCTGTTTACCACATTCTCCCAGGTTATAAATATTATGTTCTTTACACACTGGGTTAACTCTGACTGTTTCTCAGGTGATAAATATTTCCTAACTCTGACTATCTGTCTTTAGCCCCTCTTGAAAGTTTTCTTAACCTGCTTACCACATTCTCTTTTGCTGCTAATCATTTCTTACTGACTTGAGTGTCACTTTCATCTATTCCTCACAATTCCCCCTGTCTCTGTTTTAGGAAATTGACTACTCAAACCTTTTTATTTGCCCTTTCAAATTTGAGGAAGATTTTTTTACTTTCTTTTTTATAGCAAGGGTTTCCTCTGGCCTCTAGGAGGAGGAGATTATTATATGTTGCCGGCATTTGTTTAGTTAGGGCAGTCTCAATCAGCCTTTGAACTAAACATCTTACACATGGAATAATACAGCATCCTGAAGCTGTGAGGATGCCTGCTACCACTATGAGAGATACTATAACTGACTAAATTATTCCTTTCCAATTGCCAAACCAATTTTTTAACCATCCTGTTATAGGATTGTTTGTACCTGAGTTTTTCACTAATTTACTTGCTAGGATTGTCAGTCTCTGAAGAGCTTTAGTGATAGACCCATTAGGAGCAGTATTACTAGGGATGTAAGTGCAACACTGCCTCCCCCACCCCGAGCATTACACAAACCCCTCCCCTTCTCTGCCAGCATCATATCCAGTGCCATTCTGTTCTCCTAGGCCACTTGACTGGTGCCTTCTAGTTGTTGAGTTATTCCTTCTATAGCATTTCTAGTATAATTGATAAACCTCTGTTGGTTATAATAAACATAGTTTATCCAATCAACATTTTTATTAATGGTCGACCACCAGAAGAGGATTGACTCAAACCCTGCTGCTATCTGATTTCTAACCTTAAACTTATCCGGAACTCCTCTAGGGACCCCAATAGCATCAATGTAAATATGAGGGTCAAATGATCCACCGGGCACCACTGACCTTTTTTCTAGCAGCTTTAGTCTGGTCCGGTTTTGGAACTGCTAAGGTAAATGGGATAGCCAATTGAACCAGGACACAGGTTCCACTCCACCTTTCTGGCAGGACTTTCCAGAGGCTCCTCTGCCCACAATACCACCAGACATCCGCTCTGGGGATTTGGAGGGGAGAAGAGTTGCCTGCCCCACTGTTGAGGTAGCTCACATTTCTGGTATGAGTGCATATTAGGAGTTCTTCCACAGGGGTACCCAAATTCGCTTCCCACCTAGAGAGGCAAGAAGAGTAATTCATGGATCCCACTGAGTAGGAAGGGAGGGATTGAGTTTCGTCACTCATTATAGAGGGAAAGAGGAGAGACAAGCTTCTGCAAGTTTCAATTCCACATGCATTCTCATCCTGGTAGAGAGCAAGCATACAGGACATTCCAGAGGGGTCAGAGTCCCAGCCTATTGGAAATGGTACTACCTGTGCCTGGGGTCTTCCTGTGGTACAAGCATAACAGTTGCTTTTATTTAGGGATTTAACAGTAAATTTAACCTATTCTACCCAAGCATGTGGGTAGAATACCCATACCTAGTCTCTATCTCTAGAGTTTGTCTAAGATCTAATACCACAAAGACTTTTACCTTGGCTGGATCATTCTGGGGTCTTTTCTGAGGTGTTTCTGAGGTCTGGGTGGGGGGAGTTAGATTTTTTAGGGAAGAAGGAGTTGTCAGTAAGTGAAGACCTAGCCACCCTACTGGATCTATGCCAGATACATCAGCTCCTAGGCCATAAACTCTGGTGGCCACATGGGGTTCCTGACTTAAGGCCTGTGGCTGGTTAAGTGTTAAAAGAGGTTGCACTGGAGAAGCTGGCAGTTTGGGGGAGGAGCTCCTTTGCCTAAGGTTATTTTAGGCAGAAGCAGTTTTACTTGTTCAGGGGGAGTGGCCATTTGCCTATTGGGTTTCGTTGTCCACCAGATATTATCCCTGATAGGACAAGGGCCTTTCCCTAAATACATAAAAATTCCATTATTTTCCAGATAGAGACAGAGATATTTTTCCTGAGCTGATAGCCAGCGTTGATAAGTAAGGTCCCCACAAGACAAAACTTGGCATGCATCAAACTTCAAAGTTTGAGGGTTTGTACTTTCAGTTACATTAATAATTAGTTATTGGCCTGACCCAGCCCAGAGTGCCCTGGAAGACTGTTATCCAGCAGAGCATTATAAAGGGCCCACACCGCCACCTAGGGGACATAACCTTTTCCTGAGAGTTAACTTCAGAGGGTCCCTTCCCTGCTTTGAGGTTACTTCCCACTTAACCTTTGCCTTTTCTTCTAGGGGTCCCTTTACCATAGTATAATGAGTCCACCCCTTTTTAGCAGTTCTCATGGCAGTCTCAGTGGTCAGGAGCACTTGGAATGGTCCCTTCCACATGGGCTGAAGTTTCTCTTCTCTCCAGGACTTAATCAGGACCTCATCACCAGGCAGGAAGTGATGAACCAGGAACTTGAGAAGGTGGAGTCTGGACAAGGAGACCTTTCACCTTGAGAGAGGCAAGGGTAGATGAAATAGCCGATATATAATTTTTTAAGAACTGATCCTTGGTTTCTAGGGTGGGTAGCTCAGTCCCCCTGCTCAGGTAAGGAAATCCATATAAAAACTCATAGGACGATATTCCAATATCTTTTCTAGGAGCTGTCCCAATCCTGAGGAGAGCCAATGGAAGACACTTGGTCCACAGTAGCTTGGTCTCCAAGCTTCATTTAGTTAGTTGTTTCTTTAGGGTCTGGTTCATGCTTTCTACTCAGCCTGAGGAAGGAGAGTGCCAGGGGGTATGATAATTCCTTTTGATATCCAGGCAATTCATGACCACTCTTAACACTTGGAAGGTAAAATGGCTTCCATTGTCTGAGTCACTGTTTTCAAATAGGCCAAATCCAGGGATAATCTGCTCAAGGATTACTTTAACCATCTTACTTGCTGTGGCTGATGGAAGTGTAAAGGCCTCTATCCACCCAGGAAAATGATTTACTATGACCAAAAGGAATTTCTGATTATCTACCTTTGGCATTTCAGTAAAATCAATCTGAATGCTTTGGAAGGATCTGAGTCCTGGTGGCCTTCCTCCAGGCTGCACTTTCCATAATGCCTTTTTGTTTACCTTCTGGCATATAAGGCATCCATGGCAGACTTGCTTAGCTATAATGTAAATTCCAAATCCCCCATATTGTCTGAGGACTGTATCGCAGAGGGCCTGAGGTCCCCAATGGCTGCCTTGATGCAGTGTTATCATAATTTTCCTGAGGACTTGCTTATTCAGCATCTCCTTCCCATCTGGGAGTTTCCTCTTCCTGGTAGCATTCTTTGATGCTCCTATCTGAGTTAATCTTGTTTCCTCCATGGAAAAGGTGGGAGCTATTGACACTGAAGCAAGACATGGAACTAGATAGAGGATTTTGCTTTCTCCTTCTAATGCAGCCTGCTTAGCTGCATTATTAGCCAGCCTATTTTCTCTAGCTTCATATGCTCCCCCATTAGGAAAAAAGAATTGGCTTCTTTGGCAGAAGGTGTGCAAGACATGTCACACCTGTCCAAAGCCTTTTGCCTACTGAACTTAGTTTAGGCTCAGAGGAATATTTTAGGATTTCCCCCTTCTCAAACTTCTGAGCCCTTTCTGTCCAAGCTATGGAACAGAAAAAGAGAAACAAGTTTTAAAGTGAAGCCCATAGACTGCCCCACACTTTACCAACCTAACCACTTAGTTCTGTCAAACCTTTGAGTCTCGGGGTGGCGATTCAGATGGGCTTCTTAATTGAGGCCTTATACATACAGACAATCACTCAGGAAATGAGATTGTAGGTGTATGTCCTTTGCAAACAGGAGGAAGAATATACCTGTTAATTTACACAACATAACCCACAAACCAGTCTCTGAATCTGTAAGACTATGGAGGCATTCAGTTACAGGGGCTTTTGCTGGAATGTTATTTGACAGGTACTCCTTGCCTGTAGATTGAACACTTTTGATGATATTACAAACCTAGTTTTAACCTTTAAATGAAAACAAACTTTTAAAGACAGCTGTATTAATTTATAGTCTACTACTAAGCATTGTGGTTTTCTTTAAATCATAATTTTTCCTTAAGATTACCCCCCTTGGGTCCCAGGTGAGCTGGACTCAGAGGAGACCACACCAGGAAGCATCATGACTGAGATGCCAAAGGTGAAATATAAAGACACAGTCCTGGGGGCAGAAAGAGAGAGGTGGAGAGTTGCCTACAGGGGGGTGCCTATAGGACTATCAGCTGATTTCTCAGAGGACACTTTGCAGGCAGGAAGGGACTGGCAAGTAGTATTCAATGTGATGAAAAGCAACTTACAACCAGGATAACTCTATCCAGCAAAGTTATCATTTGGAATGGAAGGGCAGATGAAGCACTTCCCAGACAAGGTGAAGCTAAAGGACTTCATCACCACCAAGCCATTATTATATGAAATGTCAAGGGGACTTACTTAAGAAAAAGAAGATCAAAACTATGAACACTAAAATGATAACAAACTCATATCTAAAAAATAAAAACAAAATCCAACTAAGCAAACCAGAATAGGAACAGAATCCTAGGTATGGGGATCATTTAGAGAGTTATCAGCTGGGAGGTGGGAGGGGGAGAAATGTGGAAATGGTGCAGGGACTGAGAAGCATAATCGGTTGGTACAAAATAGACAGGGGGATGTTAAGAAAAATATAGGGAAGGGTGAAGCCAAAGAACTTATATGCATGACCAATGGCCATGAACTAAGGGGGGTGGGATTGCTAGAGGGAAGTGGAGTACTGGGCAGAGGGGAGCAAAGGGGAAAAAAATTGGAACTACTGTAACAACATAATCAATAAAATATACTTTAAAAAAAACACAAAAATGGAGAAAAAAATAAGGAAAACACTCTAACAATAAAATGATACTACAGGATATGGGGAACATGGTGGTGGAGTAGGGGCAGTGTTCTCAGCTCGCTCCTGTTAAGGAGAGACTCCAGGAATGAATGCGGAGAGGAGTGACTGAGTGAGTGTGGGTCTCCGATAGCGTGAACAGGGAGGAGATCGTGGGAGCAGCGTGGAGTGGGGTGGAGGGGTTTACCACACACTGCAGGCTGAGTCATTCTGGGACCCGGTGAGTCTGCAGTACCAAGCCGGAGAGCTCACTAGCCGAGAGCTGCTTGGAGGCTCCCCCTGCCAGGGGCGCACCGATAAGTGAATTCTTGTAGGGAGTTAGGGAGAGGATTTGACTGAAAAATCCAGAGGAGTGAGAGAACAGTGAACAACCAGGACTGGGAGAAACTGTGTGATCTGAGTCTAGAGGGAAACCTCCTCAGCTGCAACCTCCGACCGAAAGCTCAGCATTCCAGGTGCACGCAGCACTTGCGCTGGGGCCCTACAGAACAAAGGGACAGTTTTGGGGCAAGGAGAAGGGCTGCACAGAAAAGCTGTTGTGGAACTCCGGACCGTGGGAGAGCTCCTGAGCAAAAGAGCAGTGCATGCCCCCGGCGCTTTGAGCTATCGCGCTAGAATCCCACAGAACAAAAGGGGGGTTTGGGGCTAGAAGAGAAATAGGGCGTGCAGGGCGTGTAAGTAGGGAAGAGAGTGGAGGCGGTGGTTCTGGAGGGGAGACGGTTTTAGCCGCAGGGAAGGGCTGCTGTGAAGCTCCAGACTGGCAGAGAGCCCCGGGGTAGGAGAGTGCTGCGCTGACCGACCACACTAGAATCCTACAGAACAAAGGGACGGTGCTGTGGTGGGAAGAAAGATAGAGTGCGCAGGCCTATAGACAGGGAAGCCAGCGGAAGCTGTAGCTCGGAATAGAGAAAGTTTTGGGGCAAGGAGAACAGCCCACGTGGGAAAGCCACTGCAGAGCTCCAGACTAGGGGAGAGTCTCTGGGCAGGAAAGGGCCACTGGGCTTGACACTTTGACCGACTGTGCCAGAGTCCTGCAGAACAAAGGGATGGTCTTGAGACAGGGAGAGAGGTGGGGTGCGCAGGCATATAGACGGGGAAGAGAGCAGAAGCTGTAGCCGGGGAATAGAGACAGGACTGGAGGCAGGGCGGGGATTGCTGGCAGGCACAGGCTGGACCAACAGGGGGAAGGAGTAGCTGGACAAGCCTGAGGAGGGCTGAGGCTGCCTCAGGAGGGGACAACTAAACGCAGCCCACAGCAGAGCGGCGGTAGGCCCATGAATAAAAGACTACCAATCCCAGAATCAAGCAGGGCCTTCCCACAGCCAGCCAACCAACCAGAAAAGATTTGAAACCCATGGAATTTTGAATAGGGGCGGACTCAGGAAGGAAGGAAGGAAAAACAAAAAAACAAGCAAACCAAAAATACCAAGAGACTGTGCATAAAAGCTGAATTGAGTTAAAATCCTCTCATTCTTTTATTTCTCACTCTCTCTCTAACTGCCCCTCCCGTCCTTTCTTATTCTCTCTCCTTTTCTCCCCTCCTCTTCCCTCCCTTCTCTCCCCTTAGCATGTCTCCCCTGCATCCTATTCTTTGTTAATTTTTTAATTTTAAGTTCTCTCCCTTTCCTTTCTATTCCTTTCTTCTAATCCCTTTCCCTCCCCCTTATCCTCGTCCTCCCTCCGTTTCCTTTCTCTCTCTCTCCTTTCTCTGCACTAAGCACTTTCAATTTTATTAAATTTCTTTATTTATTTTGTCCCCCTTCAGTCTACATTCGTTTTTCTTTCCTCCCTTTCCCTCATTTTCCTTCTCTCCCTATAAATGTTCTCTACATCTTTCTTTCTCTATCCTTATTCCACTTTATATTCTAATCTTTTAGTATTTAAAATTTAATTCTAATCTATTCCCCTCCCCTTCACCCTCCCCTTCTTAACCCTTCTATCTTTACACCCCATCTCCACTTCTTTCTTTCCCTCTTGTATTTCTCTCCTTCATCCTATCTTTTGTCAACTCTTCAATTTCAACCTTTCCCTCCCTAATATCTCCTCTTCCCCTTGATTTCCTTCCCTCCCCCATGTTCTTTCCCTTCCCATCCTCTTGCTTTCCCATCTCTTATTCCTCTCTATATATATTCTCTCTTTCTCTCTATCTTGCTATTTTATATCATGTTTTAATCTCCTAATTTTTTTATAATATATATATATTTTATTTTAATCCAGTCCCCCCTCTTCTCCCTCCCCTTCTTCTTTCGTTCTCTCTCCTACCCATCACTTCTCTATTTTCTCTCTCTCTTTCCTCTCTCCCTTCCTGTCTTGCTATTTTCTACTCTGTATTTTTATTCTTGAAAAATTCTTTCTTAATCTGTTTCCTACCTTCTAAACTCCTCAGCCCTCTGCTTTAATTTCTGGCTGTCTGTCTGCCTGGATGTCTGTTCTGTCTATCCCCCCTTCCACGCTAAACATATAGCATATACCGAATATATTATCCTAATACTATACACTTCCACTTTCTCACTACACACTGTAACCCTCTCCTCCTTTTCAAATATACAGTGTAAATGTTAATTGCTGTCTTACATAACCTTGATCCCAATTGCTAATATTATTACTCTATCAACTTCCCTTTCAAAAATTACACTTCCTTCTTTTAAAACAACTCCTATCTGTTTCTTCTACGAAATAAGAGTCCCAATATCTGCACAAGTATGTTAATACGGGCTCATTTGTAACCTATAGTGAGATTGTAGTTGGGGGAGATATTGGAGGGTGTAGGTTTCTTGCCTGGGTTGTGTGATTATGTTTTAGTAGCACCTCCACAAAAGATCTCAAGACAAGGTGGGTAGAGTGACTCTCAATCAACTAACCAGAGAAAAAGACCCACCAAAGAGTAGCGGAAATACAACCAGACAGATTAAACAAATAACATCAAGGACAACACAGACGGAGATCCAAGATGGTGGAGGAGTAAGTGGAAGCTTCACTAGCCTCCTCCCAGGACCAGCCAGTGCTGACTCAGCCCCAGTACAGCAGACAGATCATTCCCCTCCAAGTGGCATCAGACTAAGGGGAAATAAAAGCCCTGCCTACAGGAATTAAGATGCCACACCCATGGTCCTTAAGCCTGACGGCTAATCACAGATTGAGTAGATTAACAACTAAAGAAGAGAGACAAAGGCAGTAGATCCCTGGAAGTCTCCAATAGGCTGCCTAGGGCCAGTCTGGTACATGATCTGACGCGACCAGAAGCAGATCCAGGAAGAGCAGATCATTCTAAGAAGCACCAACAAACAATAGGAGTCACAAAAATGGGGAGACAGAGAAACAACCCCCCATCAAAAGGAAAGGTAGAATCCACAGAGACAGTGCTAAATGAAATAGAGGGGAGCAAAATATCAGATATGGAATTCAAAACATGGATTATGGAGAAGCTGAATGAGCTCAGCGGAAACTACAAAGAACTCCAGGGAAACTACAAGGAACTCCAGAAAAACTACAAGGAACTTACAGAGAATTACATGAGCATGAAAAAGAACACAGAAGCTATCAATAAGAGCCAGGAGGAAATGAAGAATACGATCTTTGAATTGAAGAACACAGTAGAAGGAATTAAAAGCAGGCTAGAGGAAGCAGAAGATCGGATCAGCGAGCTGGAGGACAACATACACAAAAACTCCCAGACAGTGCAACAAAACGAAAAAAGACTGAACAAGACTGAAGAGGTTCTAAGACAGCTGCAGGACAACATGAAACATAATAATATCCATATCATAGGAATTCCAGAAAGAGAAGGAGAAGAGCAAGGGATAGAAAACCTCTTTGAAAAACTAATGACAGAAAACTTCCCTAACATGAGGAGAGAAAGAGTCATGCAAGTCCAGGAAGCACAGAGGGTCCCAATGAAGATGAACCTCAACAGGCCCTCCTCAAGACACATCATAATTAAAATGGCAACATTCAAAGACAAAGAGAGAATCCTAAAAGCAGCAAGTGAGAAACAACTAATAACATACAAGGGAGCTCCAATAAGACTACCATCAGATTTCTCAGCAGAAACACTACAAGCCAGAAGGGAATGGCAAAAAATATTCCAAGCAATGAAAAACAAAGGCCTACAACCTAGAATACTCTACTCAGCAAAGCTCTCATTCAAAATGGAGGGTGAAATAAGGACCTTCCAAGACAAAAGAAGGCTAAAAGAATACATCTCCACCAAACCAGCAATGCAAGAGATGCTAAAGGGTCTGCTTTAAGAAGATAAAGAAACAAGAGAGAGACAGAGAAAAACACGAGTACAAAGGGGAAAAATGACAATGAATAAGTACTTATCAGTAATAACCTTAAATGTAAATGGATTAAACACTCCAATTAAAAGACATAGGGTAGCTGAATGGATTAGAAAGAATAACCCACATATATGTTGTCTACAAGAGACCCACCTTAGAACAAAAGATCTACACAGACTGAAAGTAAAGGGATGGAAAAAAGTATTTCAAGCAAATGGACATGAAAAAAAGCTGGGGTAGCAATACTTATATCAGACAAAACGGATTTCACAGCAAAGTCCATAAAAAGAGACAAAGAAGGGCATTTCATAATACTTAAGGGAAAAATCCATCAAGAAGATATAATCCTTATAAATATATATGCACCGAACTCAGGAGCACCCAAATATATAAGGAAAATTTGAAAGACTCCTAGAAAGATATAGACAGCAACACACTCATAGTAGGGGACTTTAACACCCCATTATCAACAATGGACAGATCTTTGAAGCAAAGAAACACCAAAGATATTGAGGCACTGAACAACACTCTAGATCAAATGGACTTAGTCAATATATATAGAAGTTTTCACCCCAAAGAAGCAAAATATACATTCTTCTAAAGTGCACATAGAACACTTTCAAAGATAGACCACGTGGTAGGACACAAAACAAACCTTAACAAATTCAAGAAAATTGAAATTATATCAAGCATCTTCTCAGATTACAATGGCTTAAAATTGGAAATCAACCTTAAGGAAAAAACTAAAAAACGTTCAAACTCATGGAGAATGAATAACATGCTATTAAATAATGAATGGGTCAACAATGACATCAAGGAAGAAATAAAAAAATTTCTAGAAACTAATGATAATGAACACACAACAACCCAAAACCTATGGGATACAGCAAAAGCAGTCCTGAGAGGAAAGTTCATAGCAATACACGCCTACCTAAAAAAGCTAGAAGAATTTCTAATAAAAAATTTAACCCTATGGTTACAAGAACTAGAGGAAGAACAACAAGCAAAGCCCAGATCAAGTAGAAGGAAAGAACTCATCAAGATCAGAGCACAATTAAATGACATAGAGACTAAACTAACAATTCAAAAGATCAACAAAAGTAGGAGCTGGTTCTTTGAAAAGATAAACAAAAATTGACAAGCCTTTAACCAGGCTCATCAAGAAAAAAAGAGAGAGGACCCAAATAAATAAAATCAGAAACGAAAGAGGAGATATCACAACTGATACCACAGAAATACAAAGGATTGTAAGAAATTATTATGAACAACTGTATGGCAAGAAATTTGACAACCTAGAGGATGTGGACAAATTCCTGGAAACCTATAGTCTTCCCAAACTGAATCAAGAAGCAGAAAGTCTGAATAGACCAATAACAGCTAGTGAAATTGAAGCAGTAATCAAAAAACACCCAGCACACAAAAGCCCTGGACCGGATGGCCTCAAAAGTGAATTCTACAGAACATTTAGGAAAGAACTAACTCCTATCCTCCTCAGACTATTCCTAAAGATACAAGAAGAGGGAAGACTCCCAAACTCGTTCTATGAAGCCAGTATAACCCTAACTCCAAAACCAGGTCAAGACACAACAAAGAAAGAAAACTACAGACCAATATCGCTGATGAACCTAGATGCTAAAATCCTCAACAAAATATTGGCAAACTGGATCCAGCAACACATTAGAAAGATCATACACCACGATCAAGTGGGATTCATCCTAGGGGTGCAAGGATGGTTTAATATTCACAAATCAATAAATGTAATACACCACATAAACAAAATGAAAGACAAAAACCACATGATCATATCAATAGATGCAGAAAAAGCATTTGATAAAGTACAACACCCATTTATGATGAAAACTCTCAGTAAAATGGGAATAGAGGGAGCATACCTCAACATAATAAAGGCCATATGCGAGAAACCTGAAGCCAACATCATACTCAATGGGCAAAAACTGAGAACATTCCCCCTGAGATCAGGAACAAGACAAGGAATGTCCGCTCTCTCCACTCCTATTCAACATAGTCTTGGAAGTTCTAGCCACAGCAATCAGACAAGAAAGAGAAATAAAAGGCATCCAAATTTATAAAGAGGAAGTAAAACTGTCATTATTTGCAGGTGACATGATAGTGTACGTAGAAAACCCTATAGACTTCACAAAAAAACTACTCAACCTAATAAATGAATTTGGAAAAATAGCAGAATACAAAGTCAATATTAAGAAATCGAAGGCATTTTTATACACCAACAATAAAAACTCAGAGATAGAAACTGAAAGAAAAATCCCATTTACCATAGCAACAAGAAAAATAAAATACCTAGGAATAAACTTAACCAAGGAGGTAAAAGACCTGTACTGAGAAAACTACATAACACTGAAGAAAGAAATTAAAGAAGATACAAATAAATGGAAGGATATACCATGCTCATGGATGGGAAGAATCAACATCATTAAAATGTCCATACTACCCAAAGCAATTTATAGATTCAATGCAATCCTATTTAAATACCAGCAACGTATTTCACAGACCTAGAACAAATACTTCAAAAATTTATATGGAACAAAAAAAGAGCCCGAATAACCACAGCAACTTTGAGGAAGAAGAACACAGTAGGAGGAATCACAATACCTGATATCAAACTATACTACAAGGCCACGGTAATCAAACAGTCTGGTACTGGCATAAAAACAGACATATAGATCAATGGAACAGAATTGAGAGCCCAGAAATAAACCCAGGTTCATATGGTCAACTAGTATTTGACAAAGGGGGAAAGAACATCAAATGGAGTGAAAAGAGCCTCTTCAACAAGTGGTGTTGGGAGAACTGGACAGGGACGTGCAAAAAAATGAAACTAGACCACCAACTTACACCATACACCAGAATAAACTCAAAATGGATCAAAGACTTAAATGTAAGCCGTGATACCATAAAAGTCCTAGAGGAAAAAATAGGCAGGAAAATTTCAGATATCCCACGTAGCAACATTTTCACTGATATATCTCCTAAAGCAAGGGAAGTAAAGGAAAGAATGAACAAATGGGACTACATCAAACTAAAATGTTTCTGCTCAGCTAAAGAAAACATCAGCAAGATGCAAAGGAAACCAACCATATGGGAAAATATATTTGCCAATGACATCTCAGACAAGGGATTGATCTACAAAATATATAAAGAACTCATACGACTCAACACCAAGAGGACAGACAACCCAATTTAAAAATGGGCAAAGGACCTGAGCAAACACTTCTCGAAAGAGGACATACAGAGGGCCCATAGACATATGAAAGGATGCTCAACATCACTAGCCATCAGAGAGATGCAAATTAAAACCACAATGAGATACCACCTCACACCAGTCAGAATGGCCATCATCAACAAATCAACAAACAACTTGTGCTAGAGAGGATGTGGAGGAATGGGAACCCTGGTGCATTGCTGGTGGGATTGCAGACTGGTGCGGCCACTATGGAAAACAGTTTGGAATTTCTTCAAAAAACTAAAAATGGAACTGTCTTTTGAACCAGCAATTCCATTGTTAAGATTATATCCAAAAAATCCTGAAACACCAATTCAAAAGAACCTGTGCACCCCTATGTTCATAGCAGCACTATTTACAATAGCCAAGTGCTGGAAACAACCTAAATGCCCATCTGTAGATGAATGGATCAAAAAACTGTGGTACATTTACACAATGGAGTACTATGTAGCAGAAAGAAGAAGGAACTTCTACCATTTGCAACAACATAGATGGAACTAGAGAGAATTATGCTTAGCGAAATAAGCCAGGCAACAAAAGAAAAATACCTTATGCTGTCACCTATTACAGGAAACTAATGAACAACATAAACAAATGAGCAAAATTGAACTAGAGCTATGTAAACAAGAAGTAGACTAAGAGTAACAAGGGGGGGTGGGAGGGAGAGAGGGGGTAAGAAGGGGAAGGGTCTAGTCAAAGAACATGTATAAATGACCCACGGACATGGGCAACTGAGTGGAGACTGAATGTGGGGGAAGGGAGGGGCAGGGTGCAGGGAAGCAAGAGGGGGAAAAAAATTAGACAACTGTAATGGAAAAACAAACACAAAAAAATTTTTTTAGTGGTGGAAAATGAAAATATGAAGAATGGAAATGCCAGTTCAGTGAATATTAGGACAAAGATTTTCCTTCACATTGTACATTTTTCTCCCTATCTGATCCCTCCAGAGTTTGGCATTCTAAACAAGTAAGTAATGACATAAGTTTCTTTGCATAAAACTAATAAGACCAGTTGTTAATAGAGGTTCCTTTTTTTTTTCTTTTTTTTTTTTGACCAAGTCTTTGACTGGAATGTCAAGCCTAAAGAAGACATGCTTGGGCTCAGGTTGTTACCAAAAAGCCCTGAGGAACTGGGAATGACTTTCAAAGGTAATAAAAGCCCACGAGATAAAAGGCCTTGTATCATGGTTGGCTCTGCGGTCCACAGCAATCTTTCCAGGGAAGGAACGAAGGTTGTTTTCTTGAAATATGGCTAGAAGAGACCTTAAGGCACAATGAAAAACCAGAAAGACTTGGAAAGGACAGGTGTGTACAGGCAAGGATGAATGCCAGGTATGTGGCCCAGCTTCTGTGCACTGAAGAGCAGACTGAGGATCACCCTAAATGTTCCTTGGGTAAGTTCCAGCAAAGCAGAACTAAAGATCATAAGTGATCATTTGCTGCTCTTGTTGTGTTTATGCAAATGAACAGGATAAATTAAAAATAGACTTAATGTAGTCCCTTTAATGACAAGGAGGGTAATCTTAGGGAGAAAAATCATTATTCAAGGAAAATCACAATGATCAGTGGTAGACTATAAAGTAGTGCAGCTAACCGTCTTAAAAGTTTCTTTTCATTTGAAATATGTTTTCACTTGAAAATTAAACCATGTTGTGATGTCATCAAAGATATTTAAGTTACAGGCAAGTAGAATGTCAAGTGCCTTGCAACTGGATGTCTTCCCAATAAGACAGTCTTACAGATTTAGAGACTTGTTTGTGGGTCATGTTACATAAATTAACATGTGTTTTCTGTTTTCAAAGGGCATAAGCCTATGACGGCATTACCTGAGTGATTGTTTGTACACATAAGCCTCACTTAATCCTTTCTGCAGCGCTGCCTCCTGAGACTCAATGGTTTGGCTGACCTAAGTGGCTGGGTTGGTGAAGAATGGGGTGGTCTGTGGGCTTCACTTTAAAACTGGTTTCTCTTTTCTATCCTAATAGCTTGGACAGAAAGGACCCAGAGGTCTGAGAGGGGGGAAACCTAAACTATTTCCCTCAGCCCAAACTAAGTATAATGGGCAAAACGGTTTTGGACAAGTGAGATGTGCCTAGCACACCTTCCTCCAAAGAAGCCCTTTTTTTCTTTTTTTTTTTTTTTTTCCTAATGTGGAACATTGAAAAATTAATCCCTGCCTTTTTGTCATCTAGTAGTTATGGATTGAATCATGTCTTTTAACCCTTTTTGCCAAATCTGTTGCCCCCAGAACACAACAAGGATGCCAGCCTGTTAAACCAAGCACGCCATTGCCTGGAGACAGCCAACTGACCTGGAGTCTGCACGATCCTTCCCCATGTGGGAAGGCCACCCTCCCCTCCACACCCCCACTATTATTAGGCATTTCTGGACCCAAGGGTAGGTAGGACGACGACCATGTCCAGCTTGAAGCAGCTAGAGGAGCTTGAGACCTTCACCCATTGTCCTTTATAAGATTACAAAGGGTCTTAATATCTGAGAGGGAGGGATAGTTATTTTTTATTGTTAAAATAATCAATTAATCACATATTTACTAAAAAGAGAGAGAGCGAGAGAGAGAGAGAAGAAGAAGAAGAATATATGAAAGGGTGAAGTGGGAAAGCTTGTATGTACGAACCATGGGTATGGACTTGGGGGGGGTTGCTGGGGGAGGGAGATGTTGGGTGGAGGGGAGTAAAGAGGAGAAAATTGAAACTATTGTAACAATATAATCAATAAAATACATTTAAAAAAGAAAAAAAGAGGGTTCCCAAATAAATAAAATCAGAAATAAAAGAGGAGAAAAAACAACTGACACCAAAGATACACAAAGATTGTAAGAACATATTGCAAATAATTATATGCCAACAAACTGGACAACCAGGACAAAATCAATAAATTTCCAGAAACATACAATCTTCCAAAACTGAATCAGGAAGAAGCAGAGAATCTGAATAGACAGATTACACCTAGTGCAGTTGAAGCAGTAATCAAAAACTCCCAACAACAAAAGTCCTGGACTAGATAGCTTCACGGGTCAATTTTACCAAACACTCCAAGAAGAATTAACACCTCTCCTTCTCAAACTATTTCATAAATTTCAAGAGGAGGGAAGACTCCCAAACTCATTTTACAAGGCCAGCGTTACCCTAATTCCAAAAGCAGATAAAGACACTACAAGAAAAGAAAATTATACATCAATATCCCTGATGAACATAGACAATAAAAAATCCTCAACAAAAGATCAGCCTACTTAATAAGGAAATGCATCAAAAAATCATGATATGGGCATGATTAAGTGAGATTTTTTCTGGAAATGCAAGATTGGTACAACATCCGCAAATCAATAAATGTGATTCACCACATAAACAAAGTAAAGGATATAAACCACATGATTATATCAATAGATGCAGGAAAAGTATTTGATAAAATTCAGCAACGACTTATGATAAAAACCCTCAGCAGAATGGGAATAGAGGGAATGGAACACACCTAAACATAATAAGACCATATATGACAAACCCACTGCCAGGATCATACTCAATGGGCAAAAACTACAAGCATTCCCCTTAAGATTGGGAACAACATAGGGATGTCTGCTTTCACCTCTCTTATTCAATATAGTACTGGAAGTCCTAGTCACAGCAATCAGAGAAGAAGAAATAAAAGGCATCCAAATTGGAAAAGAAGAAGTAACACTGTCTTTATTTGCAGATGATAAATAAATTCAGTAAAGTAGCAGGATACAAAATTAATGTCCTGAAATCAGTTACATTTTTATATGCCAGTAAGTAACTAATAGAAAGGGAAATTTAAGAAAACAATCCCATTCACAATTGCTATAAGAAGAATAAAATACCTGGTAATAAACCAAACCAAAGACCTGGACTTGGAAAGTTATAAAACACTGAAGAAAGCAGTTGAAGAAGCTACATATAATTGGAAGCACATACTGTGTTCATGGACAGAAATAATTAACATCATAAAAATGTTCATACTACCCAAAGCACTAACTAGATTCAACACATATCCTATCAAAATTCCAATGCTGTATTTCACAGTACTGTACTAGAACAAAATTTCAAAAATTTATATGGAACAACAAAATGTCCCACATTGCAACAGCAATACTGACAAAGAACAAAGTTGTAGGAATCACGCTACCTAATATCAAACTGTACTATAAGGCCATAGAAATCAAAACAGCATGTCACTGGCATAAAAACAGACACATAGATCAATGGAACAGAATAGAGAGCCCAGAAATAAACCCACACCTTTATAATCAATTAATATTCAACAGAGGAAGCAAGCACATACAATGAGTTAATGATAGTTTATTCCTAAATGCTGCTATGGAAATTGGACAGATGTGAATAGAAAAATGAAACTAGGCCATCTTCTTACACCACACACAAGAATAAATTCAAAGTGGACCAAAGACTTAAATGTGAGACTCAAAACAATACAAATTGTAAAGGAAAAGATAGGCAGCAAAATCTCAGCCATAGCTCATAGCAAACTTTTATTGGATATATCTCCCCAAACAAGGAAAATAAAAGAAAAATAAATAAATGAGACTATATCAAATTAAAAAGTTTTTTCACAGGCACTCCTGTTCAAAATGAAGGCTTAGACAGACACACTGCATCTCCCTCCACAACTAAGAAGGAATAAACCACCTCACAACTAGAGATAACAAGAAGTTCCAGAAACCCAAGCTGTATGGAAGTCCAACAAACAAATATAGAGAGAAAAAATACTCATTCAGCTCATTCAGACAGATAGGAGGAGCGGAGCCAGGGTGGAGAGGAAATAGTGTGTTGGCGGCAGCAGTGGCAGGCAGTGGAATGCCAGCAGAAAGTGCAGTCACACGTTTTAAAAAATAGGGAGGCACACCTGGGGAGCACTCACAGCACCAGACCAGACCGCACAGCTCACGGTCCCAGCACCAGGGGAAATAAAGCCTCATTGCTTCTGACTATACAAACCAGTGGGGTTTGGGGCAGAGGAAGAAACTGCCAGTCTCTCAGCAGAGTCCGCTTGTTTAAAGGGCCCCCACGATCCTAGAATGTCCGCAGACCCACCCACTCTAGGAACAATGACCAGGGCAACAGCTAGAGAGGCACCAGTCCCATACAGAAGTGGGAAAGTGCCTGGAAAAGGGGTGAATGCTGAGCAAGCAGCATTGTTGCCTCTCAGACCCCGCCCCCAAATACAATGTCACAACGTGGTGAAACAGGTTGCCCATACTGATGAATATCTAAGGTTTTGCCCCTTACAATGTAACAGGTGGGACAGCTCCACCTAAAGCACAGAGGCAAACAAACATAGAAGCCTGTCAAGATGAGGAGGCAGAGAAGTATGGCCCAAAAGAGGAAATGGATCAAGTTCCAGTGTGAGAACTAAGTGATGAGGAGAAAGCCAACCTAACAGATGTAGAGTTCAAAACACGTGATAAGGATGCTCAGAGGCTTGACAGATATGCTTAAGTACAGCAAATGCATAAGAGACAAAGTGAAGGCTATGCTAAATGAAATGAAGAAAAATCCACACAAAACCAATGGTGAAGGGAAGGAAACCGGGGTTCAAATCCAGGATTTAGAACATAAGGAAGAAATAAACCGTCAACCAGTACAGAATGAGGAAACAAGAATTGAAAAAAATGAGGAGAGGCTTAGGAACCTCTGGGACAACTTTAAACGTGTTGACATCCGAATCATAGAGGTGCCAGAAGGAGAAGAGGAAGAGCAAGAAATTGAAAGCTTATGTGAAAAAATAATGAAGGAAAACTTCCCAAATTTGGTGAAGGAGATGGACATCTAAGCCCAGGAATGCACAGAGTTCCCAACAAGTTAGACCTAAAGAGAACCACACCAAGACACATCATCATTAAAATGCCAAAGCTTAAAGATAAAGAGAGAATCTTAAAAATAGCAAGAGTGGTTTGATTCCCAGTCAGGGCACATTACTAGGTTGCACGTCAGGTCCCCAGTTGGGGGCGCGAGTGAGAGGCACCCACACAGTGATGCTTCTCTCTCTCTCTTTCTCCTTTCCCCTCTCTCTAAAAATAAAGTATATAAATAAGTAAATAAATAAATAGATTATTTTTAAAAATATTTTTTTAAAAAGTAGCAAGAGAAAAGCAGAGTTACCTACAAGTGGATTCCTATAAGACTATCAGCTGATTTCTCAAAAGAAACTTTGCAGGCGAGAAGACACTGGCAAGAAGTATTCAAAGTGATGAAAAGCAAGGACCTACAACCAAGATTACTCTATCTAGCAAAGCTATCATTTAGAATGGAAGGGCAGATAAAGTGCTTCCCAGACAAGGTAAAGTTAAAGGAGTTCATCATTACCAAGCCATTATTATATGAACTGTTGAAGGGACTTACTTATGAAAAAGGAGATCAAAACTATGAACACTAAAATGACAACAAACTCACAACTATCAACAAATGAATCTAAAAACTAAAAACAAAATCCAACTAAGCAAACCAGAATAGGAACAGAATCACAAGTATGGGGTCATTTGGAGGGTTATCAGCTGGGAGGTGGGAGAGGGAGAAATAGGGAAATGGTGCAGGGATTAAGCACAGTTGGTTGGTACAAAATAGACAGAGGGAAGTTAAGAATAATATAGGGAAGAGTGAAGCCAAAGAACTTCTATGCACGACCCACGGAAATGAACTAAGGGGGGTGGAATTGCTGGAGGAAAGGGGTACTTGATGGAGGGGAGCAAAGGGGAAAAAATGGGATGACTGTAACAACATAAACAATAAAATATACTTGGGAAAAAAAAGAAAAATAAAAGATGCAACTACACTAACACTGTTATGAGGATTTTTCACATCAAACTTCCTGGGTACATTTGTGGTTAAGAAAGCACCGCAGGTCATGCCAATGAGAATTCCTATTTGAGAATCACTGATGATGTTATCCAAAGTGTGGCTTGTTCCTGATCTTAGGAGGAAATATTTCAGTTTTTGCCTGTTAAGTATGGTGTTGGCTGCAGGTTTCTTGTATATGGCTTTTATTATGTTGAGGTAAGCTCCCTCTAGCCCACTTTCCTGAGTGTTTTTTTTTAATCATAAATGGGTGCTGTACTTTATCAAGTGCTTTTTCAGCATCTATTGATATGACCACGTGAATTTTGCCCTTAATTTTTTTATTGCTTTGTGAATATCATACCATACTTGCAGCCCTGAGATGAATCACACTTGATTGTGTTGTATGATCTTTTTAATATGTTGCTGAATCCTGTTTGCCCATATTTTGTTAAGGGTTTTAACATCTGTGTTCATAGTGATATTGGCCTGTAGTTTTCTTTCTTTGTTGTGTCTTGACCTGGTTTTGGAATTAGGGTAATACTGGCCTCAAAGAAAGAGTTTGGGAGTCTTCCCTATTCTTGGATTTTTTGTAATAGTTTGAGAAGGATAGGAGTTAGTTATTCCCTAAATGTTTGGTAAAATTCATCTGTGAAGCCATCCAGTCCAGGGCTTTTGTGTGCTGGTAATTTTTTTATTACTGCTTCAATTTCACTAGTTGTTATCAGTCTATTCAGGTTTTCTGCTTCTTCTTGATTCAGTTTTGGAAGATTGTATGTTTCCAGAAATTTATCCATTTTACAGGTTGTTAAATTTCTTGGCATATGGTTTTCCACAGTAATTTCTGACCATCCTTTGTATTTCTGTTGTATCATTTGTAATTTCCCCTCTTTTGTTTCTGATTTTATTTACTTGGGTCGTCCTTTTTTTTTTTGTTTTGTTTTATGAGTCTGGTTAAAGGCTTGTCAATTTTGTTTACCTTTTCAAAGAACCAGCTTCTGAATTTATTGATCCTTTAACTGTTCTTTTAGTCTCCATGTCATTTAATTATGCTCTGATCTATATTATTTCCTTCCTTCTATTTGCTCTGGGATTTGTTTGCTGTTGTTTCTCTCATTCTTTTGGATGTAGGTTTAGGTTGTTTATATAAATTTCTTTTATCTTTTTTAGGTAGGTCTGTTTTGCTATGAACTTTCCTCTCAGGACTGCCTTCACTGTGCCCCATAGGTGTCGGGCTGTTATGTGTTCATTTTTATTTGTTTCCAGATACTTTTTGATTTCTTCCTTGATCTCATTGTTAACCTATTCATTGTTTAAAAGCATGTTATTCAGTCTCCATAAATTTGAATGTTTTTGAGTTTTTTTCCTTGAGGTTGGTTTCTAGTTTCAAGCCATTGTGATCCAAGAAGTTGCCTGATATAATTTCAATTTTCTTGAATTTGTTGAGGTTTGTTTTGTGTTCTACCATGTAATCTATTTTTAAGAATGTTCCATGTGCATTTGAAAAGAATATATATTTTATTTCTTCAAGGTGAAAGGTTCTGTATATATCAATTAAGTCCACTTGATTTAGAGTGTCATTCAATGCCACAACATCCTTGTTGATTCTTTGTTGAAAGATCTATCAAGTTTTGACAGTGTGGTGTCAAAATTCCCTACTATGAGTGTGTTGCTGTTGATAGCTTTCATAGTCCTCCAAGATTTTTCTTACATATTTGAGTGCTCCTATCTTGAGTGCATATATGTTTACCGGGGTTATATCTTCTTGATGCAGTCTCCCCTCCAGTATTATGAAGTGTTCTTCTCTGTCTCTTTTCATAGCCTTTGTTTTGAAATATGTTTTGTCTGATATAAGTATTGCTACTCTGGCTTTATTTTCATGTTCATTTGCTTGAACTACTTTTTGCATCCCTTCACTTTCAGTCTGTGAAGATCTTTTGTAGACAGCATATATGTGGGTCATGTTTTCTTATTCATTCAGCTACCCTATGCTTTTTTATTGGAGCATTTAATCCATTTACATTTAAGGTTATTATTGATAGGTACTTATTCATTGTCATTTTTATCCCTTTGTACCAGTGTCTCTCTCTCTCTCTCTCTCTCTCTCTCTCTCTCTCTCTCTCTCTCTCTCTCTCTCTCTCTCTCTCTCTCCACCTTCTTAAAGCAGTCACTTTAGCATCTCTTGCAATGCTGGTTTGATGGAGATCTATTCTTTTAGCCTTCTTTTGTCTGGGAAACTCATTTCACCTTCCATTTTGAATGAGAGCTTTGCTGGGTAGAATAGTCTTAGTTGTTTGCCTTTGTTTTTCATTGCTTGACATATTTTGCCATTCCCTTCTGGCTTGTAGTGTTTCTGTTGAGAAATCTGCTGGTAGTCTTGTCAGAGCTTCCTTCTATGTTATTTGCTGTTTCTGTCTTA
This sequence comes from Furipterus horrens, assembly GCF_987537825.1. Lineage (NCBI taxonomy): Eukaryota > Metazoa > Chordata > Mammalia > Chiroptera > Furipteridae > Furipterus > Furipterus horrens. The sequence goes on along the minus strand of NW_028327180.1, from coordinate 56,200,192 downwards.
CTGTGTTTAGGATTTTTCTCTTTCTCTTTAAATGTTGTCATTTTAATTATGATGTGTCTTGGAGTGGGCCTCTTTGGGTTTATCTTCATTGGGACCCTCTGTGCTTCCTGGACTCGCGAGACTTTTTCTCATCATGTTCGGTAAGCTTTCTGTCATTACCTTTTCAAATAGGTTTTCTAATTCTTGCTCCCCTTCTTCTCCCTCTGGTATCTCTATGATACAGATATTGTTATGTTTCATGTTGTCCTGCAGCTCTCATAAATGCTCTTCATTCTTTTTCAGTCTTTTCTCATTTTGTTGCACTGTCTGGGAATTTTTTTCTACGTTGTCCTCCAGCTCACTGATCCAGTCCTCTGCTTCCTCTAGCCTGCTTTTTATTCTACCATGTTCTTGAGTTCAGAAATTGTATTCTTCATTTCCTCCTGGCTCTTATTGATAGTTTCTATGTCCTTTTTAATGCTGGTGTAGTTCAAAGTAAGTTCTTTGTAGCTTCCCTGGAGTTCATTGTAGTTTCCCTGAAGTTCTTTGTAGTTTTATCTGAGTTTGTTGAGTTTATTGGGCTTCCTTATAATCATTCTTTTGAATTCCATGTCTGATGGTTTGCTTCTCTCTGTTTCATCTAACACTCTTTCTGGGGATTCCTCTTTCCCTTTTGTTAGGGGGTTGTTTCTTTGTCTCCCCATTTTAGGTGATTCTTCATGTTTGTTTTTCTTTCTTAGATCTGTCTGCTTTGATTTCCCACCTTTGTGGTGTGACCACCTGTAATAGGAGACCTAGGGTATTCAGTGGTGCAGTCTCTTTGATCTCCTGAGCTTGATGCTCTTGGGATACTCTTTATGGCATTTGTTTAGGCAGTCTGATTGTATTTCTGTTTGCTTCTTGTTGTGTTGCTCTTTGGTGGGACCTTCCTTCCGCCTAGCTGATTGAGAGTCACTCTGCCCACCACGCCTTGAATTATTTTGTGGATATGCTGTTAAAACATAAACGCACAACCCAGGCAAGAAACTCACCCTTGAATATATTCCCCACCCACAATCACACTATCACTAGCAAATGAATCATTATTAATGTAGATGTGAAGAGATTAAAATTATTATACTAAAGGAAAATCAGATAACTGTTAAATAACTGAAAGAAAGATGATTTTTGAGAGAGAAGGTGAAAGAGTAATAATAGTAGTGAGCAAGGACAAGGCAACGGGAGACAGTAAGTAAAATCTACATTGTATCTTGAAAAAGGGAGGGAAGAAGGCAGAAAGAAGTAAGAGAGGGGAAGCATATAGTATTAGGTTTATACAGAAGTTATAGAATATATATTTAGTGTGAGAGAGAACATAAATAAAACAAAAACATGAAGAATAAGAAGAATAAGAGAAAGAGAATGTAAGAAACAGATTAAAGAAAGATCTTTTCCCCAGTACTATGGACAACCTTTGGGCTATGATTTATATAGTGGGATGGGAATAAGAGGAAAAAAAGAAATAAAAGTTTAAAAGATTTCAAAGGAAAGGGACATGAATTTGAGATGATAAAGGGGGTAGGTATACTAAGAAAGAGGAGTGAAAACCAGGCAAAGGGAGGAAAATTTTTTCAAATTTAAGCTGAAAGAATGAATACCAGTCATAATAGGAGAAAAGATAGAATTTAAGACCAAAGTAAGAAGAGGAGATTGGATATTAAAGTTGGGTAATAAAAGGGAGGAGCAACATATGATATTTGGAATAAACTATAACAACTAGTGACTTAAAATGCATAAACTGGGAGAACAAGCAAATAACTCATTAAGAATACCGCGGTGGAATTCGTCCCAGTAATACCGTTTTCTTCTCATTCTGGATCCACCCCTGGTCAAAGTTCCATGGGTTTCATATCTTCCCTTCTGGTTGGCTTTCTGTGAGGAGATCTAGCTGGATTCTGGGGCTTTTATTCCCTTGCTCATGGGTTTGCCGAACTTTCCCCTGACCAGAGCTCTCTGCTGTGAACCACATTGAGTTGGGTCCCCCACACTGGCCCTGTCGTACCCTGTAGCACTCTTCATTTTTGCTGAACAACATTACTTTGCCAGCGAACTTCTGTGCTCCCCCATAGTCCTTGCTCAGTCTCTGGTCTTGTTTCAGCTCTCCTTCTAAAAAACTCTCTGTAGCTTTCCAAACTGCAGCACTGGTCTGTGTTTTTGTTTGGCAAAGCCTTTGTGCATGCACACGCGCAGGATTGCCAGCCCAGGAGTCCCTACCAAGTCTCAGGTTCTGCCTAGCTCTCCCCTGTGTGGGCCCCTCTCTGTGACTCCATTTTGCATTTTTATTTGGCAGAGCCTTTGTGCGCATGAGCGCAGGTGCATGTTTGCCAGCCCAGGGGTCCCTACCAAGTCTCGGTCCCACCTCCTTCTAAAATAGTCTCTGTTTGGCACCCACACTTCAGCACCAGTCCCTGTGGGCCCTGCTCTCTGTGCTCTCCCCCACTCCAAAATTCACACAGTTTCTCACAGTCAGGGCTGGCCTCTGTCTTGTTGTGCCTCCGACTGTTTCACCAAACCTTCTCACTGACTTCCTCCCGGACATCACTGGTCCTGAAATATTTTTTTCCATTTCTTCACTTTCAATCTGTGTAGATCTTTTGTTCTGAGGTGGGCCTCTTGTAGACAGCATATACACGGGTCATGTTTTCTTATCCACTTAGCTACCCTATGTCTTTAGATTAGAGCATTTAATCCATTTACATTTGAGGTTATTATTGGTAGGTACTTATTCATTATCACTTTTTCCCTTTGTACTTTTGTTTCTCTCTCTCTTTTTCTTCATCTTCTTAAAGCAGTCCCTTTAGCATCTCTTGCAATGCTGGTTTGGTGGAGATGTAGTCTTTTAGCCTTCCTTTGTCTGGGAAACCCCTTATTTCGCCTTCCATTTTGAATGAGAGCCATGCTGGGTAGAGCAGTCTTGGTTGCAGGCCTTTGTTTTTCATTACTTGGAATATTTTTTGCCATTCCCTTCTGGCCTGTAGTGTTTCTTTTGAAAAATCAGCTGATTGCCTTATTGGAGCTCCTTTGTATGTTATTAACTGTTTCTCCCTGCTGCTTTTAAGATTCTAAGATTCACTCTTTGTCTTTGAGTATAATATGTCTCAGAGTGGCCTCTTTGGATTCATCTTGATTGGGACCCTCTGGGCTTCCTGGACATGTGTGACTTTTCCTCTCATCAAGTTAAGGAAGTTTTCTGTCATTACCTTTTCAAATAGAATTTCTACCCTTTGATCCTTTTCTTCTCCTTCTGGTATCCTTATGATACGATATTATTACATTTCATGTTGTCCTACAGCTCCCTCAACCCCTCTTCATTCTTTCTGAGTCTTTTTTCCTTTGGTTCCTTGTCTGGGAATTTTTTTCTACTTTGTCCTCCAGTTCGCTGAAGGACAAAGTAGATCGTCTGCTTCATCTAACCTGCTATTAATTCCTTCTATTGTGTTCTTCATTTCAGATATTGTATTTTTCATTTCCTCTTAGGTCTTATTGACATTTTGCATTTCCTTTTTCATGCTGGTATAGTTCACAGTAAGTTACTTGTAGCTTCCCTGGAGTTCTTTGTAGTTCTCACTGAGCTCCTTTAGCATCCTTATAACCATTATTTTGAACTTGATGTCTGAGAGTTTGCTTGCCTAAATTTTGTTTAGCAGTCTTTCTGGGGATTCCTCCTTTCCTTTTGACTGGAAGTTGTTTCTTTGTCTCCCCATTTTAGGTAACTCTTCTTGTTTGTTTCTGCATATTAGATTGTTCTGTTTTGCCTTCCTGTCTTCATGGTATGATCTTCTATGTTAAGAGACCTGTGGGGTTCAGTAGTGCAGTCCCCTTGTGTTCCTGAGTTTGGTACTTTAGGTATGGCCTTTATGCCATTTATGTGGGCTCTCTAATTTTAATTGGGTTTTGGTTGTTGTTGGATCATTCATTGCTGGGTCCTTCCCTCCAGTTGGCTGAGAGTTGCTCTGCCAACCATGTCTTGTATACTGTATGTGAGAGGGTCTGGCTGGCTACAACAAATTTCATTCAGCTTCTGCCTCCCAGTCCTAAGCCTGCTGCTCTCTTGCTGGAGGTTTGGCCTGAATTCTCCACTCTGGACAGTATACTCTGTTCATGAGCTGTGCTGGGTTAGGTCCTACCATTCCTTCAGTGTACTCTGTACTTCTGAGTTTTTGGTTAGCAGAGCCGCTGTGCCCACACACAGAGGCATGTGAGGCCCCAGTCCCTGCCCATTCTCAGGTCTCACCTCAGCTCCCCTTTTAAAGACTTTCTGTGGTGCCCCCATGCTGTAGCACCAGTTCCTGAGGGCCCTGTTCTCCACACACTCCCGCTCCCTCGAAATCACAGTCTCTTATGGTCAGGACTAGTCCCACCTTCCAGAGCTTCCAACAGTTTTATATAAAGTTTCTCACTGGGTCTTTCCAAGAGGATGTTGGGAACAGCCCCACAGCTATAAAATACCACAGGGTGGTGGTAGAGTGCTAACCCCACCCCCTCCACAAATCTTCAGCCTTGGGTAGACCTGCTCACACTGCACTGTTTATGGGGCCCGCACCTCCCAGGCCTTCCCTCTCTGCCCCAGTAGCCCATGGCTCCTAAGCCGATCCACAACTGCCTGGACTCTGTGCAGCCAGAAGCACTGGGCTTGGAAGCCTTGGCAGCTGTGCCTAGAAAGCACAGGCCACCAGCTCCTGGGATCCCTGCAGGCTGGTCAGTTCTTGCCCACTCCCATGCAGTCCTCATGCTCTCGTCCACATTTATGCTCACTCACAAACACTCTCACTCTCCACTCTGCATTTTGACTGCAAGTCTGGTCTGGGATGGGAGCAAGTGGATGTGATTACTAGTTACTCTGCTGTCATCTTCTAAATCCTAGCCTTGGTTTTAAATTCTATTTTGTCAGATATATGTATTACTAACTCATGTTTTTTTCTTCCAGTTGCATGAAATATCTTTCCATCTCTTTACTTTTAGTCTGTGCATGTCTTTTATTCTGAGATGAGTCTCTTGAAGACAGCATATATATGGGTCTTTTCTTATCCCTTCAGCTACCTTACATCTTTTGACTGGAGCATTAAAAGTGATTATTGATAGATATGTATTTTTTTTAAATGTCTTTTATTGATTATAATGTTACATTTGTCCCAATTTCCCTTCCCTCTGCTCCCTTCCACCCGGTGGCCCCCCTCCCTCCAGTTGTCCCCCCCTTTTAGACCATGTCCATTAGTTGTGCATATAGTTCTTCTCAACCTCTCTCTGTCTATTCCATTCCCTCCTACCATGATCCTTAATTCCTATATCATCTCCCTCCCTCTCCCCGTTCCCCCTCCCTGCTGACCTCCCCCCAATATGTTCCCCATACCTATAGTTCTTTTTCCACTCTCGTTGCCTGTTTAGTTTGCCTTTGTTTCAATTCCCTAGCTTCTGTTGTTGTTTCTTGTGATGCAGTTTTCATTTTAGATTTCATAGTTTTGATCCTCCTTTTTCTAAACCAGTCCCTTTAACATCTCATATAACAGTGGTTTGGATCTAATGAACTCTTTCAGTTTTGTTTTGTCCTGGAAACACTTTCTCTGCCCTTCTATTCTGAATGACAATTTCGCTGGATAGAGTATTCGTGGTTGTAGGTTTTTGCTTTTCATTACTTTGAATATTTCTTGCCAGTCCCTTCTTGCCTGCAGGGTCTCCCTTGAGAAGTCAGCTGATAGTCTAATTGGGACCCCTTTGTACATGATTCTTTTCTTCTCTCTTGCCGCTTTTAAGATTCTCTCTTTATCTTTAACTTTTGACATTTTGATTATAATGTGTCTTGGAGTGGTTCTCCCTGGGTCCAGTTTTTTTGGAATTCTCTGTGCTTCCTGGACCTGTAAGTCTATTTCCTTCCCCAAGTTTGGGAAGTTCTGCTTTATTATATTTTCACTTAATTTTTCAATTTCTAGTTCATCTTCTTCGCCCTCTGGCAAAGCAATGATTCTTATGTTGGGCCTTTTATAGGTGTCCCAGAGGTTTCTGATCCTCTCATCCTTGCTTCCCGTTTCCTCTCTCTGCACTGGTTGACTGTTTGTTCCTTCTCTGTGTTCTGGTTTGTTGATTTGAACTCTGAATTTTATTTCCTCACCATCTGTCTCATATGTGGTTTTGTTCCTTTCAGTATGAGTGTTTTTCGATTCTTTCTCATCTTTTTCCAGATCTTTTGTTAATTCTGTAAGCCACCTGATAACAATGGCCCTGAACTGAGCCTCTGACAGGTTTCTTATTTGTTCATCTGTCAGGTTCTTCATCTGTTGCCTGGTGAGCTGCGCCACCAGGATTTCTATAGTTGTCTGCCGCATTTTGACAGATGCGTTTTGTTTTCTTGGGCTGGCTATAGGGGGCAGTGCCTGTGTACTCGTCACAACCCAGCGACCGGCAGCAATCCGCAACCTTTTTCGCTGCTCTGTGGCCCTTTGTCGTCACAACCCAGCGACCGGCGGTGGTCCAGCAACCTTTCTCGCTGCACTGTGGTGCTTTGTCATCACAACCCAGCGACCGGCGCCTATCCGCAACCTATTTCGCAGCCCTGTGGCGCTTTGTGTGGAGGCGGGGGTCCAAGATGGATTCACACAGTTATTCCGCTAGGAGACCAGGATCCGTCCTCCCGCCCTCTGGGCCTCACTGTTCAAAGTGATGTGGTGGCTGCTTTCCCCAGCGTTGGGGTTGCAAGCTGCCGGGGATTGTTCTCCCTGCCACTGGGATTGTTCTCCCTGCCGCTGGGATTGTTCTCCCTGCCGCTGGGATTGTTCTCCCTGCCGCTGGGATTGTTCTCCCTGCCACTGGGATTGTTCTCCCTGCCGCTGGGATTGTTCTCCCTGCCGCTGGGATTGTTCTCCCTGCCGCTGGGATTGTTCTCCCTGCCGCTGGGATTGTTCTCCCTGCCGCTGGGATTGTTCTCCCTGCCACTGGGATTGTTCTCCCTGCCGCTGGGATTGTTCTCCCTGCTGCTGGGATTGTTCTCCCTGCCACTGGGATTGTTCTCCCTGCCGCTGGGATTGTTCTCCCTGCTGCTGTCCCTGGGGCTCCCGCAAACAGCACCACCCACTTTCACTCTTCCTACCTGCCCAAAGGGCGCCGCTGGTTTATAACTTCATACGTTGGGCTTCCGTGTAGTTTTATTTTCTGGAATTTCTAGTTATCTTTTGTTTTGAAGTAGTTGTATTCCTCTCTAGTTGTAGAGGGAGACCAAGCGTGTCCGTCTAAGCCTCCATCTTGGCCGGAAGTCTCGATATGTATTTTTGCCATTTTATTTTATTTAAGATTTTATTTATTTATTTTTAGAGATAGGGGAAGGAAGGGAGAAGGAGAGGGAGAGAAACGTCAATGTGTGGTTGCTTTTCACATGCCCCCATCTGGGGACCTGGCCCACAACCCAGGCATGAGTCTTGACTGGGAACTGAACCAGCGACCCTTTGGTTCACAGGTTAGAATTTAATCAGCTGAGCCACATCAGCCAGGGCACCATTTAATATTTTTAACTATGTTCCTCTGTTCTTTTTTCTTCTTATTCTTCTTCTTATTCTTAAAGCAAAGCCTTTAACATTTGTTGTAATACTCATTTGGTGGTAACAAACTCCTTTAGCTTTTTCTTGTCTGGGAAACTCTTTATTTCTCCTTCAATTTTAAATTAGTCTTGCTGGGTAAAGTAGCCTTGGTTGTGGGTTTTTGCTTTTTATCACTTTGAATATTTCATGCCAATCCCTTCTGGCCTGAAATGTTTCTATTGAGAAATCCGATGTCAGTGTTATGGTTGCTCCCTTGTAGGTAGCTAACTGCTTTATTTTTTATTTTTTTAATATTTATTTTTAGAGAGAGGGAGAAAGAAAATGAAAAAAATATCAAGGTGTGAGAGAAACATCAACTAATTGCCCCTTGCATGCCTGCAACCAGGGTCTGGTCTGCAAACCAGGCGTGTGCCCTGACTTGGAATTGAATGGGCAATGTTTCAGTTTTTCAGACAGTGCCCAGTGTTCACTGAGCCACACTATTCAGGGGACTAACTGCTTTTCTTTCATGGCCTTTAAGAGTACCTCCTTGTCTTTAAGCTTTGCAGTTTTAATTACAATGCGTAGTGGTGTGGGCCTCTTTTGGTCCATCTTGTTTGGGACTCTCAGTCCTTCCTGGACTTTTGTGTCTTTTTTCTTCACCAGGATAGGGAAGTTATTGGTCACCATTTCTTCAACTAGATTCTTGATCCCTTGCTCTCTCTCTTTTCTTCTTCTTGCTTCCCTTATGTGCAAATATTATTTCACTTAGGGTTGTCCCAAAGGTCCCTTAAACTGTTCTCATTTTGAATTATTTTTCTTTTTTTTCTTTTTTTTTCTACCTTGTCTTCCAAATCACTGATTGTATCCTCTGCTTCATTGTACCTACTATTTATTTATCCAAGTGTGTATTATTTCTTTCAGATGTTACATTTTTTATTTCTGACTGGTCTTTTTTATGGCTTTTATATCTTTTTTCATGCTGTTGAACATCCTCATAAACATTACTTTGAACTCTATATCTGATAAGTTGCTTGCCTCCATTTCATTTAGCTCTTCTTCTGTAGAAGTCTCTTGTTCTTTCATTTGGGGCCTGTTTCTTTTTCTTCTTATTTTGGCTGCTTCTTTGTGTTTGTTTCTATGTATTAGGTAGATCAGCAGAGACTTTTCTGATTCAGCACTGTGTCAGTCTCTGCCTGTGACTGGCCCTATGCAACCTATCAGCAATCCACAACATGTGGCTCCCTCTGCTGGGCCTGAGTGTATGCTGAAAAGATCAAGCTGTGCACCAAGGATTGCTTTTTTCATCACCAGGCCCAGGAGAGGATCAGTTAAAGTTTCAAAGCACCCAGAGATCCGCCTCCACCTGCAGGCTGCCTATTAGGCTTAGTCACTGAAATAGCTTTCAGTTGTACAACAGCAGACCCTCCATATCACCCTGCCCAGGCTCTGTAGCTTCAGCGTCATCGCATGATGTCGATTCAACAAGGGAGGAGACAGATACCATGTCACTCCCGAGTCGGACTGCACAGCCATTCTCGGCGGTGCAGATAGACTCTTAAGAAGCTACACCATCGTCTCTCGAGACGGACGGCTGCCGATGATGTACTTCTCAGCAGGGCTTAAGATCCACAGAACGGGGAAAGAGGAATTCCTGTGGGTGGGGCTATTGCTCCCCCCCAGGCTGATGCCACATGGATAAAAGTGCTTTTCAGGAGAAAGGTAGCTTCTGAAGTATGGGGGAGGGGGGGAGTGCCTGAGCACAGGGATCCTGGTGGTTGACCCTTCAGCTCTCTCCCCAAAGCCACCAACACCACCAGACTCTCCTCACACAGCTCTAGTCTGCTCTTCCCTACCCTCTGCTGGAGCCCAGGGTAAGTGGTTGCAAACAAAATATTTGTGTTGGCTCTTTAAGAAGGTGCCTGCATCTCTGGCCATCTCTACTTGGCAGACAGAAACCCCACCGCTTTTCACAGCTGGATGTTATGTTGGCACCTTTCCTGATTCTGGTGTCCTAGGCTGGGGAGCCCAGCTTTGTGTTTAGACCCCACACTTCTCAACCTCTTCAGCCTGTGAAATATTCCTGTGGAATTTCAGCTGCCTCCTATGGGAGCCCAGCTGGCTCTCTCAGCCCTTTTCACTTCCTACTGGTCTTGATGTGGTGATGGATTGCTTCTGTAAGTCCTTGTTTATGAGGCTTCTCTCCAGCTAGTCTTTAATTGGTTGTTGAGAATGAACTTCCTGTAATTTAGTTGTAATTCCAGTTTGGTCCTGGGAGGAGGTTAGTAGCTTCCTCAACTCTGCCACCACCTTTGATCCTATTTGAGACTTGTTTCTTTGTCTCCTCTTTTTGGCAGCTTCCTGGTGTTTGTTTCTGTGTGTTAGGTAGAGCTGCTACATCTCCTGTGCTTGATCGAGTGGCCTTATACAGAGGTGTCCGGTAGGGCCCAGTGGCATAACCTCCCCTATAAACTGAGTTGGATGCTCCAGATGCACCCTCTGTGTGGTCTGTGTACACCCTGCTGTTGTAATTGAGCCTTGATTGCTGTTGGCGTATTACTGGGAGGAACTGATACTCAGGCCAACCAGATGCAAAGACCAGCTGTGACTACACTGGAGGAGCTAATGTGCAGGAGCTGACCCCACAGAGCAGGTCTTGCTACAGTGGGGATTTGGTTCCCATCAAGTCACCCCTTGAGTGCTTGAGTGGTTGGTTGTAATCCCATGTGACCTGAAGCTTTTCACTGGTTGCACTGGCTCCGGGGCCTCCCAATGAAGTGCAAGGTCAGCCACTGCCATGCCCTGCTTGGGGCCACCCAGCATGAGCTGGAGTCATCTAAAGTTGTCTGCTATTTTTGATGGACTTGGAGGTTCCCAAGAGAGACCAAACTGCAAACACAGGCTGGCTGCCACTAGTGCTAGGCCTGGGTAACCTTAGCAAGAGGCGTGGGGTTCACAGAGACCAAATGCTGCTTATTTGAAAGACTTTAGGAAAGTCCAAAGTGCAAGCCAAGAGATGGTATTTGTATTGAAAAGCCACTGGAAATGGCTTGGATAGGCCCACAAGTTGTGTGGTTCAGGGTCACAGGGAATCACCAGGGTGAGGTGAACAGTGATAGCCAGGTTGATGAAGAGGGTTCAGAAAAGGAACAATGGCCTCTGCCAGCACTTCTGTCTGGGAGAAAGCTGCCCCCTGCCAGACTTTGCCCTGAAGCCATAGTTAAGTTCCTCCCCTGTGCCCCTGGTGTCTTAGCACTGGAGCTTAGAGCAAGTGAGTCAGAGTAAGTCCACATGTGGGCCCTTGAAGAGGAACACCTGAGACTCCAGAAGCCTCCATCTCATTCAGCCACAATCTCCACTGGTTTTTACAGCCAGACATGATACAGACTTCTTTTTCTGGCACTGGAACCCTGGGCTATGGGTTCTGATGCAGGGCTGGGATCCCTCACTCCTCAGGGGATGTCTCTGCAGCCAAGATATCCCTCCCAATTTTTAATGTGAGTCCAGCCTCCTCCACATCTTTGCTCAGTGTTCTTCTGTATATCCTTAGTTATAGGACTCTGTTCAGCTAGATTTCAGGAATTCTAAATAATGGTTGTTCAATAATTTAGTTGTAATTGTGATGTAGTCGTGGGAGGTTCCAAGTACCACATTTACCTACCACCACCTTGACTGTAATTATTTTTAATAATAAATTGTTCTCCTAAATTGAGTTGGGAAGAGTTCCCTCCTCTACACACTGATCTGTGGATGTTAGCTGAGGTTCTGGAATTTCTTTGCAGGCAAGATACTAAGACTCTGTTACACTCTGCCTCAGTAAGAAACACACCTTAAATATCAGCAATTTATAACAACAGAGTCAAGGCCTAAACACACTCTTGCCAAAACTGCTGCAAAGCTATCTTGCACCCGTTACCACTATTACATAACTTTGGGAGGGGGCTGAAGATAAGACACTGCAGGGAGGTGACCACTCACTCTTAACTGTCCCAGTCTAAGCCCCAGTCACTGAGCTGCAGCTGAGGACTCAGAAATCTCACTTCACAACACTCAGTACCCCTCACCTGCTTTCTCTCTGCCACAACCTCCCACAGGTTGTTTCCACCAATGTAAAGGAATCGTATCATGTGTCCACTTCCTGGAACTCTGCCCTTTCATTTCCTCCCCTTTGCTGATTCAAGTAAGGATGATGATCTGCCTCCTGCTGGCACTGAGGATTATGTCCATATAAGAATTCAACAGAGAAACAGCAGGAAGACCCTCACTCCTCTCCAAGGAATTTCTGATGATTACAATAAGAAGAAACTAGTGAAGGCATTTAAGAAGAAATTTGCCTGCAATGGTACTGTAATTGAACATCCAGAATCTGGAGAAGAATTCAACTACAGGGTGACCAGTTCAAGAACATATGCCATTTCCTTGTAGAGACTGGACTGGGTAAGGAAGACTAGTTGAAGGTTCATGGGCTTTAAGTGCTTTTGGTCCACTGAAGTTTAAGTGACGATTTCCTTGCAATGAGTAGAATTTCCCTTCCATCCCTTGTCATGAGTAAAAACCTCTCAGCTTGTATAATGTAACCATTTGCTCTCTGCTTTTTCTTGGATTAGTGAACTCCTTCATGCAATAAATTGAAAAGAGAATTAATTAATTGATTAATTAACTAATCACATGGTTGATCCAACCATTCATCAAGTGTGATTCCGGCACACAATTCAGAATGAGTCACATAAACACAACCTGAATCTGGTCTCGTTCTGCTACAAACACACCCTAAGACAAGGATTTCAATGTAAGGAGTGTCATCCTCAGACAGCAGGGAAGTAGGAAAGTGACTCAGGGAAGGGAAGAATGCCGTGAAGAAAAGTTGGCATTATTGATCAGGTGACTGCTGAAGGAAGCTGGGGCTCAGTCCACTGCTGACCTCTGAACAATCATGTGGAACATGCCTCAGTTGCCTATGTCAAGAGCAGAGTGTTGGGTTATTGTCCCCTAACTCAAAGCTGTCATTGAAATGTATCCCATTCAGCACAACAATAATAAAGACAACACAACATGATGGGCAGAATAATGTCCCCCTAAAGACATCCATGTCCTAATCCCCAGAAGCTATGCATGTGCCATGCCACCTGGAAGTGTGAGAGTGAAGGTTATAGGTAGAAATTGGGTTCCTAACTTACCAACCTTCAAATAGTAAAATCATATGGAATTATCTGGTGGTTCCAATGTAATCAAAAGGGTCCTTCAAATGTGGAAGAGGAGGAAGAAGGGTCAGAGTTTGAGCTATGAAAATTGAGAAAGATCCATGTTGTTGTTGGCTTTGAAGGTGGAGGAAGGGGTAACCAGCCGAGAAGTGCAGACAGCCTTTAGAAGCTGGAAAAAGCAAGAAAATAGATTGTCCCCTTAAACCTCCAGAAGTGAACACAGACCTGCCAACACCTTAACTTCAGCTCAGTGACACCTATTTTGAGTCTGACTTCAAGAACCGTAAGATGATAAATTTGGGTTGTTTTAAGCCAGTAAGTTTGTGGTAATTTGTTACAGCATCCATCAAAAATGCATACACACACCTGAAATAATGTTTTCTCAACATGTATATAAAGGAAATCATAAAACTTTGCTGAAGGACATTTTAAAGGTACCTGAATAAATAACTGGTTTAATGAATGAATGAGTAGATAGACAGATATATAAATACACAGGTATATTTCCAACCAACATTACAAACTGATTCAAAACTGTATCTGGGAAATAAAGTGCACAGTAGTGGACAGAAACATCGAGAGAAGGCAACATCCTAGTGTATACCAACCATACTATAGGACTATAGGACACTAATAATTGAAACAGTGGCAAAAGAATACACAATAAGTTCAATGGAAGGCGTAAATGCAGTGTGTGACTTTATTAAGAGGATGTCATAGGGGCTGAGTGAGGGCACTGAGACTATCAATAGAAGAAGAGATATAGTCTATAGCCTATGAGGGATGGGCCTTAAAGGAGAAGGAGGTCTCTGAATCTCAGTATCTCAAAAACCTCACTTCCAGAGGAATAAAAACAGAAGTGGGTGGGGCCAGAGAAGAGTACATGGCCCAATTGCTAGCAGAGTGCATGCCCCAACTGCTTGATATCTGGGGGCCGTCAAGGGGCAGGGATGGGGTAGGGGACAGTGGCCCTCAAAGGCCTGGGCACGGAGTTGAGGGCTTCTCACAGATCCAGGAGAATTCTGCATTACATGTGATATCATTCCAGCCATCACCGAACAATTCCACACAATCTTCATCTCCCTTATTGTTAGGTTCCCCTTCTTTCCAGAAGCTGTGAACAGCATCAGACCATGAGTTCTCTCCCCCACCCAGAGCCCACCCCAAACCCACTGCTCCAGCAAATTTCCAAGAACCAGACAGAGGGTGGTGAATTCAGAGGCAGGGTTTTCAAAATGTGGGTTCAAACACCACCTCCCTCAATTAGCTCTGGCAAAGTAAAAATAAAAGAGTCCTGGGCCCATACCTAGACTCAGAGAATCAGACCCCCTACCACCACCCCACCACAGGTGGACGCAGGACTCTGCATATCAACCTACTTTCTCAAGTGATACTTCTCAACCCCAGAGTCTGAGCACCCCTGGTTTGGGGTGCAGGTCTCTTCCTTACCCTTTCCCTCCCAGGCCATTGTTTCTGGGAGGTCACCTGAGATGGAGGGAGCTGTTGTCCACCCATTGCCAGGACCCTTCATTGTGGTGGTCGCTCAGGCCTATCCAAGTGGGCTTATTATTTCTGATATTCCAAGATTGCAGGAATTTCTGGGGGTGGGGGAGATTTGGGCATGAGGAGGAAGGTTTGTGAAGGCCACCTATTCCATGCCTGCCCACATTTATGTGGTCCCTCGCCCCCTACAAAAGTCTGTTGTCTAGCCTGTAGCCCCTACATAAGTTGTATGTGTTCACATATGCATTAATGATATGGATGTGTGTAAATATGTCAGCTTATATCTCAGTCCACTTTGTGTCAACGGAGGGATTACTCTGAGTTTCCTTTCTTTCCACACATGGCTCCTCTCACATGACTTTCCCAAATCCATCATGATTCCTCATCCAGGAAGCCTTCCTTGACTGCATCTCCCCCTGAACCTCCATCTCTCAGAGAGCAGAGGAGGGTGACAGAAGCCTCTTTGTTGACCATTCACCTGGCCTAGCCTCAGACAGGAACCGGGCCCAGTATACCTGTTCCTCAGCAGTGTTGATAATCACCAGCTGAGCCCTCATATCCCGACAGGCAGAGGCGGAAGCTGTCCAAGTGCTCTGGGTCTGGGAGAAGGCATAGCAGCTTCCCTGGAAGAAGTCCCAATTCCAGGGGCAGGGACGGCACAGGCCAGCTGGGGAGCAGGGGCAGGGTTGGGTTGACCAGCTGGGGAGATAGGCCACTAGACTCCCAGGCCCCCAATACCAGCCTCAGATCGCGGGAACCCAGGGCTTGGCCCCTTCGTTCAGCTGTCAGTTCAGTCCCCAAGAAACCCACAAGAAAGATCCCACCTCCGCCCTACCATTTCCACACTGGCAGCCATGGAAGGTGAGCCTCAGCCCCACCTGTGACCCCACAACTCCCTCCTGGCCTTGATGTCTGAATCTTACTCAGGGTGGCATTCATCCAGGTCAGCTGCTGGTGGATCTCCTCCAGGTCTGACTGCAAATGCTCCTGCAAAGCAACCACTGGGAGGAGAGGACTTCAGTTACTAAGTGCCTACTGTGTGCTTGGTGCAGAGAGAGCCTCATCTCTGCATTTCAAGGTGACTGCAGCAGCCCATTATACAAGCAAGAAAACTGAGACTTAGGGAGCGACTTGCCTGACACTGCTGGCCCCCAGGACCTGATGAAGGGTTCCCATTCCCTCCCCTATTCCTGCCTGCTCTCCTCTGCCTCACAGCAGTGGCTGGTCAAAGGTCACACAACTCAGAGCCCTCTCCCACTACAGAACCCAGCCTCCAACCCCTCACCCAGGCTGCGGCTCCTGTGATGGTCCATCTCTCTTGGCAAGGATTGTTGGATCCTGGAGACTGCAACAGAGCAGAGAGTTCCCCCTTTATGCGGGCCTGCTGTATGCCTGGTCCTGTGCCAAGTTTGGGTTCAAGGTATCTGAGAATCTAACCCCCACACATGCAAACCCACCAGGAGGAAGATGAGCTGCATTTCACAGATGAGGAAACAGACTCGGAGAGGTAGTAATCAGCCCACGGTCACACAGGAGGTGACAGAGTCCCAACATCCCAGCCCTAGTGGTTTTGAGAACTGTGGAAAACCCCAAAGGACTCAGGACTCCAGCCCCAGCCCCTGACTCACCTTGAACCAGGGTGGTCAGCAGGAGCATGAAGAAACCCAAGGAAATGAGAAGCAGCATCAGAAGCAGAGGGGCCCGGGTCAGACACCCTGCAGGATAGGCAGAGCTGAGGGCTAGGGGCAGACCTCATCCCACCCCACCAATGCTGGCCCCTTCCCCACACACCTGCTCCTGAACTACCCACCCCAGTACCTGGCAAGCTCCTTAAGCTCCTAGGTAGCCCGGGGTCTTTCTCAGCTGATCTCTGGCCTTGAAATATCTCCCTCTCCTCTGAACAGGATAGAATACATTCAGCTGAACTTCAAAGCCTGCTGAGCCCTGCTGGAGACCAGACCCTCTCCCCTCCTTGCAGGCTAGAGGCCAGACCTGGACTCCCCCAACACCCTGGAACCCTGCCCTCCCCACTATCACCCCAGAATGGAAACTCAGCCTCATTAGGGCCACCTGGCTCCTTGGGGACACACAACTCTGCCATCCTCTTCTCTTCTCTGTTCTTTTGTGGAACTCCTCTCTGAACTGTGGTTTTTATAACCTCATATATCGCCTTCAACAGCTCCTCCTCAGGTCTATTCTTCCACCACTGAAGAAGAACAAGGAACCTACGTGGGGACACCACTTCCTCTCGGAAAAGTAGGGGGTAGAAATGAAATGCCTGACACAGCTGTGAGGGCGGGGGCAGGAGCTTTGCAGTGAACTCTAGTGCCAGAGGGCACTGCTCCAATCCCTATCGAGTCCTGGGACCTTCAGCCCCCACCTCATCAGAGCCTCGGTGTCCTCAGCAGTAAAATAGAACAATTACTCTTCCTCTTACTGTTATCGTGAGGTCTAGTGGGTATAAATTTGCTATCCCAACGTTAAATACTCAGTAGTAATAGCACTTAGCATATGCCCCCAACACCCAGTACCCAGTGCTGTGCATTCCTCCTCGCTGCAACAAATTAAAAAATCACAGATGTGCTCCTGGTGGTCTTTGGCTGAGGAGCACTGACATCTCACAATAGCCCTATGAAATGAGTACAGTTATTATCCTGCTTTACAAATGAGGAAACAGAAACAGAAACAGAGAGGGCAAGCAACTACCTGAGCTCACACAGCTTATAAGTGATGGGGCTGGGAGTTAGACCCAGGCAGGTAGACCCTCTGAGGCCCTCCTTAACCACTGCACTAAACAGTACCCTTTCCCACTTTGTAATTATTAAGTATTTTGTAGAGAGTGACTTTGAAACTATGTGTATCAAGCATTGAATTTATTTATGTATGGACTCCTAGTTTCTTATCTGATTCAATCAGTTTTATGGTACTATCTTTAATTTTAATCTATAGTGAATCTCTGTGCAAAATAAGGCAAATGGGGAAATGGCCAGTTTAGGAAGTTATCTTCAGATCAAGGAACGAAGCAGGATTATTTACTTAAGGGAAGATTAGGCTGGAGCAGAATAGACAACCTAGCAGTCTGTACAAATTATTCTTTACTACCAGACTCCTGTTACAGTCCTTTTTTATAGTATAACTCAGATACTAATGATTGACAAGACAAAGGGACAAAGAATGCAGTAGTGCCAGGAGCCATAGCTCCTAATGGTCTTGTGATAAGTGATTGCTTAAATCAGTACTGTCACTAATTTAATATTTATCTCAGTTGTCATGCCACAGAGGCTGTAACTAACAAAAACAAATTATAGCTACATTTTAAAGAACACAGATAATCATCAACTGGGAGGCTTTGATATGCTTGCTAAGGATGATGAGGTTGGTCACGGCATGAAACTTAAATATGAAATGAAATCCAGACCCAGGGGTGAAGTTGGTTTTGTTCACATTTACATCCATACACTCTATAGACAGCATAAATTAGATCATTTTATTTTTTATTTTTTATTTATTATATTTTATTGATTATGCTATTACAGTTTTCCTGATTTTTCCCCCATTGCCCCCTCCACCCAGGACTCCCCACTCCCTCAGGCAATCCCTACACCTTGTTCATGTCCACGGGTCATGCATATAAGTTCTTTGGCTACTCCGTTTCCTACACTGTACCTTACATCCCCATGGCTATTCTGTGACTACCTATTTGTACTTCTTAATCCCCTCACCCCTTCACCCATTCCCCCACAACCTCCCTCCCATCTGGCCACCATCAAAACGTTCTCCATGTCCATGATTCAGTCTCTGTTCTTGTTTGCTTAGGGTTGTTTTTGTTTTTTTTTTTAGATTCATTTGTTTATAGATATGTATTTATTGCCACTTTATTGTTCATAGTTTTGATCTTCTTTTCCTTAAATAAGTTCCTTTAACATTTCATATAATAAATTGTTTGGTGATGATGAACTCCTTTAGTGTTCTCTTGTCTGGGAAGCTCTTTATCTGCCCTTCCATTTTAAATGACAGCTTTGTTGGGGAGTGAATCTTAGCTATAGGTCCCTGCCTTTCATAGGTTTAAATATTTCTTTTCAATACCTTCTAGCCTGCAAGTTTCTTTAGAGAAATCAGCTGACAGTATTATGGGAACTCCCCTGTAGGTAACTAACTGCCTTTCTCTTGCTGCTTTTAAGGTTCTCTCCTTATCTTTAACCTTTGGCATTTTAATTATGATGTGTCATGGAGTGGACCTCTGCATCCTCTTATTTGGGACTCTTTGTACTTCTTGGACTTGCATGTCTATTTCCTTCACCAAATTAGGGAAGTTTTCTTTCATTATTTTTTTCAAATAGATTTCCAATTTCTTTCTATTCTCCTTCTTCTATGATGCAAATGTTAGACCACTTGTGTTGTCCCAGAGGCTGCTTATACTATACTTTTTTTTATTCTTTTTTTTCTCCTTGTCCTGATTGGTTGTTTTTGCTTCCTTATGTTCCAAATCATTGATCTGATTCGTGGTTTCTTCCACTCCACTGTTGTTTCCCTATAAATTGTTCTTTATTTCAATTAGTGTATCCTTCATTTCTGACTGGACCTTTTTTATGCTGCTGAGGTCCTCACTAAGTTCCTTGAGCATCCTTATAACCAGTGTTTTGAATTCTGCATATGATAGATTGCTAATCTCCATTTCATTTAGCTCTTTTTCTGGAGTTTTGATCTGTTCTTTTCATTTAGGCCATGTTTCTTTGTCTCCTTTTTTAGCAGCCACCCTATGTTTGTTTCTATGTATTAGGTAGAGCTGCTTTGACTCTGTGTCTTGGTAGTGTGGCCTAATGTAGTAGGTGTCCTGTAGGGTCCAGTGGCACAGCCTCCCCTATCACCCAGGCTGGGTACTCGAAGTGTGTCATTCATGTGGGCTGGGTATATCCTCCTCTTGTAGTTGAGACTTCATTGCTTTTGGAAGGTCAATGAGAGGGATTTACCCAGGCCAGTCAGTTGCAAAGACTGTCTATGACCACTGACCACCAACCTCTGCCCTCTATGGAGGATCAACTGTGCAGGGCCAGGGTGGTGGTGTTCTTATGTGGTTTGCAGCTGCCCATTGGGTGCACAGGCTGGGAGATTTCTTGGGTGGTGCAGAGAAAGGTCAGCCCCAGCCTGTGTTTTGCCCAAGCCACCCTGCCTGAGCTATAAAGCAATCTGAGATGGCTGCTACTTACGCTGGGCTTGGAGATTCCCAGGTGAAACCAAGCTGTGAAATTAGGCTGGCTGCTGCTAATGCTGGGCCAGGGACTCACTGAGGCCAGCAATTGCTTCTTTGAGATGATTTAGTAAGCTGTGAAGCAAGAGCCAAGACTGGCCATTCATATGGAAAAGCAGCTTGGGTGGGCCCGTAAGTTGGGTGGGGTGGAGTCTCTGCGGATCTCCAAGGTGGGTCAAACAGTGTTAGCCAGGATTATGGAGTCTCAGATATGGCACCAGCTTGCTGGTTCTGTGGCTCTGTGGCTCTGTTGGGCGAGGGTTTAGAAAAGGGACGATGAGCTCTGCTCACCTTGATGCCAGACACTTCAGTTTCTCCCTGTATGCCACTGGTGCCTTTCAAGCTGCTACCCCATGCTGGAACTAAGAGGGAGTGAGTATGAACAAGTGAGTCTATGTGTGGGTTCTTTAAGAGGAAGTGCTTGGGGCTCCAGGAGTTTCTTTCCCCAACTCAATCTCCACTGGTTTTTGCAGCCAGAAGTTGTGGGTACTTATCTTCCTGGCACTGAAACCCTGGGCTTGGGGGAGTCTGGAGTGGGACTAGGACTCCTCACTCCCAAAATATCCCTCCCAAATTTTAATCCACTACACGTGAGTGTAGGACCAGCCCATCTGCTTCTGCACCCCTTCTACTAGTCTGGATGGAGGTGGTTTCTTTAATTCTGTAGTTGTCAGGCTTCCATTCAACTCAATTTCTGATGGTTCTGAGTGATGGTTATTCTATATTTTAGTTGTAATTTTGATGTGGTTGTGCAAGGAGATGAGTCATGTCTGCCTACACTGCATCTTGACCAGAAGTGTCCTAATTAGATCATTTTTATCCATTCTGACGATCTCTGCCCTTGAAGTGAAGAGTTTCACCCATTTATATTTAATGTAATTACTGATAAGGTAGGGTTTATACCTGCCATTTTGCTATTTGGTTTTTATATGCCCCAAGTCTTTTGGTTCCTCAGTTCCTCCATTACTATATTTTGTATTAAATAGATATTTTCTGGTGTATAATTTAAATTTTCTTGTTTGTTTTTACTATTTATTTTTAAATTATTTTCTTAGTGCTTGCCCTGGGGATTACTAAATCTTAATTTTAGTAGTATGCAAAATTTTGCTCCTATATAGTTCCATTTCCCATTCCTTTTATGCTTCTATTACCACAGTTTACATCTTCATACATGTGTGCTCAACTTTGATTTCTAATTATTACATCATACAGTTGTCTTTTAAATCATGGTGGTAACAAAAAAATGCATTTATACTGTCTTTTATATTTACCTATGTAGATCCACATTTCTGTCCTGAAATACTCCCTTCATTTCTTTTATTGTGGTAAAATACACATAAAATAAAATTCACCATTTAAACTGTACAGTTCAGTGGCATTTAGTACATTCACAACATGGTGGATGTTGTGTAACCATCACAGTTCTAGTTCCAGAACATTTTCATCACTCCAAAAGGAAACCTCATACCATTTAAGAAGTCACTCCACATTCCCACCTCCCCACAGAGCCTGAAAACCTATTCTATATTTTGTCTCTATCAATTTACCTGTTCTGTATATTTCTTATAAATGGAATCATACAACACCCTTTGTGTCTGACTTCTTTTACTTAGCATAATGTTTTCAAGGTTCATCACTGTTGTCACATATATCTGTGCTTTATTCCTTTCTATGGCTGAATAATGTAGTTTTTCTGGATATACAACTCTTGGCTGACAGGTTTTTTTCTTCTTTCAGCATTTCAGATATGTTTCCCCTTCTGGTCTAATTGGTTTCTAATGAAAAATAAGCTGTTACTCTTATTGGGGATCACTTGTACATGATGAGACATTTCTCTCTTGCTGCTTTCAAGATTTTCTCTTTGTCTTTAACAGTTTGATGATTATGTGTCTAAGTGTGGATCTTTTTCAGTTTATCCTACTTGAAATTTTTTGAGCTTCTGGATGTGTAGCCTATCATTTACATCAAATGTTGGAGTTTTCAGCCATTCTTTCTTCAAATATTCTGTCTCCCTCTTTCCATTCCTCCTCTCCTTCTGACACTTGCATTATGCATATTTTGGTATACTTGATGGTATCCTTCAGGTCTCTGAGGCTCTGTAAATATTTATTTTTTTGTTCCTCAGACTGAATAATTTCTTTTTTAAAATTATTGTTCTATTATAGTTTTCCCATTTCCTCCCCTTGCTCTCCCCTGCCCCACCTACCCCAGACCCTGTCCCACTGTCAATCCCCACCCTGTTGTCCATGTCCATGGATTATTTATACTAGTTCTTTGATTAAACCCTTCCCCTTCTTTTCCCCCCTTTTCCCCCTCCCAACTCCCCTCTGGTCCCTATCAGTCTGTTCCTTGTTTACATGCCTCTGGTTCTATCTGTTTTGTTCATTGGGTTTCTGTATTAAGTGAGATCATGTGTTATTTGTTTTTCACCACCTGGCTTATTTCAATAAGCATAATACTCTCCAGTTCCATACATCCATGTTTTTGCAAAAGGTAAGGAGTTCCTTCTTTCTTTCTGCTGTGTAGTATTCCATTGTGTAAATGTACCACAGTTTTTTAGTGCACTCATCCACTGATGGGCACTAAGACGGTTTCTAGCATTTGGCTATTGTAAATAGCACTGCTCTGAACATAGGGGTGCATAGGTTCTTTTGAATTGGTGTTTCATAATTCTTTGGGTATAATCCAAGCAATGGAATTACTGGATCAAAAGGCAGCTTCACTTTTAGTTTTCTGAGGAAATTCCATACTGTTTTCCACAGTAGATACCCTAGTCTGCATTCCCACAAACAGTGCACTAGGGTTCCCTTTTCTCCACATCCTCACTAGCACTTGTTGTTTGTTGATTTATTAATGATGGCCATTCTGACTGGTGTGAGATGGTATCTCATTGTGGTTTCAATTTGCATCTCTCTGATGGCTTGTGATGTTGAGCATGACTATGGGCCCTCTGTACGTCCTCCTTGGAAAAATGTGTCCTTTGTTCTTTTTTTTTTAATTTTATTTTTTGGTTTTTCAATTACAGCTGTCCCATTTTTCCCCCATTGCTCCTCCCCATTCAGCCCACTCCTTCTCCCACAATCATATCCCTCCCCATTGTCCATGTCCATGAGTCATTTCTACATGTTCCTTGACTAAACCCTTCCCTTACCTATCACCCTTCTCTCCCTCCCCCCTCCCCCATATTGACTGTTATTCTGCTCCTTGTCCTATTTAGTTCATTTGTTTATGTTGTTCTTTAGTTTCCTGTATTCGGTGATATTATATGATATTTTTCTTCTTTGCCTGGCTTATTTCACTAAGCATAATTCTCTCTAGTTCCATCCATGTTGTCGCAAATGACAGGAGAGACCAAATCCTTTGCTCATTTTTTAACTGGATTGCTTGTCTTCCTGATCATATAAGTGCTTTACATATTTTGGAGATCAAACCGTTGTCCAATGTATCATTGACAAAAGGTTTTCCCATACAGGTGGTTGCCTTTTCATTTTACTAATGTTTTCTTTAGCTGGGCAGAAAATTTTTAGCTTCATATAGTCCCATTTATTTATTATTTCCTTTATTCCCCTTGTCCTAGGAGACATATCAGTGAAAATATTGCTGCATGGGATATCTGAAATTTTACTGCCTGTTTTCCTCTGGGACATTTCTGGTGTCACAGCTTACATTTAAGTCTTTTATTCATCTTGTGTTTATTCTGGTACATGGTGTAAGTTGGTGGTCTAGTTTCATTTTTTTGCATGTCCCTGTTTAGTTCTACCAACACCATTTGTTAAAGAGGCTATTTTACTCCATTTTATGCTCCTGCTTGTAGATTTTGTTTATCTTTTCAAAGAATAGGCTCCTGGATTTATTGATCCTTGAATTGTTCTTTTAGTCTCTATGTCATTTAATTCTGCCCTGATCTTGACTATTCCCTTCCTTCTACACACTAGGCTTTGTTCATTGTTGTTTCTCTGGTTTTTGTAGATGTAGGGTAAGGTTGTTTATTTGAAATTCTTCTATCATTTTTAAACAGGCCTCTTTGCTATGAACTTCCCTCTCAGGACTACATTTGCTATGTCCCATATGTTTTGGGCTGTTGTGTGTTCGTTATCATTTGCTTCCAGAAACTTTTTCATTTCTTCCTTGATGTCATTGTCAACCCATTCATTGTTTAATGTGTGTTATTCAGTCTCCATGAATTTGAAATTTTTTGAACTTTTTCCTTGAGGTTGGTTTCTAGTTTCAAGCCATTGTGATCTGAGAAGCTGCTTGATATCATTTCAATTTTTCTTAATTTTGTTGAGGCTTTTTTTCTGTCTGATTGTGTGGTCAACCTTTGAAAATGTTACATGTACATTTGAAAAGAACGTATATTTTGCTTCTTTGGGATGAAAGATTCTGTATATATCAAATGCCACAATATCTTTGATGTTTCTTTGCTTGGAAGATCTGTCCATTGTTGGCAATGGGTTGTTAAAATCCTCTACCATGAATGTGTTGCTGTCAATATCCTTCTTGAAGTCCTCCAAGATTTTCCTTATATATTTGGGTGCTCCTATGTTGGAGGCATATATGTTTGCAAGGGTTGTATCTTCTTAATGGATTGTTTCCTTAGGAATTATGATAGCTAAGTGCTGGAAACAGCCTAAGTGCCCATCTGTAGATGAGTGGATCAAAAAACTGTGGTACATTTACACAATGGAATACTAGACAGCAGAAAGAAAGAAGGAACTCCTGCCATTTGCGACAACATGGATGGAACTAGAGAGAATTATGCTTAGTGAAATAAGCCAGGCAAAGAAAGAAAAATACCATATAATATCACCTAATACAGGAAACTAAAGAACAACATATACAAACGAACTAAATAGGACAAGGAGCAGAATAACAGTCAATAGGGGGGAGGGGGAGGGAGAGAAGGGGGATAAGAAAGGGAAAGATTTAGTCAAGGAATGTGTATAAATGACTCATGGACATGGACAATGGGGAGGGATATGATTGTGGGAGAAGGGGTGGGCTGCGTGGGGGGAACAATGGGGGGAAAATGGGACAGCTGTAATTGAAAAACCAAAAAATAAAATTAAGAAAAAAAAAGAAACATAAAGTTAACATTCTAAAAAAAAAAGAATTATGAAATAGCATTCTTTGTCTCTTTTTATGGCCTTTGTTGTGAAATCTATTTTGACTGATATAAGTATTGCTACACCATCTTTTTTTTATTTTTTTTATTTTATTTTATTTTTTTTACAACCATCTTTTTTTTTAATGTCCATTTGCTTGAAATATTTTTTCCATTCCTTCGCTTTCAGTCTGTGTAGATCTTTTGTTCTGAGGTGGGTCTCTTGTAGACAGCATATACGCGGGTCATGTTTTCTTATTCATTCAGCTACCCTATGTCTTCTGATTGGAGCACTTAATCCATTTATATTTAAGTATTATTGATAGATATTTATTTACTGTTTTGTTTCCCTGTGCCTATGTTTCTCTCTCTCTCTCTCTCTCTCTCTCTCTCTCTCTCTCTCTCTCTGTCTTCAGCTTCTTAAAGCGGTCCCTTTTAGCATCTCTTGCAATGCTGGTTTGGTAGAGATATATTCTTTTAGCCTTCCTTTTGACTATAAAACTCCTTATTTTGCCTTCCATTTTCAATGAGGGCCTTGCTGGGTAGAGTAGTCTTGGTTATAGGCCTTTGTTTTTTATTACTTGGAATATTTTTTGCCATTCCATTCTGGCTTGTCGTGTTTCTGTTGAGAAATCAGCTGATAGCCTTGTCGGAGCTCTCTTGTATGTTATTAGCTGTTTCTCATTTGCTGCCTTTGGGATTGTCTCTTTGTCTTTGACTTTTCCCAGTTTCATTATGTGTTTTAGAGTGAGCCTCTTTGGATTCATCTTGATTGGAACCCTCTGTGCTTCCTGGACTTCTGTGACTTTTCCTCTCATCATGTTTGGGAAGTTTTCTATCATTGCTTTTTTAAACAGGTTTTCTATCCCTTGCTCCCATTCTTCTCCTTCTGGTATCCCTATGATACAGATATTATTACATATCATGTTGTCCTGAAGCTCTCTTAAACCTTCTTCATTCTTTTTAAGTCTTTTTTCATTTTGTTGCACTGTCTGGGAATTTTTTTCTATGTTGTCCTCTAGCTCCCTGATCCAATCCTCTGCTTCATCTAACCTGCTTTTGATTCCTTCTATTGTGTTCTTCAGTTCAGAAATTGTATTCTTCATTTTGTCCTGGCTCTTACTGATAGCTTCTATGTCCTTTTTCATGCTGGTGTAGTTCTCAGTAAGTTCCTTGTAGCTTCCCTGGAGTTCTCTGTAGTTTTATCTGATCTTGCTGAATTCATTGAGCTTCCATATAACCATTGTTTTCTTATTTATTTTTTAATTGTTTTTCTATTACAGTTGTCCCATTTTTCCCCCAATGTCTCCCCTGTCCTGCTCACCTCCCCCATCTCCAACAGTCATTCCTCACCCTGTTTTTCATGTCCATAGGTCATTTATTCTAGTCTCTTGAATAGGCCCTTCCCCTTCTTTCTCCCATTTTCCCCTCCTCTCTCCCCCCAGTCACTGTCAGTCTGTTCCTTGTTTACATGCCTCTGGGTCTATTTTGTGCATTTGTTAGTTTTTTTCATTATGTTCCTGTACTAGGCGAGATCATATGGTATTTGTCTTTCACCACTTGGATTATTTTACTGAGCATAATACTTTCCAGTTCCATCCATGTTGTCGCAAATGGTAGGAGTTTCTTCTTTCTTTCTGCTGAGTAGTATCCCATTGTGTAAATGTACCACAGTTTTTTGATCCATTCATTCACTGATGGGAAGTTAGGCTGTTTTCAGAACTTGGCTATTGTAAATAACACTGCTGTAAACATAGGGGTGCCTAGATTCTTTTGAATTGGTGTTTCAGGATTCTTTGGGTATAATCCTAGCAGTGGAATCACTGAATCAAAAGGCAGTTCCACTTTTAGTTTTCTCAGGAAATTCTGTACTCTTTTTCATAGTGGCTGCACCAGTCTGTATTCCCCCCAACAATGTACTAGGGTTTCCTTTTCTCCGCATCCTCTTCAGCACTTGTTGTTTGTTGATTTGTTAATGATGGCCATTCTGACCATTGTGAGGTGGTATAGCATTGTGTTTCTTTTTAATATGCTTTATTGATTATGCTGTGACAGTTGCCTGAATTTCTTTTCCCTTTGTTCCCCTCCACCCAGTGAGCCACCTCTCTCCAGTTGCCCCCCCCCACCAGTCCATACCCATTGGTTGTGCATATAGTTCTTCTCAACATCTTCCTGTGTACTCCACTCCTTCCTACTATGCTTCTTAATTTCTGTACCATCTTCCTCCCTTTCCCCCTTCCCCTTCCCTGCTGAGTTCCCCCCATAATATTCCCCATGCCTATAATTCTTTTCCCACTCTTGTTGCCTACTTAGTTTGCCTTTATTTCAGTTCCCTGGCTTCTGTTGTTGGTTGTTGTGATATAGTTTTCATTTTAATATTCATAGTTTTGATTCTCTTTCTCCTGAACAAGTCCATTTAAAATTTCATATAACAGTGGTTTGGATCTGATGAACTCCTTCAGTTTTACTTTGTCCTGGAAGCACTTTCTCTGCCCTTCTATTCTGAATGACAGCTTCGCTGGACAGAGTAACTGTGGTTGTAGGATTTTGCTTTTCATTACTTGAATATTTCTTGCCAATCCCTTCTTGCCTCAGAGTTTCTTTTGAGAAATCCGCTGATAGTCTTATTGGGACCCCTTTGTACATAATTCTCTTCTTCTCTCTTGCTTTTAAGAGTCTCTCTATTCTTAATTTTTGACATTTTGATTATAATGTGTTTATAATGTGTTTATAATTATAATGTGTTTTGGTGTGGTTCTCCCTGGGTCCAGTTGTTTTGGAACTCTCTGTGCTTCCTGGATCTGTAAATCTATTTTCTTCCCCAAGTTAGGGAAGTTCTACTTCATTAGTTTTTCACATAATTTTTCAATTTCTAGTTCTTCTTCACCTTCTATCCCATAGCTTTCTGAGCCTCTCCTCATTTTCCTCACTTTTTATTTCCTCTTTCTGCACTGGTTGACTGTTTTTTCCTTCCCTATTTGCAATTTGTTGATTTGATCCCTGGTTTTCTTGCCCTCACTACTAGTTTCATATGTGTTTTTGTTCATTTCAGCAGGACTAACCTTCATTTCTTCCCCATCTTGTTTAAGATTTGCTGTTAGGTCTGTAAACATTTTTATAACCAAAGCTCTGAACTGTGCCTCAGAAAGATTTCCTATCTGCTGCTTCGTTAGGTTAGATATTTCCTATCTGGTCAGTTGCATCACCAGGATCTCTATCATGATCTGTGCCATCCTGACACTTTTGTGATTACCTCTGCTTCCTGGGCGGGGCTGTCATGCATCCTACGCTATAGGGAGTGGAGTCTCATGCACTCGTCACAAATGGGCAACCCTTCTCACCACGCTGTGGAGTTTTCTGTGGAGGTGGGGGTCCAAGATGGATTCCTGCCATTCACTCTCCACTGAGAGACTGAGAGCCTCCTCCTCCATCCCCACCCCCTCCAGGCCTCACAGTCCAAGGCAATTGGGGTTCACTTTCCCCGGCCTTGGAATTGCAAGCTGACGGGTCTGGTCTGCAGCTGGGGTTGCTCCCCAGATGCTTCTCGCCTCTCCTTAAAAATGGGTGTCTGTACTTACCGCCATCCCACTGCCATCACCGCTGCTGCCGCCACCAGTACAGCTTGACCTCTCCTTCCCGGCTTCACCGCTCCCACCTGTCTGGATGAGCACCACTTCTATATAACTTCATACGTTGGACTTCCATTTATTTTCTGGAACGCCTGGTTATTTCTGGTTTTGCGGTAGTTGTATTCCGTCTTAGTTGTGGGGGGAGACAGAGCATGTCAGTCTAGGCCTCCATCTTGGCCAGAAGTCTCCTTGTTGTTGTGGTTTTAATTTGCATCTCTGATGGCTAGTTATGTTGAGCATTCTTTCATATGCATATGGACCCTCTGTATGTCCTTTTGAAGAAGTGTCTATTCAGGTCCTTTGCCCATTTTTTCATTGGGTTATCTGTCTTCTTAGCATTGATTTGTATATATTTTTTTATATATTTTGGAAATTAAACCCTTGTCTGAGGTATTATTGGCAAATAAGTTTTCCCATACAGTTGGTTCCCTTTTCATCTTGCTGATGTTTTCTTTCACTGAGCAGAAACTTTAAAAAGATGTAGTCCCATTTGTTTATTCTTTCCTTTATTTTCCTTGCCCTCAGAAATATATTGGCGAAAATATTGCTACATGTGATAGCTGAGATTTTACTGCCTATCTTTTCCTCTGTGACTTTTGTGGGGTCAGTGCTTACATATAACTATTACTTTGAATTCCATGTCTGATAGTTTGCTTGCCTCTATTTCATTTAGCGCTCTTTCTGGGGATTCCTCCTCTCCTTTTGATAGGAGGGGTTGTTTCTTTGTGTCCCCATTTTAGATGACTCTTCTTGTTTGTTTATGCTTCTTAGCAGTCTTCTTTGACTTTCTGCCTTCATGGTGGGACCTTCTGTGGTAGTCATCCTGTGTGATTCAGTGGTGCATTCTCTTTGATCCCCTGAGCTTGATTATCTTGGGATGCTTTTTATGTCATTTATTTGAGCTGTCTAGTTGTATTTGGGTTTTGATTGTTTTTGTGTTGCTCTTTGGTGGATTCTTTTCTCCAGCTAGCTCACTGAGAATCACTCTGCCCACATGTCTTTTACACTGTTGTTGAGTTGCTACCAAAACAAAACCACATGAACCAGACAAGAAACCCACACCCACAATCACACTATCAACAGCAAATGAGCCAGTATTAATATGGATGTAAAGAAATTAAGACTATTATAAGAAAGGAAAAACAGGTAAGAGTTGACTAACTGAAATAAAAATTATTTTTGAGAAGGGAGAGGGAGGAGCAATAAGAGTAGCAAGTAGGGTCAAGACAATGAGAGAAAGAAAGTAAAATTTACATCATATATTAAAAATGGAGGGGAGAAGGCAGATGAAGTAAGAGAGGGGAAGCTTACAGTATTAGGTTTAATACTATATTTAATATGGAGCAAGAGAACAGAAACAAAAAAATAAGAAAGAAGAATAAGAAGACTAAATAGGAACCAAATTAGAGAAAAAGTTTCACCACAGCACTATCAGGAACCAATGAGCTAAGATAGTATGTTGGGATGGAAGTAAGAGGTATAAAAAATAAAAAGCTTATGAGATGTCTAGAGGAAAGGGAAGTGATTTTGAGATGATAGAGGAAGAAGGAATACTAGGAGTGAGGAATGAAAACCAGACTAAGATAGGGAAAAAATTAATTTAAAGTGAAAGAAGGAAAGGACTGGAGGAAGGTATGAATGGAATAGGAGGGGCGATGATAGACTTGAAATTTTAAATACCAAAATAGTGCAAATCTATTAATAAAATTGCAAAAATGCCACAACTACCAACATATCCACAATCAATGGGCAAATATTTATCAAGGTGGAGAGAGAATAGTTGTATTTTATTAATGGGAAAAATAATGTGAGGTGACTAATGACAAGAAAAATGGTTTTGAGTGGCTGCAGAAGGGAGAAATAGTGTGTGTGCAGAATGGAAACAAGTCATAGCAAGAGAGAAGATAGAATTTAAAACAAAAATAAGAAAAGGAATCAGATGGTAAAATGGAGTAGGAGAAGAAAGGAACAAATTATGATATTTGAAATAAATTATAATATAAAAACTAGTTACTTAAAATGCGCAAACTGGGAGGATAAGAAATTAATGTTAAAGAGCTATGCAGGAGAAAAATAACTCATGTAGCAAACTGTGGTGGAATTTGTTTCCATAGTATCTGCTTTTTACTGCTTTCTTCTCTTTCTGGATCTGTCCCTGGGGATGTCAGATCATGTCCCAGTCTGGGCCTAGCCAGTCTGTTCAAGACTACCAGTGATCTACTGCCCGTGGCTGCCTCTTTCCATTGTTAATCTAGCCACTCTGTAATCAGCAGTCAGACTTAAGAACTGCAGGGTGAGGCAGAGTAATTCCTGCATGTGGGGCTCTTGCTTCCCCTCAGACTGATATCACTTGGAGGAGATGGCTCCTGCAGTATAGGGGATGAGTCAGCAGTGCGGTCCCATTGGCTGCTCCATCAGTTCTTTCCCCAAAGCCACCACCTCAAACTGTCCTCAGGCATCTCTAGTCCACTCTGCCCTCCCTCTATCAGAGCCCAGGGTAAGTAGGTGCAAATGCAATTTTGTGTATTTTCCCTTTAAGAATCTCTCTGTCTCCAGCCATCTCTCAGGATGGGGGGAAAAATGCCTCTTTTCTATTTTCACAGCTGGTGCTATTTGGTTTACCCTCTGTTCTGATGCTACAGGTTCGTGGGCCCAGCTTGGGGTTTAGACCCCACACTTCTCAGGGGCACCCTCAGGACACTGAAATATTTATCCATACCTTCAGCTGCCACATGTGGGAGCCCAGCCAGCCCTCTCACGTCTCTTCCTCACTCTGTACCAGACACGTGATGAAGTGTTTTTTCTGTCTGTCCATGCTAATAAAACTTCTCTCCAGCCAGTGTTCAGTTGGTTATTCCAGATGATTTATCCACAATTAAGTTGTAATTCCATACTAGTTTTGGGAGGAGGTTACTGTAGCTTCCACTTACTCCTCTACCATCTTGGATCTTCTGGATAATTTCAATGGACCCATGTTCAATTCTTACTGATTCTTTCTTCTTCCTAATCAAATCTGCTATTGGACTCTAGTAAAAAAAAATTTTTCAGTTATTATATCTTACAACTTCAGAATTTCTATATGGTTCCTTTTTTATAATTTCTCTCTTTGTTGATATTCTCTATTTGGTGATATTGTTATTGTACTTTTCTTTAGTTCTTTAGATAAGATTTCTTTTAGTTCATTAAACATATTAAAAATAGCTGATTTAAAGTATTTATCTAGTAAGTGCAAAATCTGGGCTTATGCAGGGACAGTTCCTATTCACTGCTTTTTCTCTTGTGTGTGGGTAATCTTTCCTTGTTTTTTTAATATAGCTTATAAATTTTTGTTGAAAACTCGACATTTCAAATAATATGATTTAATAATAGAATATGGCAGCTATGGACATCAGATTTTTTCCTCCTCTTTGTTGATACTGCTGTTTGTTGAAGTTGTTTTTTGTTTATTTAATGACTTTTCTGACTTCTGTAAAGTCTATAGTCTCCATTGTGTATGGCCACTAAAATCACTACTCAGCTCAGTAGTTAGGTAGTGGTAGTAATTG
Organism: Furipterus horrens; assembly: GCF_987537825.1. Taxonomy (NCBI): domain Eukaryota; kingdom Metazoa; phylum Chordata; class Mammalia; order Chiroptera; family Furipteridae; genus Furipterus; species Furipterus horrens. Next base: position 56,168,439 of record NW_028327180.1, on the reverse strand, counting down.
GACAGAGATTTCCTTAAATGCCTGAAACTAAAAATCTCCCAATCTTGGTTGAGGATCTCAGTGTGTTTGGACATGACTTAAACACTTAGTCTGGCAGGTTGCAACTGTGCCTTAGCCTTTACTTTCTGCTTTCCCCAAGCCTCATAGCCAGCCAGAAGTGAGAACCTAGACCCTTCTCAGATCTTTCCTGGACATGCACAAAACCCTATGCATGCATGTGGCCTTCCAGATTCCCAGGAATTTGTTGGAACTTTTAAAAGCTCCTAAGGATATTTCATTCACTAATTTTTTTCTTTTTAAGAATTTTGGTGAGGCTATTATTTGCCCCAACTGTTATTCATTGCCTTGGGCAGCTGTGATGTTAAAACATTTGACAAATGCCCCCAGGAGAGATGCTTTTAGCGTGGGGAAATTTTAAGTGATGTCAATTACAGACTAGCTTTCTAAGGGAAGTCTTCCAGGGAACCACTAGATATGTCAAATAATGAATCTTCCTTGGGAATGAGATTTCTAAGAGCTCCCACTCTTTTCTCTCTTTTATACCAGAAACATAGGCTGTTATTTTTCAAGGCTACTTATGAGTTGGAGAGTGGGGAATGGGACTAGGGTAAACTAAAATTCCACAGAGCTCTTTACTGAGATTCAGCTATTTTTCTTGACTAAATGCTTCCTGAATTACTGTAAGCTTTTTTGTTGATTTCCAGACTTCTAAAAATGTTGATTCTGGCAAACTTTTCAGTTTTGTTTTTCATTGTTTTTATGGAAGGGAAAATTTTACTCTGCTGTTTTTACTGTCATTCTTTTTTTTATTTCCCCTGGGTTTTTTAATGCTTAAATTGAATTTAATTTGACCAGTGGAAGACTTTCACACTGGCTTTTGTGTCCCTTTGACCTATGCCTATAAGTTTTTTGCTGATCCCTTTTCCTTCCTGTTGGTTTACAACCTTTGGAATTTCTAGGGTGAAAACTGAAACTGGGCCCCATACACAGAGGGCAAGGAGAAACCAAAGAAAAAGGCAAATCACTCCAGATTGGTAGGGGGCAAGGAAACTTATTGTAAGGTTTGTCTTGAGTAACCACAAATAAGCAGATCTCTGTCCCTACCCACCAGAATCTTAAAAGTTTGTATAGAAGCCTTACTGGGTTTAGTCACACATACTGTCCAGATGTCCTCAACAATACAATGCTCCCTCAATGTATTGCAACCTTGAAAATAGCTCCCACTGTGCAAACAGTGGACATCCATTCATGGACAGGGGAAGGGTGAGGAGACTGATTGCCTGGGTCCAGCTCACAGGTTGACTGGCAGTCACATCCTCTCAATGACCTCCTTTAACATTTCCTTTATGGTCCAACTAGATGTTCCAGGCCTTCTCTGCCACAACTGTGAAATCAACCATTTTTCCCAAAAAGCCCTAATTGCTTTTAATTATAGCATGAAATTCAGAAACCAAGACCTGGACATTCAGTGTACTTATTGTTATTTGAATATCACTGGTCCTAGGACCTCTCAGTAGACAAACGGGAACACACACACACACACACACACACACACACACCTCTATACATTTTTTAAATCATGAGTTTATACTAACACTTCCAATTAAATACAACAGAGTTCATTGTCATTTTCTTTCCATTCATCATTGTAACACCCTTCTCTCATGGTAAAAAACCTGGTTCCCATTATCTTAAATGTATTATTTATTACATCAATATCCCTATATGGAACCAATCTATTTTTTCATCACCGTCCCCTACCCTGTGTGAATACTGCCTCACTGTGCTTGGATACTGACCCCTCCCACCAGGCAGACAGACCCCCATGCTGTTGTCCTTCTTACCTCACTTGGGCTCTCACATCTCATAGTAGGGCATCCCCTCACATGGATGCTCTCCTCAGCAGGTCTGAACTCTAAAACTCTAGTGGCCATGATTTTAAGGGCAGGATGTGGGGAAGAGAAAGAGGGAGAAAAATATTGATGTCAGAGAGAAACATCAATTGGCTTCCTCTCGTACATTTCCTGACTGGGGACCAAACCCACAACCTTGACATGAACCGTGACCAGGAATCATATAGGTGACCTTTTGCTTTGTGGGAAAATACCCAACCAACTGAGCCACATTGGTCAGGGCTCCACTTTGAGCACTTATTTACTCTGTCCCCTAACAGTCTCTCCATCCACACAAGCCCACCCATACTCAGAACCAGTGTCTGCCTGTCCTCTGGTATGGAAGCTGCCACTACTATTGGCTCATTTTATCTCTAAAATCCAGCTCATTAAAACTTCCTTGCATTCACCACTCTTAACTAGCCCTGATGTAAAACGTGTATTTTCCTCTGGGTTTTTCTAATTGTCACCACAGAAGTGAGGGTCTTTGGGTTCCTTCTACATTCTAACCAGAATCAGAAATCTTACCAGCATTCCTTGAGCACTTCTTTTGTCCTAAATGCTTTGTGGACATGATTTCATTTAATCTCCATTACACAGATACTATTGTCTTCATTATGTCTATGACAAAGAAGCTCAGAGATTACTTCAACTGTCCATGGTCCATCAGCTTCTAAATGCTGGAACTGGGTTCAATCCACACTGTTTTTCACTCACCTCTGTGCCTCCAATTCAAACCAGCTCAAAAAATGTAGAAGGAGGTTGATAGTATTGCCTCTCATATTTGGGAAGTCCAAAGGAGAGAGGGAAGGCCCCAAATTCAAGCTCAAAATTTGTTTATCTGTCAATTATCTGCCTCCCCCACAATGCAAGCTTCTGGAAAAAAAGGTTGGCAAACATTTTCTGAAAAGAGCCAGGTAGAAAATACTTTTTGACCTTGTGGGCCATACAGTTTCTGCCAAACTACTCAATTCTGCCACTATTACATGAAAACACTATGGACCATAAATATATCAGTGAATGAGCAAGGGTATATTTCACTGAATTAGTCGACCCTTGAATAACACAGGCTTGGCCATATGGGTCCACTTATACACAGATTCCTTTCAATAAATACCTGTGCTGTTTTCAATTCACTGCTGAGACCCACAGGTGCAAAGGACTGATTGGATGCATTGATCTATGCCAGTTTATGTAAGGGACTTGAACATCTGCAGATTTTGGTACCCACAGAGGACCTTGGAACCACCCCTGTGGATACCTAAGGACAACTTAAGTTTTTGTTTGTTTGTTTGGTATATTTTACTGATTATATTGTCACAATAGTTCCACTTTTCTTTCCCCTTTGCTCCCCCCCCGCCCAGCACCCCCCTCCCTCAGCAATCCCGCCCCCACTCCCAGTCCATGCCCATGGATCATGCATACAAGCTCTTTGGTCTCTCCCTTTCCTATATTATTTTTTAATTAATTGACTAATTAATTAATTAATTAATTAATTTTTATAACAATAAAGAAATAATAATCTCCCCCCTCAGACTTGAGACCCTTTATAAACTTATAGAGGACAATGGGCAATGGTGTCATGCTCCTCTAGCTGCTTCAAGCTGGGCATGGTCATCGTCCTACCTATCCTAGGGTCCAGAATTCCCTAATAAGGGTTGGAGTGTGGCGGGGAGGGTGGCCTTCCCACAAGGGGAAGGATCGTGCAGACTCCAGGTCAGTTGGCTGTCCCCAGACAATGGCGTGCTTGATTTAACAGGCTGACATCCTTGTTGTATTCTGGGGGGCAACAGATTTGGCAACAGGGTTAAAAGGCATCATTCAATCCATAACCACTAGCTGACAAAAGGCAGGGATTAATTTTTTGATGTCCCCCATTAGGGAGAAAAGAAGGGCTTCTTTGGAAGAAGTTGTGCCAGGCACATCATACCTGTCCAAAACCCTTTTGCCCATTATACTTAGTTTGGGCTGAGGGAAATAGTTTAGGTTTCCCCCCTCTCAGACCTCTGGGTCCTTTCTGTCCAAGCTATTAGGATAGAAAAGAGAAACCAGTTTTAAAGTGAAGCCCACAGACCACCCCATTCTTCACCAACACAGCCATTTAGTTCAGCCAAACCATTGAGTCTCAGGAGGCAGCGCTGCAGAGAGGATTAAGTGAGGCTTCTACGTACAGACAATCACTCAGGTAATGCGGTCATAGGCTTATGCCCTTTGAAAACAGAAAACACATGTTAATTTATGTAACATGACCCACAAACAAGTCTCTAAATCTGTAAGACTTTCTTATTGCAAAGACATCCAGTTGCAAGGCATTTGACATTCTTCTTGCCTTTAAATGAAAAGAAACTTTAAAGACAGTTAGCTGCACTACTTTATAGTCTACCACTGAGCATTGTGATTTTCCTTGGATCATGATATTTCTCCTTAAGATTACCCTCCTTGTCCTTAAAGGGACTGCATTAGGTCCATTTTTAATTTATCCTGTTCATTTGCATGAACACAGCAAGAGCAGCAAATGATCACTTATGATCTTTAAGTCTGCTTTGCTGGAACTTATGCAAGGAACATTTAGGGTGACCTTCAGTCTTCCCTTCAGGGCAAGAGGCTGAGCCACATATCTCCCATTCAGCCTTGCCTGTATACATTTGTCTTTTCCAAGTCCTTCTGGTTTTCCATTGTGCCTTAAGGTTGCTTCTAGCCATCTTTCAGGAGAGCAACCTTCATTCCTTCCCTGGAAAGATTGCCATAGACCGCACATCCAACCTAGATACCAGACCTTTTTTTCTCATGGGATTTTATTACCTTCTAAAGTCAACCTTAGTTCCTCAGGAATTTTTGGTAACAACCAGAGCCCAAGCATATCTCCTTTAGGCATGACATTCCAGTGAAAGTCTTGGTCAACAAAACCTCTATTAACAACTGGTCTTATTGGTTTCATGCAAAGAACCTTATGCCATAACTTACTTCTTCAGGGTGCCAAATTTTGGAGGGATCAGGTAGGGAGAAAAATATACTGTGTGAAGAAAAATCCTTGTCCTAATGTTCACTAGAATTGCATTTCCATTCTTTATATATATATATATATATATATTCCCCCCCACTAAAAAATTGTGTTTGTTTTCCTATTACATTTGTCCCACTTTTTTTTTCCTATTGCTTCCCTGCATCCTGCCCGCTCTTTCTCCCACAGTCAGCCCCCACCCAGTTGTCCATGTCCATGGGTCATTTATACATGTTCTTTGACTAGACCCTTCCCCTTCTTTCCCCCTTCTCTCCCTCCCCCCTCCCCCCCTTGTCACTTTTAGTCTATTCCTTGTTTACATACCTCTGGTTCTATTTTGCTCATTTGTTTGTGTTGTTCATTAGTTTCCTGTAATAGGTGACAGCATAAGGTATTTTTCTTTTGTTGCCTGGCTTATTTCGCTAAGCATAATTCTCTCTAGTTCCATCCATGTTGTTGCAAATGGTAGAAGTTCCTTCTTTCTTTCTGCTATATAGTACTTCATTGTGTAAATCTACCACAGTTTTTTGATCCACTCATCTATAGATTAGATGGGCATTTAGGTTAGGACAACTTAAGTTTTTTGGAGAGTGAAAAGTTATACATAGACTTTGACTGTGTGGGAAGCTGGCACCCCTAACCCCTGCACTGCTCAAGGGTCAACTGTTTTTATAAACAGAGCTGGGGGCTGAGCTGTTCAGAGGGAGGAGACTGAGTATTTTCTTCACTGCTATATCCCTAGTGACAAGAACACTGGCAGCACATAGTAGGCACTCCATCAGTGTTTGTCAAGTGAATGACTAAAAATTATTATTGCTTGTGTGTTCTTAGTGGAGAAGAGGTGACACAACCCGAGTGACTGGTGCTGATGGAACAGAGCACAGGAGAGCCAGTTGGGAAATACGTTACAGGCTTTTGGAGGATGTTTTGTTGTTTAAAGAAGGGGGAGAGAAACAACTTTCATTGGGCATCTGTTTGGTGCTAAGGACCTGTTCTTTCTCATAACAACCTTGTGAGACTAAATGTTTGTGTCCTCTCAGAATCCCTAAATTGAAACCTAATCCCCAATATGATGGTATTTGAAAGTACAGTATTTTAGAAGTGACTAAGTCATGAGTGAGATGAGTGCCCTTATGAAAGAGACCCCAGAGAGTTCCTTGCCCTTCCACCCTGTGAGGACACAGTGAGAAGAGAGCAAGAAGATGGCTGTCTATGAACAAGATTGCAATCTCCAGAATTGTGAAAACTAAATGTTGGTAGTTTAAGCCACTCAGTCTGTGGCATTTTGTCATAGCAGCCTGAACAGACCAAGACAGTATGTGTCCCCAATTCACACAGGGGGAAACTGAGGCTCAGAGAGTTGAGGAGACCTGCTCATGGCTGCACGGATTGAGGCAGAGCTGGGGTCCAAAGCCATGTCTGTTTGATTTGGCATACCTTTTGTGCCCAGTTTAACTTTTTGAGGAAGTGGTGGCTTTTCCATCCCCAGAGACACATCAGCAGAACTGGAGCATCAACCCCTCAGGAAAGCCAAAAGTTATACTCTCTCTTAAGTGGGCTATTCCTACCATGTTCATTATTAACCCTTCTACCTGGTATTCCATACTTTGTGGTTAGACCAGCCATCCAGTTTCCTTTTCTTGGGCCCTAGTCTCCTGCTGAAAAACTTTCAGTTCCTCTAGGGAGTCACATTCTCTTTCATTTCCTGATCTTTGCATGTGCTGATTGCTATAACGGAAACACTCTCTACTCCACCCCATTCCATCTCTGTTTCAACACTTCATCCTTCAGAATACAAACTTCTCCCTAGAATGGAACCTCCTTCTGGAAGCTCTGGTATGTTTCTCTATGTCACCAAGCAGATCTACAATACTCAGCCATTTCTGCCTGGATGTAATTCTTACATTATTTATCTGGAGGTAGTATCAGATCTATTTAAAAATTAAATTGAGTGAATTTTAAAGCTCTTACTGGCTTTATTCAATGATTCATGAACCAGATACCATTCAATCTATCAGTTAGAAAGGAGCTCTGAAGAGCTATGCAAGGCTAGAGATTTTAGAGGCAGAAGGGAACAGAAACAAGGAAGTTGTACAAGGCAAAAAAGCTGGTTGGTTATTGCAAGGTCACTTTCCCTATAGGAGATGGCTAGTGCTGATCAGACAATTCCTAGTTAAGATTCCATTTCTGGGGGGAATGCAGATTGGTGCAGCCACTGTGGAAAGCAATATGGAGGTACCTCAAAAAATTAAAAATAGATCTGCCTTTTGACCCAGCAATCCCACTTCTGGGAATATATCCAAAGAAACCCAAAACACAAATTTGAAAGAACATAACGCATTGCACCATTATTTACCATCACCAAGATATGAAAGCAGTCCAAGTGTCCATCAGTAGATAAATGGATAATACAACTATGAGGAGAACTTCCAGTCGAGGTAGAGGCATAGGTAGACATGCTTTGCCTCCCTCCACAACCATGAGAAGGAAACCAACTACCTCAAAACTGAAAACAACTACCTCAAACTAAAAACAACTAGAACTACCAGAAAATTGAACTGCATGTAAGTCCAACACACAAAGAAATGTAAAGAAATAATACTCATCCAGACAGGTAGAAAGGGCGGACTAGAGTGGAGAGGACACAGTGTGACAGTGGTGGTGTCGGTGGTGGCAGCAAGGCAGTGGCTGTGTCCAGCCAGAAGAAAGTGCAGCCATACATTATAAAAGTCAGGAGGGACACCTGGGGAGTCATCTCAGCCTAAGACCAGACATCACAGTTCCAGCACCAGGGAAAATAAAGCCCCATTGCTTCTGACTGTGAAAGAGAGTGGGGGTTGGGGCAAAGGAAGAAACTGCCAGTCTCTCAGCAGAGTCTGTTTGTTTAGAGGGCCCCCACAGTTCTAGAACATCCACAAACTCATTCTGGGAACCACAACCAGGACAACAGCTAGAGGGGTGCTAGTCCCATATGAGAAGTGGGAGAAGTGCCTGGAAAATGGGTGAGTACTGAGCAAGCAGCACTATTCCCTCTCAGACACCTTCCCCACTTACAGCACCACAACGTGGTTAAACAGGTTACCCCACACTGATGAGTACCTAAGGCTCCACCTCTTACAACGTAACCGGTGCAACAGCTCTACCTAAGACACAGAGGTAAACACAGGAGGCTGTCAGGTTGAGGAGACAGAGGAGTATGGTCCAAAAGAGGGAGCAGATCAAGGTTCCAGTGGGAGAACTAAGTGACAAGGAGTAGCCAACCTAACAAATGAAGAGTTCAAAACACTGATGATAATGATGCTCACAGACTTGACAGATATGCTTAAGTATGGCAGATGCATAAGGGAAGAAGTAAAGGTTAAGCTAAGTGAAATGAAGGAAAATACACACAAAACCAATGGTGAAGGAAAGGAAACCAGGGTTCAAATCAACTATTTGGAACATAAGAAAGAAATAAACAGTCAACCAGTACAGAATGAGGAAACAAGAATTAAAAAAAAAAAAAAAATGGAGAGAGGCTTAGGAACCTCTGAGACAACTTCAAATGTACCAACATCCAAATCGTAGGGGTGCCAGAAGGAGAAGAGGAAGAGCAAGAAATTGAAAATTGACTTCCGGCCAAGATGGAGGCTTAGACTGACATGCTCTGTCTCCCTGCACAACTAAGAAGGACTACAACTACCGCAAAACCAGAAATAACCAGAAGTTCCAGAAAATAAAACTACATGGAAGTCCAACACATGAAGTTATAAACAAGTGGTGCTCATCCAGACGGGTAGGAGGAATGAAACAGAGGCAGAGAGGGCAAGTTGTGCTGTCAGATGCAATAGTGGTGACAGCGGCAGGACTGCAAGAAATGCCAGGGGAGCTGTCCCAGCTGCAGTCAAGACCTGTCAACTCGCGATTCTAATGCTGGGGAAGGAAGACCCCCATTGCCTCAGACTATAAGGCCCAGAGGGAGTGGGGATGAAGGAAGAGGCTCCCAGTCTCTCAGCAGAGAGTAACAGCAGGAATCCATCTTGGACTCCCGCCCCCACACAAAGCGCCACAGTGCAGTGAGAAGGGTCGCTGGGTTGTGACAAGTGCTCAGAGCTCTGCACCTGATAGCATAAGAGGTGTGACAGCCCCGCCCAAGAAGGAAGATAAACAAAAACGGTTAGGATGGCAGGAATAATGATTGAAATACTAATCATGCAGCTAACCAAAAAGCAAATACGGGAATTAACCAATGAACAAATAGAAAATCTTTCTGAGGTTTAGTTCAGAGCTATAGTCGTAAGGCAGCTTACAGAATTAACAAAAGATATTGAACAAGACGGGGAAGGAATGAAGGCTAATCATGCTGAAATGGACAAAAACACTTACGAGACAAATGGTGAGGAAAAGAAAACCAGGGATCAAATCAACGAATCGGAACATAGGGAAGGAACAAACAGTCAACCAGTGCAGAAAGAGAAAATGAAAAGTGGGGAATATGAAGAGAGGCTAAGAAACCTCTGGGACAGCTATAAGCAAACAAACATCATAATTATAGGGTTGTCAGGAGGTGAAGAAGAAGAACTAGAAATTGAAAAATTACGTGAAAAAATAATGAAGCAGAACTTCCCTAACTTGGGGAAGAAAATAGACTTACAGGTCCAGGAAGCACAGAGAGTTCCAGAAAAACTGGATCCAGGGAGAACCACACTAAAACACATTATAATCAAAATGTCAAAAATTAAAGATAGAGAATCTTAAAAGCAGCAAGAGAGAAGAAAAGAATTATGTACAAAGGGTCCCCAATTAGACTATCAGCTGATTTCTCAAAGGAGACTCTGCAGGCAAGAAGAGACTGGCAAGAAATATTCAAAGTAATGAAAATCAAAAACCTACAGCCACAAATACTCTATGCAGTGAAGCCGTCATTCAGAATAGAAGGGCAGAGAAAGTGCTTCCAGGACAAAGTAAAACTGAAGGAGTTCATCAGATCCAAACCACTGTTATATGAGATGTTAAAGGGACTGGTTTAGAAGGAGGAGGATCAAAACTATGAACGTTAAAATGAAAATTATCACAACAACCAACAACAGAAGCTAGGGAATCAAAACAAAGGCAAACTAAGTAGGCAACGAGAGTGGGAAAAAAATTATAGGTATCGGGAACATATTGGGGGAAGCTCAGCAGAGAGGGGCTAGGCAGAAAATGGAGGGAGATGATGCAGGAATTAAGAAGCATAGTAGGAGGAAATGGAGTAGACAGGAAGATGTTGAGAAGAACTGTATGCACAACCAGTGGGCATGGACTAAAAGAGGGGGACAACTGGAAGGAGGGGTGTCACTGGGTGGAGGGGAGAAGAGGGAAAAGAAATTGGGACAACTGTAACAGCATAATCAATAAAACATTTAAAAAGAAAAAAGAAATTGAAAACTTATGTGAAAAAAATAATGAAGGAAGTTTCCCAAATTTGGAAAGGAAAATAGATATGCAAGTCCAGGAAGCACAGAGAGTCCCAAACAAGCTAGACCCAAAGAGAACCACATCAAGACACATCATAATTAAAATGCCAGAAGTTATAGATAAAGAGAATCTTAAAAGCATCAAGAGAAAAGAAGAGTTACCTACAAAGGGGTTCCTATATGACTATCAGCTGATTTTTCAAAAGAAACTTTGCAGACAAGAAGGAGCTGGCAAGAAGTATTCAAAGTGATGAAAGGCAAAGACCTACAACCAAGATTACTCTATCCAGCAAAGCTGTCATTTAGAATGGAAGGGCGGATGAAGTGCTTCCCATACAAGATAAAGCTAAAGGAGTTCATCATCACCAAGCCCTTACTATATGAAATGTTAAAGGGACATATTTTTTTAAAAGATCAAAACTATGAACATTAAAATGACAAACAAACAACTATCAACAACTGGATCTAAAAATATTATAACCAAAACAAACTAAGCAAATACAAGAATATAAACAGAATCAGAGGAATGGGGATCATTTGGTGGGTTATCAGCTGGGAGGGAGACGAGTGAGAAATGGGGAAACAATGCAGGATTAAGAAACATCCTTGGTAGGTACAAAACAGATAGAGGGATGTTAAGAATAGTATAGGAAATGGAGAAGCCCAAGAACTTACATGCATGACCCATGGACATGAACCGAGGAGGGTGGGACTGCTGAAGGGAAGGGGGTACTAGGCAGAGGGGAGCAAAGGGAAAAAAACTGGGATAACTGTAACAGCATAATCAATAAATATATACTTTAAAAAAACAACTATGGGACATTTACTCTATCAAATATTACTCAACTATAAAAAATAAAGAAACTCTTACCCTTTGCAACAACATAGATGGACCTGGAGAACATGCTAAGTGAAATAAGCCAATCAGAGAGACAAATACCGTATGATTTCACTTGTATGTAGAATCTAATGAACAGATTGAACTAACAAGCAAAATAGAGACAGAATCATAGAGTAAGATGACAGCTAAGGTGTGGAGCCGAAACTGTCATTAACTTAAGTCTCGCTTTGGTGACATAGGGCTTAGCATAAGCAACTCCATTTTGGGCCTGTTGTCTTGTCTTTAACATATTCCACAGACTCAGACCCACAAGACTGTTCCCAGCTTCAGACACCAATTGCAAGTCCGGGCCACCCATATTTCTGACAAACTGGCTATAAATCAAGGGTTCTTATGAAACCCACCTCAGTTTAATAATTTGTTAGAACAACTCACAAAACTCAAGGAAACATTAACTAAACTTACATTTGCCAACTTATTATAAAAGACATGCTAAAGAATACAGATGAACAGTCGGATGAAGACATACATAGGGCGAGATCCAGAAGAGTTCCAAGCACACAAGGGCTCTGTGCCTGGGGAACTGGGGTGCACCAAACTCTTGCATATGGATGCTTCACCAACCAGCTCATCACCTCATTGGTCAGGAGTCTTTATAGAGTTAATCTCCAACCCTCTAATCACTTAACCTGAGGCTATAAAGGGGCCCTACTTTAAGTCATCTCATTAGCATAAACTCTGGTATGGTCAAAAGAGACTTCATATGAATAACAAAAGACACTCTATCACTCAGGTAATTGCAAGGATTTCAGGAGCTCTGCACCAGGAACTGAACACAAAGGCCAAAGGAATTATATTTCTTATTATATCACAGAAGCTCTCCTAGATCCCCTCCACACTGGGTCAGTGACTCCTATGGGCTCCCCTAACCCTTTCTTTACATGCCATACAGAAACCACATGCTTTATATTTGTCTTGCCCTCTAGACTATGAGTTCCACACTGGTAGACTGAGTTCAACAAAATGTTACAGAGTGAAAGGGGCTTCTTTCACATGGTGCCTTGGTGTAAAACCCAACAACTAGTGTTGAGGAAAACAGGTCCTTATTTACAATATTCCAACCTGGGCAGGGCAGTGAGCACTTCAGCTCAGAGCCCTATTCTCCCATGGGCCTGTGAGAAACACTCACAATAAAAACACCAGGACACAGGACTTCAGCAGCAAAATGAGGTGTTTATTCACAAGTCTGCAGACTCGGGTGCACAGCCAGCAAGGGGCATGCACGTGCAAAGTAGACAAAGTAAACTGGTTTTATACTAACACAATTAGCTCCTCGTCCTCTCTCCTTCTCCCCCATTTCTCCATTACTGATTAATCTGGGTTCACAATCTAATGTGATTAACTACTTAACTAAAGGTGTTTTTAATTAAGGGTAATCCAGTTATAGGTCTATCTCCAACTTATTTGCATAATTATCTAGCTACATCTTCCCATTTCTCTGTGTTTGGTGATGACAATCTTCCTCCTTTTGATCCCAGAGATATGTGTGAGGAGCTGCAGAATGTCATTTCCTTGTCCCTTTTCCATGATTCATCTGTTAACTATCTCCTACTAGTTTGAGAGTGTAAAGGACAAGGAAACTGGTGACTCCCAAACAAGTAGAAAATAATTAGCGGCAAAGGGTAAATGTAATTAGAGGGTCTCTGAGCCAGAGTTAACAGTATTAGCATATTTACAAATCAGAAAAGGGGCATTCCGCAGTTCAGCACAAATGCTTCTGAGGACCAAAAATATCTGAAATCAAAGTGGGGGAGATAGTCATCACCAAACTCTGGGAAATGGGAAAATGTAGCTAGACAGCCCAGCAAACAAGTTAGGGAATCTTCAAGGGAGAGCTGGAGACAGACCTATAACCAGATCACCCTCAGTTAATTTAGTTAATCGTGTTAGATTGTAACTCCAGAGTATACAGCATGGAAAAACGGAGAAGGAGAAGGAGGGGAGGCGGGGGGAGCTTTACTCGAGTTAGGATAAAAACAGCCAGCTCCATCTTTTCGGTGCACACCTTGATTTGGCTTTTAGGCTGCGCCCAGAGCTGCAGATCTGTGAATAAACTGCCTCAGTTACTGCTCAAGTCCTGTGTCCTAGTGTTTTATTGTGAGCATTTCTCACAAGAGTCACTGGCTTCTTTATCCCTTACAGGACCCAGCACTTCCCTTGCTCTCCAAAAGGCTGTAAGCCAAAAACATGCCCAGAAGTTCCCCATCCCTTATCTGTCAGCTGTCTCCTTCAGGATATGCAGTACCATGTCATCAGCATCTGTATAGTATTCCCTCACTTATAGCGGGTATTACGTTCTAGACCCCCGTGCGATAGGTGAAAATCGGCAAAGTAGGAACCTTACATTTATTTTAGTATTTATATATATTTTAAGGCTTTATAAACCTTCCCACACACTTATAAACCATTCCCAGTCCCTTATTAACCTTTCCCACTCCCTTATTAACCTTTTCCATGCTTTTATAAATAATAGTTATGTTCTTAAACATATTCTACACTCTTAAACCTACGTAACTTCAACAATATACATATACAGTACCGCAAAATCCTGCGAGATAGTGAAAAATCCGCGATAAATAATTAAATATAATATTTTTAAAAATCCCACGATACGAGGGCGCAATATAGAGAGGGACTACTGTATACAAGTCCAGAAAAATGTGCCATGTCACACTGAATCTTGTATGGTTCTCTCTCTTCCCTTTCAAAGCTGCATGGATCTCTCTTTCCTTCTAAAACTGCATGTTGCTCTTTCTATCTCCTTGCAAACTGCATGGATCACTCTCCTCTAAACATCGTGTGGATCTCTCTCCTCTACCTCCCTGCAAACTGTGTGGATCACTTTCTACTCTCCAAAATGGCTGCCACCTTATTTTTAAATCCCTGACTGTGGCCTGTGATGCAGTGGGCGTGGTAACTGGTTCTGACCATTCACAAAACCTTGCGCAGGCCCTGTATGCTCTTTCCTTACCATTTTGTGGTCAAAACCCCTCCCATATCCTTGGGGCCTTGGAAGAACCAAAGCCATTTGCATAACTAAGACACTAGCTACCAGCTATAGACATGCAAAGGCATCTTGAAACCTGTCCCCTTCCCCCATCCCCCAACCACAGTCTCTGGGGAATTTGGGGGGCCCTGCTCTGTAGCAAAATGTCTGGTGAACAAATTAAGTGAGTGAGCAAATATTGGCTCATTCCACTGCCCCATTTAACTTCTACATCATGCAGCCACATCTTTTAATACCACCTCCTCCAGGAAGCCTTTTTTCCTAAACTTGTTGGGCTGCACAGACTTTGTCACATTCTGTAAGCTTTGACTTGGCAGCAGGAGGTTTCCCCCAAAGATCTGCCCAAGGTCAGACTCCACTTACCCCCCCAATTTTCTTAGGTAAGTGCCATATGCTACTTTAGAGGCATGTCTCTCCTTTGAAATGTGGGTCAGGCTGGACTGGCCACTCAGAAACTTGCTCACAATAGAATTCCAGAACCTCAGCTAATATCAACAGGCCAGAAGGAGACCCCCACGGGCTGAGGGCAGGAACTAATAATCAGGCAACCTGGCCCTGACCAGTATGCCTCAGTTGGTTGGGTGCCCTCCCACAAAGCAAAAGGTCACCGGTTCGATTTCAGTCAGGGTACGTGCCAGTTGGGGTGCACAGCCAACTGATGTTTCTCTCTCACGTTGATTTTCTCTCCCTCTCTTTCTCCCTCCCTTCCCCTCTCTAAAAATAAATAAAATCTTTTTAAAAATAATCAGGTAGCCTGTTGGGTTTCTTGCCAGATTGGACAGTGCCACCTAAGAGCTCAAGGTGGCTACAACACAGGTTTAAAGAAGAGCATACCTTTCTGCCTTCCTGCCTTTGCACTGGCTAGACCCTCTGCCTGGCATCCTGCCCTTTTCACATGGCTCCAACATTTCACATGATCTTTAGAGTGATATCATGGTCTTCTGGATTTGTTCATTTTCCTCACCTTGAGCCTTAGCGCCCCCCTAGTCACTGTTGCCCTCAAGCACCCCAGGAAGGGGAGCATGCCCAGAGCACTGCCCTACTCATGGGTCAGTTGTTGTTTCAGCCCCGAATGCTCCATTCCTCATGCTGCAGGTGAGCTGTGTCTCATGGCTTGGAACAAGGAGACTTCCAGGAACATAGGTATGCTTCTCTCATCTTTGGGGGAAACCTCCTCAATTCTCTAGGTGTCACCAAACGTCTCAGAAAAGGGTTGTCCTCATTCCTGCCTTCACCTCCTCCCTCTTCCCCTTTCTTGGCTGTTCCATCTCCCACCACTCTCCAAAAATAACCAATGGGCCTTGCAGACGCCACTGCCACCACCGCCGCCACCCCGGATATTCCTGCATCCAGCCATGGTCAACCCCACCGTGTTCTTCGACATCGTTGCCGACGGCAAGCCCTTGGGCCGCGTCTCCTTCGAGCTGTTTGCAGACAAAGTCCCAAAGACGGCAGAAAACTTTTGTGTTCTGAGCACCAGGGAGAAAGGATTTGGTTATAAAGGTTCCTACTTTCACAGAATTATTCTGGGATTTATGTGCCAGGGTGGGGACTTCACACACCACAATGGCACAGGCAGCAAGTCCATCTACGGGGAGAAATTCAATAATGAGAATTTCATCCTGAAGCACACAGGTCCTGGCATCTTGTCCATGGCGAATGCTGGACCCAACACAAACGGTTCCCAGTTCTTCATCTGCACGGCCAAGACTGAGTGGCTGGGTGGCAAGCATGTGGTCTTCGGCCAGGTGAAAGACGGCATGGGTGTTGTGACAGCCATGGAGCGCTATGGGCCCAGGAATGGCAAGACCAGCAAGAAGATTACCATTACTGACTGTGGACAACTCTAATACATTTGATGTGGGTTTTATCTTAACCACCAGACCATTCCTTCTGTAGCTCAGGAGAGCACCCCTTCACCCCTCTCTGCTTGGAATGTTCTGTAATCTTCGTGCTCTCGCCGCAGTTCATTGGGTTCCATATTTTCCTTACCCCTTCCAAGTCTAGCTGGGTTGCAGAGTTAAGTTTATGATTATGAAATAAAAACTAAACAACAACAAAAAATAATGACCAATGACAGTATCTACCTTCTCCCTGAGAAAACCATTTCATTTTTGTCTTGGTCCTACCCATGATAGGGGAGGCCACTCCCTCCTTCCTGCTTGAATCCCACTCTCATCTAGGACTCTTCCTACCTTCCAGGCTGCTCCTGCTCCACCTCTTTCACAGGCTCTTCTTTTGCCTGACAGCTAACATCATGTTCCTTTTCTTTTTTTTTTTTTTTTTTGGTATGTTTTATCAATTATGCTGTTACAGTTGTCTCAATTTCTTTTCCCCTTGCTCCCCGCAGCCCAGTACATCATGTTTCTTTAAAAACAAAAACAAAGTCAGAAGACTCACACTTTCCAATTTCAAGAATTAATACAAAGCTACAGTAAGCAAAACAGAGTGGTCCTGGCATAAGGATAGATGTTTAACCAATGGAATAGAAATAAACCCATACATCTATCACCAGTTCATTTTTTACAATGGTACCAAGTCTATTCAATGGGGGAAGAGGGGTATAGTGCCTTCAACAAATGGGGCTGAGACAACTGGATTTCCACATGCAAAAGAATGAGATTGGACCCCTATCTCACACCATATATAAGAAATAACTGAAAATGGATCAACAATCTAAATAAAAGAGCTATAACCATAAAACTAGTAGTAAAAAACATAGGGGTAAATCTATGACAATGGATTTAAAAATAGATTTTTAGATATAGAATCAAAAGCACAGGTTACAAAAAAATAGATTAATTGAACTTCAACAAAATGTAAAAGCTTTGTTTATGAAAGGATGTTACCAAAGAAGTGAAAAGACAGCCTACTGACTGGGACAAAATATTTTCTAATTATATAATTGATAAGGATTTAGAATCCAGAATATATAAAGAACTCCTGTACTCAGCAACAACAAAAGTACATACAACTTAGTTTAAAAATGGGCAAAAGACTTGAACAGACATTCTGCAAAGATGATATATGAATGGCCAATAAGCAAATGAAAAGATGCTCAACATTATCAATCATTGGGTAAATGCATATCAAAATCACAATGCAATAACACTTCACACCTTCTAGAATAGCTATAATTCTTTTTTAATTAACAAGATCAGTGACAATGTAGAGAAATCGGAACCCTTGTGCATTGTCAGGGGGAATGTAAAATGGTACAGCCACTGCAGAATATAGTATGAAAATTTCTCAAAAAGCTAAACAAAGAATTGCCATAGGATCCAGCAATTCCACTCCTAGGTGTATGTCAAAAGAATTGAAAGCAGGTACTCAAACAGTACTTGTGTACACATGTTCACAGCAGTATAATTCACAATTGCTAAAAGGTGGGAAAAACCCAAGTGTCCATCAACAGAGGAGTGAAGAAGAAAACAAACAAAAATACATTCAATGGAGTATTATTCAGTTATAAAAACGAATTTGTTGCTACAAGCATGAATGAATCTTGAGGACATTATGCTCAGTGAAATAAGCTGGACACAAAATGACAAATATTGTGTGATTCCACTTACTGTATATGAGGTGTCTAAAATAGGCAAATTCAGAGATGGAAAGTAGAATGGAGGTTATTAGGGGCTGAGTAGAGGGAGCATGGTGAGTTAGTGTTTAATGGAGACAGACTCTACTTGGGGATGATGAAAAAGTTTTGAAAATAGATTGTGATGATTGCACAAAATTATGAATATAATTAATGCCCCTGAATTGTACATTTAAAATGTCAAGTGTTATGTTATATATATTTTACCACAATTTTTAAAAATTTTAAGTATATTTTATTGATTATGTTGTTACAGTAGTTCCAATTTTTTCCCCTTTACTCCCTTCTGCGAAGTACCCCCCACCCCTCCAGCAATCCCACCCCCCTTAGTTCATGTCCATGGATCGTGCATGTAAGTTCTTTGGCTTCACCCTTTCCTATATAATTCTTAACTTCCCCCTGTCTATTTTGTACCAACTGATTATGCTTCTTAACCCCTGCACCACTTCCCCATTTCTCCCCCTTCCCCTCCCCACTGATAACCCTCCAAATGACCCTCATACCTATGATTCTGTTCTTATTGTGGTTTGCTTGGTTGGATTTTGTTTTTATTTCTTAGATTCAGTTGTTGATAGCTGTGTTTGTAGTCATTTTAATGTTCATAGTTTTGATCTTCTTTTTCTTAAATAAGTCCCTTTGACATTTCATGTAATAATGGCTTGGCGATGATGAACTCCTTTAGCTGTACCTTGTCTGGGAAGCACTTTATCTGCCCTTCCATTCTAAATGATAGCTTTGCTGAATAGAGTAATCTTGGTTGTAGGATCCTTGCTTTTCATCACTTTGAATACTTCTTGCCAGTCCCTTCTTGCCTGAAAAGTTTCTTTTAGAAATCAGCTGATAGTCTTATAGGCACCCTTTTGTAGGTAAATCTCTACTTTTCTCTTGCTGCTTTTAAGATTCTCTCTTTATCTTGAACTTTTGGCATTTTAATGATGATATGTCTTGGTGTGCTCCTCTTGGTGTGGTCTAGCTTGTTTGGGACTCTCTGTACATCCTGGACTTGTGTGTCTATTTCCTTCACCAAATTTGGTAAGTTTTTCTTCATTATTTTTTCACATAAGCTTTCAATTTCTTGCTCTTCCTTTTCTCCTTACGGCACTCCTATGATTCAGAGGTTGGCACGTTTAAAGTTGTCCCAGAGGTTCCTAAGCCTCTCCTCATTTTTTTTCAATTCTTGTTTCCTCATTCCATACTAGTTGACTATTTTTTTCTTCCTTATGTTCCAAACCCTGGATTTGAACCCCAGTTTCCTTCCCTTCACCATTGGTTTTGTGTGGATTGTCCTTTGTTTTATTTGGCATAGTCTTCACTTCTTCCCTTATGCATTTGCCATACTTAAGCATATCTGTCGGGCCTGTGAGCATATTTATCACCAGTGTTTTGAACTCTATGTCTGTTAGATTGGCTATCTCCTCGTCACTTAGTTCTCCCACTGGAACCTTGATCCATTCGCTCTTTTTGGGCCATACTTCTGTCTGCTCATCTTGACAGGCTCCTGTGTTTGTCTGCTTCTGTGTCTCAGGTAGAGCTGTCACACCTGTTATGTTGTAAGGGGCAGAGCCTTAGGTATTTGTCAGTACGGGTTGACCCGTTTCACCACGTTGTGGTGCTGTATGTGAGGGAGAGGTCATAGAGGGAACAGTGCCGCTTGCTCAGCACTCGCCCCCTTTCTAGGCACTTCTCCTACTTTTGTATGGGACTGGTGCCTCTTTATCTGTTGTGATGGCCATCGTTTCCAGAGTGGGTAGATTTGGGGATGTACTAGGACCGTGGGGGCCTTTTAAACAAGCAGACTCTACTGAGAGCCCAGAAGTTTCTTCCTCCACCCCAACCCAAACTGGTTCACAGTCAGAAACAATTAGACTTTATTTTCCCTGGCGCTGGGATTGTGAGCAGTGTGGTCTGGTCTGGTGCTGAGAATGCTCCGCAGGTGTCCCTCCCTACTTTTTAAAATGTGTAACTGCACTTTCTGCTGGCCTACTGCTGCCACCGCTGCTGCCACCACTGCTGCCACCACCACACCACATCCTCTCCACCCTGGCTCCACCTCTCCTACCTGTCTGGATGAGTATTTCTTCTTTATCTTTGTTTGTTGGACTTCCATACAGCTTGATTTTCTGGAACTTCTGGTTGTCTCTAGTTTTGAGGTCGTTGTATTCCTCCTAGTTGTGGAGGGAGATGCAGCATGTCTGGCTAGGCCTCCATCTTGGCCAGAAGTCCCTTAAATGTTTTTAAAGCCAAAGCTGCAATGCCTCTTACGGTCTATGCTCAGAATTTCAGAACTAGCCCAGCAATAGCTCTGATGCATTTCGTTGGTCAGAACAAGTGAGAAAGCCAGCTCAGAGTCAAGTGATAGGGAAACAGACTTTGTCTTTTCATTGGAGGAGAGCCACAAATATTATTGACTCCTTTGCTCTCTATGACACAAGTATGAGGTCTAGGCTCACATTAACCAATACTCACAATAAATAAATTTTGAGTTCAAAATCTAATCCAGGAAAAAATTTTCAATTGTGCTAAAATTTGTTGTGGCTAAATACTGAGAGAGGAAAAGTCTGTTAATATATTTAAAGATGCAAAACTTGACTCCAAAGAAATGACAGCCACACACACACACACACACAATAATCATAGTAATAGAATCAGCAGTTGGTAAAAACTGGACTAAAAGAGCCTGATTGATGAGTCAAATGTTTACTGCAAAAATCACACAGAAAAAAAAAATGTCCCTGATGAAAATGATTTCAGTCAAGTGAAAATGAACTTTGAGAAAAATTTGGGAATAGTTTAACTGCACTGAATAGAAAAGTGAACCATAAATCTAATTGGTTACATGCAGTTTTTGATTCAAAAGTCTTTTCTAACAAAAATTTGCTGGATATATTCTCCCTCTGTGCTTATAAAAATGGAATCAAAGTATTCCCAGAATAAAACCATCCTTCGTGTGAAAATCGCAGTTTAAGAATGAGAGGGTCAAATGTCCTGTGCATCTTTCTGGTGTCTGATTTATTCCCCAGACACCAGGTGTCCCTATCTCCCTAGCAAGGCCCCAGAAACAAACTGGTTATGACCTCTTTCTGGGGAGCCCTGGACCCCACCCAGGCTTATACCTCTGCAATTCCCTCTGATTCCCACATCCAGGTTTTTCTGTTCCTCTGAAATTGTGGCTCACACCAAAATGTTCTTTCCTGGGAGAGAACCTCTGGAAACAAGGGCAAACCCAAGACTTATGCATTTATGATGGCTCCTCAGTCCTCAGGGGTTGTCCCTTGCTAGTTACTTGGCCCTCACCACATCCTGATGTCACCCTTGCCCTCCTGACACAAGAGCCTGCATCCCATCTCCAACCATGTCCATGGGGATCTCCAACTCCCTCCTAGGCCCACCCAGAAATCAGAGGACAATATCCATAAATTAATTTCAGCTTCAAACTCAGCAATTCTAAAGTCATCTGTAACTTTGTTAGGACTATGTCAACACATAAATTGATTTTTAAACACTTCAATATTTTTTAAAGATTTTATTTACTTATTTTTAGAGAGAAGGGATGGAAGGGAGAAACAAAGGGAGAGAACTATCGATGTGTGATAGAAATATTGATTGGTTCCCTCCCACACACCCCCAACCAGGGACCTTCCCTGCCCTGACCAGAATGCAACTGGTGACCTTTCAGTTTGACAGATGATGTTCAACCCACTGAGGCACACCGGTCAGGGCCATAGCTGACATTCAAAGGAGGGACGTAAAGATCTGTTCTTTCAAGGGAGAAAGAAAGGGAAAAAGGAAGGAAGGAAGGAGGGATAGAAGGAATGAAGGAAGGAAGGGAGGGAGGGAAGAAAAGAAAAATGAGGAGGAGGGCTTGAAGAAGACAGAATGCATTATATTTATTTTTACCACCCAAGTGTTTTGAAATACATTTTGAGATTTTTCTCAACAGTTCCAGAATTTTCATAGCTACAATGTAGATAAAGAGAGAGGGAGACAGAGAAGACATAGAGGCAGAGGGAGAGTAGAGACAGTAGAGAGTGTAGACTGGGACAGAGTGTAGAATGGCAGAGGTAGATGGACAGGGACAGGGAGCAAAGGGATGTAAGGCATTGCTCCCCAAACCAGACAGAACTCCCCACTATTTAGAAGGTTGAGAGTTAGACCTTTGAAGGTCCTGGAATGTCCATTCTGGGTTCCAGCCCTCCTGTTCCCAAACTTCAGTCCCCATTCTGAATTTATGATGTCACCCTCTTGTAACAGAGTCCTTCCTTGCCCCGCCCCTGCAGGACCCATCCCTGCATTTTGGGATGGGTACATGTCGTTTCTGTTAAGTCTTGCAGGCTGTCAGTCACTGTCCCTACATGTCCTCCCCAGCTTGAGTGGCCCCACATCCCTTCCCTGTTAAAGAGTCTTGGCCCCACCATTCATTTAATTATTCATTCACCAAAGACCTATAAGCAGTTCCCACGTGCCGGGCCCCTGCTCAACAATGCTGAGACCCACCACAGCCATCAGGGGTGGGGGATGGGAGGGCCATGTAAGCAGTGATAACACAGCCAGATCAGAGCTTTGATGGAGTAACATAAGGCACTATGAGCCTCAGAGAAGACACTTAACCTGGCCCAGATAGACTAGGGCAGGGGGCCAGCCAGAGTCTCCGGTGTGATCCCCACCTGCAATAGCCCTGTCTCAGCACAGAGCGGGGCTGAAAGAAGACACATCCCTCACCTCCGCTTCAGATTTAGGGATTTCTGGCAACTCCGGTTCTCAGACCTGATTCATTAGCTAGTTCCTTATCTGGACCCGCCCACCGCTGTCTAGGCCCCGTCTCTAAGCCCCGCCCCTATGTCATTCTCTAGGTTTCAAGCCCACCGCACCCCAGTCTCACAATCCCATTGACCACAGAGTGTTACATCACCGTCCTCCCTCAGTTGTCAGTCCTCTTTATAGAGTCCCAACAGCTGCCATGGCTTGATTTGAGCGGCAGATGATAATTAACGTCTCAGGATGTCTTGTTATTGGGCAGAAAGCCCGGCTCTGGGCGGGCTTAGTGCTAAACGCTTGCTGCCTCAGCCTTCTCCCAAGGACACACCCCATCTTTCCTTGTTATTGGCCTCGCCAGGTGTTGACCAACAGGGTTCCCTATTCCTATAGGTAAAAGCACCCGTCCTTCACTGCTTTCCTAATTTCAATTCGCTTCTCTCTTCAGAGGCGGCAACCTTCTGGCCGTAGCCAGAACCCTGCTCGTGGAGTGGCCACGGATTGGCCAAATATCCCGTCACTCCTGAAAGATGGGCGTGGCCATCGTAACTAGGGGCGGTGAATTGGCTGACTGGGCCTCGGAGGCGGGGCAGAGGCTCCTGTCAGCCGGTGAAATGGCAGCGGCGGAGCCGGCAGCCGCAGCGGTCCCGGGGGGCGGCTGAGGGGGCCGGGCCCGTGCTGCGGTGCTAGCGGCGCGGCGGGGATCCAGCGGTGCAGCCCGGGACTACAAGGCTCGGCAGGACGATGGCGGCGCGCTCAGCGCAGGTAGGGAGGCGGCGTGGGCTGGGCCTCCCGGGTGCCTTCTCAGGCCGGCACCTCCGCGCTGCGGCCCGAGGGAGCCGGGCAAGACCGAGAGTCGGGCCGCTTTGCCCCGGAACCCGCGCTGGGAGCCCTCTGCACTCCCACCACGGACCCTGGCCGTCAGCCTCGGGTTCCGACCTCCGCCCATCCTTGTTCCTGAGGCCTCCCGACTTCTCAGGGCCCTTGCCCAGACCCTCCTGATCGTCCCCCCATCCCCACCCCTACCCCGTCCCTCCTGGGGAGTCCCTTCAGGCCCTGGACCTTCGCCCACCTTCTTCACTGACCCTTAGGACCCCTTCAGGACCTCCCTCAGCCCCCACCCCGCAGACCTGCCCCCACAGGCCCAGGACAACAGCACCCCTCCGGATCCCTTAGGATCCCTCCCATCTGCAAGACCCTTGCCGCCACGTCCCTCCTCTCATTTCCCAACCTGTCCTGGCCTACGCCCGCCCCCACCCCCAAGGACACCATCCTCAAGGTTCTCCCTGCCCCTCCCTTCTGAACCTGCAGGACCTCCGCCTAGCCTCTGTAACTCAGGATTCCTGTCCACAGGCCTCGCCTCAGAACCCCCAGAACCCCTGGAAACCATTCCTGGGGTTCTCCCAGCGCACTCCAGTAGCTTCGCACACACCCCTGACCCCGCTTCCTGGAAGTCCACACTCACGTCTTGCTCAGAACTACCCTACAATTGTTAGGAGCCCCCTGCCCCATCCACGCACACCTGAGAGCCAGCAGTTGGAACCTCTCTCTCTCTCTCTCTGTCTCTTACAGAGGTCCTCAGCACCCCTTCTTGGACCTTAACGTCCCAGGTCCTCCTAGAGTCCCCAGTGCTCCCAGCTCTGGCTGAGACTCGGGTGCAGGCTGCCCAGCCACAGCAACCTCCCTGAACCAGCACCCCCACTGGGACCCTGGAGGTGGCTCGGAATTTCCCAGTACTCTGTGGACACCTGCTGCAGGCCTCTTCCCCTTTATACATCTTTCCCTGCTTTGTCCTTCTTCCAAGGGAAGGACACTCACCCTCTCCCCTACACCTAAGTCCCCCTAAAAGAATCCTGCCTGCCCCCTGATTTATGCCGCCCCTGGAGGGGAGGGGCATTCAGACTGCTCCTGGCCCTGGTCCTGTAGGCCAACCAGACTGGTAGTACCAGCATGCTGACCCTGTCACACCCACTGGCCTCAGACAGCAGGGCCAGTGCTGCTGTCCAGGGGCAGCCCCTGACAGTCCATGGGAGTTCTTTCACCCACAACCAGTATGTCATGTCAAAATGAAACAACTTCCTCCTCTCCTGGCATTTGGGACCCTGGGGGGCTGGGTTCGGGCCCGCCAAAAGCAGACAGCTCTTTGTTAAGGGATACTTTCAGCAGGGAGAAAGTGGGCTGGTTTTTCCCTCAGCTGGGCTGTGATGGAGCTAGAGGACTTGTGTCCAAGTCTTTCTGGGTTGTGTTGACGCTTCCTGCACCCCCTGCCACCCCACCATCTTCGCCGTTGGGTCCAACCTGTGGGTTCCCCTGAGCTTCTGTGGCTGACTGCTGGTGGTTTGGAAGGAACTGCAGGTGGCTTGGCCCTGGCACAGGAATGAGGTGAGACAGAGAGGAGAGCAGATTACGGAACTGGCAAGCTGGGATGGCCAGTCTGCAGGGAGTGAGGAGGAGCCCCAGGAACCCCCATGCGGATTCCGGATCAGCCCAGCCCCAGCACTGCCTGTCTGGGCTCCTTTGAGCCACGTAAGCATCCCTAGAAAAATCCCAGGTGACCAGGACCAGGTTTCTTTGTGGATATTTACCAGTGGATTCTGGATGGCCTGGAAAAAAGCACATCTTGGCTTGGGGCCTCAACTTCTCCATCTGTAAAATGGGGGGGGGACGACGACAAGTTCTTAGAAGAGTAGTTTGTGCTACAGGGGAGCCAGTGAGGTTAGGATGTGGCTTTGAATATCCCCTGAGCTCCATGTAGAAGGGGCCAGTGGAGTCCAGGAAGGCAGTCACCCATCTAAGGGTGCTAGAAGAATCACTAGCCACCCTGGACCCCTGGTTGTAATTAATTGATACATCACTAGAGAATGACCGTCTCTCTGTGGCCAAGCTGCCCCACAGGAAACTGTCTTGAATCAGGGATGAGAGATGGTTTATTGTGTTGGGAGACAGAGGGCAGTAGGGGACCTGCTTGCTGGCAGTGCCCACCCCTACTCCCCTAATGGACCTCTGACACTAGGTAGGGAGAGGTTTATTCTGCCCACTTGCTGAAGGGAGAAAGTGAATGAATAGACTGTTGAAGGTCATGAGGCAACAAGAAACATACCCTACAGCCTCCTCAGGGTGGGACCTTATGTGGGGGCACTAGGGTCAGAGGGCTCCCCAGGAAAGACCATGAACTCCTTAGGAAAACACAAGAAGACTCCCCTGGAGGGTTTGTGAACAGTATTGATGCATTTTTACCCTAGACTGGGGAACACGTCTATGTCTTCATGTATGTGCAGAGGCCAAGGGGGAACATGATCTCAATTTCCTCGTGCAGAATATAGATGCTAATTGTTCTGGGGGAAGCCCCACACCAGGAATTGAGTTAGGTACTGGGGTCCAAAAGAATGTCAAAGGTGGTACTGCTCTGCATGTAAGGACCCTCTCTACATCATGAGATGAGCTGGAACTAGTAGTACACACTGATCAGGCCTAGGCCACATGCTAGGCCCTGTGCCAAGCACCATTTGCATAGTAACTCACTTAATCCTCCAGACAACCTGGAGGTACTGGGATTCCAGCACCATGCCCTTACCTCCTGTGTGGAGGCATGAGACAGAATCATGTACGGCATGCTGCTGCAGGAACACAGGAAAGTGTCCTGTGCATTTCTGGGGTGTCAGGGAAGGCGGAGCAGGGATGATGGATGTACAGAGCATTCCCAGCAGCCAGAGTGCTTGGACAGAGAGGCCCAGTAAGCAGGAGCAAGCGTGGTACTTTCAGGGAAGCGTGCCTTGTTTGGTGGGCCTCATCCTACAAGCCTTCATGTTTCAAAGACGATTCACAGGGCACAAACCATGGACACTCCCTGGTCGTAGCCATCCATAGCTGGAAGTACTCAGAAAGGCAGCAAACCCCGCCATCCAGGGAGCTCTGCAGCAGATGTGCTCTAGAAGCCAAATGTAAGCAGTGGAAGGAAGGAGAACTAACCCACTGGAGCTAGGAAGAGATTGACTCACTAGACGTTTCTTCCACTTCTCAGTGCACTGGATGTGCTTGTGAGATTCTTTTATTGGGTCTGTTTCCCACACCAGCCTGTGAGTCCCACGAGGGCAAGGTGCATAGCTGCTCACGGTTGAAACCCAGGCAGGTCTAGGGCACATAGGAGATGCTCGGTAAATGCTTGCTTGGTTATAGAAGCTGGCAGTCTTCTCCACTCATTAGCTTTTGAAAAAAGTCATGGAGCTCTTCCGCAGAAAGAGGTCCATCCATCAGCCTTGGAGAGCTTCCAAAAGAAGGGCAGATGCCCCTTACCCCTGCCCCACACCAGTGAGCCTTTGTAGCAGGAATACCATCTTGGCCTTGAAGAGCTGAGAACCTTCACAAGATGGTGCTTATTTTATTCACCTGTCTCTGGAAGGCTTATGAGGACTTTACATTTTTTCCTTTGTTATTTTCAGGGACCCTAGATATAAAGAAATGAGAGATTTGCTAGGAATGAGCCTGTTTTGGTGACAAAAAGTAAGCTGGTGACAATACAATAATTTTTTTTTTTGTTTTTTTAGCTCAGAAGGGACTCCACAGGTTGGAATGGTCCACCTCTCAGATTTTAGCCTGAAAGTATTTGCTGCTGTTGCAATTGTTGTCAGTAATGATGATTATAGTTTTACTGAGTTTACTGTTTAAACAGGGCCACCACATAAGGGTTGGGCCTACTGAAGAAGGGAGGTTTGTTTATTGATTCCACAAATATTGGGTGCCTGATGGTACAGTAGATGCTTCAGTCCAGTAGTGGGCTGGACAGACCCTGCTTTCATGGAACTTTATACCCAGCAGGGAATAAATATCATGGGCCAGCTCCTGTCTCAGTCACTTGACTGGTTTTTGCTTAGGTATTCCAACAAAACCTGTGAGGCAACCCTGGCCAGGTAGCTCAGCTGGTTAGAGCATCGTCCCAACACACCAAGGTTGCGGGTTCAGTCTCTGTCAGGACACATACAGGAATCAAGCAGTGAGTGCATTAAAAAGTGGAACAACAAAGCAATGTTTCCCTCTTTCACTCAAATCAATTTTTAAAAGTTTTTTAAAACCTGTGAAGTAGTTGCTATTAGATCTGTTTCCAGATGAAGAAACTGAGGCAAAGTGCATCATACCCAAGATCACAGAAAGTGGTAGAGGAAGGATTTGAACCCAAGCTGCTGGCTCTGAAGTTTTCACAGGAAGCCAGGAAATCTGGATCCATTAGCCACACAAACAGCCATGATACATGGATGTGGAAACACCCAGAATAACATGGAGGAGCAGCTAGCACTGGGGACAAGAAGAAGGCAGGTAGTGACCTCTGAATTCTACCTGCTGTACTGGTTACCCAAGGGGCAGCTGGCCCATCAGTTGCCTACTCCTTGCCAAATAAAAGCCATTTTCCCCAGAGTTGGAGCCAGGCAGAGCCATGGTGGTCTGCTGGGTAAATGGGGCCAGCTAGCATCTTTCAAGGCTTCAGACTCGGAAATGATTCTGTGTCCCTGTAATCATTGGGGGGGGGGGCATATCAGAAGCCAGGGGGAGGGCAGGAGGGAGCCAGAATTAAAGGAAACTTTGGAGCCTTTGTTGCTGCCTCTGAAAATACCAAGCTCAAAGATGGCACTCACTCGCTCTCCCTGTTAAAAATAATGACTGCCCACTGCACTCAGTGCCTCACATATATTATTTCTAAAGTAAAAGAGTGCACAGAGAGTGGCAGCACGGCGGATCATTGTAAGGCAAAGGTTCAGGAGTCAGGAAACCAAGTTTGAATTTTTCTTCCCCTATAACCTAGTTGAGGAATCCTTTGAATGACCTTCTGCTGAAGGTAACACCTTTCATGTGTTAGAGCTGTCTTCACTTGTATAGAATCGCTTTTTTATCTTTAAAATAGACTTTAGTTTTTAGAACAGTTTTAGATTTACAGAAAAATTGAAAAGACAGTACAGAGTTCCCGCAGACCCCACAACCAGTAACCTCCAGATTAGCCTGGTACCTTTGTTATAATTAATGAGTCAACATTGATACATTATCATTAACTACAGCCCACACTTTCTTCATATCTCTTTAGTTTTTCCCTAATGTCATTTTTCTGTTCCAGGACCCCATCCTGGATCCCACGTGATTTTTCATCATCACATCTGCTTAGGCTCCTCTAGGCTGGAACAGTTTCTCAGAATTTCTTTGTTTTTGATGACCTTGACAGTTTTGAAGAGAACTAGTCAGGAATTTTCTAAAATGTCCCCTAATCTAGATTTATCACACATTTTTCTCATAGTTAAACTGGGGTGATGTGTTTTGGGGAGTAAGAAACGGGGGTGAAAGTGTCCTCATCCTATCAAGGGCACATGCTCTCAACATGACTTATTACTGCTGATATTGACCTTGATCACCTGGCTGAGCAGCACAGAAATTTTTGTCTTTATTTATTCAGCAGATGTTTACTGAGCATCTAAGTAAATGCCAGATGCTGCATAATGGCCTTGGAGTAGAAATTGAGAAAATGGACCCTTGCACTCAGAATGTTCGTGACCCAGTAGAGCAGGCAGGCATGTGCAGAAGTATATAACTGCCAGAGAATAAAACTTGGGCTGGGGTATAGGGAGTAGGTATTTTCAGAGAGAAAGGGGAGAGAAGTGAGCCAAGACACTGGAGGCAGGGTGTTGACAGGAAAGATTTCACAGAAAAAAAACTCAGAACTAAGTCTTGAAGAATGTCCTTCCAGCCAGAGGGAATGTGCAAAGACAGGCAAGAAGAAGGAGGCGCTCCTGGTGAGCTGAGTGTGGAGGGACCAGGATGCGAGAGGAGGTGAGGCTGGCCAGGCTATGCACACGGTGCAAAAATGTTTGAGCTCCTTGTCACAGTAGGGAGTGGCCGAAGGGTTTGGAGCAAGCACCAGGAGGGTAGTACCAGGACTAACCTGAGCCAGTAGATGGCAGCATCATGGACCCAGGTAGGCCCACCTGCAGCAGGAAGAGGGGCTGGCTTTAGTCAGGAGAGAGTTGACTTGGAGAAATGTCTCCCCACTGAGGGCAATGGGGGTTTTCCTGAATGCAAGCCCAATAGGGTTCCTGCCTTTTCCCACAAAGCCTTGTGGGGTTATGGCCCCCACAGAACTGCCTTGTAACTCACTTCTGGAGTTGCAGCCACCCCTTCCCACTGCTTCTGTACCAGGATCCTCTACCAGCCCACCCCATGCCTTACCTTCTCTTAATTGAGGTACTGTATATATAATTCACATAACATGAAATTCACTCTTTTAAAGTAAACAATTTGAATGGATCTTAGTATATTCACAAAGCTGTGCAACCACCACCATTGTCTAATTCCAGAACACTTCATTACCCCAAAAAGAAATCCTGTAAGCAGTTTCTCACCCAATTCCTTCCACCCCCAGGCTTCTGGACATTTCATATAAATGGAATCATGTCATTTGTGGTCTATTGTGTCTGTCTTCTTTCATTCTGTATCATGTCTTCAAGGTTCACCCATGTTGTAGAACATATCAGCGCTTCCTTCCTTTTAATGGCAGAATGATATCCCATGATATGGATGGACCACATTTTGTGTATCCATTTTTCCATTGATAGACATTTGGGTTGTTTCCACTTGTGGCCTATTGTGAATAATGCTGCTGTGGACAGTCGTGTACAAGTTTTCATGTGGATGTGTGTCTTCCATTCTCTTGGGTAGACACCTACGGGTAGAATTGCTGGGTTATATGGTAACTCTTGTTGAACTTTTTGAGGAACTGCCAGACTATTTTCCACTCTACCTTCATTTTATTCCAAGCATTTGACCATTTGTTGGTCTCTTCCCCTGTAAGCTCTGGGTGAGCAGGAGCTGTCTCTCTGCCCACAAGCCTTCAGTCCTCAGCCTGGTACCTAGCACCTGGTAGGCACCCAGTAAATACTGGT
This sequence comes from Furipterus horrens, assembly GCF_987537825.1. NCBI lineage: Eukaryota > Metazoa > Chordata > Mammalia > Chiroptera > Furipteridae > Furipterus > Furipterus horrens. The sequence goes on along the minus strand of NW_028327180.1, from coordinate 56,137,937 downwards.
GGGGTGGGGGCAGGTTGATTCAATTCCTCAAATATTTCTCAACTCAGATTGTACCAGGTTCAGTGGGGGACACTGCAGTAGCAGAGATCCAGACAATGACGATCCCTGCCCTGGCCAGGGGTCTGATGGAGATGTTTGGGAGCCAGCTGGCGATCTTAGCTGGTGCTCAAGAGGAAAGAAAAGCTGAGAGTGGAGGTGTCACAATTACTGACATGTATTCAGTCATTTAAGCTGTGAGAGTGAAATCACCAAGGGCATGAAGGGACGAGGGCAAAGGCAGAGCCAACAGAAACAGGCACCATGCGGGAAGTTGAGAAGCCCTGGGCAGAGAAGCAAGAGACCCAGTAGCCTGGCCTCTCAGAAACTAGATGGGAGGGGACTTCAAGCAGGAGGCATGACTGCCAGGGTCCGATGCCCCTGAGGAGGGGAGAAAGAGGCGGGAGATGTCCAAAGTCCGGACTTTGCCCACACTCCCTGCCCCAGCTCACCAGCAGTCTCTTTCCACCCTCTTTCTTGGCTCAGCTTTGCCACCTTATTGGGGCAAAGTGGGTGGTGGTGCCAGCAGAAGCAGGGTTAGATAGCCCACTGCCTGCCCTGCAGGAGCCAGGATTCCTCCTTCAGGTGGCTGAGGTAGAGCAGAGGCAAAGGGCTTTGAAGATGGGGATGTTGAGAGGCTGGGATCCCAGACATAGAGGGGGCCTGTGTATGGATTTTAGAGGCATGGCTCCTCAGCCCTAGAGGAGACCTGCCTGTCTCTGCATCTCTGTGCCCGTCCAGCAAGGAAGGGATGGCTGAGTGCCCTGTGGAGCTGTTGTCTCGTCATCTCATTCCACTCCGTTTCCCATGCCTAGAACAGCACCTGGCCCTTGGTAAGTGCCAGGGAAGAAATGGTTGTGCCAGTAAGAGCCATGGCACTCTGGAGAGAGAAGTGGGGCTGTCCACAAAGTTTGGCTGGCAGCAAGCCAGCATCTATCCCAATCTACTTGATTCCAAGACTGGCGAGGTCTTGTCAGTGCAGAAAGTATGCATGTGTGTGCATGCAAGAGTGTGCATGGGTGTGAGATGGTATGTACATGTGAATGTCTGTGAGTGTGTGTCTGAGTGTGTGTGCATTCATCAGGAGATGGCTTCCAGGGCAAAGCAGTGTTTAGAGAGTGTGGAGATGAGTCAAGAGAAAGTTCCTGAGAGATCAGAAGTTCCTGCCTCTCATGCTGCAAATTTCAGCCCTGTGTACTGAATCACTTTTACCTCATGAAATACACATTACTATGTAATAAATAGCTGAACACACTCTGTTTAATGGATGGCTCCTGTTTTTTTGTTGTTGTTTCTATCAGAAACTCAGCCCTGAACCATTTTCTCATGCTCTTAGTGGAGGGGATGGACCAATGTGCTCTGAGGCTGGGATTCCCCTGGTCTCAGCAAGGATAGAGTGGTTCCAGGTCATGACTCTGGCCACGTCTAATCTCCTTCCCTGAGTCCCCAAATCCAGCTGTGTTTCTGAGGTGCCAATCCTCACTTCCACCACCTCTTCCCCATCTCTTAGCTCAGAAACTGGGAAACCCATGCGACCTTCCCAACCCTATCCTGCCCAGAGAAATCCTTCCAGGTCAGCACTTCTTGTCCACAGACTTTTTTACTCTGCAGGAGGCCCTAGAGCAGCCCCCACTGTCCCTCTCTCAGGAATGATTAACTCCTGGCTAGGTGGTGCACATGGCTTGATCTTTGGAGCAGGTTGTCCCTGGCCAGGCAATGACACTGACAGGTCTTCCACTTCTTCCAGGAGCCACCGCTAGAGCCCTCAGCACCCTACAAACTGTGGGAGCCCTCCGGAGCCAGAGACAAAACCCGTGGCCCTGGGGAGGGAGGGTTCTGTACTCCCCACAAGGTGGAAGAAGAATGGCACCCCACCATGACAAGGCAGCGTGAGGGAAGGAAGCTAGAATCAAGGGCATGGCCAGGGTCAAGTCCAGCCAACCCATGAGCCGTTGGGTGTTGGCTCAGGGTTAGGTTCAGGCTGCAGGAAGGTGCCCAGTGACCTGAGGTGACCAGGCAGGTGTGAAGGGGTCTGCTTTCATTCTGTCACTATCCCCCTGCTCCTAGGGGACCAGTTTCTCCCTCTCCAGGGACTGGGCATGGGCCCCTATGTAGCCTGAGCTGTCAGAGCCAGGTCGGATGGGGTCTAAGAGCACATCATGACTCCCGGTACGGAGCATACAAGGGAAGGGGTGGGCATGAAGGAGCTACCCACAGTGGTGGTGGGGAAGCAGGATTCTCTTCCTGCTTCCATGACCCTGGGGATCCCTATCCTTTTAGACCCTTTGCGCTAACCTGGGCTCACCAGAAGCAGCATGACTGAGTGGAAGGAACACCATCCTCAGCTCCTAGCCAACTTCCCTTTCCTAGCTCTTCCTGGCCCCTAGGACCTCCCACAAGGGAATGCCAAACCCTGCAGGTATCCTGCACCAAACGAAGCAGAGCCGCTGAGCCCTGGCTTCTGCCTGGCCCACACCCCTGGCCCTAGGGCAGGTAGCAATGGCTGATGTTTGTGCAGTGACCACTAAGTATCAGGCCCTGTTCTCAAATGTTGCATACAGTGGCATACTCAGTTTTTGCAGTCACCCTCTAAGGTCAGTGGCGACTCAGAGAAGCCAACTGACTGGCTCAAGGCCACTCAGCTGGTTGTGGGGGTGCCACCCTTTAGGCACAGAGCCGTCTGAGTCCAGAGCCTTAGCTGTAGGTGTGGTGCTGAGCTGCCTGTCATGGGAGACAGCTGGCGAAAGGCGAGAGGCCAGTGTCCTTGCAGCCCCATAAGAGGGTGGGGCCAAACCACCCCCAGGAAAAATAGGACCAACACCTGCCTGGCACATGGCAGGCTAAGGTCAGGATACCCATAAGAGCCTGCGGCTCTCACTCTGTGTCGACCAGGGCAGATTCCCAGCACTTGCATGTGTCCCTGGCTTCTCAGCCCAGGAGGAGTCAACTCTTCTGGCAACTGGCAGCACCAGACAGTTAACAGTAGAGAATAATTGCTTCTGGCTATGCCAGCAGCCCACTTTGGTTGATGAGACAGAGAAGGTCAGATGCAGAGGCAGGCTTCCCAGGGCAGGCCACAGTAGGGTACAGGGACCAGGGCTGTCGGGAAGGGCCACCAAAGTAGGGGCTGCTGCACCTGAAGGTCCCAGCAGGGGTCCTGAGTGCCAGGAGCTTTGGCTCAGGCTGTGCTGAAGGCTCAGGCTTGGAGTCGAGCCTTGGCCTTCATGCCCATGAACAGTATGACAGCTTGGGCCCTGTCGTGGTCCTGCTGTCTCTGTCCAGGCATCTGGAGGACACAGACAGGGGTCCCAGTAGTCAGCATCTGTAGTAGAAGGTGCTGGCGCAGCTGTCAGCTGGGCTGCAGTGCTTGGGAACAAGGGGTGCATGGAGCATACAGACTAGAAGTGGGAGCCCAGGGTGAGGAAATATTCATAGGTGGGCAGCAGGCTCAGCTGACCCAGAGCTAGTAGGATGGGGTGGAGACCCAACCCAGTGCTGACCATGTGTGTCTCTGGCCCCCAGACAGAGCTGTGACCTGGCGCCACTTGCAGCTGATGAGCCTGACCACCATGGCAAGCCCCACTCTGAGCCCCGACTCCTCATCCCAGGAGGCTCTGTCAGCCCCCACCTGCTCCCCCACTTCTGACTCTGAGAACCTCAGCCCTGATGAGCTGGAGCTGCTGGCAAAGCTCGAAGAACAGAACCGGTGAGTCAGGGCCTGGGGATGAAGGAGGGGCTGCAGGGTACAGCCTAGGCCCCAAACAAGTTTCTGAGTGTAGCTCTGGGCAAAATAATATTCCCCTCTAGAGGTAATGTGATCCTCCTAACCCTGGATAAGCAGGCAGTTCCCCACTCAGACGAGGAGACCAAGGTTCGAGAGGCCGAGTCCATCTGTGAACCTGGCCCTATCTCTCAAGCCTTTGTTGGACAAAAGAGGTCAACCTCTGACTCTGGAGTCAGGCTTCTCACCCTTTTCCTCTCACCCTCCCCTTGCTTTAAAATGTAGGTTTATTCCCAAAATACTAATTTGAAAGAATATGTGCACCCCTCTGTTCATACCAGCACTATTTACAACAGTCAAGATTTATAAGCAGCCCAAGTGCCCGTCAATAGGCAGATAAAAAAGCTGTGGTACATTTATAATGGAATATTACTAAGCCATTAAAAAGAATGAAATCTTGCCACTTGCAACCACATGGGTGAACCTAGAGGGTATTATGTGAAGTGAAATAAATCAATCAGAAAAAGACAAATACCATATGATTCCATTTATATGTGGAATCTACTGAGCAGTGTAAACAGACAAACAAAACAGAAACAAATGCATAGATATAGAGAACATCTGATGGCTGCCAGAGGGAGGGGGTTTGGGTAACTGGGTGAAAAAGACAAAGGGAGAGAGAAGTACAGATTGATAGTTCCAAACAGTCCCGAGGATGTAAAGTGCAGCACAGGCAATACATACAGTCAATGATATTGTAATAACTCTGTGCAGTGCCAGGTGGGTGCTAGAAATATTGGGGGGAACACTTTCTGAAGTTTATGACTGTCTAATCACTATTCTTTACACCTGAAATTAATATAAAATAATATTGAATGTAAACTGTAATTGAAAAAATAAAAATTTAAGAAAAAAGGAGTCATGCTGGTGCTTAACAGGCACATACTCCTTGAAGCCCTTTAAATCTGCTCTGTCTTTCCTCCTTTGGCATGTAAGTACTTTTAAGTTTTCATAGTGTTGTAGAAGAATGATGATTATATTCATGAGTAGGAATGTTTATTAAATGAAAGGTGACTAAAAATAGTAACAGTTTCTTGATGTGTGCTTAGTGAACCTTTCTAGCTGAACAGAGACAAGAATTGAAAGTACTTTCAAATCATAGTTGTTGAGCTTTTGACGTGAACCTGTTATATGACTTGTCCTTTTCCATAAACGATGTCATACAGCAAAGTAAGTTTGTAATAAAAATTACTATACTAACTAAATTGGGATTAGAATTTTGATCAATTATGTTTTCTTATTTTCAAAACTTACCCCTTTTCCAGAAGTATAGCTTTGAATTAAAGGAAATTTTTTTTCAAATATTAAAAAATAAAATATAGATTTATTATCATTCAGCTACGGCAAGGCCAACAGATAAGGAAAGGACCACCACTGAGAAGACAGTTTGTCACTCACAGTTCCCTAGAAGCAAGAGGCAGAGCACACCATGAAGGGCACACAGAGAAGCACCAGGGTCAGTCAAGAGGCGGGTGGGGCCAGGGAGAAATTCAGGCAAGTGCCTCCATTGTGGTTCAGAGAGAACCAATGGGTGAGGCAGGGTAAGTAGGCCTGGGTTTGGCTGGTGAAATAACTCCATGGACTCTGGGGCATATGGGTGGCTCTGGTTGTCTGATACCTGGCCCTGTGGTGATCAGGACAGGGATGGTGGCCCTGAGTGTAAGAGCCTGATGAAGAAGAGATGGTAGGTGGTCAGGTTCTGGATTCGGCGATTTGCACAGGAAAGGCACACTGGCAGGTGTCCTTAACTATCTGTAGGATTTAGCTAGGCCTGGGAGGGGCGGGCCCTCCAGAGTCAGCCAGGACCCAGCTGTCAAAGCATCGTTTCATACAGCTTCTCCCTAGCTAGGTTTTTCCAGCCCTCAGCTCACCCTCTCTGCACCTCATCTATAAAGCATGGATCTTAACAAAAACCTGCCCCTCGGGGGTGGTACGAGACTCAGTGAGTTAACCCACATGCTTCTCAGTTCAGTGTTGGGCACCAATTGGGACAAACAAATAGCAACCTCTGTGAGGACGCAAAGAGATGAACCACAGTTCAGAGAGATTAGGGCTCTGACCAATGTCACTCAGCAAGTGCCACACAGCAAGAACAACTTAGACCCAATCCCTGGTGGCCTCTGGAATCCCTGGGAGGAGGGTCAGGCTTCTCAGCAGCCACCTGTCCCCAGGGAGTGACTGAAGCCCAGAGACGTGGGTGGGAGGTGCCTGCAGCCCGGACCTGCCTCTACCGGCCCTCCCTGTCTAGGCTCCTGGAGGCTGACTCCAAGTCCATGCGCTCCATGAATGGCTCCCGGCGAAACAGTGGGTCCTCACTGGTGTCCAGCTCCTCGGCCTCCTCCAACCTGAGCCACCTGGAAGAGGACACATGGATTCTGTGGGGCCGAATTGCCAATGAGTGGGAGGAGTGGCGGCGCAGGAAGGAGAAGCTGCTTAAGGTGGCGGGGACAGTGGAGGTGGGTGGGTGGCTAGGGGACCAACAGGGGCAGACAGTAGACAGCCCAGCCTGATCACTCGGCCAGCAAACAGCAGCACCAGGGTCCAGCACGGGCAGGGGGACAGAAGTGCTGGCACTTTGAGGGGGCCTTACAGGGAATGGGGAGGGGAGAGAGAGTGGATGGGGCTGGCCCGGTAAGTAGCTGTCACACTGTGTTTCCTGCCCTAATGTGTTCTGTGGCCGCCTGGGGGTAGCTCATTAAGCAGTGTAAGCTCTGTCTGCAATGCACAGGCGCAGCTGAGCTCTGGGCCACATGCATGGCATGGGCAAGCCCCATCCCAGTGGACAGCGTCCAGCCTGGCCTCCTGCCGCCCACCCCTTCCCCAGGAGCTGATCCACAAGGGCATCCCACACCACTTCCGGGCCATTGTGTGGCAGCTCCTGTGCAGCGCCACGAACATGCCAGTCAAGAACCAGTACTCAGAGCTGCTCAAGATGTCCTCGCCATGTGAGAAGCTGATCCGCAGGGACATCGCCCGCACCTACCCAGAGCACGAGTTCTTCAAGGGCCAGGACAGCCTGGGCCAGGAGGTTCTCTTCAATGTCATGAAGGTGAGCCCCCACCCGCCGCCCCCTGCCCAGGACCGTTCACCCCACGTGTTGGCCTGCTGTCCCTGAGCCTGGCGGGACCCGCCCTGATCCCACGCTCCCTTGCAGGCATACTCGCTGGTGGACCGGGAGGTCGGCTACTGCCAGGGCAGTGCCTTCATCGTGGGCCTGCTCCTCATGCAGGTAGGTGGTCTGGGCCAGGCGAGGGCGGGGCCAGCTGTGCAGGCTCTGCTTCCAGGAGGCGGACCGAAGCAGAATGTAATCCTCCATTTATTGTTCTCCAGTCAGATCCTCCATCCACATCCACCTATGACCTCAGGCAGTCCCCAGACCAAGCTCTCAGTGGGTGGGCACAGAGGGGCTGACCACCTGTCCTGTACACTGTACTGTTCAGGAAATGGAGGGGCAGGCTGTCCTACTCAGTCACCTCCCAGGGCTGGACTGGGAATTCCAGGGTGGATGGAGGACTTAAATTGGCCAGTGTGGAGTTTATAGGGCTGGGGGTTTTGTCCAGAGAATCCAGGAGGCTTAGGAAGGAGAGGACAGAGATGCTGGGAGTGGACCAGAGAGTGTCCCTACCATGGGCTCTGGAGGTGGCCAGACCAGGGGCTCAAGTCCCAGCTTCACCATTCCCTGGCAAATGGCCTTTGGCAGGTGACTTCAGCCTCAGGAGGTTTCCCATCAGTGAACAAGGGTGACCAGAGGTTTGTTGTGAGAGTTCAGACAACCTACACAGTCCACATTCAACAGATGTAAATAGAACAAGAACAGCCATGCATAGTACTCTGGGGCCATGAGAAGAGCAGTGAGCATTACCTCCCAACCTGCCCATACTCACAGCCCCCATCTATCCATCCCCCAGATGCCTGAGGAGGAGGCCTTCTGTGTGTTTGTGCGGCTGATGCAGGAGTACCGCCTTCGGGAGCTCTTCAAGCCCAGTATGGCCGAGCTGGGACTCTGCATCTACCAGTTTGAGTACATGCTGCAGGTGAGAAGGGCAAGGTGGCCATATCACCCACTCCTCTGCAGTGCACCGCCATGGCACTAGCCTAGGCCATCCCCATTGGCTCTGACTGAAAATTCCAGGGCTAAAAAATCATTTTCCAGACATCCCAGCTCAGAAAGGGGCTCTAGACCCCAGGGGGCTATGTGGCATTGCCCCCAAGCACACTTCCAGGGACAGGGCAGGGACAGCCATTTATGGTGAGGGTTCCTGAGCACTCTGGGCTCCCAGAACCTAAGGACAGAGGGGTCAGGCTGGCTCTTGCCAGACACACCCACAGCCCCTTTGTCAGCTCCCAAAGTGGCAGAAGAAGGGAAGGTGTCTGCCTGCCTTTGTTGATTAGGGCAGAGCTGCAGACCTTTCAGTTGATAAACAGCAGCCCTCGCAAGGGCCGCTTTTGGCTGGCAGGCAAAGCGGAGGGTGTATGCAAGCGAAGAACACATGTACACACATGCACACGCATGTGCACACACACATGTGCCTGCTCCGGAAGCCTGTCACAGGTGGGGCTGTGAAACTCTGCACAGCAGTTGGGGGTGGGGGTAGAGAGGGACAGGAGGTGGGACCTGGGACAAGCTTGGTCATGAAAGCCCCACTCCTCAGGCCCAAAGGACTGGGAGGTGCTATTGATCAAGTGGACCTGGCAATTTCAACAAGCAGGGGGCCAGAGTCTGCAGAGAAGAAATGGCCCCGCCCAGGCTGCTTAGCTGTGAGCTCCCACAGCAAAGTAGCTGGACAGCACCAGGGAGCCCCAGGGTCTGCAAGGAAGCCCAGGACACGTGGGGGGAGTGGCACCAGAGTCCCTTCTGCCAGTGAAGGACATCCAGGGGTTCCTAACACTTTCTCCAGCCTGTTTTCCTAGCTTGTCACTTTTCAGCAGTCTGAAGTTCAGGCCAATCAGACCGGCACCCCATGAGCATTGCTGGGCTCAGAGCACCATGAGGGGCTGTAGGGAGACACAGCGACTGGCAAGTTATGGAACACAGGTTGGGCCACAGTGGGCTCATGCCACACCCCACCTCTCACTCTCTGGGTGGCCTTGAGGTGTTATGTAAACCATCCCCCTAACCCTCAGAAGCTCCCTGTTGGGCTGGAGGTGAGGACCCCATGGGCTAGGAGGAGAGCAGTTGGACCAGCTGCTGCCCAGGGTGGATACCCAACACCCATGAGCTGCTGCCACCCCTGCCTGTGTCCCCACCTCATGCTACCTAGTGTTCTGGGATGTTTCAGCCTCACGCAAAGACAGTGCCAAGGGCTCACAGAGGAAGGGAGTCAAGGGCTGATCTGGGAAGTCTCCCTGGAGGCAGCAGCACCAAGACCCAGGGAGCCTGTGGGCATGGACAGCTGTGTCTGGTGCTGTCCTCACAGTGCTGGCCTCATTCCCCAACCCTCAGGAGCAGCTGCCGGACCTGAACACCCACTTCCGCTCCCAGAGCTTCCACACATCCATGTATGCCTCATCCTGGTTCCTCACACTCTTCCTGACCACCTTCCCACTGCCCGTCGCCACTCGTATCTTCGACATTTTCATGTATGAGGTCAGGACCCCTTCAGCCCCTTTCTCTCCCAAAGGCCCACACTGGAAGGGCCAGGGCTTGGGGAGGAGTTGGAGCGCTCCCTGGGAGAGCAGGACCAGAGACGCACTGTCACCCCCACCTTTGCAGGGCCTGGAGATCGTGTTCAGGGTGGGCCTCACCCTGCTGCAGGTGAACCAGGTGGAGCTGATGCAGCTGGACATGGAGGGCATGTCCCAGGTGGGCCAGGGGCTTGGGAAAGGGTGGGGTGGCCACCCCCAGCAGGGCACCTAGGCAGGTGCTGCCTCCTATGAGACAGGAGGGCCTGGAGCTCTGAGTGGGCCTGATCCTTCCCTGACCCCTATGGCCCCTGAGGCCTCTGTGGAGGACCAGGGTGGGCCCTAAGGAGCCCTGGCTCTGCCAGACACAGTCCAGGGCCAGCAGCCTGGCAGTGGGGGAGAGGAAGGCCCAGGCCCTGGCTCTGGGAGATCCCACCCCCTCTCTCCTGCCCCGGCTTTGTGTCCCCCAAAGCCTTTGTGGCAAACAGTTACACTAGCCAGACCACAGGCGCTGGGTATGGTTTTTGGCACTAGCAACTGGGCCAAGCGAGGGCACAGGAGGGAGTGAGGGGTCTGGTCTGTCCTGCCCAGCCCTGGCTTTCCTGCCTGCTTCTCACAGCTATGTCCCCCCATGCAGGCCCCTGCCCCCTCCCAGTGTCCTCCAGCTGGCGCTTCAGTGCAGAATACACAAAGGCCATGGTTGTGTCCATAAACACGAGTGTTCATTGTCTACAGCTGCCAGAGAGGGCCGGCTGGGCTGGGGAGCAGGAGCCAGGCTGGCCCCCACTGCTAGCAAGCTATGTCCACTGGTGGCTCACACTTAACCCTTTGTGGAGGCCTTAGGAGGCCCCAGGCAAGCAGTCGAACCACTGAGGGGTCTTCCTTCCAGGTTGTTCCTCGCTGCCTCTATTCTACAACCTCCTCAGTCTCTTCTCACTGCTGTGGGGTACAGCATGCCTCCCCTTCTTCCATGAAGGTCCCCTGTGCTCAGACCCCACCTCAACCCACCCCTGGGCCTTCACCCTCAGGAGCTCCTGCGGCCTGCTTTTCCCCTGCAAACTGAAGTCCTGGCTGCAGGCGGCTTCTCCCCAGATGCCTGCTTCTCCCCAGATGCCTGCTTCTCACACTCACTTGCTCCACAGTGACGGACCACCCACAACAGGCAGGCTGGGCACTGCCCTGGGTACATGGTGACACCCCAGGCAGACCTGCTCCTGCCCTCCCTCCTGCAGCACCCAGGCCCTCCTCCAGGGCAGTGGGCACAGCAGGCACAGCAGGGGCTCCATGCCCCCATTACCACCCCCCACAGTCAGTGACTGCCTGTGTCCCCACAGTACTTCCAGCGGGTGATCCCCCATCAGTTCGACAGCTGCCCAGACAAGCTGATCCTCAAGGCTTACCAGGTCAAGTACAACCCTAAGAAGATGAAGAGGTCAGTACCTGGCATCCAGGGTGCTGGCAGAAAAGGGGTCCCCTGAGGGTGGACGGTGACCATGTCAGCCCTCTCCTCTGCAGGCTTGAGAAGGAATATGCTGCCATGAAGAGTAAGGAGATGGAGGAGCAGATTGAGATCAAAGTGAGTCTCTGAGGAGCAGGGTACAGGGGTGAGGGGTACAGGGACAGGAGGCCCTTGGGAGTGTCCCTCTCAACCACAAGAGGCAGGCAGCCACTAGGGGGCACCCCAGGCTGTCCTCAGGCTCTGGGGGTGTTCCTCTGCCAGCTGCCCCTTCACTCACTGCCAGACCGGTCTATGAGCAAGGACCCACCTGGCGCTGGGGACCCAGTGGGGGATGAGGTGGATCTGCCCTTGTGGGGCTCCCACCGCAGTGCGGAGACAGTCACTGAGCCAGGAAGTATAGCGGATGCACTCTAGAAAGCACTCTGAATAAAATGTACAGGGCAGACTGCTGCAGGCCCAGGGAACTGAGTGCTGACAGCCGAGCAGCAGCTGGCCTGAGGGGCTGAGGGAACATCAGGAAGGCAGCCCTCAGTTGTGAGAGCCCCAAGGTCAGGGGCAAGGGGGAGCCCCAAGGCAGACAGGGGCCAGATGCCAGGGAGGATAGGCCAGGGTATGGCACTCACCCATGGCCCCTGGCTCCCTGGTGCCTGGCCAGCCAGCCCTACTAGGTTTGGGGTTACAGTTCTGTCACCAACTCCAGTATGTGGGTTTCTCCCCACACCAAGCAATTCTCCAACACCAGCTAGGGGCCCTACAAGTCAGCTCAGTTCTGACACCAGCTACATGGAGACAGTGTCAGAGCCCACAGGTTAAGGGCACCATCCCACAAGACTGCTGCTCCCTCCCCTTCAGGACCAGGCTCAAGTCCAGGTTGTCACCTGTGCTTCTGACATCCTGGCTGTAGGTCATAGGCTCCTGCGATTTCCTCCTCAGATCTGATGAATTTGCTCAAGTTGCTCACAGAACTCAGAGAAACGTTAACCTACAAGATCACTGCTCTGCTATAAAGGGTGTAAGTCAGGGACAGCCATATGGAAGAGATGCTTGGTGCCAGTTGTGAGGGAAGGGCACAGAGTCCCCAGGCCCACTCCAAGTACCCACCCTCACAACACCTCCAGCCATTCACCAGCCTGGAAGCTCTCCAAACCCTCATGGGGTTTCATTACACAAGCATCATTGATTACATCATTGGACATCAGTGATTTATTCATCCTCCAACCCATCTCTCCTCCCCAGAGATTTGGGGAGAGAACTGAAAGTTCCCACCCTCTGACACATGGTGGGGTCCTCTGGCAACCAGCCCCCATCCTTAGGTGACCAAGGGGCTTTCCAAAACTTACCTCGTTAACATAGCAAAAGACATCTTTAGCCCTCTCCTCACTCAGGAAATTCCCAGGATTTTAGGTGCTCTGAGCCAGGACTGGATGGAAGACCAAATATATATTTCTTGCTAAAAATCACAATATTACAAGGTGTTTCCTGAGTGTGCAGAGTCTCTGAACCTGGACTTCCTGCCCTCTCTTTCCCTTTGCTTTCATCCCTCCACACATGATTTTAATCATTCAACATTTATTGAGCACCTACTATGTGCCAATCACAGCAGAGATTAAGGGCTCCCAGTCCAGTGGCGGTAGAGGTACAGACATAAACAAACCCCAACACAGCCTGGCTCTGTCCTGTCTACAGACTGGCAGAATCCCATAGTGGCTGGGACTAGAGTCCCACAGACCAGCTGTGTGGCCCAGGAAGGTGAAGTCACCTCTCTGACACCTCTCAGTGTCCCCTTCTGCAAAATGGAAATGACACTTGCTCTGCTGTTCAAACTATTATTATTATCATCACCACCGCTATCATCATTCCCACCTCCTCTAGAAAGGCAGAGGTAGAAGCTAGGCTAGAATTCAGGTCACCTGCCACCCATACCTAAGGGGGAAAGAGGGCATCATTTGTCCATGTTTGTAGGACTCCCAGAAATAGTTTTATGTCCTGAATTTTTAAGCATCTCTCTCTCAGGAATGGCAACCTGATGCACCCGTCCGTGTGTGTGTGTTTGTTTGTGTATGTGTCTGTGTCTTATACATAGACAAGGGCCTGCTCCCATCTGGTAACTATGAGGACCCAGCAATAGGTAGGTACACAGCAGGCCCTCATACCACATGCCCCGCTTGGAAATTTCCCACAAGAGGCCCCTTAGAACCCCACAGGTCTTAAAGGGTTCAGGCAGGTGCCTTCTCTATTGACCCTGCCCTTTGCTCTCTCACCTTTAGCCTATTTTAAAATGTACCTGGGGTTTGTTTTAACCAGGTATGGTTAGGTGACTGACACAGAGACAACTGCCTTTGAAAGAAGAGTTTATTACTCACAATTCCCAAGAATCCAGACCACCACATCATGCAGGCCACACAGGGAAGCCCCAGGGTGAGTCAGGAGGCAGCAGGATCCAGGGGGAAAGCAGGGGCCAGAACCTTTATTGTGGTTTTCCAGCAAAGGAGCGGGCAAAGCAGGATAGGCAAGTTTGAGTGAGTTTATGATTGACTAGTTTGAATAATTTCAGGGGCTATAGGAGTGGCCCCTAGTTGTCCTGTGAAAATTTAGGACAAGGAAAATATTGGCTTGGTATGTGAGAGTTAAATAAGAAAGGTAGGGCAGGGGTGCTCTGGATTGGCTGATTTGCTTTGTTTACTATCTGTAGGAATTAACTAGTCCTGAGAGGGGCAGTCTCTTCAGGATTAGCAAGGCCTCAGGATGTAAAAGCATCAAAAGTACAGAAAACTTTTTCAAAGTCTGACTAGTACATAGCCCCCACCCCATAGTTCTTGTTTCCTCTCTCGCTCGCTCTCCCTTCCCCCTCCCTCCCTGCCTCGCTTCACCTTCGAATAAGCAGGAGAGAGGTAAGTTTTCAGTAGGGCCCATCCAACTCCTCCAAGGATGTCTGTGCTTATGCCAAAGAGACATCAGAGAAATTGAAAGGTCATGGGTCAAGACTCTGGATTCCAGATCACCGTGAGGGACAGAGACCTGTGCTTGAAACAGCTTGGGAGGCTCAGGAAAACACTGCCCCACTTCGATTCAGTTTCCCCATCCATGACAGGAATCAATGGCCATCAATCAAGTCTGCCACCTCGCTGACCAGTTGCTTCCTAGGAATGTTGTGGATGTTTCCGTCATCTTTTTATCCCTGGATGAAACCAAGAAATGTTCTGTGTGATCCACAGGGAGGCAGGACCCTTGCTAATCTGCTGATTGAAACTATTTGTGTACCTACTTCTTAATGCGTACATAGGTAGAAACTAAACACAAGGCATATGGAAACCTCACCTGCTTCCCAAAAGGTTGTAAGGAAACCTAAAACCACAGATATCTAACCAGAATCCACCAGGGCAGGATGCAAGGTGAAAGCAAGGAGAAGCCTGGAGGGAAATGATGACTATTGGACACAGCTAGCTGGCTGTCAGCAGTCACAGAGATGTAGGTTGTCGGGCCAAAGGAAGTGTGGGTGTTCAGCAAGACCCACTTCCCTGGACCCAAATTCTGAAAGGAGTTTGCCTCCTGAGATTGAACCCTGGGGCTGGAGGCCAAGCAGTGAAGGGTGGGGGCTGTCTGATAGCAGCTTCTCTCAAAATGCAGCAGCTTCTCCCAAAATGCAGCAGCTTCTGCCCTGTGGGAGGTGGACGGGCCCAAGCATGGGGTAGGACCGATTCCCAAGGAGGGCATGTGTGTCCGTGGAAGCACATTATTTTTACTGAACCAAGGCTTGTTTAAAAAAAAAAAAAAAGATCTGATTAGCCATTCTGAATGTGGCTTAGCCCTGTTTTCTGGGATCACTGACCCTGAGTGTAAGCCTCTGGCTCTACCCTGCCTGAAGGTGTCCTAGCCACTTGGGGGACAGACCTCTACAGAAATGCAGGCAGGATCTGATGTGCTCTCCCCTCTCCCCACATAGAGGCTTCGAACGGAGAACCGGCTTCTGAAACAGCGGATTGAGACCCTGGAGAAGGTGAGGGGTGTGGCCACCAGCCTATGGCACCAAACCCTCCAAGCCCCAAGCAGGACCCACCAGCCAGAGGGCCAGCCAGCCCCCTGCTCCAGCCCAGGCCCCACCCTGAGCCCCACTGAGATTTGAGCTACCATATCAGGGAAACTTACGTTAGGGCTCAGGGTTGAGTTATAACAGTTACCTGCAAACACCACAACGCGTTTGTGTCCAGTGCCCTCTGGGGCTGCCTGGAAGGAGGAGGAGGAGGCAGAACTACTACTTTGACTGAGGTGCCCAGAACTGGGCCATAGGGCACCCCACCTACCCTGTAATCTGGAAGCCTTACCCTCAAAAGGACAAAATAGGAGTGGAGTGGTAGGGGGCAGTCTTGCCACCAGCTCTATGATGGGGTGCCACAACCCTGACCCTGGCCCCAAACTTGTTTTTACAGATGGAAGTGGAGGCAAGGAGCCCCCACTTCCTGCTCCACTCTTATTTTCATTTGACCCTCCACTGACCACAGGATTTTATTGCCCTTGCCCCAAAGCCTCCATCCTTGTTCAGCCTCTAAATGAAACTTCCTGAGTTTTCCCAGTTCACCCCAGCGTAGCTGACCCTAGACAGAGTGATTGTGGGCACCCCCCCACCCCCCCGCCATTCAGCTCACACAGACCCCTCTCCTGGAAGGAACTGGCTCTGACTTTGGTCTACCTCCAAGTCCTCTCCTGCTGATTCTCTGGTTCTCAGGTCTCACTCCTTTCTCCCCTGCCTCTGGAGATAGTCCACTGCATTAGTGACGAGTGGTTCTTGTCTGTCTTTCCCCCTCCTGTCCCCGTGCCTTCCGCTCTGCCTCCTCCCCTGTTGCTGGGAACCCCCTCGCCGGGTAGGAGAGCGCTGCTCTGGCTGATAGGTTAATCCAGGTACTGTAGATTTTCCATCTCCCTCTTCCCAGTCTCTACACAAGACAGCCAATAACGGGCTCTTTCCTGGTCGCTGACATCCCAGGGGTGAGGGGGGCAGGCCTGGAACTATGCATGGGGGTGGTTGGTGACTGCTTCTCCAAGAGACAGAGGTGTCCCTCTAGAGGAAGGGTCTGTGCATGTGCAAACATGGCATCTGGGTGTGTGTATGTGTGTGGCTGTGAGTGTAGTACACACACAGGGACACAAAGCTCCCTCCCTCCTGGGGATATAGGTGGGGTCAGAGACCCTGAGGGTGCATCTACAACAAGCCTTAGTGCAAGCATGCGCTGACCCCACCCCCACCCCCACACACACACACACTGCACCCCTCTGGCCCTCCACGCTCCTCTCTGCTGCCACCTGCAAGGCCTGCCATCTTTTCTCACTCACCTGCTTCTGCTGTTGCCTCATCTTGAATGGCTTTATCTGGAAGCTTCTGCCTGCCACCTGGTGGCTCCAAGCCTAGAATGGAGGGACCCACATTGGGTGGAGTGAGGGATGTGACTGGTGGGTGGGTCTTAGCCCCTGACAGGTAGAGGCCCCCAGGTCCAGGACTGGGGAAGGCCAGGGACAAGCATGCTCTACTTCCCAGCCCTGCCCCAGGAGCCAGCACTTAGCTGCCCCCACCACCAGCGGAGCCTGGCCTCTGGTGTGCCATCATCTGTGGATAAGGAATTGCTTCTCCTCCCCTGGGACAGAGGCCAAGAGCCAGAAGCTGGGAGGGACGGAGCTATCAGCAGCTCCAGCCTGGGGCCCCAGTCTCCATTGAAGGCCCACAGAGCCCAGACCCCCCGGTCAGGGGTGCACATCTTTCTCCTGGGGTCCTGTACCTGCCGACCCCTCGCTCTTGTCCCCAGGCCCTGCCGGGTGCCCCAATCCAGACTCTGAATGAAGGTGGCCTCCCCCTCTCCCACTTGGCCTCTGCCCTCCTTGGGCCTCCCTCTCACTGCCCCCTGTCCTCGCTGGGCTCAGGGACAGGTGACACGGGCACAGGAGGCTGAGGAAAACTATGTCATCAAGCGGGAGCTGGCGGTGGCTCGGCAGCAGTGCAGCTCAGCGGCCGAGGACCTGCAGAGGGCACAGAGCACCATCCGGCAGCTGCAGGAGCGGCAGGTAGGGGCCGCTGGCTGGGGTTGCCCTCTGGTTCCTAACTAGGGCCGAGGGCACCTTCTCCCCCAGCCAGCAGCCCCGACCCAAGGGAGAACCCTGCGGTTTCCATGTCCCACCGCCCACTCAGGTGCTTGGCCTTCTGCACTGAGACCAAGGCGGCCAGTCCCCTCCACCTCTGACCTCGGCATAGGAACCAGGCTGTCCCTGCAGGGCCCCCTTCCTGGCACAGGCTGGCGACCTCAATGGATGGGCCGGTGATTCCTTGGCATCTCCCCAAGGTCTTCAGGACTACTGGGCTTCCCCAGGGGCCAGCGGGCAGTAGGAGCTAGATCAAAGAACAGGAGAGGGGACTCCCTCCTCTGGTGCCCAGAACTTCACCCTCAGAGGAGAGTCTGGTCTGTGCCCACCACTCAGAACTGACAGGGTGGAAATGAGTTGGCAATGCAAGTCTGTTGTGGGGTCTTGAACTCAGTGGTGGGAGGGCTCATGGGCTAGAGCACTGTACAGAGTCTGCTCCCTGAGGTGGCTTTTAGAACCTTCCTTCAGCTCTACCCAGCAGGCTTCCTCCTTTATCGGATGACCTGCCAGCAGCTGCAGCCCCGAAACTGACAGTATTCATGTGGGCATATGCTCTGGAGGGACAGGGAAAGGTGCTGTAGGCTCCTCGGACCCCTGCAATCCAGGCCTGACCCCAGCAGAGCCTGGCAACAAGGTGGGGTCCCTGACTTGCAGAAACCACAGTGGGTGGAGAGAAGGAAGGGCTGTTCCCTGGGAGGCCCTTCGCCCAGGCCTGGAGACCTTCGCTCAGGCCTTAATTCAGGAATTGGGCACCCATGGATCTCAGAGACCCAAAGTGGCAGAGGGCAGCAAGCAGGCCTGGGTACAGGGCAGGAGGCCAGTGGGGAAGTAGGTGGCATCGGGCAGGGCCTGGGGTGGAAGGGCTGGGACAACTTCCCAGAGAACCACCCTGCCAGGCCATGGGGCACAGAGATGGGGACCCAGCCTCAGCCCAGGGACTTTCCTCAACAGCAAGGTCTCCTTTATTGGTCCCACGTGGCACCTGTCTGAGAGGCCTCCGCACTGAGCAAGAAGTACCCCAGCAAAACTCTTCCCATACTTTCCTATTTTGAAATGGAGCAAGAGGAAAAGAAAAAGGGGTGGGAGTGCCATAACCAGGAGTCCTGCCCTGCCCTGCTGCGCTCCCACCTCCACCACGTGGCTAAGCCACAGACCACTCAGCAGGAAGGTTGCCTTGGAGAACTCATCCTCCACCCTGCCTCCAGCAATCCTGGGCTCAGCCTGAGCCTCCTCCCAGCCCAGGGCCCTGGGGAGTAGGGGGGAAGTCCTGGGCTCACAGCCAGCTGTCAGGAAGGCTGCCCACCCCCCAGCTGCAGCCTTGGGCCTAATGCAGCCCTCCACCTGCCCCCAGGATAACCCTCGACTCACTGAGGACTTTGTGGCCCACCTGGAGACTGAGCTGGAACAGTCACGGCTTCGGGAGACAGAGACACTAGGGGCCCTGCGGGAGATGCAGGACAAGGTTCTAGACATGGAGAAGGTGGGACTGGGCAGGCCAGTGTTGGGGGAACTCTGGGAAAGGGGAGGGGGGTGCTGCATGCACTTGAGGTACACGACCAGGCCTCAGCCAAGGAGAAAGCTGCCAGGGAGTCCGGAGGTGAGGGTGCGGGGGTCCTGGAGTCAGATCCCCCTGCCTCAGTAGTCCCTGAGGAAACCTAAACTGCCTCCCCCACGGTCTCCACAAGAGGGTCTGAGCAGATGGAAAGTGGGCCCCTCACCTCTAAAACCCCCTCAAGTCCTAGAGATGCACACACACACACACACATCAGGGCACCCACAGTCTGGCACCAGATACAGTGCCAGCAGTATAGTGGCTTCTTCCATGGGCTTCCTGGACAACCTGCCCTACCTGTGCGTCCCCCTCAGGCCCTGGGTTCCAGGAGGGAGGGAGAGGGAAGGGAGGCCCCGGCCCCACAGGGCTGCTCACCCCACCCCCACCTCCATGGAGGCCTCACCCAGAGGGCAACTAGGAGCCACCCTCTCCTTCCAGCAGCCCTAAAGGGGGCCCAAAGCCTCCTGAGTCCCTCCCCAGCTTCTTTCACACAGATTCTGTATTGACTCAACTTTCACAAAGCTGCCAGAAGAGGGCAGCAGCGCCCCACCCACCTGGAGCCTGCTCTCCCAGGTGTCTGCCACAGCCTCTCAGTCCCCATCACCAGCCTGGGCCTCCTTCCCCCTCCGTCCACCTCGTAGGGCCATGTGCACCCAGTAGATCCTGCCTCCCAAACCCAAGCAAGGATCAATGAGGTCCTAGGGCAACAAGCTGGGTTTTGTTCCAAGAGGCCAGAACACAAATCTCTCGTCCCTGAACCCTTGCAAGGCCAGGAGAGGTTCTAGGCTGACCCTCAGTGGGTTCCCAGGAAGAGGGACTGCCTGGGAGGGGGCAGGGTACGGGGTGCTGAGGCCCAGCCTTCTCAGCTGCTGCTGGGGCAGGTCCCAGCTCTGGTCATAGGCCCCATGGGGGTGGACCTCAGCTTCCCAGGTGGATAGGTGCTGGTCCTCACCCAGCCTGCCTGGTGTCCTCAGTGGTAACATGATGGAAGCCCCACCCGAAGCCAGTCCTTTGAGAGAGCAGGTGCTTCTCTTACAGCCATTTTGTAAGTGAGGATTTGCAGCTGGAGCCACAGAGGTGAATCTGCTCCGCACAGCCCTGGTCCACCTTCCCAATATATCCTGAGTTCAGGGTGCACCCTCCACCAGCCAGCTGCCCAAGGTGGAGCCCAGAAGAAATGAGGGGTGGCATCTCAGCCTACAGGAGGGGGCTGCGTGGCTGCCAGCAGCCCCAGGCCCTGACCACTCCTGTCCCCCTCAGAGGAACAGTTCACTGCCTGACGAGAGCAATGTAGCCCGCCTGCAAGAGGAGCTGAAGGCGCTCAAGGTGCGAGAGGGCCAGGCAGTAGCCTCCGCCAGGGAGCTGAAGCTGCAGCTGCAGGAGCTCTCAGACACCTGGCAGGTGAGGACCTGGCCAGAGGGCAGACGCATTCCTGCAACCATGAGGCCGGCCTAGGGGGCCCCAGAGCCCTGGGCTGACCACAGGTCTCTCTTGGCAGGCCCATCTGTCCCGTGGGGGCCGCTGGAAGGAGTCTCCCCGGAAGCTGGTCCTCAGCGAGCTGCAGGACGAGCTGATGAGCGTGCGTCTGCGCGAGGCACAGTCTCTGGCCGACGGCCGCGAGCTGCGGCAGCGCGTGGTGGAGCTCGAGACACAGGTGGGCCGCAGCCACCCTCTCTGGGAGGGACTTGGTGTCCATGATCGGCCCCATGCTAGGCCGTGACCCCCGCCTGCACGTCCTCTCCCCACCAGGATCACATCCACCGCAACCTTCTGAACCGCGTGGAGGCTGAGCGCTCAGCGCTGCAAGAGAAGCTGCAGTACTTGGCCGCGCAGAACAAGGGGCTGCAGACGCAGCTGAGCGAAAGCCGCCGCAAGCAGGCAGAGGCCGAGTGCAAGGTGCCCCTCTCCCAGATCCCGCCTTCCCACCCCCTCCCTTGCCCGCCTCGCCCTTGACCCACCCTCTCCCCGCTGCCCTCAGAGCAAGGAGGAGGTGATGGCCGTCCGCCTGCGAGAAGCCGACAGCATGGCGGCGGTGGCTGAGATGCGGCAACGCATAGCCGAGCTGGAGATCCAGGTGTGGGGCGGGGCGGGGCGGGGCGGGGCACGGGCGGCCTGGGGCCAGGATGCTGCCTGACCCCTGCACCCTGGCTCCCCCGCAGAGGGAGGAGGGCCGCATCCAGGGCCAGCTGAACCACTCGGACTCTTCGCAGTATATCCGCGAGCTCAAGGACCAGATCGAGGAGCTGAAGGCCGAGGTGAGCGCGGGAGGAGACTGAGAGCCCTTCGTGTCCTCAGCTGGTGACGGGCCAGGAGTCAGTGCCTATGGTGCGGGAGAGAAGGGTCCCCAGCGGCACGTGGGTCCACACCTCCAATGTGCGGGTCCCGCCCCAGGTGCGGCTGCTGAAGGGGCCGCCGCCCTTCGAGGACCCGCTGGCCTTCGATGGATTAAGCCTGGCACGACACCTGGATGAGGACTCGCTGCCGTCGTCAGACGAGGAGCTGCTGGGCGTGGGTGTGGGCGGAGCATTGCAGGACGCACTCTACCCGCTATCTCCCCGCGATGCGCGCTTCTTCCGCCCTCTGGAGCAGCCGGCCAAGGACAGCGAGGGCAGCTCGGACAGCGATGCCGATGAGATGGCCACACCCTATAGTCAGGGCCTGAACAACTGAGGCCCTGTCCTTGAGCCCAGAGCTGGGGGTGGAGGATTGGGGAGCGCCTCCCTAGGCTACACTTAACAAACTCCACGCCCACCCGAAGAGGCACAGCAGGGTGCAGAGGGTGCAGCCAGAGCCTGAGGATGCTCAGGGTACCTGTCACACTCGCCCTCCCCAGCACTGTCTAATCTTGCTGTGCTCCCCCCTCCAGGCCCAGTTACCTGGAGGGTCTGCCCCTCTGAACGTAAGGGCACAGAGGACATGGAGGTCCCAAGACTGGAGAACAGAAAGCTCCCTCTTCCCACCAGGCCTCCTTCTGGGACAAAGAAGTCTCTGCTGGGAAGGGTCCAGGAGCTGAAGGAGGCCTGAGGAAGAAGGGGCCACTCTGGGCTGGATTTTAACACCCCACGATGCCCCTGGGGACCCCTGGCAGCAAGGGACAGATGGCCAAGCTGGGCTTTCCTGCCTGATGCAGGCCTCGTGGCCCCTGAGCAGAAACCAAAGTGCCCCCTACTGTGTGCATGGCCAGGGAACCAGCCCAGGGCAGTGTCTTGGGGGCCAGAGCAGCAGTGCAGAAGTCATGAGAGCCCTGTCCCCAGTGCCCCACATCTTCCTCTGTAAGGCACCTCCATCCATCACCCCATCATGATCAGTGATGGGGGCGTTCCCCACCCAGGCTAGCCTCCTCTCCAGGGGGTCCCAGCCTCCACTTCCTTTCCTTCCCTGGGTCCCCAGCCCCAACCTCCATCCAGGGCCAGGCCTCAGGGGGAAAGGATGCTCAGAGGAGTGGCATCCTCATGCCTCCCTCCTCATGGTGGTCCCGTGGTCTCTGCAGAGTTAGAGCCAAGAACGGTGCCAAAGTCCAACTATGCTCCCCAGACCCTTACCCCTAAGGGCCTTCAGCTGCTTTCTTGGGGCTCCTGGAGCCTGGGGCAGTCTCACTAGCAGCCTCCTTGGCGTCTCCTGGAGTGGGGAGTTCATGCCCAGTCCCCCCTTCCCAGTCGCCCACTTCTCAGTGTTACAAAGCCTGGGGACCAGTGTGGGCATCACAGGGCTCTCCCACACTACCCACCACCATTTTGCACACTGCCTGTTCACACTCCACATGGCGCCCAGGTGGGACTAGAAAATAAAGTGTATTTACACAATCATGGATAAGGGATGCTGAGTGGGGCAGCCCTGGGAGTAAGCGTGTTGTCCAGCAAAGCATAGGGAGGGGAGCAAACTGTCCTTGTCTTTGGGAGCCTCCGAGAGAGGCAGGGGTCATAGCAGGCCAGCAGGAGGGCCAAAGAAGTGCCCAGGTTGAGATGCAGCATGAGGAGGGAAGAGCGCTTACTGGTTCAATGTCAGATTGAGGAGAGGTGGTTAGTATGTGGGGAGCAGGTCACAGGGAATCTCTAATGTCAGGCTCACAGATGGACCCTGATAGCCTGGCATTTTCAGAAGGGTGGCTCTGGAGATGGTGAGGACAAGGGGAGTGATTTCCCTCCTGGGCCACTCAGCTTGGGTGTTCCCTGAGACAAGTGGAGCAATTTGGGGTCTTGGGATCTGGTTGTGTTCATTCAGCATATACTTCCTGAGGCCCTCCAGGTGCTCTGTCCCATGCCTCACTCTAAGTGATCCCCAGGGTAGTGGAAGTGACCAGCACTGGTGTGGGGATGGGGGCTGGGCCTTCATGCTGATGTGACAAGTGTCCAGTAGAGGAATGAGCAGGGAGATAGAGAAGGTTTCCTGGAGGAGGGGTGCCAGAGCCAGCTCCAAAGGCAAAAGCATAAAGGCAAGATGTGGCAGGGACCAGGAGGAACAGGAGAAAGTGGGCATGGCCAGACCAGGAAGGGGTTTCTCCAGTCAGGAGCCAGGGTTTGCACTTTTGAACTGAGGGCACTGGAGAGCCATGGAGGGCTTAGTTGAGGAGAGCACCATCAAATGGACCACAGTGTTGGGGTTTAGTTGGGAGGCCAGGGCAAAGACCAAAATGAGCCAGGCAGTGGCCTTCTGAGCAGTATGGCAGGATTCTAGGTATGCACTGGAACAGCCAAGTTCCACATACTATCCCATAACACAACAGCTCCTGTGGGCCCATGTACCATTCCCATCATACAGGTTTAACAATAAGATCCTGCCTGTTTCTCCGTCTCTCCTGCTCCCACAGGCTAATCCTTACTCCACGATGGCATGCACAGAGAACTGTCTGAGGTTCTGCCCTCTTGGGGTTGGCCCTTGAGGCGCTGACTGCCCAATGGGTTATGAGCCAATATCTACCTTTGGCATGTCTCACATTCTGCAAAGGACTGACCCATGGGTCCTTGCCATGGTTCAGCTAGAAAGGGAAACTCTGGTTTGCTACTGAATTTGAGCTTGAGTGAGGGAGCATGCTATGTGCCCCACATACACACACTGGCTCCCAGGGATGGAAGTAGTGCGCCGCTGGGACAGGGCCAGTTTCTCCTCAGACCCTAAGTAGAGGAGCCACCACATCTGGGATGGGAACAGGCAGGACTGGGTGATTTGTGTCTGACAGGAACCTGGCTACAAGGTGGACTATGAGAACTGGATCTAGGGGCACAAACAGGTCTGAGGCCCCAACATGGAGTCCTACTCTGTCCTTTTACCTGCCCTGAGGATCATGGTCTCTGACAGGCCTCCATCACTCTAAGTGTGAAGTAGGAGACCCTTAGGGAGCAAAGGCCTGGGAGTGCTTCCTGAAGGAACACTTGGGAAAAAGGGCCTGGGCTGGGGCTCAGAGTCCAGGACCAGGGTGACTGGGCTATGGGAGGAAGGGCAAGGAATTATGATGAGGAGGGGTGGTTACAAAGACATTGGTTGGCTCTGGTGAGGAGCCCTGATTGTGGGGCACAGGCAAAGATGCCTGGCTGGAGGGATTTGGGGAGAATACCCTAAGCTGGGATGAAAGGTGAGGTCCATGGGTTGGGAGCCATAAAGGAGCATGGTGGGGACACCTGGAGAGGATGGGGCAATGTGAGGACACCCTGGTCTCCTACCTACTAGCCTTGGAAGAAGCTGCTCCTTCCCTACAGATCCCTTCCCATCCTGTCCCACGAGGGCCCTACTCCCTAGACCCAGGAGGCTCCTGCCCAGCTTGAGGCCTTCCCTGCACTGCAGCCTCCTCCTAAGCAGAGAACAGTGTACCCTGGGTAAGAAGGCCCAGTAGGGAAGAGAGAGGCCAACGGGCTCAGGTGACCTCTCTCTCAAGGTAAGAGGGTGCACACTGGGAGGAGGGTCCCTCATTCAGGCCTCCAGCGAGCCCCTCCCACTGTCTCCCCCTTCTCCCCAGGAGTGCTGGGTCCCTGGGCCAGGGTGGGAAAAGCTTGAGTCCTTCGTCCATGCTGGCCACGCTCTAGCTCATCCGCTTGGTGGCACGGACCCACTTGGGTCTCTCCTGCACCTCGAGTTTCCACCAGAAGTCGGACAGTAAAAACCTTACACTCACGTACATGGGTGGGTATGCCGCGCTAGACCATGCTCAGCATCCCCAGTCCGACCTCATCCCCGCCCCCCCGCCCCCCCGCGACAGCAAAGACGCACAGGCTGCAGTGCCTCAGCTTTATTGCAAACTCAGGCCACACGCGATTAGACAATACGCTGGACACCGGATGGGGCCTAGGTCGAGGGAGGAAGTGGGGCTCGAGGGAAGCCGGAGCATGTCCTCGGCCAAAGGGGCAAAGCTCGAGGGGAGGACCTTGGTCAAAGGTGTAGGTGGGTCAGGAACCTGGGACAAAATTCTAGGGCTTTCGGGGGCTGAGACCAATCCACGGAAATCCGGACTCCAGAAGGAGGGAACCAGGATCTAAGACAAAGAGGCATTACCGCGGGGCGGAGGCAAAGGCAGGAGTGGAGTGTGGTGAGCAGGCCTTTGGTCTGGCTCAGTGGAAGGTCTCTACCTCCACCACTGTCCAGTCACCCTGCGGGGAAGCCATGTCATCCGGGGAGAAGCTGGTGACCGAGGTGATGCTGGCGCGGGACTCGGCCAGGGGAGACAACAGTTCGGCCCAGCGACCCAGTTCAGCATCGCTGAGCGCAGTCCGAGCACCCACCGCGCCGCCACCACCCCCAGCGGTCCCCAGGCCACCGCCGCGGTCGCCAGCGGCACCTTCGGCCGCTGCTAAGAGCAGAGTCCGGCTCAGCAGGTGCTGCACGACGCTGGCCTGCAGAGCCCCCAGCGGCAACTCGCCCAGGCGCGCGGGTTTCACGCCGCGCGAGGCCGCCCCAGCCCCCTCCCCGGCCGCCGCCTTCCCACCACCCACGCCGGGACCGGGACCGGGACCGGGATGCAGCGGCCCCGGAACGGAGGTCGCCGACTCGGGCCTTTCAGCCTCGTAGATCGTGGACAGGCCGTCAGCAGAGCCGGACCCAACAGCCGGAGACCAAGGCAGGGACACTCCTGCGGCGCAAGGCGGGAAGCTAGGCAAGGGGAGAAAGAAGCCCCGCCCCGCCCCCTAGATGTGCAGCTTGGCCTTCGACCCCGCCCATCCACGTTAGGGTACCTCGCTCCTCCCACAGCTCCGCGGGGTCTGGAGGGCTGCTTACCCGGGGTGCTGCGGACGGCCAGTGACGGAGCGGGACCTCGGCTCCAGGCAGCTGGGTGGCAGGCGGCGAGCTCCGCGTCGGCGGGCGGGGAGGCTGCGGCGCCGCTCTCGGGCCCACTGTCGTAGCCGCGCAGC
Organism: Furipterus horrens; assembly: GCF_987537825.1. Taxonomy (NCBI): domain Eukaryota; kingdom Metazoa; phylum Chordata; class Mammalia; order Chiroptera; family Furipteridae; genus Furipterus; species Furipterus horrens. The sequence goes on along the minus strand of NW_028327180.1, from coordinate 56,112,024 downwards.
TCCTCCGGTGTGCTTGTGGCGCTGCTGCTGTGGCCCGCAAGGTCCGGGCCGCTCAGCGTACTGGACGGGCTGCGCGAGGGCGGTGGCAGCGGGGCCGAGGCCAGCGCCAGGGTCAGCCGTGGGCCCGGGATCGGGGCATCGGGACCCGGGGTCGGGGGGCGGCGCGGGGCCTGAAGAGATGGTGAGGCAGGAGGAGAGGGAGGTTCCTGCAGAGGGAGCGAGGCCAGAGAAGGTGGAGCCATAGGGGGCGTGGCTATGAGGGAAGGGTGGTCTTGTTGCAGAGGAGGCAAGGACAGAGTTTGGGTTTGCACAGGGGCCATAGCCAGGAAAGAACGCACGGCCTGCAAAGGGGACATGGATGGTGAGGGAGCGGCCTGCAGAGGTGCTGAGGCGACAGAAAGTGAGACCTGTAGAGGGGGTAGGGTCTGAGAAGAGGGAGTGGCCAGAGAAGATGGACTCTGTGGAGGGGGCGTGACCAGGGAAGAGGGTGGGGCTTCCGGAGCCGTGGAGGCCAGAAATGGTGGGGCCTGTAGAGGGGGCAGGACCAGAAAGGGCGTGGCCTGAAAAGTGTACGTGACCGAAGGTGGGGTCTGCGATGGAGGCGTGGCCATGGGAGGAGGAGCCTGCAGAGGGGATGTGGCCAGAAGAGGGCCCTGCGTGGGAGGTGTAGCCAGTATATCGGGCTGGGCCTGAAGAGGGGGCCTGGTCAGAGCGGAAAAGTCCTGCAGAGCGTCTGTGGCTGGGGGAGAGGGTAAATCCCTCGGAGACCTTACCTGAGAAAGAGGAGCTTGTAGAGGGGACGTGGCAGGTGACAGAGGAGTCGACAAAGGAGGTGCGGTCAAGGGAGAGGGGAAAGTTGGAAGAGGGGGCAAAGCCAGAGAAACCTGGGTGGGGGACGTACTCTGCAGATGGGGTGAAGCTGAAGGAGAGAATGGAGCCAGAAAAGTGGCCATGGGAGAGGCAGGTGCATCAGGAAAGGTTGTACCCAGGTGTGTGACTGGGGCTGGCAAAGGGAGTGTGGCTGGCGGAGAGGGGAGGGGCTGAGGAGAGGGTGGAGCAAAGGGAGGAGGGGTTAGTGGAAAGAGCGTAGCCAATGGACAGGTAAAGTCCTGGGAAGGAGGCGTGGTCGGTGGAGAGGTAGGAGGGGTGTTCTGCAGAGGAGTGGCTGTCTTATGGATAGGCGGTGCCAGTAGTGCTGTCGGACAGGGTGAAGGTGACACGACCAAAGGAGAAGAAAGGCTCTGCAGGATGGCTGCGCTCTTTCTTGGGGGTGCAACCTGTGGGGGGCGCTGAGCCTGCAGCCCTTTCGACTTGGCCTGCGAGGGGTGCCCCAGGGTCCTCGAGGTTCCACCCAGCGAGGCCCGGGAGCGGGCCGGAGAGGACAAAGGGGTGGCGCTGGAGCCCAGGGGGCGCGAGGCTGGCCTCTGGAGGCCCACGCTGGAGCTGGGTCGTCTCCTGGCAGCGGGGCTCGGCTCCGCGGTACCACGCTCTGGGGCACTGCTCACTGATTTCCTGGGGACTTCTGTTGGCGGTCGGAGTCGCGCATTCGTAGCTGCCCAGGGGAGCCCCACCTCAGAGCCCATACCCCGAGACCGACGGGAGATGGCTGGGGAAGGGGCGCCTGGGGTGGGCTCGGAAGAGTCTAGGGACAAAGCAGAAGGCCAAAGGGTCATCGATACTTTCAGGCTGGTCCCCCTCACTGCCCAGGAGCCCCACTCCTCCCCAGGTCACGTACCTCTCTGTGCCCCCACACTCAGGGCACTCCTTCTGGGAGTTTCTGGGGGTTTTCCTCTGCCCATAGGTTCCTCAGCTGGGGTCCGGAGCCCTTTCTGCCCAAGAGGGCCTAGCCTGGGCAGGAGGGGCCATGCTCAGACCAGAGCCCCCCTCCTTGTTTAACCCTCAAAGTTCACATTTTCTCATCTGTGAAATGGTGCATATGGACTCTGCTGCTTCTAAGAATGGTTTTTGCCCAGTTTGCACCCAGTGATCTGCAAGTGTCCCTACGCCCCAATTCATGTGTAAAATGATTCCAGAGAGTATCACTAACCCTTGGTTGCGGGGAGGGGGGGCAGGGGGGTGTTACCTGGTGGTCCCGCTGACACGTCCTGGGCTAGAGATAGAGCCTGAGCCAGGGGTCTTGGCAGGCGTCCGTGCCCCCCTCTCCACCACTGGGGGCCTGGAGGCTGCTGGAAGAAGGCTGAATCAAAGCGGTGCCCAGAAAGCAGGGGAAGTTTAGTACCTCAAAAGGAGAGGGGGAATGGGGAGATAAGGTCAGAATCAGGAAAAGAGGCTGGGATACCTGGGCTTCCGCGACCTGTCCCAGCGCTCCCTTTGGGTCCCACCGGAGGAGTAGCTTCCAGGAAAGCAGATGTCCGGATGCCCCTGGATTGCTGGGCCACGGGCCCTCGCTCCGCAGCTCCCGCTGCTCCCAGAACTCGGAGGGCCGCGGGGATTACTGGGGGAGGAGGTCTAGGAGACCCTGGAAGTTTCGAGGTTTTCCAAAGCCCCGTAGGGTGAGAAGCTGGGTTACGTGCAGCGGCCCCCGCCCTGGGCTTGACCCTCTTGTCCATCCCGCACCTGATGAGGAGACAGACCAGTCAGTATCCCACGTCTTGGACCGTAGGCAGCCTGCAGGGACCTGTGTCCTGGCACCTCGCTGCCCCTTCCTCAGCGTCGCAACCCATGGGCGTGCAAACCTCGGTCTTGATCCACTTCCCTCCCATCCAACAACACTCACCAGCTGCTCATGGCTGTCCCCAAGCCCCACCCCCATCACCATCCTCCAGACCCTGCCTGTCCTAGCCCATACCCCTTATCCTGTCTCTGCTCCCTTTCAGCACCCGAGATCCATGACCCTACCCTTCAACCAGTAGGGACCCAAGCCACCAGCCTCGGGGACAGAGAACTGCCACGGGCTCCAGATGGAGTTGGAGGAAAGGAGCGCGTGCCCGAGTCCCCTCGCCAGCCTCGAGATACGCCGGCACCTGCCAGGAGGCGGAGCGGCCCCGGCTGCCTGAGCACCGGTTAGAGGAGACAAAGAACCGCGTCCGGAGCGCATCCCCTTCTCCGTGCCGAGCCCCAGTCCACGCCACCCACTCCACCTGCTAGTGCCGCGCTCACCTCTGGCTCGGGTCCCCTGCTGCTCCTCGCAGGGTCGCCTGGGGTGGGACTGTGTGGCCTCGAACGTCAGGCAGGCCAGGGGAGGGGTCTGCTGGCGGTGGCGCCGGGAGCTGGGCCTGCCCCTCCACCGCGGGCTAGAGCGACTGGGGGCGCACGCGCCGGATCCAGACCAGGGAGGCGGCTGGAGCGCGCTGGAGGGAGGGGCGGCTACTCCGCGGCTGCGCTTGAGTACCCTCGACCCAACCCGAGGGGACTGGGAGGAGGAGGGAATCTCTTGGGGTCGGGCCTCCCCACCACAACACAAACACCACACCACCACCACCACCACCACCACCACCACCACCACCACCACACACACACACACACACACACACACACACACACACACACACACACACACACACACACCCTGACAACCAGGGGGGCGGGTCCAACCCCATCGATCAATCGAGACTAAGGAGGCCGAAGTCCCAAGAGACATCAACCCCTCTCATACCCAAAGGTTTGCCCAGACCCCAGAAACCCCCTATCTGGTGGTGGAGAGGACTACTGGGGGAATGTACTCGGAGAATTTAGGGGCAAACCCTGAATCTGGGGGAAGAGAGGAAGAAAGGAAGATCAAGGAGAGAGAAACAGTATTGTGAGAGGTGACCCAGCCTTTTGTACCCTCACCCTGCACACCCTCCCAAATCACATGAAGGAGCAAGGTCAGGTCATAAAGCCTTTCTGGAAGAGCCAGGCTTTGGGGGACCAAGGTTATGGGAGGTTGGGAGGTGTTAAAACAGGTGCATGAAGGAGCTGAGGAGAGCCGCCGGAGGTTTCCCAGCCCAGCAAGTGGGATGGGGATGTGTCATTCTGGTGACTTCACCAACTCTTGCAGGGGTCTCAGTGGAGGAACTTGATAGGGGACTGTGGCATGGAAGGCAGGGGAGTATTTAGAGAGAGATGGCCATCCTCAGGTGTCCTGTGCTGGCCAACTGATGCCAGGTGCCTGCCCACACCTTCATGTTCCCCCACATGCATCCTGTGCTTTCTGCCCCAGGCCTTATCCGTCCGAACGCTCAGCCACTCAGTACCTGACTCCAAAGAACCAGCTCCTTATGTCCCATCCCTTTCCCCACTATATGTATGTGTGCCTGCCCCCAACACACACACTCACACTACAGGAGCAGCTCATCCTTGCCTGGAACTCAAGATGCTTCCAAGCACAGGACCAGGAAGAGTGGCATTTGGTACCAGAGTGAACCTGCCACTGGGGGTGGGAAGGATGGACTTAACTAGGTGTATGTGAGCTCTGACCACTGGTGACTTTCTTATTTTTTTGTAATGCAAAGGCCTGGTTAAACCTTGCAGAGGCAAGCACCTTGAGGATGGTCATCTCCAATAAACACATTGCTCACCACACAAGTAGATGGAGAGAGAGGCTGCCTCCCCCCACTGGGGCTCCTTTGTTTTAAAGACATTTGTTGACCTTTTTTCTTTCTTTCCATACTTTAAATTCACCAATAAAGAGTGAGCTCATGAAACCCAAGGCCCCCACCCTCTACCGCAATGAAATAACCCAGGTTAGTTTTTCTCTCTCTCTCTCCTCCCCACCCCCATAACCACTGTGTGGCCCCAGGTGTGCTATATAATTTCCAGGTCCTGTAAGGCATCCTGCAATCACAACAAGAACCAGCAGGGCTGGGCCAGTGACAACACTGGTTGTCAAATGGCTGAGACCAGCCCCAAACACTCAGGTGTGGTCAGAAGCAGGGCTTTGTGTCTTTTTGCTTCAGGGGTTATATCCACAGTTGCGATTCAGGGAACGAAAGAAGGAGTCCAGGGTCAGAGCTGAATATCCTGCTTTGGTGGTGGAAGCCAGTCTTGAAAGCTCATCCTTTCAAGGAGCCCTCCCTCCAGCCTGGGCGAGGTGCTCCTCACAGTCCACAGGGTGCTGTCCTCCAGATTGGATCACTCTATGCCTCATCTCATCCCCAGGTCCACTGAGGGTCACCTGTGTGAGTCCCTTCTGTCATGGCAGCAGCCTGGTCCCCTGCCTGCCTGCTCACCCATTCACCAGCAGTGCCCTCCTGAGTCACATTTGGCTGCCCAGAGGTCTGCCCTGCTGTATTCTACCATACAAGCGTCCCTCCAAGAAAAAACTGAATCCATTCTGCATTTCATTGTGATCTGGATTCTGCGCTCATCTAAGAACATTCCTCAAATTTAGTCCATCAGCAAGGGATGCATTACACAAACCAAAGATACCCTGTAATCCCTATAATGGAATATGCATCAGCAATAAAAAGCAAGAAACTACAGTACCAAGAAACTCAAAACAAGGACAAATCTCAGAAATATTCTTCTGAACAAAAGAATTCACAGACACACTTTCCTGTATGATTTCATTTATAAAATATTCTGGAAAATGCAAGCTAATCTATAGGGACAAAAAGCAAGTTGGCAGGGGAGGGAGACTGTTGGACTACTTATCGTAGCCACTGTCGGACTCCTGACTATCAGAAACTGTGTGAGGCAGTGAATGCTTGTTTAAAGCAGCTAGGTTTGGGGTAATTAGTTACAAAGCAACCAATCTGGCTGTTTCCCAGCCCAGCAAGTGGGATGGGGATGTGTCATTCTGGTGACTTCACCAACTCATGCAGGGGTCTCAGTGGAGAAACTTGATATGGGACTGTGGCGTGGAAGGCAGGGGAGTATTTAGAGAGAGATGGCCATCCTCAGGTGTCCTGTACTGGCCAACTGATGCCGGGTGCCTGCCCACACCTTCATGTTCCCCCACATGCATCCTGTGCTTTCTGCCCCAGGCCTTATCTGCCCTCATCTGGACTCTGCCCTCACCTAATAACATTCCTCAAATTTGGTTCATCAACAAGGGGATGCACTACACAAACCAAATATACCCTGCAATTCCTACCTAAGATTCACAAAACGTTAGAAACTGGGTATTAAATACAAGTGTTGGTAAAAATGTGGAGAAATGGGAAACCTTGAGTAATGTTGGTGGGAATGTAAAATGGTGCAGCTGCTCTGAAAAACAATATGGAGGGCCCTCAAAAAGTTAAACATAGAATTACCATATAAGCCAGCAATTCCACCCAAAAGAATTGAAAACAGAAACTTCCAGAGATATTTACACACCTGTGTTCATAGCAGCATTATCCACAATGGCCAAAGATGGAAGCAACCAAGTGTCGTAGATGGATGAATGGAAAAACAAAATGTGGTCTATCCATACAATGAAAGGTTATTCAGCCTTCAAAAGGAAGGAAATTCTGAAACAGGTTACAATATGAATGAAACAAAGATATTATGCTTAGTGAAATATATCAGTTATAAAAGGACAAATACTATGCGATTCTATTTATAAGAGGTTCCTTGATGAGTCAGATCTATAGAGACAGAGAGTAGTTGGTGGATGCCAGGGGCTGGAAAGAAGGGGGATGAGGAGTTAGTGTTCAACAGGGACAGTTTCAGTTTAGGAAGATGAGAAAGTTCTAGAAATGGTTGGTGGGGATGATTGCAGAATACTGTGAATGTACTTAATGCCACTGAACAGGACACTTAAAAATGGTCAAAATGGTAAGTTCGTTATATGTATTTTACCACAATGTTTTTAAAAGTTGGGTATTATTGACATGGGAAAACTCCCCCATTCCCAGTGGGAACACAGAGTGGGCAGCCTTTCTGGAGAACAACTGGCAAGCACTGGAAGTATGTGTGTCCTGTGACCCAGCCATTCCACTTGAGTGTCAATACCTGTGGCAGATGCCCTAGGGCCCCTCCATATCACCTGAACATCCAGTTCCCACATGCAGGGAAGTCAAAACCACCAGGGAGCTAATGCCCCTCCACCCCCTTCTCCAGAGCAGCCCTCAGCCAAGACAAACAAGATCATGTGCATGAGCACTCCAACTGGAAGGTGCCCTCCACCATCTCTCAGCATTCCCCAGAAGAAGGCGCCCCAGTGGCCCACAGTGGCAACCTACTCATTCGCCCTCATTGATGTCCCCTCATTAAGGCTTACTGGCTTCCCTCCTTTCCCAGTGTCACCTCCCACTGCCCCATCATTAGTGCTTGCTGGGATCCCCTCTCAGGTAAACCACTTGCAACCAATTCCTTGTCTCCTGGTCTGCAACTAGAAGAACCAGATTAAGATAACAGCTCAGTCATCCACCCATGCACCATTAACTGAATGCCCACTGTAGTGTGCCTGGTACCATTCCAAATGTAGGGGACACTTCAGGGAGCAGAAGAGACCCCTGCCTGGGGTTAGAGGGGCTTCCAGCCCAGTGACCTCAGGTTCTTGCATAAATGTGCCAAGCTGGAAACAAACTCAGCAGGATATCAGGCGCTTCTCTGGAGACAGGAAGAGGCCACTGAAGGGAAGGGAGAAAGTGCTTTGTCTCAGATGGCTGCTCAGAGGGAGTCCAGGACTTAACGGAGGTGGAGTCCCAGAAGGGGCACCCCTTGCAGACTTTCACAGAAGAACCTAAGTTTAGGGAGTCCCAACCTTTAAGGTTTCAGGGTCTCAGGAAGTGTCTAATCTGGTGAACTCCAGGGCTTCTTTGCCCCGTTAGGGGAGGGGTCTCACTCTCCTGTTCTAGTCTAGATCCCCTTTCTTGTTTTGTAGACAAAAGAGACCAAGGTCAACTGTCTAAACCTTCGCCTCCAAGCTGAACTGGGAACTGGCTAGTCTAAGACCCAACCAGGCCACTCTGGGCTGGGAGGAAAGGGTGAGCATGGAGAGAGTCATCTTTCCTAGAAGAGGGCCTCTCAGACTGGACTCGAGCCCCATCTCCCAGAGCCCTCTGTCCCCTGCACCCACCCACGGACCACCCAAGGACCTGACAGCAGCTTGCTCCCCATCTTACCCCCAGTGGATGGCCAGCCTCAAGGCTGGGCAGGGTCAGACAGGTAAGCACCCCCACTCTGCTGGGCTTCCCTGACTGGATGGTCAGAGCATGAACGGGTAAGCCATGTTCCTGTCCCCTGGACCTTGGTACTGGTTCCTTGGTTAGACCTCAAAGCCAGGTGGCTGTACCTTGGGGTGAATGAAGGAGGAAGCCCTTCCAAGATTTGTGACCCCCTCTAAACACCTTGGCTCCAAGGAGAGCGCCCCGCGAGCGCACAGTGCCTCCAATCCCCCTCAGTATATACCCCAGGCCAGGTCCTGCCCAATGGCAGCCCAGCCCAGAGTTCAGGGCCCCCAATCCTAGGCTGGCCCCTGGACCACCTCGGGAGAGCAGGATTAGGGTCACACTTCTCCGCGATCCGCTGGCGCCTAGAGTCAGGGGGACACCTGGGAGAGAGGCAGACTGAGACGTCAGGTGGGCGGGGCGGGACAGGGCGGCTCCGGGTTAGTCCAGCCTGGCCGGGGAACTAACTGCGGGAACAGGGACCCAGCTCCGCCCTGAGCGGTGAGTAAGTGGCTCTCTCTGCCGCTGGGAACCAGGGTGGAGGGTGGGGGTCGGCCCAAGGGAGGACTGCCCCAAATACGGCTGGCACTGTCCTGAGCCTGCCGCCACCCTCCGGGGGGACAAGGGAGCTGGGCAGGATGTGGGGGCAGAAAGAGTATAGGCCCTGGTCAGGCCAAGGGCGCAAGGCAGGAGGCCAGGCAGGCCTGGCCAAGGACAGGCTGTGTGCGTCCCCTGGGCGGTGGGCGGGGTGTGTGTGTGGGGGGGTAGGGTGTCTTCATCATGTTCCTCTCCTTGGCCGCTGAGAAGACAACAGCAACTCATCTCTGTGAGCCTCTCAAGACCCCAGAACCACCACTTGGGGTCTTCACCAGGCTGCCCGCTCCAGGACTCTTGAATCTAAAGATTCCCCAGATGCCCAAATCCTGGCAAGGCAGCTTGGAAAAGTACAAGGTTGGGAGTGCCCAGGCATGGGACCTCTGCCGGAGATCTACTAAGTGCATCTTCCCCAACCCAAGCCTCAGATTCTCCCTTTTGGAAAAGTCAAAGGTTGGACCTTTTGTGCCCTCCAAGGCCTGTTCCAGGGCTGACGTCTGCTGCTGTGTCTTCCTTGCCCCTTAGCATGGACTGTGAGTGGGGACAGGGGCTGAACCAGAGAACCCACCATCGCCATGTTTTTGGAGGCAATGTGGGGGCTTGGGGAGGGCCTGAGAGAGGAGAAGCAAGGTCAGGTGTGGATGGGTGGAGCTAAGGCTGGGGAGGAGGAATGTTCTTGGTCCTAGGCTGACAGACTTCCTCTCCAACGTGGAGTTCAGACCAGCCATTCCTTCATCTCACCTCTGCATCCCCCTACTGAGATTCGTTTGGCAAAGGTGTCTAAGAGGTTTTCTCCCAAAATAGAACAGAGTGGATGCAATGAGACAGATGGAACTTGGGGGTTGGGTCTCAAATGCCATTGGTGTCTGGGAAAACTTGAGCAAGTTACTTCTCTCCCTTGGAGTCTGGAAAAATAGGGTTTCCAACACCCATGCTCAGCAACACATTGGAAGCATCTGGTGGTTGTAAGTTGTGTGCGTGGCCCCACTGTGGTTTTTCTTAGGGTCCTTCCCCATCTCATTCTCTGGATCCTCCCACTAACCCTATTCAGACAGAGGGGGGCCAGCATTGTGTCTGTGGAAGTTTAATGACAGGTTTCTACAATCAAGTTTGAGTCATGGAGACACATAATGATACTGTCTCGTGTCAGCCTCTGATGGTGTTTGTATGCACCTTATTCCATGGGAACCACTGGGCTATTAGCTGGGCAACTTGGAGGTCTCCACCTTCTTGCCTTTGACTGTGGACGCCAGAAGTGAGCTTCCACCATTGTGAAATGGATCCTTAAGTGTGGCAGAAACTTCGTTAGGAAGTTAGTGTCTGACTGCATGTGGCATTTATGCTGCAGCCCCCCAGAGTTACTGTTCTTAGATTAAGCAACTGAGCAGTGGCCCTTGCAGGGACAGGTAGCCTGGGCAAGGGAAACAGTAGGTGGCAGGGACTGGAAAAGGGTGTGTGGTGTCTCCCTGGTCCTGAGTCTCCCCTCCTCTCAGTGTGTGTGCACTGATGCCCACATGCACCAATGTGTAACTTCAGAATGCCCCAGGTGACCCTTTTGGTGGCTGCATTGTACTTTTGGCCACTGGGGGGATTCTCTGGTGCCTGAGACTGACTAGGCTTTTTGTTTAGGATGGTGTAAAACTGAGTATGAGGGTGAGCCTGTGTGTGAGGGATCTTGTGTTCTCCACGCACCCCCTTGTGTGTGCCTGGTGCTGGGTGAGTCAGGGGTCCCAGGAGTCTGGGTGTGAGCAGGCATGTGCTCCCTCCTTGCTATTCCCATTCCCATCCCCATTCCCATTCCTCACAGTGGTGCGAGACTCTGATGGGATCTATGGGTGGGGTCTGCATCTTCTATCCCCACCCACTCCCACCTAGTCCTCACCCAGGAGTCACCTCAAGGCTCTCAAGGGAAGAGGGGACAGAAAAGGAAGGTGTGGAGGTGTCAAAGGGACTGGCCAAGGTGTGGGACTGGGTCAGGTTCCCCTTGGAGATGGGTGGAAGGCTGGAGGACCGGCTGGTGACCCATATGCTCCTTTCCCTGCCCCGCCTACACCCAGTGAGGCTATCAGGATAAGGACACCAGGCTGCAGAAACTTTTTGGGAGAAACGAGGGCTGTATATTGGGGACCAGAGAGGCTGGGAGGGGCCAGTGGCCTAGGAGCCCCTTCAGAGGAAGTGGGGGCCTTGCTGCCTCCCTCTCCTTCCACCTCCAGCCTCCGGAAGAAGAGGGAGGCTTCTGGGTCCCAGCTTGTGGCCTTCGTGTGACTTGACCTGGCCATCTGTATCTGGAATAATGATACCTTGATCTAAAATGAAACCAAGGGATGGGCAGTGGGCTGGCTGCCCAGGGGCCTGGCAGCCCAGTCCTGTCCTGGCCATAGGTGTTGCACTGGCTTTCTCTTCAAGTTTTTCATTTCCTGATCCTCTGCCACAGCCTCACCCACCCTGGCAATCCCCTGCCCCGGCCTTTCAGAGCCCAGGTGCCTGTTTTTTGACTCAAACCCGGGACACTAGCCCCTCTAGAAACCCAGGTGTCCTAGTGACACCACCCCCACCCCCCTCCCCCAGGGGTGACCAGCCTTCAGTTTTGCCACTCCCTGCCCCTGGGGCCTGTAACCAGAGCCAGGCTCCAGCCGGCTTTTCCGGTTGGAGTTTGGAGGTGGTGCCCCAAGCTCCCCTCAAGGAGGTGGCGGCCCACGCCCCGGAAGTCCTGAGCCCTGGGCCATCCTCTGGTTCAGAGGTGGAGAGAGACTGGCTGGACACCTGGTGTCTGGAGTCCCGTGAGCAGCAGAGGAAATTTTTCCTGGCTCAGCGTTAGGGGTGGGAGGAGGTGCCCTGGTTCTGAAAGGGCACACGGGCTAGCTGGTGGACAGCGGCCCTATGGAAAGCCCCTCCTGAGCTCTGGGAGGGCATACAGGCTCAGACTGGGGCAGAGGTCCCCTGAGCAGAAACGGTGAGGACGGTAATCGCTTGGCTCCAAGAAGCAGGTGAGCTCTAGGGGGGCGGGAAAGGCGACACAATTCCTGGGTTCTGCCCGATTCTGGCAGGGCGGAGCACGGATCCAGAGCAGAGAGACGTTGTCTGGCTTCTCAGGGAACCACCACCCGGCGCCCCTGCCCGAGGGCTCTGAACTCGCACCTCCTCTCCACAGGCAGGATGATTCCCGTGGCCGAGTTCAAGCACTTCTCAGAGCAGCAGCCCGCCTTCAAGTTGCTCAAACCCTGGTGGGACGTGCTGGCCGAATACCTCACGGTGGCCATGCTCATGATCGGGGTCTTCGGATGCACACTTCAGGTAAGGGGAGGGGTAGGACCAGGCCTCCAGGGGCAGGGCCTGAGAGTCAAGAGAGGCGGAGTCTATACGGGGCGGGGCTTGGGGGGGGGCCTGGGGAATTCGGAGGTCTTCCTCTTACCCAAATAAGGGGAAAGCAGAGACCCCTATACTCCAGACAAATTCTGATGCCTTCCCATTCCCTCCACCACTGGCAGCAGCACCAAAGTCCTTCGCATAGGTATGGCAGGCCATACTTTTACAGTATAATACTTTTTGCCCCTAGAACTGAGAAAGAGCTGCAGTTACCTTATTAGTTTGCAAGGGTGTCAAGTGTTACCAGTTGGGTAGCCTAAACAGAAATTGATCATCTTACAGTCTAGAGCCTTGAAGCCTGAAATAAAAGGGTTGACAGGGTGAGTCCCTTCCCAGGGCTGCCAGGGAGAATGTGTCCCATGACTCCCCCAGATTCTGGTGGCCTCAAGCATTCCTTGGTTCACAGGCAGTACTCTCCCTGTATCTTCATAGTATCTTCCCTGTGTGTGTGTGTACCCAGATTCCTCCTTTTCAAAAGGACACTGTCATATTGATTTAGTGCCTGCCCTAATGATCTCTTACCTTGACTCCACCTGCTCTGGAAAGACTATTTCTAAAAACTGCCACATTCACAGGTATTGGGGGTTAGGACTTCAACATTTGGGGAGGGGGGCACAAGTCAACCTAGCTTTTTTTTTTTCAGACAGACTGATGCTCTCAATTAGTGGCTCTACCAAAGTCGCAGCCAGCTGGGGACAAGTCAAGGATCAGGGCCTTGTACCTCAGCCTACTTCTCTCCCAGTTCCCTCACCCTCTTTTACATCCCCAGGTGACACAGGACAAGATCATCTGTCTGCCCAGTCATGAACTTCGAGAGAACTTATCTGAAACGCCGTGTCAGCAACTGCTGCTGCAAGGTGTCCCCAAACGGATGGGGGTTCCCCACGAAGTGAGTGGCCTCAAAAACAACCTGGACCTACAGCAGTACAGCTTCATTAACCAGCTCTGCTACGAGAAGGCCCTCCACTGGTACCCCAAGTACTTTCCCTACCTGGTTGTCATTCATACACTCATCTTCATGGTCTGCACTAGCTTCTGGTTCAAGTTCCCTGGCACCAGCTCCAAGATTGAACACTTCACCTCCATCCTCGGCAAGTGTTTCGACTCACCATGGACCACACGGGCCCTTTCTGAGGTCTCAGGGGAAAACCGTAAAGGCCATACCAGTGGACGAGCAACAATGACCATGGCAGCTGAGGCAGAGCCTGGAAAGGCAGGGGACGGTGAGAAAGAGAAGGTGCTTATGGAACCTGAGAAGGTGGTGACTGAACCACCAGCTGTCACCCTGTTGGACAAGAAGGAGGGTGAGCAGGCCAAAGCCCTGTTTGAGAAGGTCAAGAAGTTCCGCATACATGTGGAAGAGGGGGACATTTTATATACCATGTACATAAGGCAGATGGTGCTCAAAGTCTGCAAGTTCTTTGCCATCTTAGTCTACAACCTCATCTACGTGGAGAAAATAAGCTTCGTGGTGGCTTGTACAGTGGAGACTTCAAGGTTCACGGGCTATGCCAGCTTCTGCTGCAACCACACCAAGGCCCACCTCTTCTCCAAGCTGGCTTTCTGCTATATCTCCTTCGTGTGTGTCTATGGGATCACCTGCCTCTATACACTCTACTGGCTCTTCCACCGTCCCCTCAAGGAGTATTCCTTCCATTCTGTGCGGGAGGAGACTGGCATGAACGACATTCCTGATGTCAAGAATGACTTTGCCTTCATGCTGCACCTCATTGACCAGTATGACCCACTCTACTCCAAGCGCTTCGCTGTCTTCCTCTCTGAGGTCAGCGAGAGCCGCCTGAAGCAGCTCAACCTCAACCATGAGTGGACACCTGAGAAACTTCGGCAGAAGCTGCAACGCAATGCCAAGGGCCGGCTGGAGCTGGCACTCTGCATGCTCCCAGGGCTTCCTGACACTGTCTTTGAGCTCCGAGAGGTGGAGGCACTCCGCCTGGAGGCCATCTGCGATATCACCTTCCCCCCAAGCCTGTCACAGCTGGTGCACCTGCAGGAACTCAGCCTGCTCCACTCACCTGCCAGGCTGCCCTTCTCCTTGCAGGTATTTCTGCGGGACCGCCTAAAGGTCATCCGTGTCAAGTGCGAGGAGCTCCGAGAGGTGCCCCTCTGGGTGTTTGGGCTGCGTGGTCTGGAGGAGCTGCACCTTGAGGGGCTCTTTCCTCCAGAGCTGGCTCAGGCAGCCACTCTTGAGAGCCTCCGGGAGCTGAAGCAGCTCAAGGTGCTGTCTCTTTGGAGCAATGCTGGCAAGGTTCCAGCCAGCGTGACCGACGTGGCCAGCCACCTGCAGCGGCTTAGCCTGCACAACGATGGGTCCCGCCTTCTGGCCCTTAACAGCCTCAAGAAGCTGGCAGTGCTGCGGGAGCTGGAGCTGGTGGCCTGTGGGCTGGAGCGCATCCCCCATGCCATCTTCAGCCTGGGTGCACTGCAGGAACTTGACCTCAAGGACAACCACCTTCGGTCCATTGAGGAGATCCTCAGCTTCCAGCACTGTCGCAAGCTGGTCACACTCAGACTATGGCACAACCAGATTGCCTACGTCCCTGAACATGTGCGTAAGCTGCGGGTCCTTGAGCAGCTCTACCTCAGCCACAACAAGCTGGAGGCCCTGCCCCCCCAGCTGGGCATGTGCTCTGGCCTCCGTCTGCTGGATGTCACCCACAATGGGCTGCACTCCCTGCCACCTGAGTTGGGTCTCCTCCAGAACCTGCAGCACCTGGCTCTCTCCTACAATGCCCTGGAGGCCCTGCCTGATGAGCTCTTCTTCTGCTGTAAGCTTCGAACATTGCTTCTGGGCCACAACCGCCTGAGTCAGCTGTCGCCCCAGGTGGGGACCCTCAAGGCCCTGAGCCGCCTGGAGCTCAAAGGCAACAGGTTGGAGGCACTGCCAGAAGAACTGGGCAACTGTAGAGGGCTCAAGAGGGTGGGGCTTCTGGTGGAAGACACTCTTTATGAGGGCTTGCCAGCAGAAGTTCGGGAGAAGATGGAGGAGGAGTGAAGCCAGGGAGGGGCTGGTTGAGGTAGAGGCTTTCAGGATGGTCAGTCCCAAAATCTCTACCATTGTCTTTAAGGGAGGTGGGCCCAGGACAGGAGAGAAGGAGCAGGCATGTCAGCCTGTGGGGCCCAGGCAAGATCCTGGGACTGGTTTATCTGGTGAGATGATAGGCTTTGGATTTGGGGTGGAATGGCATGGAGGGATTAACTCAGTCACAGGATTTTCAGACCAAAACCACACCTCTGGCTTTGGCTGGCTGGCCTACCCCCAGCTCTAGGCCAGAACAGCTACCCTCCCCGTGGACATGCTAGCTCAATCAGTGCCACAAAAGGGGTGGGGACACAACCCAATAGGATTTCAATCCTCTTCCCCCCAAAATAGCTTACCTCAGGGATTCTTCCCCAAGAAGGGGACACAGACAAGCGACTGGCACACACTGCCCTCACTTTGATGTTAAGCCCTTTATGTATAAGTTGATTGCTATGGATATGTGAATTCCGAAACAAGGTTCTCTTATTTGGCTATGCATCAAAATCAGCATTCCCAGAAAACATCCCAGGCCCCACCCCTGAAAGACTGACTCAGGATCTTTGGCTGGAGGCCAGCAACTTGCCTGTAAATAAGCAATCCAAGTAATTCGATGCATGTGGTCTCAGGCCTGTATGTTGGGAAATATGACCTACAGAGGAGATATCTGGATATCTAGAGCAGGGATTCTGAACCCTTTTTAGGTCCCTAGACCCTTGAGAATCTGATGAAAGCTGGGCACCTCCTTCCTTAGGAAAATGCTTGTGTACACTTTCATGCACAATTCTGCAAATAATTCCAGGCACTTAACAAATTCCCCCAGCTCCCCAAGGGCTATTCATGGATATCCTAAGGGTTGTGGACCCCAGGTTAAGAACAAGTGCTATGGAAGGTATATTTTTTAAAAATAAATACTAATTATCAAAATTATCATTCTGGTCTACTATGTCCACCCCTGTCGTTATGTCTAAGCCATTTCACCAGACCAATTATAGGCAATGGCCACGTGTACCACAATCACCACATGTACCACAATCAAGGGCATGAGTCTCTGTCTTAGAGACCTCAGATAATCAGAAGAAATTAGGTGTCATCTCTTTTCTAGCTTTTTTCCTGGAGAACCCCTTTTCTTATCCTTTCCCTGTTATCCTGACTCCATACCTATGTATCTGCTTTGCCTGTAAGTAGTCACCAGAGGGGTCCCCTAGGCTGGCCCAGGAGCTGGTAGGGCACTTGGCACAGTCAGCCTGACCCTGACCTCCTGGGCTTGGCCACCTCCCAGGTGTCTGCAAAATTCAATTCTCCTCCTGGCACCAAAGAACAGAGGCAGGCTGCTCTCCGAGGATCCAGGATATCAGATGGGGACATCTTCCCAGCAGCCTTCAGACCTGTTAAAGTAATATTTAGGCTGCAGGGGCGCCAGGCAGAAGCACCTAACCCCAGGGCCAGTCTTCTGCGTTGTCCAGTAACTGGGCTAACATTCTGAGGGCGGAACGTCTTAAAATATCCTAGGCCAATCTAACTTTGGCCACGTCGCCGAGGTCAGGGGTCACGTTGCAGGATTCCCAGAGCTCCGACAGTGGCCCGAGACATACCCTGCCTCTCCACCCTACCCTTGGCCAACCCTGAGCTTGCTGAAATTAAAGGAGCTCTGCACTGGTGCGGTGCCTAATTACGATGAGGAAGGAGCAATTAAGCAGAACAGAGATCCTAATGAAGCATGTCCGAAGCGAGAAAGGAATTAGTTCTGAGAGGGAGTGGGGGCCATAAAGGGCCCAGCCAGGGGCAGTGGAGACTGAGGACACAACCGAGGCAGCCACTCGCGACAGCGCCCAAGGAAACAGCCAGCGCACGGGCGGCGGACACCAGGCGCGAGACCTCGTCTCCCCTTCAGTGTGCTAGCGCGTCGCTTTCCCAGCCCACCGCTCTCTGCAGAAAGGAGAATGGGGTTTCCACACAGCTCGGCTCACCGTAGCGCTCGGGGATCTGCACACGCACATCTCGGCGGGCAGTTTGCACGTTCCCCTCCCTGAGCTCTAGGTGGCATCATCCCTCTGGCTAGGACGAAGCACGCACGCGCAGAGGTTCGCGCGAGGGACGGGCGGGGGGCGCACTGCGTGCATGCGCCATGCGGGACGAGACGGCGGCTCGGCGGGGTCACCCCGGCGCAGGCGCAGTGCGGTGTTTGTCTGACGGGCTGACGGGCGGCCGGGTGGTGCGCGGCGGCGGCGGCGAAGATGGCGGCGTCCTCTCTGGAGCAGAAGCTGTCCCGCCTGGAAGCAAAGCTGAAGCAAGAGAACCGCGAGGCCCGTCGGAGGATCGACCTCAACCTGGATATCAGCCCCCAGCGGCCCAGGCCCAGTAAGCACAGCAGCATGGGGGATGGGGCGGCGGGGCGCGCTCTGCGGGAAGCCCCGCCCCCGCTCTATGCCCCGCCCCCGCTTCCGGGGCGCTCTTGCTTCTCCTCACACCGCCTCCTCCAGCTGTCGGCTGGCGTGGAGAGGGTCACGGTGACCCTGGGGCCGTGGGGCTGGCGGGCTTCCTGGTGGCCTTTCCCCAGTATGGGGGGTTCCCCGTTATGGGTCCTGGGAGGCTAGTTACCCGGCTCCAGGTGCGGACCTTCCACCTGGTGACCCGCCCACATCACCGTGATCTGTCACCTACGGTGAACTGAGCTCCCTCTACTCCATGCGATTGAGATGACATCTAGATCCCCTGCAAACATGCACACATCCCAGATGGTTCCACTCCTGCTGCCTCAGTGATTGTCAAGAGGCCCCTACTCCCTCTCCACTCCTGGGTCCTTGTCACTCAGTGGGTTCAAGGAACGATCACTCATACACTCAACAGCTGTCCTGGGGACACCTGAGATCACTGGACCACATATAACCCCCTCTTATTCCTCTGACCAGATGACTGTCGCATTCTCTCCCTGTAATTGGGGTCAGACTTTGTCGTTGGACTCAGCAGAGCCCCTGCCACACTTCACATACAACTGGCCCCTTCATACTTTTCTGACCAGTTTCCCCACCACCATCTTGGGGACTGTGTCCAGCCTCTCAAAAATATACACCCAACCCCCAGCCTGGAGACTTTGTCATCTGGCTGAAGTGACTTCCTATTCCCCACACAGCCATACTGACCTGGCCTGGGGACACCTGAGGCCAGCAGGGTGATATCCAGCATCCTAACACTTATACATCTGCCCTCTGGTTCCACCATCTCCTGCCTACCTTCCTGGAGTCTGGCATCTGGAATCAAGAGGTGTTCCCCCAATGCCCCCACCTGCCCTGGGGTCGCCCTGATCACATGTAGTCTCCTTGCTATGTCCCGCAGAACCCTCTCCTCACATCCTCTCAGCTGGGATGCGTCAGGTCCCCTTTCCCCACAGACCCGATGAACAGCACCCACATGCTTTCTGTGTCTTTCTTCCCTCATGAATATCCTCTCTGATGGATCCTTGCAGCTTATCTAGCTCCAGTGGGGTCGGGCTGACAGGAATGGAAGACACCATATATCTGAGTGCTCCGACTACTCCTACTCACTCAGCCTGACCTTCACAGCTGACACTCATCCCAATCTGTGTGTAGGGCCCACTCCCCGTCCCTCCCTGGGTCAGTGCAGGTTCCTTCCTGAGAGGGTCTCCTGGGGAGCCCAGAGAAAGCTCAGAAGCAGAGAAGTAGCGATGCTAGCATTGGACATACCCTGGGGCAGGAAGCCCTGTCAGAACTGCAGGGTCCCTGCTGGGCTCTGTGGTGCTGCCCTTCCCTACCCCTGCCCCCCGCCCCCAGCCCAGAGTGAACAAGACAGGACTGGGTATGGGGCCTGGGGTGCCTCATGGGGGTGCCTGTCCCAGGTGCAGAGTGAGGTACGGTAGGGTGCAAGGCAGGCAGGCCCTGGAGGAGCCCCACTCTGGGCGTCTGTGTCTGTGTCAGCTCCATCCCATCCTTCCAGTCCTCCCATCTGTCAGTTTCCACCCATCTCTGCAGTTTGGTGCCTTGCACCTCCCCCTCCCCCTCGTTATGATTTGATTTCTTTTCTTTTGCACAAATTGATTGTTTCTGTTGTGATTTATCGTGGTGTTTTTTTTCTTCCCTCTCCCCATCCAGTTATTGTGATCACTCTAAGCCCTGCTCCTGCCCCGTCCCAACGAGCAGGTACTAGCCTTTTTATCATCGCTGCTTGGACACCTGCACCATTGACCTCACCGCTGCCCTGGCCGCAGAATCCTATCTCCCTATCCCCCCATGCCGTGTGTGTGTTTGTGTGTGTGTCTACACATGTGTACAGGCACGCACACACTTAAACATCTTGGGTTCTCACTCTTTCTCCCTCCATGGGAGCCACATCAGGCCCACCCTGTCTCTTGCTCTGTGTGCTCTCCCCTCCCCTTTCTCTCTTCCTCTGGGATGCAGGTTTGGACTCCCTGGAGGAGGAACTGGGCTCCCTCACTGACTGGTAGTGTGTCACTTGTGAGGGAATCACGTGTGTGCATGTGTATGGAAGCGAGAAGGAGAGAAAGTGGGACCAGTGGGTCAGATGTGCCTATGGATCCATTTCAACAATTCAGGGAACATGTTTTGGCTCCTCTGTGCTGTGCCTGCTCTGGGTTCTGGGGACGCAGCAGTGAATAAAATGGACCAAATGCCTCTCCTTATGCAGCTGATATTCCACTAGGGGTGGTGGAGGTGTGGATAGTGAGTGAATTCCTGGTCAGGGAGAGCAGGGAAGGTAGGGCTAGCCTGAGGGCAGAATGGAGCAGGGCTGAGGGCTCTGCGGGAGGGCAATCAGGGCAAGCCTCTGGAGCAGGCAGGATTTCAGCAAAGTCTTGTGGGAGGTGGGGGAGCATGTGAGTGGAGGTAGAGGAAGGGCCCTGCCGAGGCCTGAGTGCAGGTACTGGTGGGTCTTGGAGTGGACGTGTGCAGGACGGGCCTACGCGTGGGTGCCTGTGAGACTGGCCAGGCTGGCGGTCTGGTCCTGTTGGTCCTTTTGGGTAAGCAGGGCTAGGTTGGGCAGTTGTGTGTGTGTGTGAGATGGTGTTGGGGCTCTGTGTTGTATCACCTACTTGTCCGCCTGTGTGTGTGTGTGTGTGCCCATGTATGCTGGCTGACAGCCTTGTACACCTGTGGCTCCTGACAGCCACATGCCTCATGTCCTCACTTGTTCTCTCTCATGCATTCACAACCCCCCCACCCCACCCCCGTTCATCTTCATGCTCTCCCTTTGTCATCCTGACGTGCCACACGGCCCATCACCACCTCAGTACTGTGACCACGCTGGGATTTTACGTATCTCCACTTCCCACCGCCTCCAGCCACTTCAAATCCCACTGTGCTTCAGTTTGCGGGGCTGGTGGTAGCCTCTGTCTCCCGAAGCCCTTTCTGAGGCTCTGGGATAGCTCACAAAGGTCCAGTGGCCTGTGTGAGGGTGGCGACCCATGGGCACCAGAAAGTGTGAAGAGGGTAGGAATGTGGTACTCACCCCAGAGAGTTGACAGTGCAGGGCAGAAAGGGGTCCGCATACCTCTTGGGATGAGACCCTGGAAGTGTCCCAAGAGAGTCCACATGTAGGGGGAGTGCAAGGTGAGGCTGTGCAGCCAGGGAGGGTGGTTCAGGCCATGGCAGAGCCGAGGTATAAGGATCTCACAAAGCCGGGGTGGGGCCGGGCATGGGAGTAGAGGGTGCTGGGTTTGACTGTTTCTGGGGTCCCCAGAGCTCTTTCTCTACTCCTGCCAGGCCCTAGCAGCACCTGTACCCCTTCTAGAACTGCAGGCCAGGGTTATATGCTTATCCTCTCACCCTGGCCGGGATCAGGGTCCTGGGCCAAAAGGGCAGGGAAGGTGCCTAGCTGCCAGCAACTCAAGCACACCCATTGGTCACTGGGCCCATGTGACCAGGTGCTCGCAGAACTGCTGGAGGAAAAGTGGGCTACAGCAGAAGGTGTGGAAAGAGAGGAGAGGCATCAGTGGGAGCAGACCCCAGGCCATGAGAAGATGAACCTGGGAGGGTGCTTGTAGCCAGTGCCCTCCCCAGTCAAGAACCCCCTTCCCGAGTGCTGGGCTTCTGGCGGATGAGGGTTCAATGGAGGATCATCTGTACAGTGGCCTCTGCTCCTCCACCCAGTTGCCAACCCAGCCCCTCAACAAACACACTGTCCTGTCTAGACCTCTCCCTGGCCTGTCTCTGCAGCACCCCCAGTCTTGGGCAGCTGGGCCCCAATCTTGGCTCCTATCTGTCTGTCTCCTGCCCTCTCATCCCCTAACGCTGCCTGCCTGTCCTGGGGTGTCCACTGCCCGCTGCCTGCCTGTCTGCCTGCCTGCAGCATGCTTGAGCCATCCGCATGCAGGCTGCTGGAAAGAACCAAACCCCTGCCTGGCTCAGCACCCCTTCCAAATCGCACCAGTCCTGTAGGGGCTGTGCCAGCCAGAACCCCTCATTGTCAGCACATGGGTCCAGCCTGGGGTCTTGCACCCGCCCTTTTCCACCCCAGTTCTGCAGTCCAAGCTGGGAGGCCCAAAGACTAGCCTGCTGTCAGAGGGTGGCCCTCCCTGACTGGAACAGAACAAGAGGCAAGGCAAACCTGGGTCCGTTACCCATTGTCTCCCCAGGGCAGTCTGCCTCACTTGGGCTGGGCAGCTAAGTTCATTTCAGCCTACAGGACCAAATCCCAGGCTGATCCTGGCAGCCAGTCCTTCCTCACATGGTCCTAAGCATAGGCCCTGTGACCCTGGGCCCGCTTCCTAGACAGAGGTGGGAAGGAAAGGGAATGCCAAGGAGGGTGTCTGGCTGACGGACACCATCAGCCTCCAGGCCTTCTTTTTTCATCAGCATAGATTTGGGGATAAAACCTCGGCCTCTGAGGACTGCCATTCCTAGCCAGCCCACTCCATCCTTCCAGGGCTGGGGGACAGAAGAGGTACCCTGAGAGGTGCCAACAGTGAGGACCCCAACTCCTCCCTCCTGCAGGGCAGGAGGCTGTGCTACCCTACTGGAGGATGCCAGGAGGGGAAGATTAAGGTCCCTAGCCCCCCAAAGTGTCAGCACTGGAGGTGGGGC
Organism: Furipterus horrens; assembly: GCF_987537825.1. NCBI lineage: Eukaryota > Metazoa > Chordata > Mammalia > Chiroptera > Furipteridae > Furipterus > Furipterus horrens. The sequence goes on along the minus strand of NW_028327180.1, from coordinate 56,089,933 downwards.
CAGCTGAATACTAACCCCCTCCATGTCCCTGGCTCTCACCCCCCCCCCTCCAGCCCTGCAGCTCCCACTGGCTAACGATGGTGGCAACCACTCACCATCCTCTGAGAGCTCCCCACAGCAACCCACGCCCCCCGCCCGGCCCCGCCACATGCTGGGGCTCCCATCCACCTTGTTCACACCCCGGAGCATGGAAAGGTGAGTCTTCAGAGTAGGGTAAGTTGGCCCATGGGAGGTCAGCAGGGGAGGGCTATTGGGCTGGCCCCAGGGAGGAGGTGGTGGAATCTGTGGGAACCCCTGCCTCTTGGGAGCTGGGGTGGCCTCAGGTTGGTCAGGACCCCCGTCCACCCACACCTGCTCCCTGTTTCCCCAGTATCGAGATTGACCAGAAGCTGCAGGAGATCATGAAGCAGACAGGCTACCTGACTATTGGGGGCCAGGTACCACCCTTCCCCCAGCCTCCAGAGGGTGGATAGAACACAGCGGGGCTATGTCTGTGTGGTGGGGCAAAGGCTAGGCAGACACCCAGCCCTGACTCTTCTCAACAGCGCTACCAGGCAGAAATTAATGACCTGGAGAACTTGGGGGAGATAGGCAGTGGCACCTGTGGCCAGGTATGGAAGATGCGCTTCCGGAAGACGGGCCACATCATTGCTGTCAAGGTGAGTCCCGACCCCGCCCAAGTAAGCCCCACGCCCCTGAGCTCTGGTGATTTGAATCTCACCACAACCTCACCATCCTGTGCAGCAAATGCGACGCTCGGGGAACAAGGAAGAGAACAAGCGGATCCTCATGGACCTGGACGTGGTACTCAAGAGCCATGACTGCCCCTACATTGTACAGTGCTTCGGGACCTTCATCACCAATGTGAGCCTGGCTGCCTGGCCCTCCTTGTCTCCCCACTTCCTTGAGTCTCCCTTACCACTCTGAGCATGCCGCCGAGCCCTTGTCCTCTTCCCCTGATTGGGGTGGGCAGGAGGGTACGGCTGCCCCAAAGCCACGCCTGCTGCTCCTGCAGACAGATGTCTTCATTGCCATGGAACTCATGGGCACCTGTGCCGAGAAGCTAAAGAAGCGGATGCAGGGCCCCATCCCTGAGCGTATCCTGGGCAAGATGACGGTAGCGGTGAGTGGCCAGGCGGGGGCTGAGACGAGCTGTGTGGCCCGCCCCCTGCCCCGTTCCCTACTCAGTCACAGTGCCCTCCCCTTTCCCCGAAGATTGTGAAGGCGCTCTACTACCTGAAAGAGAAGCACGGTGTGATCCACCGGGACGTCAAGCCTTCCAACATCCTGTTGGACGAGCGGGGCCAGATCAAGCTCTGCGACTTCGGCATCAGTGGCCGCCTTGTTGACTCCAAGGCCAAAACGCGGAGCGCTGGCTGTGCTGCCTACATGGCAGTAAGTGGAGGCCCAGCGGGCAGGCGGCCTCGGGGCCTGGGCGGTGTACCTGCCCCTGCCACAGGGGTTCATTCTCCCCTTTCCCTGTCTACTTTCCCTCACATCTTCCCTACAGCCTGAGCGCATTGATCCCCCGGATCCCACCAAGCCAGACTATGACATCCGGGCTGACGTGTGGAGCCTGGGCATCTCCCTGGTGAGTGGGGGGCCCTTCCTTCCAAGAACTGGGCTGACCCATTCTTGGGGTATGGGAGGGCAGGCATCCATCCTTGGGCAATCCAGCCCTCCATCTCTCCTCAGGTGGAGCTGGCGACAGGACAGTTTCCCTACAAGAACTGTAAGACGGATTTTGAGGTCCTCACCAAGGTCCTGCAGGAGGAGCCCCCGCTCCTGCCCAGCCACATGGGCTTCTCGGGGGACTTCCAGTCCTTCGTCAAAGACTGGTGAGGAGCCACTACCCCAGCACTTGGCTGGGGGAGGTGGGCCGTTCAGGTGTGGCTGAGCTCAGGGCAGCAGGGGAGGTTTGGGACAGGAGGAGGATGACCAGAGGCAGGAGCTGGAGCCCTGAGAGCTGTGACAGGTTTGGACTGGGCCTGAGGGGACAGCTGACCCCAGAGCATTTGGCTGGGTGGCCTGGGCCCTCACTTCAGGAGGTTGTAAAGAGGCAGAGGTCACAGAGCTCTGAGTATTCTGCACCAACAAGTAGAATTACACAGGCAGCCACAGGCTGGCCCCTTACAGCACGGTTCAGGCCACTGGCCCAGGCTCAGTATAGGCCCCGGGTCCTCTGAGGTGTTCCAGCTGGTGGCACAGGGCTGGGGGGACACAGTAGCTCCTTCCCACAGCTTTCACAGACTCATGGCCAAGCAGTTGGAACTGCTGAGCCCATCTACAGGCCTTCACTGCCCTCACTTCTCTCTCTTCCTCTTTCTCTAGCCTTACTAAAGATCATAGGAAGAGACCAAAGTATAATAAGCTACTTGTGAGTACCTGGGGCCCCTCCCCACCCTGCCCTAGCCTCACTCCCTACCACCCACTCTTCTGGACACCCAGGGCCTGGGTGGGGCCAGCAGGGAAGCTGCCCTTTTCCTAAGCACCCTCCATGGGCCCTGCAGGAACACAGCTTCATCAAGCGCTATGAGACGCTGGAGGTGGACGTGGCATCCTGGTTCAAGGATGTCATGGCGAAGACAGAGTCACCGAGGACTAGTGGAGTCCTAAGCCAACACCACCTGCCCTTCTTCAGGTAGCTGCATGGCGGCGGCCAGCCCCACCAGGGTGGCCAGGGATGTGGCCACAGGCCCCCTCTTCCCTACCTGGCCACCCAGCTGCCCGCCAGGGGAGATCTGGGAACTGGACGGCCGCCGAGGGCTGAGGACAAAGTACGGGATGCCAACCCAACCCCGACTCTCTACCCAGCAGCCATGGACAGATGGGCCCATCAGGTCCTAGCCACTCCAGTCCTGGGTCAGCCGACTGTACGAGTACCCTACAGACACTGTGAACGGAAGACAGCAGGCCGCGAGCAACTCGCTATTTATTCAGTCGTAACTTCTGGGCTGGGGTGGCCACTATGGGCCAGGAGAGAGTCACCCATCCTGCATTCTCCCACACTTGCCCCATGCTGTCCCTTCTGCCTTGGGTGGTACACATGCTCCCTGTCTCCATCTTCCTCTGTCACCTCCCTGATGCTTCTGGTTTCCCCCATCTCCTTTCCTGCCTCTGCCTCTCTCCTGGCCCACGCCCAGGTTCTGCCACCCACAACGGGACCCCTTGGTCCACTTAAGTCTGTGGCAAGCAATGAGTCCCTTGGCTGGCATCCTCATCCCAAGAAGGCGGGCTGGGCATTGTGACTGCAGCTGACCCAGGGTGTGCACACACGCACTCATGTTCGTTCTCTCTCTCTCTCTCTCTCTCTCTCTCTCTCTCTCTCTCTCTCTCTCCCCTCCTTCTTCTCCTCCCCCAACCCCCCACCTCTCTTCCTCTCTCCCTCTCTTCCTCTCTTCTCTCTCTTTCTCTCTGATCTCAGGGGGTCCTTTTTGGAGTTTATTGTATTTTATTGTACTTGGTGGGGTGTTGGGGATGGGGGAGGAAGAAGAGCTCGTTCTCATGGGGTTTGTCGGTACCTTCAGAAACTTTTACCAAAGTCATGTTTAGCTGCTTGTGGTATAGCCCACAACCTGCCCTGGGCACTGGAGGGCTGGGTCTCCACTGCCCTTGTCAGCCTAACCTGGGAGACTAGTCCCAAAAGTGGGTGCTGAGGCAGGGGCTTCTCCCTTGGGGCTAGGGATTGGCCACAGCTGGGGATGAGTTGAGGACCTCAGGTAGTTCAGAGGGAGCCCACGGGGCTGTGGCCACCCAGAGTGGCCTTCAGGGAAGGTGGGTGTGGAGCATGGTGAGAGGCAGTAAATGCTGGTGTGGCAGGGAGGAGGGAGTGAGTGACAGAAGTGGGGGCCAAGGGCCCAGGGAGGCAGGGATGGAGGGTGCAGTGAATCGATGTCGGGGTTCAAGGATGTGTGTTAGGGACAGAGGTGGGGCAGGCCAAGGGCTGGGTGTGTGAAGGCATCACTGCCCTTACAGTGCCCCTGAGTGCCCCTCAACTCCCCCAGAGCTGGCTAGTCCCCTGGCCCACCTTGAAGTTGGGCCATGGGGCCCCCTACACCCAGCCCTCTGCCACAGAGCAGCAGGGGGGTGTTTCCTTTTTTGTTGGTGATGCATGCAAATCAGTGGACGAAACACACACACATGCACACGCTCACACACACAAACCAACCAACACCAAAGGTGAGGAGCCTCCCTTGATGTAGCTGGGGCAATCTGGACTTGGCATAGGAATCACTGTAACTTCTCCACCCTGTTGACTCTTAAGTAGTCACAAAAGGGTGCATGTTTCAAAGTACTCTGTGTCTTCTCTGCCCCCTGACAGGAGAGGGGATGGCCACCTCTCACCCAAGTCCCCTTTGTAAGGGGTTGGGGCAGGTTAGGGGCCAAGAGACCTGGCTCCACACTCGGGGTCCCAGCTATGGGGCTTTAGCCTGTAACCAGAAGGTTGGTTGAGTGGCTGGTTTGGGCCAGCAGAGGCCAAAGGCCAGCTGCCCAGATTTATTTTTATTTAACTTGTTTCGCGAGTGTGTGTCCACCTGCCCCTCCCCTTCAGTGTTAAGGGGGAGTCGGGTCCACCCCCCACCCCCACCCCCCCATCTGTCTCCTGTCTCCTCCCTCTGTCTCTAGTCACCAGCCATCCTTCTGGACCAGGCAGAGGGCTGAGCAGGCAGGCAAGAGCCTGGGGCAACCTGGCCCAGCCCACGACCCCTTCTCAGGCTGCCATTATTGCCCCTTCCCTTTTTAAAGTAAACACCCTTGTTTGTAAATCTTAGACGCTTGAGAATAAAACCCTTCCCTTCCATTGGGTCTGTGACCTCAGCCTCCTGGGCAAGATGTAGCATGAGATGTGGAAAGGGTCTCTAAAGTCTGACCTTGGGGTTGGGGTGGGGCTGGGGAGTGGTGCCGGACTTGTGGGTGAGGTCTGTACATCAAAAGGGAAACTGAGGCAGGGTTGGGGCTTGTTAAGATGGGCTTTGTAGTGGATTGCCCAATATGAACCAGGCAGTAGAGAGGGACACCTGACCCCCCAGTAGCCGCAAGTCGTGCTGGAGAAGAGCTTTTAATTCCTAGCAGGCCTTGGGTGAGGGCTCTGGTGTCAGCCCCTCAGGCTGCCGCCCCCACTCTGCCTGGAGAGTGGCTGCTCAGCCAAGGACGGCTGCCTGCCTACCTGCTGGCTCTGGGTGCTTCCCGGGCTGGGCCTCTGCCTCTAACCCCCACGTACTCAGCACAGCCAGTCCAGTATGCTGGGTGTCATGCTCCTGCTGCTGCTCCTGCTCCGGGGAGTCTCCAGCTTGCCCAGCAGGCCACCTGGTATGTAGAGGCTGACACACGTGCCTTCATGCTCCTGTTCCTGTGCCCCCCTGTCTCCAACTCCCATGTACCTCGTGTGGGAAGGGGTGGGTGGGCAGTGGGGTATGTCCCTGCCCCCCACTTCCAGGTTCTCTGGGATCCCCAACTTCTTCAAAGTCCCCAGCAGTCACAGTGAGGCCAAAGACTGGGGAAGGGGGGTGCAGCCTGTGCAAATGCTTTTAGGGAATATGTGTGGGGTAGGGTGGTAAGCCTGAATGTCTGAGAGACAAGGGCCCGCCGAGAGCCTCCTGAAGGCAGACACCTGTCTGTCCGAGTGCGCACCGCATGCATGGGCCATCATGGATTATGAGACCTACTGGCACTCTAGCGTCTCTCTACCGTTTGCTGCTGCTTCCCTGAGCCTGGAAGTGAGGAAAAAGCCCCAGAGCCTGGTGGCCTGGCCGGGCCTGGGCTGTGCCAGAAGGGCTGTGGGAGACCACCCTCCTTCCCCCTACCCGCTTGAATGACAGCACCTAGCCACCCTTAGAAAGGGAAGGGTGGAGCCAGCACACTCCCGCCCCCCAAGCAGAAGACTGCAGCCCCTGGGCCCCTCCACCCACTTTCCAGTCAGGAATTCCCTCGCTCACTGTGGGGGAGGAAATCAGGGTCCAGGAAGGGGAGTTCCTCCCCAGAGGCGCACAGCTTTGTGCCCAGCCCCAGGGGTCTCCAGGGAGGACATCACGTTGTCTCAGCTGGCGCTGAACAAAGGCGAGGAGCTGAGCGTGAGTGAATCCTCCACTGCATCCATTTTCCAAAGCGGGCTAGGAGGTTGGATAATCTGCCAGAGGGCCTAAGGCACAGTGCATCCTCCCTCTGTGCCACCCTTTCTTATCCTCCAGTGTTCTCGTTCCCAGCTGCTCCCGGTCCTTGGCTGCGCCGACCCCTTTTTAGTCTAGAGCTGTCGGATGCGGAGGATGCCTTCCAGCTCCGCACGGGGCCTCTCGAGATCCCCGCGGACAGCCGCGTGTTTGTGCAGGTGTGGACTGCAGCCTGCCAGGGCGGAGGGCGGGCAGGTGGGGGCAGCCCATCCTGGCTGCAACACTTCACCCCTTACACACTCCCCTTCCAGGCGGCTTTGGCCCGTCCCTCCCCGCGCTGGGGCCTGGTCCTGCACCGCTGCTGGGTGACACCATCCTCGCGTCCGGCCCCGGCGCCCGCCCTGGCGCTGCTGCGCGGAGGCTGCCCTGCCGATTCCTCGGTCACCTTCCCACCGCCGAGCCCCCACGCCGCCCGCTTCAGCTTCCGTCTGCGCCCCGTCTTCAACGCCTCTGTGCAGTTCTTGCACTGCCAGCTGAGCCGCCGTCGCTGCCTCCGGGGAGCCCACCAGACTTCTGCGCCTCTGACGCTGTCACCCCAGTCGCTGGTGCGCCGGCGCAGGGCAGGGAGTCTGGGCTCCTAGGGCCGATCAGGGGCTGGGCAGGAGCACTTCCAGAATCTGAATAAGGAGCGCCTAGAGATTTAGGAATCTTGGGGTCAGGATGATTTGGAGCCTGGGGCACGCGTCCCCTGGAGCTGGGTTTAGGCACAGGGTCTCAGGCTGGAGGCTGGGCGCAAGGTGCTCCAGGGGCCCGTGGGGCTCTACATAAGGGTTCCTCAGGGGACAGGGAACACTGCATTCCCTCATGGACAGGGCACCCAGATCCCCTTGGGCTGGGCTTTGAGGTCCCTCCAGGGCTGGGTGGTTGGATGAAGAAAGCTACCAAGGGGTCAAATTTCTGGATATCTAAGGTTGAACTTCACAGATTAGGTGCTCAGAGAGCCGGGTCATGTGACTTGAGGGACTGAAGTTCGGAGTCTTCAGAAGCTGAGGGCTGACTGCTTGTATATCTTATGGGTTAGGCTCAGGGACCCCCAAGGGGCCGGATTTTCAGGGGTCTAGTGGTAGGGCTCCTGGTTGTAAAGACTGCTGTATATTTAGATCTTTTGGGAGCCCTGGGGACCAGCCCCTGGATCCCCGGGCCCTCATGTCCCCATAACCGTCCCTTCCGTTCCCTCTCTCCAGTGTCTACCTCAGGATGAGGCATGCGCCGGCGCTGGCAGTGGTAGCGGCGAGAGTCTGGGTGCTAACGGCTCCCACCTGCACACGCTGACTCGGCCCATCGTGGTCACAATTCCACGGCTACCTCTCAGTGAGTGGCAGTCCTCTGCGGGGGTCCCTGGGGCCAGGGACCTGGGACGGGGAGGGCCTCTGGGGCACGGGCCCAGTCTCAGCGTTGTACTCCCCACAGGGCCACCTAAGGACATCCTCAGCAGAGCCTTACGCCCGGAGCCTCCAGCGCCCACCTCAGTGGCCCTGGATCCCGCACCAGTGGTGGCACTGGTGGTGGCCGCCTTCTTTTTGGGCGCCGCACTGGCTGCCGGGCTCGGCCTCGTGTGCGTGCACTCAGGTACCAACCTCGGCCAACCGAGACCTTTGCTGGGTCCCCAGCCTATTCCCGCACTTCGGGACCAGGGGTCACCGCAATCACAGCCGGCCGGGGCTGATGGTCCCTAGATCTGCTCCGTTATGCCCACAGCAGACCCCAGGGGTCGCCCCTGCACCAGGCCAGCGCTCAGCAACCCCTACTGCTCCACAGCCTGCCTCTCTCTTCCAACGCCGCCCCTCCTGGCCCACCCCGAGAGCCTCGCCTAGCGACCCCCAACCTAGAAGACCCCAGTGAGTCAGGTGTGTGTGTGTGTGTGTATAGGTGTAACGTGGGACCCATAAAACTGGAGAAGGGAGGTGATGATAATGACTTCATAGCACTTCCTATGTGCCAAGCAGCGCTCTAAATATTTTACATATATCGCTTCTCGGTCTTATGGCTAATATCGTGTCTAAATATTTCACATATATTAACTAATTTAATCCTCATAGAAACCTTCAGGTAGATACTATTATAACCCCTATTTTAGAGATGAGAAAAAGGAGGCACTCTCTGAAGTTAAGTAATTTACCAAAGGTCACAAAATTTGGTGGAGCTGGGATTTGAAATCAGACAGTGGGTCACCCGTGGTGGACTGCGGGCTGTGTCGGACGGCACTAGGCGAGAATTTGGGATTTGGACCTAGCATCCCCACCCTCGTGTGGAGACTGATGGGGGAGGCCAAGGATCAGCTGAGGAGATAGCCTGCGCAGCCTGAGTCGCCTCTTCTAGGAACAGCGTGCCCCCAGCAAGGTCAAGAGACACACTAGGCAGCCTTTCATTAGACTTCGGATCCCACCGAACCACAAACCACGATCACTGCGCCCAACCCTCCTTACTTCTCGCACCGGGGCTCAAAATAAACATCTGGTCTGATCTGAGTACTGAAATATATCTGTGCGCGGAGTTCGGGGTGGAGGCAGGAAGCGGAGGCTTGGCATCAGGGCTGGGAGGATTCCAGCTTGGAGGCGGGGCTCGTAGGTCCTTTCGCTAAAGTTCAGATAGGGGGTGGGAGACCCAAGGGGGTTTTGTCCTAAACAGAAAGGGGCACCCGACCCCACTTGTGTCTTTTTAGAAAGAGGGGGAAGCGGGGGAGAAACACCAGTGTGACTGAGAGAAACATCTATCAGTTGTCTCTCGCAAGATCAGGGCGACAGTGCCACAGAACCCGTGGGCAGCTCCAACTGAAACAGAACCCATGGGCTGTTTAGTCAGGGGCCGGATTGCCCGCCGCCAGAATTATAACTCAATACCAGAGTTTAGTGAAAAGAAAAAGAATTATTTAATAGTTATATAGATTTAGATTTGCGAATTTCTGCCGTTAAGTCTTATGATCCTTAAAGCACCCACAAACACATATCCTTGCCTCCCCCTACCAAACCAGGCGAGTTTTAGAAAAGTTAGAGATACCGTTTCCCTACTTCCTAGACACAGTCCAGCTTTACCAGTAGCTGCCAATCATTCAATTCTGATTGGGGAGGCTTTGTCTGTGTTAAGGTGCTCGCCAGCTTTTAATACAAAAACCTCGTGGATTCTCAGCCTCCTTGTAAACTGCGTGTAGTTTTTCCTTCTTTGTAATCTGCACGGATTGGCTGGTTTGGCTCAGTGGATTGAGCGTCGGCCTGCGAGCTAAGTGTCGCTGGTTTGATCTTCCAGTCAGGGCACATCAGAGAAGGAAAACTCTGATTCCAAAAAACCTCCGCTGCCTTGCGGCATACCTCTTCAGGGGAAAGGCTAAGGGCGTAAACCCCGACAGAAAATCCGGAGCCGGAGTCCCTAAGGAGGTTTGACGTTGTAGTCAACACCGGCAACTCCTGCGGCGCACCTGAAGCCAAGCTGTATTGACTCCGTCTTTCCCTTGGATCCTTCAGCTGCGAAGAGATGGGGGGTCTGCTGCATGGGCAACAGCAGACCCTCCATATCACCCTGCCCAGGCTCTGTAGCTTCAGCTTCACTGGAGAGGACACTCCAGCGTCATCGCAAGATGTCGATTTAACACGGGAGGAGACAGATACCGTGTCACTCCCGAGTCGGACTGCACAGCCATTCTCGGCGGTGCAGAGACTCTTAAGAAGCTACACCATCGTCTCTCGAGACGGACGGCTGCCGACGACGAATCTGCATGGAGAACCTTTCAAAAACGCATGATCAGTCCCCAGTTGTGACCATTCACCGAACCTCACGCAGGTTCTGTGTGCTCTTTCCATACCATTCCCTGGTCCAAGGCCCCTCCCATCTCCTTGTGGCCCCAGAAACATCCAAGCCATTTGTGTAACAAAGACACCAGCCACCAGCCTCAGACATGTGAAGACATCCTAAAAGCTGCTTCCTTCTCCCCATCCCCCAGCCGCAAGCTCTGGGGGGTTTTGGACACCCCTGTTTTGTAACAACAGCACCTGCAACTGCATGTGCCCTGACTGGAACCGAACTGGAGACCTTCCCACTCGCAGGCCAGCGCTTAATCCACTGAGCCACACCAGCCAGAGCCCACGAGGTTAAGTTTAAGTAAACCCTGCTCCCTTTCTCAGTCCCAGCACCAGACCACCAGCCTCTGTTCCAGTCTCCTCTCAGGTTAGTGTAGAGTTCCTTAAATCCCTCCTGTCTGAGCTCCTCCCTTCCCTGATCATTGACAAGACCTAGACAACTTGCCCCATTTTACAGAAACTGAAGCTGGATACAGCTAAATCACTTGCTCAAGGTTCCCAGGGATGGGCGGCCCCACAGCCCAGGCTCTTGGCTACGACTGGACAGTTGCCCTTCCTGCCACGACCCACTCCTCTTCGAGAAGCAGGCAAAACACTCTAGGAGTTTCACAAGACTTAGTCCAGAAATGGAGAGAAGGCACCAGACCCATGATTTGAGCTACAGTTTACAAATGAAATAAAATGTGGGCGGGAGGGGGGGGGTCACGTTCGTTCCCGCCAATTGGGATGACAGCCTCTCCACCATTTCCTAACCACGCGGCTCACTCTATCTCGCAGTTCAGAGCTACACCCCAGTCTGCTTCCGCTTCCGCTTCCGCTTGGTGCATTCTGGCCCCAGCGGCCCCCGTAACTCCGCCCTCCAGGGAAGCGGGCCTGGAACGCCAACTCAGCCCTCACCAGGATGAAACCCCCACAGCGGCGGCGAGTTCCCCCGGCGCGCTATCTGGGCGAGGTAACCGGCACTGTGGTCTGGAGCGCCCGGGAGAAGCGACAGCTGCTCCGACTACTACAGACGCGGCGTGGCCAGCCGGAGCCGGACGCCGCCAAGCTGGCCAGGGAGCTGCCGGGCCGGAGCGAGGCCGAGGTGAGTGGGTTCCGGAAAGAGTGAGGCTGGAGGCGGGCCTAAAATGTGTTTGGCACGCGCCCCGAGAGCAGGGCTAGCGGCGGGGTGTGTGGGCGGGGCATAGGCGAGGCGGAGGGGCGGGGCTAACTCGGAGTTGGACTGAGAGGAGGCCCAGACGGGGCGGACGTGCAGACCGAGTGTGTGGCGCTGTGACACTAGGCGGGAATGAGAATCAGGAAATGGGGTGGAGTGGACGAGCGCGGAGGTGAATAGGGTCGTACTTAGCATGCGGACGGGCCCTAGCTGCGGGGAGCAGCCAGATGGGCCTGGACCTTACATTTTTCTTAGGTCACATCTGGGCCTTGGCCCCACACCCTGGGCAGTCTCTGTGACCCTTAACGTGGGGCTTGAAGGAAGCAAGGAGCAGTGGCCAGCTGTGGAGCAGGGAGTGGTTTTTGGTGTCTGTGCCCCAACCCAGGGTTTATTGAACCCCATTCGAGCCCTTTATCTCTCTTCCCTAGATTCGGGATTTCCTCCAGCAGCTTAAGGGCCGTGTGGCCCGGGAAGCCATTCAGAGGGTGCGTTCAGATGGCCCAAAGGGTCAAAGGCACCTGGAAACACAGATCCCGGCCCCCATCGAGGTGAGTTAGGGCAAGGCTCCTCCTGGGGCCAGCACCTGGAAGATGGGGTGGGAGTTGGGAGGATAAACTGATCAGGTGACCCTCAGGAGGAGCAAGGCTTGGGGGACTCCTGAGAGTTGATCCCTAGGCTGACCATGTGCTTTTTGGTTGCCCTACCCAGGTATGGATGGATTTGGCTGAGAAGATAACAGGCCCACTGGAGGAAACCCTGACTGTGGCTTTCTCACAGGTACAGCGGTCCCCTAGGCAGGCCAGGGATGTTCCTGTGGACAGGGTCATTCCTGAGTCCAAATTAGGTGGATCTGAGTCCTGGGCCCTTCCTCTTACCAGTCCTGTGACTGGCCAGTCATTAGACACCCTGAGCCTCAGTATCCCCCATACTGAGGCCATTTCCTTGGGTGAGCAGGTAGAGGTGGAGGGTTCAGCACGGCTTGCAGGGCAGGAGAGTGGCTGAAGGGAGGACTTCTGCCTTTCCCTTCCTGCCAGGTGCTCACTATCGCAGCTGTGGAGCCCACCAGCCTCCTGCAGTCCAAGCCCTCCAAGCCCACGCAGGCACATGAGAAACTGCTGCTTCTCAATGCCCCTGGTGGGCAGGAAAACCGGAGCCCTAAGGCTCCTGGCCATGCCCGTGAGGCACCTTCTGAATTCCCAACTGGCCTCTCTGCTGAGGGAGACCTTGAAGTGGACTTCGAGAAGATCTACAAGTACTTGTCATCTATCTCCCGCAGCAGCCAGGGCCCTGAGCTTTCTGCAGCTGGTAAGAATTGGGGGTGGGGGCTGTGGGGCGGGGTCTCAGGCAACAAGCCCTGCTCTCCTCTTACGCCTCCGCTCTCCATCCACCACCAGAGTCAGCTGTAGTCCTTGACCTGCTCATGGCACTTCCAGAAGAGCTGCCTCACCTGCCCTGTGCGGCCCTGATTGAGCATATGATGGATACATACCTGCATCTGATGGCCCCATCTGACCCCAGCAGTAGGAGCTTTGGACCAGGGGCTGAGGACTGTGGGACTGGCTCTAGGGGGCAAGAGGAGGCCAGCCAGGCCATCCCCCAGGCCCCTGAGAACGCCAGGCCTGATGAACCACAGTCTACCTGGCAAGTAGCTGGGGTCTGCCCCCTGAACCCATTCTCGGTGCCTCTGGAGCTTCTGGGCCAGGCAGCCACCCCTGCGAAGTGAGGGGCCCAGCAGGGAGAGGACACACCAGACATCTGTGAGCCCCTGGCCCTTGATTCTGCTTAGTCTGGCACTGGGTATGCATGAGGATTTGGTTGTGGTAGAAAAATCCCTGACTCGGTGTGCAGTACCAAGTGGCCTTTAAAGTGCTCCATACAGCAGGGATCTTAGAAATGGAAGCCCAGTGGTACAGAAGCTCAGCCACAGAACTGAGGTGGGGGGCAACCAGATGGCTGGGCTAAAGCCACCATCAAATGTTCCTCTCCCCCACTGGCCCCTCCTGCCTGTCTGAATCCTGTGGCCTATGTCCTATAACTCAGGGGTCCCCAACTCCTGGGCCGCGGGCTGCTATTGGTCCGTGGCCTCTTCGGAAGCAGGCTGCACAGCAGAAAGTGACAGGGAGGAGGGGTGAGCAAGTGAAGCTTTACTCACATTAGCATTACTCTCTGAGCTCCACCTCCTGTCTTCCCACCGCCTCCACCATCTGTGGAAAAATTGTCTTCCATGAAACCAGTCCCTGGTGCCAAAAAGGTTGGGGACCATTGCTATAACTGAATAAAGTTGTCCATCTGTCGTGCTTTTTTTTTTTTTTTTGTGACTTTAAGGTGGCAGTGGGGGCTCAAAGTGCAGAGGGAGATGCCAGAGGTAGGAGAGGCAGAGCTCAGGGACCAACCAAGGGAAGCATGCCAGGGAGGAGGGTGTGGTCACGAAAGGCTACCACTGCCATGTCTTCTCTAAAGCTGCTTGGAGTGACGTCAGTTTGGCTATGAGGGGACTCTTGGTGATGTGTGCAGGGTCAAAGCTAACCTGAGCCCTACAGGTGTGAGGGAGAGCTTTTCTGAACAGAGTGACCTTACATTATACAGAGAGAAGGGCAACACCAGCAGAGTGAGGGTGTTAGGCGAAATGATTCTCTGTACTTAACAAAACCATCACTAGGGCCACCAGTTCACCCCAGGAGGGTGGTGGGTCCTATATCACCTGAAAGGAATGTTCCTGCATAGAGAAGTAGGCCTGTTGCCACTTGGTTATTTATATCACACCTTCCTTCCCCTTTTGGTGTGAAGCCACTTCTGTCTCTACCTTCCTTTAGTGAACTTGATATGCTGGTTTCCCAACAGGGTAGCCAGGAGCCAAGCCCAAGGCTTGTGGGCCTGAGGGTTAGGGATGGGCTGTCTCATGTTGCAGGTTAGAAAGAGGGTCCCTAAAGTAGACTTGGGGAAGCAAGGGGAGGAGGAAGAGGAGTAGAAGTGGGTAGAGGAGGGAGCTGGAGTCCCAGCTGCTGTCAAAGTCCCCGAATTCTTGGAGGTGCTATTAGGTTTTCTTGAAAGGGGTCCTCCTGCCACCATCCCCTGAGGGTGTGAGTTCAGAGGCAGGTTGGGGAAGGCAGGCAGGAACCAGGTGTCCTCAATCCGAATGGCATTCCCCCAGGCCTACCTAGTTTCTGAGAGCCTGTGCATTCACTCAGCCTTCCTTTTATAGAAACCCTCACTGCTCACCACACACGCACACAGCTCCCCCAAGATTGCACAACACGGGCTGTGGAGTGGAGCCAGCCCACTCTGTGATCACACCCGCCCCCACCAGACCTATGGGTATCCCACGTGCGTGCGATGATGGTGGGAAGAAGGGAGCAGGCAGGGTCAGAGGGGTGTGGTCATCACAGCAGGAGGCCATGTCAGTTCTTGGAGTCCACCTGCAGGGCTGGCTGAGGGTCCCTAACCCCAACTCCCCACTCAGCTAAGTCAGTCTCACAGCCCCCATTGTCCCCCAGGTCAAGGGAAAGAAGAAGATGTCTTGGTTGCTTGGAGCTGGGGGAAGTGAGGTGGTAACACGTTGGTCCCCCCCCGAAGTGTGGGTCTGGGTGTCTTCGCAGTACTGGGCAGAAAGGTGTCAGCTCAGTTCGCTCAAGTACACGCTCAACAATAGCTTTTATTATCACCGTCAGCTATGAGGCAGGGAGGAGTGAGAAGGCGTGTGGGGAGCACATAGGAACGGTGTGGGAGGAGAAATCAGGAGGAGGTGGCAAGATTGCCAGTGACTAGTCTACGGGGTGGTGATGAAGGAAGGGCGTGCTGATCTGGACGGGGTCCTGGGCTGGGGGCAGGAGTGAGCCTGCCCGTGCTTTTCCCCCACGAGAGGTGCCACACATCCTGGACGCAGCAGCCATTGTCGCTCTTCATGCTGTCCCAGGGCAGGCTGCACAGGGCATTTTGGTGTGCAGCATCCACCCCGTGGGTGCAGGAGGGAGCCCAAGGAGGGGTTCAACACTGAGTGGGGATGGAGTAGTGGGGATGGCCAGTTGACAGGAGAAGCAGGAGACGGAGTCCCCGCATCCAGGAACGGACATAATACTCATGCTGGCGCAGGACAATAGCAGAACCGTCTACACATTGCGGGCTTGGTTAAATTTGGGGGCGAGGACAGGGAGGGATAAAGGCACGAAATGGGGCTCGGGCTTGCCCGGGAGGGATGATGGGAGAGGCCTGAGGATGGGAGGGGGTCTGTGCGGGAGGGGCTGGATCTCTCACGCTCTACCCTTGGGCTGAGCCCTGGGGTGGGATACTCAGGGCGCCCGTCGAGTGGAGGGGCACCCGGGGATGCCACGGCTCAGACCAGTGCGTAGTCGAACTGGCCACGCTCGAGCGCCTCCTTGTGGTCAGTCCAGGACGAGGCGGGCATGCGGCTGTAGGGGTCGAGTAGGATGCGCACGCAGCGCACCATCAGCAGCACCAGCACCACGAGCAGGCAGAGAACGAAGGCGAACACCGTGCGCTGCTCCGCGTCCAGGCCCGCGCCCGCAGGGGGCCCCGTCGACGGCGGCAACGGCTCGGGGGACAGCGTCCAGGTTGTGCTCATGGCTCACATCGCCGCGGGCCCTGTGGACGAGGGGTCGGCCCGGGGCGTGCGGATGAGGCTCTGCCTTCCCACGTCGCCCCCGACCTTGCCGGTCCCCCCTCTCCCGTCTCCGGGCAACGCCCATGCTCCGCTGGTAGACACACTGCGACCGCTACGCGGGGACCCAACTCCGCGCAGAAGGGGGCGCTGAGAGCAGGGAGATGGAACCCAACCCGGCCGGCCAGCACACAACAGGTGTGACCGTGCGGCGTGGGTGCGCGGTGGGGTCCGGCCCCGTCCCCCGCCCTCTGTATTTGTTCTCGGCGTCGCGGGGACCCCTTCCCCCACCATCCCCTCAGTTCCCCTCACCCTGGCCTCGACTGCGACAGGGACGCAGCGCCCGGCAGCCACGCTCTCCTCCGGGACCCACGCCGCTCCGCTCTCGCCCTCTCCTTGGCGGTGGTGACAGCAGTGCAGGCGGCCCGCACTCAGCCCACCCCGCTCGCCCCTGGAAGCAGCATAGATCTAGGCGGGCGAGGCTCGTGAGGTTCGCTAGCCGGCCGCGCGGCTGTTTCCATAGCAACGAGGGCGTGGCTGTGCGGGAAGGGGGCGGAGGCTGCGACAGTAGCGTACTCGGCAGGGACCCTGCCCCGTTCTCCAGATCACTGTGCTCAGGCCCTGCAGACCTGCAGGCGCGTAGGACCCCACCCTCCCCACCCCCACACAACACCCCAAATAAGTCCACCCACTTCTTAGTTCCTGCACCCCATCTTCACGATGGAGCCTTCACCCAGACTCCGTTTGGGGAACCCCGTTGCCACCCTCAGCACCACTGATGGGTGCTCAAGCCCCTTCCACCCCTTGGACCCTAACCCTCAGAGATTCCACCCCGGCCAGGTCACAGAAAACCTCCCTAGCTTTTCTTGTCACTGGTCTCCTTTCTCCCAGAGGGGTACAGGACCCTGAGCAGACAAGGCGCCCTTCTAGGTCCAGTTCCTTCCCTGACTTGGCCCACTCAGCCACCCCCGTGACAGACTCCTCGGATCATCCAAGTTGCTTTATGTGCTTTGGTGTTTTATTATCACTTCCAAATCTCAGGCATACATACAGGATAATAAGGGCACTATTTTTTTTTTAAAACAGAGCTAAAACGGCTGGCTGATGTGGCCAGCGGGCCCCACCACCTCATCTCCAGAGACGTCTTGGCCTCTTGGCACTGTCTCACCTGTGTGCCTTGGTGACTTGCCTGCCAGCAGCCCCTGAGCAGCACTGTAGGGAGCAGCCCTCCACAGTCCCTGGCCCTTCCCCATCCGGCTGGTTCTGCAGCCACCATGGCGGAGAGTGGACCAAGCCGACAGCCTTGCGCCCAGAGGTCCACTGCCACAGGTGGACATCAGTCCCACTCTGTGCAGCTGCCCTGTGATGACACAGGCCAGAGCCCCCGTCAAGGCTGCCAGGCTCAGAGGACTTGCTCTGTGCTGGAAGCAGAGATGTCCAGGAGCCGCCAGGCCGCATATGGGTTGAGCTCCTCCTGGTCGCGGCACAGGGCCCACACGTACAGCATGCGCAGCACCTTGTCCTGCAAGGGTGGGGATGGGTATGGGCCTGGGGGCAGAGAGGTACAGCAGGGTGAAGCTGCCAGGGTGGTGTCGGGCTGTCAACCTGGGCCTGGGGTCCAGAGCAGAGGCTCAGACTTCTGCTTTGGTTAAGCTGGACAGGTCAGCCGCCTTCTGACCTCCAGCAGGCGTAACACAGACCCTGGGACTTCCCCACCCAGCTGGTCCTGGGCTGACCGCCTGCCCCGTCCAGCTCTCTCCCTCACTTACAGGGTCGCCCTCGACCACCTCGCCTTTGGGGTTCTTGATCACCATCACCAGCTGTGCGTGGAAGGTGACGATCAGCACGGGCCCCTGCTCCATCATTTTGCCCATGGCCAACTGTGGGGGGAGTCAACAGGGTGGGTGGGCCTCACTGAACAGTCCCCTGCTACTCCCCTTGATGTGGAGACCCCTGCTTCCAGGGATGCTGCCCGGAGGAGACCCCAGCACCCACCCTGGAGGAACCGAGGAGCCATTCCAACCAGCCCCCCACAGTTGCCACCTCCTGCTGGTCAGCTTCCGTGTAGGGATTTCCTAGGAGGCTGTTCCCTGCTCAAGTCCAGGCCCTCCACTACAAGATGGAGTCTGAACTGCTGAGAACCTATGTGGGCTCCCAACACCTGGGAAGCCTTGGTCCCCAGAATGGGACCACTTGGGGCCTCAGAACTTCAGAATGGGGCACCAGACACACTGGTGGGGGAGGGAAAGCTGGCACTGGCCTGCCTTCAGCCCCGAACAGGGAGGAAATCGGGGTGACTGTGGCAGAGCAAACTGTCAACAGCCTGAGCCATCCTCCCAAAACCCCGTCCATCCCAGTGAAGGTGCAGACACGCAGGCACACCACCACCCTGGGGAACCCCTGGGGACCCTATCACTTGCCTAAGACTATTCCAACCATAGGGCTATGGAAACTTCACTGCAATGGGCCTTGACGTCATTTAATCCAAGTGCCCACCTGTGCTGGAACTCCTCCAGGAATGGGGAGCTCACTCCTCATCAGTTCACCATCGCAGCCCCAGGGTCCACCCAGCCCACCCAGGAAGAGTTACTTACATCGACATTGTCAATGTCCAAGATACGGGAGTGGAACTGGAGGCCCAGCGCCTTGGCCTGCTGGATCGGGTGGGCCAGCTGGCTGTAGGTCTGCAACAAGAGGCCAACATGCCCATCTGAGGACCACTCAAGCCCAGGCCACACTGTGGCACCATGCCACAGGAGAGGGCTGGTGCACCCGCCATGCCTGCCTGCCCACCCTGGGCCGGTGCCGGCGTCCTGGGACACTCTTCCTGCAGGCAGCTCACCGGCGGAGTTTCCTGGTTTCAGCTCTTGCACCTTCCAGAAATGGGCCTGGTGCGTGGTGCGCTACGCCAGGAGCATGGGTCCAAGCACAGAGGCGGGGGCCACCCGTTTGCTGGCCCAGTCACATACTTCCTTCTCTTTATAAAGATGGCACATGTCAGGACTACCGAACGAGAGTGGCATTAATCAGCGAAGCAGGTAGCTCCCCTGGAAAGCCACTAGAAATGCACTTGCAGGGTGGAGTTGAGGCCTCTCTGGCTAATCTTAAATGTTCCCACATTTACCTCCCTCCAAGTCTTGGCAAAGAATCAAATGGTTTTTCTAGGATTTGCCCCAACCCATGGGTGGCTCTGAAACTAACTGCCTTCTTTTCATTGACTAGTCCCTTGTAGCTAGTTGACTGTCACATGCAGCCTGTTTTTCCTATGGGGATAGTGGTGCCCCAAAATGATACTTTCAATCCCTTCGTGCCTGTTCCCTGGACCAAAACACAGCCTCTGGGAGGTGTGCAGACTCATTATAGCTATAGGCAACCACGAAGGAAGACATTTCAATAGCATCTACTTTTATTGAAATAACTGATCCACCGAGATTAAAAAATGGTGCCCATCTTACTTCTTGTGAGGTTTCTTAAAGATAACACCTTATTTTTTAAAGATTTTATTTATTCATTTCTAGAGAGAGGGGAAAGGAAGGAGAAAGACAGGAGGAGAAAGACCAATGTGTGGTTGCCTCTCGCACACCCCCAACTGGGGACCGGGCCCACAACCCAGGCCTGTGCCCTGACTGGGAATCAAACCAGCAATTTTTCAGTTCCCAGGCTGATGCTCAATCCACTGAGCCACATCAGCCAGGGAATTAAAGGTGATATTTTTAAAAACACCTCTGTGAGCAGCTACAGTTTCAGCTGCGTTCCCAAGGGTACCAGCAGCAGCTCTCTGGCAAAAAAAATCCACCATGTCCTAAGGGCCCCAAAGTAAAAAAAAAAAACAACACAAAAAACATCTCATAACTGATGGCTGAGTTAGTTACTGCAGGGGAGTGTTTAAAAAGAAAATCTGACATCGCTGCTCTTTTAAAGTTGGTTGTGAGCTAGTACAGAGTAGGATCAGTCAAAAAAACCTCCGGGCTTCTTCATACAAAGAAATGGAAGTAGACACCCCATGAAGACACAGATCGGGGAGCAAGCAGGGTGGGGCGAAGTGGCCAGAGGAGACAGGAACCCTGAAAGGATGAGGCTATCAGTGTGCTCCTGGGGACACCTGACTAGCCTCCTCACAGCCCAGCACCGGGGGGGCCCTGGGACCCCAAGCTCTGATGCTGGGGGAGCACTGGGGCCTACTCAGGACCCATGGCTTCTCCCTGGGTGGGAAATTTATAAACATCTATTTTGATCTGTGTTTCGGAATCCTGAAGCAAGACCAGCTGATTAATTCATCTAGTGCTGTGTGTGTCCTGGAACACGGCTTGTGTGTTCACGCTGTACCCCACGAGACAGAGCCAACACTGCAACTGGCTCGGAAAAGGGAGGTTACGCAGGCCACTGGGGTCACCAAATGCTCTCTCCCCAGCACCCCTGGGCTCTGGGAAAACATCTAATGCCCCTCAGAATTACTCATTGTCCCTTCCGCCTCACCTGTGGGCCCCCAGCCCACACCCCAGGCCATCTGGCCATGGGTCTTGCTTTATGTCACTTGGGGCCACTTGAAACAGGGCAGACAGGCCATACTGAACCTCATCTCACTCAGAAGTCTCTCCCAGCATCCCTGTTCAACCCTATGAGCCTTCTTCACCAGAATCAGGACAGAGGAAGGGTCCTGATGACAAGGCAGGAGGCCCAGCCTGTCCTTTAGGCCAAGTGAAGGAGGGAAGAGCAGGCTGGAGTTTAGTCTGAAAGGACCAGCCACCTGGTCCCCAGTTAGTCCTGCAGGTTCCACTGTGACCAGTCCATGGCATGGGTGCACATAAGGGACAGAAGGATCTGTGCCCGCGAGCATGTCAGACATAAAAACCCCCTCTGACCAGGATGCCAGGTCCTGTCATGCCCTTTCCAGACCAGCCACCTGAGCAAATCTCTAAACTGTGATTTCTTTTTAGGCCTAAATAGAAAATAAAGAAAGTACTCACAGCTTCATAGCACCAGTCTTTGAGAATGTCAAGCTCTCCAGAAATCATGGCCTAAAAAAGGGAAAAACAAAAAAAAGTAAGCTTGGGCCTTCCCTCTGCAGACACCTCCCCTTCCTGCCCCGCCCGCAGGTCCTGGTTGAGGAAGGACGAGGGGCTTGAGGCAGGCTGTAGCAGAGGGGCCCCTGGGGGCAAAGCCCCTGTGTGTATGACCGTACGGTGGTCCAGGATGGCTCCCCAAGGGCCTGGTGGAAGAAGGTGGCAGCATGCCAGGCTGTCACCCTGGCAGGGACATTGAGCCAAGGAGGTGAGAAACTGCTTTCTGCCTCCCCTGGAGATGAAGCTTTGGATGGTGAGGCCCACGTGGGGATAGGAAGCCTCCTGTCAGTGAGGGCGGCCTGGACAAGGGGTGAGGGGCAGGGGGCAGAGGGGAAGTGGGAGTGCTTCCACAGGAACCTGGAGTCAGGGCTGGAACTGGGGAGCAACGGGGAGAAGCCCAGGGAGGGAAGAAGGGGGCCAGGTGACTGTGGGAAAGTATAGATAGGCTGAGTGCTAAGCTACCCTCAGCCTGGAAGAAACCGCCAAAGCTTGGGCTGGTGGTTTCAGGAATCACCCCATTCCCACCTCTGTCCAGCCCTGCCCAAAGGGACATGAACGGCCTGGGCAATCAGAGAAGGGAGAGGGGACCACATGGAGGCTGGTGGGAGGGAGGTGGCAGGCAAAGGGAACAACATTCCATAGGCTCGAGGGCTTTTCTTTTGTCCGACTAGGGGTCTCCTGAGGCTTTGGCCACGTCTTGGGGGCTTTGGTTGGGCAGAGAAAAGGTAGCTAGCTGGCTTTGGGCAGGGACTTCATGGAAGGTGCAACCTTGAGCAAGCTGCACTCTCCCCATTTCTGAGCCAAAAGGATGGGTAAGGGACCGGAAAATGGGATTCAGGATTCCCAGAGAGACCTGTGACTGAAGAGGCCCCTGCTGAAGCAGTGGCCCTGGTCCCGCCCCCTGGCCCGAGGGTCCCAGCCCTCCTCACGGCTGGCTGTTGGGCCAGCGGCCAGCCTCTCCCTGACTCATGAAAGGTGCTGGCATCTGGAAGGTAAGCACCTGAGCCCTGACACCCACGAGGGAATAGCTTCAGGCAGAGAACACGGGGGAAACAAGGGTTGGGAAGAGACTCAGTTCTAGAGGCAGGCGCACACCATAGGTCAGAGCTGCCATCACTGGGATTGGAGGTACCTCTCAGAGGCACTTCATAGACAAGGCCTGGGCATGGGGGAGCTCAGGCTCTGAAGGCTGTAGTCTCGTTTCTGCTGAGAAGACACCCACCCCTTGGCCAAACATCTCTGGAGGGGTGTTCAGTCTGGTCTTAATGTTGGTGGTGCTCCAGAGGCAGGGCAGTGAGGGCCCCAAGGACGGGCCTTCAGGGTTGGGCACCCACCTCCAGGATGTTGGGGATGATGTCATTCTCACACTGCCGCAGAAACTGCTCCTTGTCAAAGGCAGGGTCCACACGCAGGATCTCCGTGAGCACCTCCGACATCTCTGTCTTTGAGAACAAGCCCCCTGGAAGCAGCCAAGCCAGGAGTGGGTGTGGGGCGGGAAACCTACCCTACTGCTGGCTCAGGGGTGACTATGGGGCAGGACGGTCCTGAGGCCACCCACTCACCCAGCAAGTCTGTGACCTTGTCCGTCAGGGCTCGGGAGACTCGGATGAATGTGTTGTCACTCTCATCAAACTTCATCTTCATCTCGAAGAATCCTGCAGGAGATGGGCAGGGGGCAGGGCTCCTGTCTGGAAACACACCCCTCATCCGGGATTTCTGGGAGCTCCCTGTGGCCCCTGCATGACCACCCCAGACACAGGCTGGGTGAGATGACCTCTCTGAGCTTACTTTCTCAGCTGCGCACGGAGCCAGGCAGCCAACTGGCCCAGGGGCTGCAGAGCCCACTCAGCGGTGGGTCTTGGGGAGTGTGCAGACAAGGAAATACAGGCCTCTTGTGTGGTGCAGCCCTGCTCTGTCAGCACCTGGGAAGGCCCCGCCCCGGCGAAAGCAGAGGACGCCAGGACCCTGAGCAGGCTTCAGCTCTATCTGCACCAGGGTTCCTGGCCTCCCGTCCTCCCTCACAACGGAGCATCTCTCAGAATGCACAGCCACTGCACCTGGCCACCCTGCTGTGATCACTAGCTCTGGCAATGGTCAAGCTGGTGACCCAGCCCTGAGAGCCATGTCCCTGCCCAAGGGCCACTCACTGGTTAACCATGCAGAAATGAGTGGACCTCTCTGACCAGTCTCCTCCTCAGTAAAATGGGGCTCTGGCTTGTGCCCAGCACCTAAGGAGTGCTAAGTGTCATGGCCTTGCTGTCAGCCAAGTGTCGGTGACGTGAACACTCACGGTTGAACACCACATTGTTGTCCCTAAAGTCCTTCCACTGCTGGTACCACTTGGAGTCCTTGTGCAGCACGACCCCCAGGGCCTCCCTGGGAAAGACAGGGTGGCTGGTGAGCAGCAGCTGGGGGAGCCACTGGGTCCGAGCTCTGGCTGCACGGTGGGGGATGGGGGCAGCAGGACGGCCCAAGCTCAGGGGCCGAGGCCTGTTCTCGTCTCCGGCTTCCTGCCTCTTCTGTTCCCCTTCCCACCACCTGCTCTCCCTCAAATTCCCTTAAGAGTATCAGGGAACCTGAGACAGGAAACAAACTCAGTAACGGACATGGGCGGGGCTTTTGTGAGCCTGAGCCTGAAGGGGACACAGGGAGGGGAATCCAGAGCTGGCCTGATACCTACTCATTGGGCTCAAACACTTTCTCTTCCTTGAACTTCTCTCCAGCAAACTCCTTCCTTTTCCTGAGCCGTTCAGGCCTGCGGTAGGGCCCAGTCTGGCCCAGGACACTTTCGTCAATCTCCTTTTTCACCGACTCCACCCCCTGGAGGAAAGTAAAGCTCGGGGTGGGTACTAGGGACCTTCCTGAAACCCCCAGACCAGTGTCAACTGGTTTGATTGTGCCTAAAGTTATGGAGTGCCTGCTGTGAACCCCAACCTTGGGCCTGATGGCACCCTGGGGTCTTGCCTTCCCCAGATCTTTTGGTCAAGTGGCCCAGAGCAATCACCTGGCCTGGTGCAAGGCAACAACATGCCTGAGCCTTCGGGGAGATCCCAGTTCTGTCTGACTTCGCCCCCTCCCATCCAGGAACAGCAGACATACCTCCCCTGCCTCCAGATGACACTCAGATTCGAGGCCAACACGTCCCTCTCCCTGGAAACCCAACACCCTAAATTCTACCTCTGCCCCATGCTCCCTTTAGAGTGGACCCAGTCTGTGGGCCAATCCCCAAATCTCTGGAACCCATTTCCCTCCCCTTCACCCCAAGGGCAGCTGCATCAGGGCCTCCCGAGACACTCTCAGCCCTCCTGTGTGCTGCTGCCAGAGTCCAGAAAGAATGGCTGTGCCTCTTCCACACTCAATACAGGGGAACCTAATTTTACTGTGTTCACAGACACTGCTTTTTCATAATCTGAAGACCCTGCACCAGCAAAAAGATTATAACTTGCTGAGGGCTAAGAGGATGGTCAGCATTTTTTTAGCAAAGAAGTATTTTTTCTTTTTTTAGGTTTACTTACTTTTAGAGAGGAGAAGAGGGAGAAAGAGGAGAGAAACATCTATGTGTAAGAGAGATATATCGATGGTTCCCTCTTGCACACCCCAAGCTGGGGACCTGGTCTACAACCTAGGCATGTGCCCTGACTGGGAATCAAACCAGCAATCTTTTGATTCACAGGATGGAGCTCAGTGCATTGAGCCACACCCACCAGGGCTGAAGCACTTTTTAATTAAGGTATGAATATTGCGTTTTTAGACAGTGCTATTGCACACTTACAGACAGCATAGTGCAACATAACTTTTAAAAAAATCAGTACAGAAGTCTTTTTTTTTTTTTTTCACACTTATCATGCCATGAATTCACAGGGAATGGGTCCAGCAGCTCAGGCCCCTTTCCATTAGTTCTCACAAAGTGTACTTCTCTGGGTGGAGCAGGCTGATGCTTCAGTTGAACCCAGGTACCTTTCTCTTTGGCTTCCTTCCTTTTTCTGATCACTTTTCTTCACACATTTCAGATGCTATCTTGACTCTTAAGAGTGCTTAATATGTTCAATTCGTACATTAATTCTCTTGGCAAGAATTTTGCCCTGAACTTGATTACAACAATGCCCACCACGTGCTGGGTGACACGTAGACTCTTCCAGGTTTGCCATGGGAAACCCTGTGGGGCATTCCTTTTTGAACAGTGCCTATTCCCTTATGTCTACAATATCACCTTTCTTGTAGATTCGCATGTAAGTAGCCAAAGGAACAACTCCATGTTTTCTAAAAGGCCTAGAGAACATATAGCGGGTACCTTTCCTCTTTCTCTTTGTGCTAGTCATTTTGGTGAATTACTGAAAGATGGTGGTTCTGGCCAAAAAGAAGCTGCAACATTAACTTTTATGTGTACTGGGAAACCACAAAATTTCAGTGGCTGGCTTTATGGTGGTTCTTGTTTTAGTGCAATCGTCTGGAACTGAGCTGGCAGTACCTCCGAGGTCTGCCTGTACCCTTTCTTCAGCTCCTTGTCACTTTCTGGGAGAAACCTCAGGTCCTCTGAGTAGCTTGCAGGACCATGTCAATGGTCCCCACTTTCCCTACCAGGCTGCAGGGTGGACCCCAGGCTGGTGGTGCTGGCACCCTTTTGCAGGACCTGCTCCCTCTGCCTGCAGCTCCTTCCCTGTGTGCTCCTCTGTCATAAGTCACTCAGAAACTGCCTGTCTCCTTTCCTCTCCCCAAACCCTGTGAAGCAGGAACTTGGACTTTTTCTCCTGTGACTCCACTGGCTAGCAGAGGGCCTGCCATGTGGTGAGGTTCAACAAGCAGTACTGGGATGAATGCAGGACCTCATCACCCTCAGCGCAATAGATCTCTGGGTTATGGACCCAGGTGTTAGCAGCTGAGAATAGGCAAAAGGCCTCAGTGCATTAACCTGTAGCTCCCTAGGGGCTGTGACTTGCCCAAGATCACCTAGCCAGGAGGGGAGCAGGACCTGGCACCTCGAGTGGGCCCTCCTCATCAGTCCCACTACGCCCTTCCATGCAGCCCCTGTGCAGCCAGTGCTCTCTGTGATTGAACTCTGAGGTGCAACCTCTGCTCTCAGCTCCAGAGCGTCCTCGGCCCCAGCATCTAACTCACCTGGGAGAGAGCTTTGAAGGCCCCACCCTTGGACATGGACTCAGCTGACTGCTTGGCGGTCTTGGCTGCTTCTTCTACACCCTCCTTGATTTTCCGGCCGAGGTCGCTTTTACTGACTTCGTCAAGACTCTACTGAGACAGAAAAGGGAGGGGGGTCAGCCCAGTGTCCCTCAGGGACTCACAGGAGCTCCACTGGAATTAAGGCCAGTCCTTGGCCTCTAAAGGGTGGGTGGGAACTGGTACTCTGAACTCATCTGGCTCCCGAGGCCCCAAGGCTCAGGCACGCACATTTGAGAACCCTGCCTACAATTTCTGGAGTGCTGGACCCTGGGTCAACTGGCCTTTCCCATAATGGGAAGGAGCCCAGGGTCTTCACAAGATGCCGCAGAGGCAGCAGCCCAGGAGAGGAGGTAAGAGAGGGGAGGTGGGCGCAGGACTGGGTCCAGACTCTGCAGAGACCTGCCCCACTTCTCCTGCCCAAAGAATGGAGGCAACAAGAGATCCCTCACACCATCCGGGGGGGGGGGGGGCTCACTCCCACATCTACCCCCTCCTGGGGCGAACCATCTCTACCTCTTCTATTTGCAGGCAAGCAGGAAACCCTCATTTTATCCCAGTGTCCTGGCTGCTGACCGCCTGTTTCTAACTCATGCAGGAAACTACCCTGCAGCTGGGCCAGGCTGACTCCCCTCCTCCCTGAGCGGTGCTGTGTAGTCAGACTTGGGACGCCGCCAGGCCTCCCTGCCCCCGACCCATGCCTGCTCATCCAGGGCTGCCAGCACGCCATCCTCCTGAGAGGTGAGGCACAGGCGGGCCCTGTGAGCTGTGGTCAGAAAACTGAGGGGACCCAGAGGCCATTACCTCCTTCACAGTGCCAGTGATAGCCCCCAACTTCTTCTTGATGACCTCGCTTGTCCGCACAGTTTCGGATTCAATGGTTTTCTATAGTAAAGGATGTCGGTTTCTTTTGTTACTGTACAGTAGTTACCAGATAGCCAAAGGCCCAAAGAAGCATTTTCTCAGGAGCCCCTTCCTCCTCAAACACCCCTGAACCCTGTCTCCCTCTTCCCCACCCCAAGGGCTCCACTGCCTGGTCTGTGGGTTTCACCAGCTAAAGGACAACTGGGACCCTCCTGAGCACAGGCACCCTGGGCCCTGCATCTCTCACTGATTGGCAGGGGGTGGTCTTGCCTGTTAGCTCATCAGCATTCTCCTGCCCTCCTTTGCCCCTCACCCAGCCACCAGCCACTGCTGCGTCCCCCACACCCAGCCATCCCACCCAACCTCAGCCTGCTTGGCCCCCAAAGGACCCCTCAACCCACACTCTCCTTAATGAAAAGGGTGAGGCCCCCTTGGGTGGAATCCCCATCATAGCCGGTCACATCCATGTGTGAGGCTTGGGGACCTTTGGAGGGAACAAGGCTTGCACACAGCCTGGGAGGGGAGCCGAGAGAACAAAACGAAGGAACCTGGGACAGTGCGTGTGGCCCCATTCACAGTGGCAGTGGTCATCAGCAATGACACCAGCATCCACTTCACCCAAAGGACCACAACTGGGAGGCTTTTAGGAGCAGCCCACCTTGACACCTGTGCTCAAGGGGGCACAGGCACCTGTGGGGACTCACATGCTGACCCAGCAGGCAGGGAGGGCTCTAGGGCCCTGCGTTTCTCACAGGCTGCCAGGAGCCTTGCTGCTGCGGCACAGAGGACGCCACCCTGTCTCACTGCAGAACTGGAAAGCTGGGCCCTCGGTGGCTGCCATCAGTGAGGTGAGCTCTCCGCCTCACAAGCCGCTGCTCCCCCATCGCACCAGCACTGAGCTCTGCGCTGCCTGGGACCAGGGAGATCCCGGCTCTGAAAGCAAGTGCCCGGCAAGGGAGACATGAAGCAAAGGGACTCACATATTTCTTTCTGGCTTCCTGGAGTGCATCTGACTCTTCCAACTTCCGGGCCTCATCTCGAAATTTTTTTATACTTTCTTTCATTTCTTTGTTTTTGGCTAATTCTTGCTTGATATTATCTAGCAAGCCCGAGAGAAAGCCTTTTCTGTTTCCAGAAGAATAGGATTTGGACTGGAAAGGTGTAAAAGGAATAAAGGATTTTTAATTTTTCTCCTGTTTCTACAGGTTTAACAATAAATGATACAAGACAAATTTAAAAAATAACAGGTGATAAACTGTGAGACATCCAGATAACAAAGTATATTATTCAGCACTAAAAATAAATGAGCTATTAACTCATGATAAGACATGGAAGAACCCTAAAAGCATGTCATTAAGTGAAAGAAACCTGCCTGATTCCAACTCTATGAAGTTCTGAAAAAGGCAAAACTGTGGAGACAGTAGAAGGACCAGTGGTTGCCAGAGGTTGGGGTCTGGGATAAACAAGCAGAACACAGGATTACTAGGGCAACTATACTGTATAATATTATAGTGGTGGGATACATCATTATATTTGTCAAAATCCACAGAATGTGCAACACAGAGAGTGAGCCTAATGTAATCTATGGACTTCAGTTAATAATAGTGTATCCATGTTGGCTCATCAGCTGTAACAAATGTCTTGCTATCTGATGCAAGACGTAGATAATAGGGAAACTGTGTGCTGAGGGGGAGAGGAGATATATGGCAACTCTGTACTTTCTGCTCAGTTTTTCTGTAAATCTAAAACTGTTACAAAAAAAAAAAAAAATCTATTAAAAACAAAATAAAATACCAGACTCCTTTTCCAACAGAGGAAACACTCTATAAGAAGCAAGTGCAGCTTGGAATCTTCATGGAGATTCAAACATGCTCACGCAAGGCCAAGGCCAGCACCAAAGGGGCCCTTGCCCCAGGACTGGAGTTGAAAGGACTCCGTGGCCCCTCATCCCAAAGAAGCTAGCACAGGGTCTTGCCCCTGGGCTTTTGGGGCCAGGTGACTTCATTTGGGACCACTACCAAGTCCCCAGTTCAGATTTACATGTCATCCAATGGCCTGGGAACTGGTCCAAACCTCTTTCTCTTAGCCAACAGGATCACAGTCACAGAGCTCAGGCTGAGAGTTCTCCTCCACCAGAAAACCCAACACACCCAGTGGCCAGGCGTTAAGAGACCAGGAAGAGGCCTTGCTCCAGGCACAAGCGAAGTGTTGTATGCTGCTCAAGACATGGGCTTTGGCCGGTTAGCTCAGCTGGTTAGTGTCATCCCAATACATCATAGTGGCAGAGGTTGCAGGTTCCATTCCCCAGTCAGTGCATAGCATAAATAAGCTGAACAACAAATCAAAATTTCTTTCTCTTTCTCTCTCTCTCTCCCCCTTCTTTTCTCTAAAATCAATTAAAAAAAGAAAGAAAAAAAGACACAGGCTTCGGGGTCAGACAGAGCCAGGTTTAGATCCCTGCTTTGACACCTATGTAACTAAGAGCAAGAGAATGTGTCACGAGTGACCGTGAGTGAGTTGAGTCATGGTGAAGTGGCTTATGTGCTCAGCTGCACCCACCACTCCCCACAATGTGCTGGGTGCACTGCCATGGCTGGGGGCCAACTTTACTGATTTCAAGAGTGACTACTGTCTCACCTGTCAAGTCCCAGGGAAAGTTTCGAGAAGCCCAGGGTCTACTCCACAAGAGGGACAGCCAGGCCTGCTACCAGGCTGCCAGCTTGTCTAGATGCACCCTAATTGGACTTTCTCGCCAGGGGATTCCAAGTTCTAAGAATATTAGGGACCAAGCCACCCTTGCAGCAGCTTTGCCATTCATTCTGGGGCTACAAACTGTGGGTGGGTGATTGGGACTGGACAATGAAGGGGATGGGCCACAGAGCCTGTCCCAGGCCTGTAACAGCCCCAGGAGAGGATCTGGAAGATAAAGCCTGGGTGAGGCAGGCAGGCAGGCACAAGTACCTGCTGCATCCATGGAAACAGCTAAGCTGAGGCTGGAAAGGAAGCGTGATGTAGACAGGGCTTTCCTCCTGCAATGCTAAGGCAATAACAGAAGCACGGGTAGAGGAGTGACAGGGAGGGCAAAGTGCTAGAAAATGCTTCCTTTTGGGAACAACACAAAGTCTGGGAAGATGTAGCCTGGGGAAGCTGAGCCCCAGAACAGGATGGGTAAATCTGCTCAAATGCTTACAGAGCTGTCACCTAGAAAAGGGAACAGCCTTGCTCAATGAAGGATTCACTGGTTGAATACACAAGGATACCTATCTAGTCATCAGAGATGATACAACATGCTACTCTGTGAGGCAGGGTTCCTATCCCTAACCATGCCAAGCACTCCTGGGGATACAGAGAGGGCCAGGCACACTAGGCTCTGAGACTCTGAAAGCCTTGGATATAGAATGCCTGCCAATCAGATGCCACTGGCAGTATGGGCAACATTCTGCAGCCCTCCCTCCTGTTAACTAGTTCTGATTTTTCAGGCCTCCCACTTCTGTCCACTTCCTTGTGCCCTGAGTTACTCACCAGGGGCAGCTCTCCATCTGGCCGGCGTATCTGATAGGTACTGCAGGGTAGGGGCACTAGGTTGTGGCTGGACAGAAACTGGACTCCACTGCCAAGGCATCTCTAATTGGAGGAGAAAAGAAAAAGATCCATTCAGGTAAGAGGGTGAATAGGAAGTAAGGAGGCCACACTGAAAAACAGGAGTCAGGTGTTCGCAGCTGCTGTCGCGCTCTAACGCCACCGCCTCTTTCAGTTCCAGCTGAAGAAAAAGGGGGTAAGTAAGGAGGTCTCTGTACCATGGCTCTTCCATAGCAGACTGCCCGCAAATCGATCAGTGGTAAAGCACCAAGGAGGCAACTGGCTACCAAAGCTGGTCACAAGAGTGCATCCTCTACTGAAGGGGTGAAGAAATCTCATCATTACAAGCCTGGTACTGTGGCAATTCATGAAATTAGACATTATCAGAAGCCCACTGAACTTTTGATTTGCAAACTTTCCTTCCAGCGGCTGGTTTGAGAAATTGCTCAGGACTTCAAAACAGATCTGTGCTTCCTGAGTGCAGCTTCTGGTGCTTTACAGGAAGCAAGTGAGGCCCATCTGGTTGGCCTTTTTGAAGACATCAATCTGTGCTATTCATGCCAAACATGAAACAATTATGCCAAGACATCTACCTAGCATGCTGCATACATGTAGAACGTACATAAAAATCCACTACGATGGGAAACATTTGTCTTAAAAAAAAAAAAAAAATTTCCCTTCTTCCTGTTATTGTTAGTTCCGAACATTTAATTTTTTCCCCCCATGGGGTCAAAAGATACTATGATTGCAAATGGAAAACAGGGCACAGAAATCAGGTATTGGCAGTTTTTCCATTTTCATTTGTGTGTGAATTTTTAAAATATAAATGCAGGGACATAAAGCATTAATGCAAGTCAAGATGTTTCAGTGAAAAAGTTTCAGGAGTTCAATCTTATAACAATATAATTAAACCTGTTAAATTTTTCTGTACATTGTCAGCATTTGGATTTTTTTAAAAAACAAGTAAATTTATTATTGATGGCAAAAAAAAAAAGGAGTCGCCTGACACTCATTTGCCAGTTTTTACCACATGCCTATTGCTTGCTGAACACTCTATAATCTTCTCAATTCCCAAGAGGCCAGTGGAATCTGGTGGAAAGAGAAAACACTAGATCTTCACCTCCAGGGCCCATATCTATCCTTCTGCCTCTGAACTCAGGGGAAACAAGATGGGTCCCAGGAAATGCCAACCTATGGTGGAATAAGGCTAAATCCCCAATTTATTCCCTTGGTCTGAAAATGGGCAGGCTGAGCCTCCATACCCCGTGGCAAGCAGTCTTGTCTCATAAGCCCACCCCACCCCACTTCTGCTGGCCTTGAAAGACCAGAGACTTGGGCATTAAGAGGTAAACACTGATAACTTATTGTACCAGGCACAATCTTGGAATAAACCTACCATATCCTGGTCCAGGGTCAGGCTGTAAGCACGGCAACTTGGGCAAAGATGCTGCTAACCTCATGTGAAAAGTATTTCTTCTTTTACCAAATAATTAACTTAAGCTCCATGAGAGAAGGGCCTGTGCTGGTCTGTTCAATGCTGCATCCCAGCAGCCAGCACGGAGCCAGGAGGGTCAATGACCTGAGAGAACCAGCCTTTCATTTCCATACTACCTGGGCCTTTCCTCTCCCTGTTTCACACCTTAGGCAACATCCCAAACTTAAACAGATGCCATCATTTCCTATAGCTATTCTATAGAATTAACTCTTGGTAGTTTAAAATAACTTGTTTTACTTCTCTGTACGCCTTCACTCGTCGATCCTGGAGCCACTGATTTCAAGAGAATGAAATAGAACATGATGACTGTCTAACTTGGGAGCGAAATCCCATAACAGGACTGAACCGGAGGCTGGTTCCCTCCAACACATGCAAATTCAACCTCTAAACGCTGAATCAAAGGACAACAGCCAAGAAAAAAAATCAGTCCAGAGTCAAAAACAACTCCTTTCTCCCAGCACTTGAATGACAACGAAATCTTTTCTTTCCTCCAGAATCTGCCTATGGAGTCGCCCTGAGCTTTGCTTTGGACGGGCTCAGCCACCCACTAGCTCCGAGACGGTGGACAGGCTGCTTAACTAGGCTGTTCCGTTTCCTAACCTGTGAGAGAGCGAGAAGCAACAGCAACACAAAGTATTACTTTTTGAGTGAACTTCACACGCCCTAACTCGCATCGCAAACCTGAGAGAAAGTTCTTAGCTAGGGCAAGAGTTACCTCTCACGGACGGATAAGAGAGGCAATGCAGGAAATGCTCTCGGTAGAGGACCTGGCATATAAACGGCGAGCCATAACTGTCATGGTTTTTTGCCTTCTCGCTCCTTTTTCCTTCACTAGGCGACAACCCAGTGGGGTCTGACCAGGAGGCGAAGGGCAGCGGTCCGGTCGCGCCAAATCTCACACAACAGCGCCTCCGCCCGGCACGCTTGGCGCCCGCATTCAGGCCTCCCTCCAGACCCCCTTTCCCGGCCTCGGCTGACCAAACGACCCAATCTCAAGCCTCTCGCCGAGACCAGGGAAGGGCCGAGGGGGCCAGCGGCCTGCGGAGATGGAGTCCATGGAGGTCGTCGGCCGAGAGCTCCCTAAGGCCGGCCTCCCCACACCGCCACGGATCCACTCACCCGCGGGCAACAACACCAGCCTCTCCGCAGCGCTGCCGCCGCCATATTGGAAGATCCCGTGTGACCTTATTCCCGCGCGGTTTGATGGCGTCATCCGTCGCGTCTGCCTGAAACGCCGGAGCCCTGAGAAAAGCGGGACCTGGGGGCGGGGTTAAGGAAGAAAAGCCTCCTATTGGGCATAACTGCAAAGAAAGGTGGGCCTTGGAGAGAGGTCTCCGGTAGGGGCGAGGCCTAATGGGGCCGAAGAATCCTGGCGATCTAGGCGTCTGACAGGACAGGATTTGGAAAGAGCGAGACCTGTAACGGGAAGTGATCCGGAGGGCGGGAACTCCTGTGGCTGAATAAGACTACAAAGGGGCGGAGCCTGAGGGCTGGGATTCCGTAGTGAGCGGTGATTTCCCCGAAGAGCGCGCGGGGCTCCGGTGGCCGAAAGGAGGGGTAGACAGAACGACCCACCGCAACAACGGATTCAGTTGGATTCTACCGATGGACTGACCGACCAGTGAACCATCCTGATAGTGACCAACTCCAAGGACTAGTTGACTCACAGTAACTGCCAAACGAGTAATTGAGTTGCTCCCAAAGCAAGAGCGAATGAGCCCACTTTTGTATAGCGCGTTGGGAAGGCTCCTGATGGTTTTGGAAGGGGAGGCCGAGCCCAGGCTGGTGTGGGTCATCCCTCCCTCCATCGATTCAGTGTGAATTGACACACCTTGCCCTAAAGAAGCTTAGGCCTCTGTTCTGTCAGCACCCAACTACTACTTGGGGGAGTTCATGTATGCTGCATTTGCCCTACTTTAGTCTTTTGCATTATTAAGTTGGGATAAGGCCTATGGGACTTGAAAGGAAATGAACATACACTCCTCTGCGTTCGCTATCCTTTTGGAGCTCCGCCTCGAGGTTGAAGCAAGGGATGCGGGCTCCACTGGCTTTGAAATGTCTTCACTCCAAGAGAAGCAAACTAGCTGAGAAGTCTGGGCTTCTTAGTTGTAGTCGGGACCATGGAGTTGGACAAGGGCACCCAAGGAGAATGTGTCAAACTGGCATATCAAAGGGTCAAAGGTAAAGTGGAAGAAGAGGAGCCCTTAAAGGAAACAGGGCAGGACTGGTCAACAGGTAGGAAGAGAACCTGGAGGACCTTGGAGAAGGTGGGTGGAGTAAGCAGTGCTGAATGCTGCAGAGAACTCAGGCAAGGCAGGCCAGGCCAGAGCTGTATCCATTATCATTAATTTTACAACATGGAGGCAGAGAAGGATTAAGGCCCCGGGCGCAGAAGAAAATATTGGTCCCCTTAAAAAAAAGAGAGAGACAGGGAAAATAAAAATACATGTTAACCACATTTTATGCAGCGTAATTATGAAACCAAACTTGGTGTCATTAGAAAAAAGTGTAAAGTTGGGGTTTTCGGGGCCCTTCAGAAGTCGGAGCCTGGGGCGCCCGCCGTTAAATCTGCCTCTGTATGGAGGTCCTTGGGGAGGTGAGAAGAGGGTTTTGGTTGAAACATGGCTGTGGAAGCCAGGATTCAGTGGGTTGAGTTTTTTTTTTTTTTTTTTTAAGGTTTTATTTATTTATTTTCAGAGGGATGGGGAGGGAGGGAGAAAGAGAGGGAGAGAAACGTCGATTGGTTGCCTCTTGCATGCCCCAAACTGGGGGCCTGGCCCGCAACTCAGGCATGTGCCCTGACTGGAATCCAAACCGGTGACCTTTTAGTTTACAAAAAGGAGCTCAATCCAGTGTGCCACACCAGCCAGGGCAGAAAAAAAAATTTTTTTTTTATAGTGTTGTGCTGGAGCCAGTGTATCCTGGCTGGCAAGAGCCAAGTGTCAAATTTTTATAAATTGCAGGGCTAGTTGCTAAACACAGTCATTATTTAAAAATTGAAAGAACTTACATGCATGGCCCATGGACATAAACTAAGGGGGTGGAGACTGCTGGAGGGAAGGGGGATAGTGGAAGGAGGGGAGCAAAGGGAAAAAAAATTCGGACAATTATTACAGGATAATCAATAAAATAGCCCTGGCTGATGTAGTTCAGTGGATTGAGCGCAGGCCTATGAACCAAAGGGTCGCCGATTCAGTTCCCAGTCAGGGCACATGCCTGGGTTGTGGGCCAGGTCACCAGTTGGGGGTGTATGAAAAGCAACCAATTAATGTTTCTCTCCCTCTGTTTCTCCCTCCCTTCGCTCTCTGAAAATAAGTAAAATCTTTTTAAAAAATTGATTGTATACACTTATGATCAAATGGATTATATTAAGAAGACAAAGGTAATAAATACTCAAAACTCAACACTTCTGCCCTGGCTGGTGTGGCTCAGTGGATTGAGCAGGGCCTGTGAATGGAAGGGTTGCAGGTTCGATTCCCAGTCAGGGCACATATCTGGGTTGTGGGCCAGTTCCCTGGCTGGGGGCATGTGAGAGACAACCAATCTCTCACACAACAATGTTTCTCTCCCTCTCTGTCTCCCTCCCTTCCCCTCTCTCTAAAAATAAAGAAATAAAATCTTAAGAAAACTCAACACTTCCTAATTATTTTGCTACATGTTACTATATACGCTGCTGAGGTTATGTACATCCATCCGTCACATCTGTAGGCTGGGAACACTATATGATGTGTGCCGCTGCTCTGCTTACCAATTCTGTGTCTAATG
The DNA here is from genome assembly GCF_987537825.1 of Furipterus horrens. Lineage (NCBI taxonomy): Eukaryota > Metazoa > Chordata > Mammalia > Chiroptera > Furipteridae > Furipterus > Furipterus horrens. The sequence goes on along the minus strand of NW_028327180.1, from coordinate 56,054,266 downwards.
ATGCCACATTAGTAATTTGAAATTGGCCATGGTGGGAGTGCTTACACCATAGAAATTGACAAAGCTTTTTGGTTAGTTCTGAGGGCCGGTTATTAAACATTTAATCGGCACATGGAATCTTTGCTGTGAGTACTATGTGAAACGGTAACAGCTTGAGAAACCTGTGGAGGAGTGAGAGTGGTTTCTTTTTCCCACCTCTTTATTTTGAAAAATTTCAAAGCTACAGAGAATTTACAAGAATAGTATAATTAACATTCATACAACCTTAACCTAGCCACACTTGTTTTTAACATTCTGTATTATACATCTATGTACATATACAAATATTTTTATACAAATATACACAGATGGTTCCCAATTTTGATGGTTAAACTTACGATTTTTCGACTTTATGGTAGTGCACATGCTATACGCATATTTCAGGTTTTGAATTTGGATCTTCAACTGGCCTAGCAATATGCAGCAGCAGCGAGATGATTTTGCCTGACCAGAGGCTAATGTAAGTGTTCTGGGCATGGTCACAGTGGGCTGGGCTAAGCTGTGATGTTAGATTGGTTAGGTGTATGAAATGCATTTTCGACTTAAAACAGTTAATTTATGATGGAATTATCAGGACACAACTCCACTGTAAATCGAGAAATATCTGTACAAAAAATGTTTGTTTGCTAAACCACTTGGAAGAATTGCAGACATCATGATGCTTCCCTACAATATTTAAGCATGTATCACCTAAGGGCGTCCTCTACAAGACCACAGTGCCCTTCTCACCCCAAGGCAGTTATTATCGTTGATTAAATAATTCAAATTCAATCAGATAAAACTCTATGTTATCCTTTCCCCAATTTTCTCTTTACAGCTCTTAAACCAAAATCTAGAGTTCAGTCAAGTTTCACTTATTACATTTAGTTGTCATGTCTCTTTCAGTTTCCTTTAATCTAGAAAACTACTCAATTTTGGGGAGAGGATGGGGAATCTGGCATGGCTGATGATTTTGAAGTTCTGTTGTCTTGTAAAAATGTCCCAGATTCTGAAGCTGATTGGCACAACATGATTAGTTTCAAATTTTGCCAGAAATATTCCATGAGTGATATTCAACAGGTATAAAGTTTCAGACATACAAGATGAATCAGCCCTAGAGCACTGTTGTGCAACATAATGCCTATAGTAAACAACACTGTATTGTGCACTTAAAGTTTTGTTAAGAGGGTAGATCTTGTGTTAGGTTTGCTTTACCCTTCCCCTCCCCCCAATAAAATCCCAAGAAACAAAGGAATAGGAAGAAACGTTGGAGGTGATAGATATCTTTATTACTTTGATTATGGCATATGTCCAAATTCATCAAATTGTATGCATTGAAATGTATACATTAAATTGTACACAATAGTATATATTAAATACATTAAGTGTGCATACAAATGTATTAAATGTAGGTTTTGTATATCAATTATAAACCTCACATGGTGGAAGAAGCAAGGGATTGTGGACACTTGGCACACTTAAAAAAAAAGATTTTATTTATTTTTAAAGACAGGGGATGGGAAGGAGAAAGAGAGGGAGAGAAATACCGATGTGCGAGGGAAATATCCATCAGTTGCCTCTTGTGTGCCCCCAGGCGTGTGCCCGAACTAGGAATTGAACCAGTGACCTTTCGGTTTGCGGGAGGACGCCCAGCCTACTGAGCCACACCAATTAGAGCTTTGAGGCACTTTTAGAAGAGGCATCCAGAAAATGTAATGGCTTAAAATGAGTATGTGTGTTCTCATACTTCTGTGTGTAGGAACCTGAGTGCCATCCATCTGGTCCTCTGGCTCAGGGTGTCCTACAAGTTTGGAATCAAGGTGTTGGGTGGCACTGTAATCTTCTCAAGGCCCAACTGGGGCAACTTCTGCTCCAAGATCAGTCATGTAGTTATTGGCATGATTCAGTTCCTTGCCAGCTGTTGGACGAAGGGCCTCAGTTTCTCATTGACATTGTGGCCTCCTCATTTCTTTGCCACATGGGCATACAGCAGCTTCGAACATGGCAGCTGGCTTCCATTGAGTGTGCCAGAGGGGGGCCAGCAAGACAGAGTCAGAATTTTCTGTGATCTGATCTTGGATGTGACAACCCATCACAATTGTTGTATTTTGTTAGTTAAAATGGACTCACTAGGTCCTGCGTACTCTCAAGGGGACAGTATCAGACAAGAGCATGACTATAGGAGGGCTGCCCCCCAACCCACACTCTTCGTAAGTGTTAGAGTGACTTGATTAGATGGCCTGGGGCTTGCGAGACTCGGGACTCAGGGATAACTCCAGCTTTATTTGTTATACTTGTGCCATAAAGAACCTGGGACCTGGACAGTTTCTTTTTGTGCTTAGAAGTTCATTTCTTAGCCTGTGTTATCATTTTTTGCTACTGTTTCTTGAAAAGTTGAAGAAGAGCCTCACATCACCCAAGATTAGTCATGTCAATGGCGTGTAATCCTATTAAGATGTGATGTGATGAGAAAAGCCCTTCACCTGTGGGATCTCCCTCTCAAAACCCACCACCCCAGTCTAAATGTGAGCAGAACCTCAGACAGGTCCCAGCTAACAGGGATTCTGTAAAATCCCTGACCAGTCCTAGTCCTCCTCCTTGGTATCAGGGTCATCAAAAACGAAGAAAGCCGGAGAGGTTGTCTCAGTGAAGAGGAGCCAAAGGAGACATCATGTCAACATGTCATGTGAGGTTCTGGGGCACATAAAAAACACTAGGGAAATTTTTAGAAAATCTGATTAAATTATTTACTTAATGATAATGTATCCTTATTGGTTTGTTGATTGTAACAAAATCCTGTACTAATCTAAGATGTTATAAACAGAGGAAATGGCTTGGAGTATATGTGAACTTTGTACCACCTTTGTAACTTTTCTGTAAATCTAACTATTCTAAAGTAGAATGCTTATTTTTTAAAGGCCTACTTATTGTTTGTAAGGTATAAACTTTGGTATATAGAGTAATTATTTCATTAATTATAACATTCACATCCTCTGTCACGATTTTTTATGAATAGATGCATAAGTTTAATTTAGTCATCTTACTAAACAGTACCTCAATATAGGCATTAATGTAAAAAACAATTAGTGACCATTCTTTTTTAAATATAAAACTTTATTTATTTTTATCGTTGTCCTATTACAGTTGTCCCAACTTTCCCCCTTTGCTCTACCCTGCCCTGCCCACCCCCTAAAACTTTATTTTTTAGGACAGTTTTAGGTTCACAGCAAAATTGAACATAAAGTACAAAGATTTCCAATAGGTCCCTGCCTCCTTAACAGCCTCCCCCACTATCAGCATGGCACCAGGGTGGTGCATTTGTTATAATGGGTGACCCTACGTTGGCACGTCATTACCACCCAAGTCCATAGTTTACATTAGGGTCACCCTCGGTGTTGCACTCTTCTATGAGGTTTGACTACCGTTTAATGACATAGCCATCAGAGAGAGTAATTTCAGTGCCCCAAAAATCCTCTGTGTTCTGCTTGTTCATCCCTCTCTACCACACAAACCCTGGCAACCACTGATCTTTTCACTGTCTCCAGTGCCTTTTCCAGAATGTCACAGAGTTGGAACCATACAGTATGCAGTGTTTTCAGACTGGCTTCTTTCACTTAGTAACATGCATTTAAGTTTCTTCTATGTTTTTTCATGGCTGATAGCTCATTTCTTTTTAGCACTAAATAGTACTCCATTGTCTGGATGTTCCAAAATTTATTTATCCATTCACCTGTTGGAGGACATCTAGCTTGCTTCCAAGTTTTGGTAATTATGAATAAAGCTGCTATAAGCATCCACGTGCAGGTTTTTGTGTGAGTTTTCACTTCATTTGGATAAGTACCAAGGAGTGCAACTGCTGAATCAATTGTTTCTTTTTTATACACTCAGTGTGCCATAGGATAATATTCAGTTCTCACTGTAATTATGTTTCTGTCAATTTCATCTATTCCTAACATTTTTTTTATTTGGTTATTAAATTTTATGAAGCATATGGGTTTAATAAGGCCAGGTCTCTTAAGTTTATTGTAATGTTTATCATTAAGTAAACAGGATCTTCTTCTTTTTGACCAAAATGATATATTTTTCTAGTAGTAATATTTCCACCCAAATATGTTATCATAAAACAGTCAGTTGGAGTGCCAGGGAGTCTTCCCCCATTGGCCAAGATGGTGGCAAGGGGAGGTTCTTAACACTGTATGAGCCAAAAGTTAGCATGATAATTGGATAGGGAAAAGCCCTCCTCCCATTTCCAATACCAGATTGCAGATGCGACCAGGGGAAGGCTGGCATGTGTGCCATAGAAGTCAAAATGGCACAGGGGAGGCGCTGGACAAAGAGGCCTGTCAGTCTAGCCTGGGGAGAGAAGGGATTGGTTGGGAGGTGGACCCACCGAAAGCATGCAAAAGTTTGAGAAGTTTGGTCATTTTGAGAAAGCACCTGGTACATACATCCCACACCCAAGTTATATAATCTCAGAGGAACAAAGAAGCTCACTCCCTTGCTCATGACCTGGCCTCACACGGTGCACTCTCTATGGGCAATGTGGCCTTAGCAGCCATGTGGCCCATGGCCTCCAGCAGGGAGCCTCTCTCTCTTGCCCACCGGGTGATGCTCTCGCCCCTGTGTTCATGCTCTCTTGCCCAGGAGCAGGCAATCACGTGGCTCCAGGAGCTGCATGGCCCATGGCCGTGTGGGCTCCACATGCAGGCTCCAGGAGGAAGCCTGAAGTGAACAGCAGCCAGGAACAAGCTGACTGCTTAGCTCCAAAGGACTGTACTTTAAAATGGAGCAGGCACTCTGGAGACTGGCTTTTGTCTTGGCCTTGCTGACATGGTTGGACTTTTTCAGTGGCAGAAAGAGGAGATGGCCTTTGAGAGAGGGGTCGCCATTCTCCCAGATTACACAGCACCTGAATAAAACCTCATCCCTTTTGCACCAGCATCTGCCTCACAAGTTTGGCTTTTGTGGCAGCAAGCAGGCGAACCTCTGTTCTTGTTCAGTTACAATAATGGCTACAACTTATCGAGCTTCTACTAGGTCAGGCAGTGTGCCAAGTGCCAGTTTAGTTAGGCCCTTTGTGGCTAAAAAGGACCTGAATGAGGGAGACAGGGACCTAACCATGTAGCTAGGCCTTGTAGGCAGAACTGGACGGCCCCTCTGGCCTCATGGAGACTGGATCAGGACACAGCTACTTCCTTAGCAGAAGAAGTCTGTTGCCTGAAGTGTAATGCTCTTTCTGCTCCTCTTCTCTCCAAAGTCACGTGTGGAAACCCTAACCCCAGCACCTCAGAATATGACTGTATTTGGAGCTATGGTGTTTAAAGAGATAATCAAGTTAAAGTGAGGTCACTGGGGTGGGCCCTAATCCAATATGACTGGTATCTTTATAAGAGGAGATTAGGGCACAGACACACACAGAAAGAAGACCATGTGAGAACACAGAGAAGATGGCCACTCACAAGCCAAGGAAGGAGGCCTCAGGAGGAACCAATCCTGCCAACACCTTGATCTTGGACTTCAGCCTCCAGAACTGTGAAAGGACACATATCCGCTGTGGAAGCTGCCCAGTCTATGGGATTTTGTTAGGGCTGCACCTGAAAACTCATAAAACAGGTCCTCTGCAGCTCCCCTTGGGTTCAGAAGCCCTGCCCACTCCCAACCTCTGTTGCCCCCAGGCCTCACCATCTGTCTGCCTTCTGTGTGGCTTCCTTCCCACTCTGCTCCCTCTTCTCCGAGGCTCTTTGTCCTGCATCTCCTGTTCTCCCTCTGGAGATATAATAATAGCACTGCACTGCCTCTGTTCCAGACGGAGCCTGCAGAGCCCCAGGAAGCAGTAACTTATTTAGCACCATCCCACAGCCCTTCGAGGTGGATACTATTATTAGCCTTCTTATACAGACAGGCACCCAAAGCTGGCAGAGGGGAAGGAAGTTGCTCATAGCCGCACAGCTAGTGTCAGAAAGAGAATCCGGCTGGCCCTGGCTAGGACAGAACCTTGGTCTGGTCTCAGCACAGACTCCAGCCTGCAGGCTGTGTGTGGGCAGGGTGGCACAGAAGCAGAGGCCAAGCGTGTGGCAGGCACTGAATTCTGCTTACATCCCCGACATCAGCAGCATTATTCCCCATTTTCTAGGCAAGGAGGTGAGGGCCTCCAGGGGCTGAGCCACTCAAGTGCTACATCAAAGGTATCTGAGAAGCTGTAAGGTCAGCGAGACTCTGCAAGGCTAGGTGCACGAAGGGAGAGCTCAAGCAGGGCCTGGGCGGGGAGGGATGTTCTAGTGCCAAGTTGCACATATGGCTCTTAAGACAATCCAACCTTTCAAGGAACCAGGCTATAACAGAAAGAAAGGCTTCCTTTCTTTGATGGCTTGCAGGCAGAAAGCTCCTGCTGTAGGCATGCTAATTAACTAGAGGAATTCTGCTTGAGTTCAGCAGCCCCCTTGTCGGCAGAGGTGGGGAAATATGAACAGAGTAATGACTGTTTCTCAAAGATTCACAGGAATCTCCGTAATTGGATTCAGATCAGCAGGGGTGGGGGGATGGGGGTGGGGTGTAAACAGAGGAACCGGGAACAAAGGGATTGAGAAACTTTGCCCTCCTCCTTGGATCCCTTTTGAGACCTACCTGTCTACAGCCAGCATCCACCCCTTGCCTCACCCCTTCTCCCTTCCCTTAACAATGAAGATGCCTGCACTCCAGACTCTCAAGATGGATTTGACCAATAAATCTTCCCTTGCTCCAAACTTTGATCTGTTGAGTATTGACCTTTCTTTTGAAGCATCAGGCACACAAATCTGGGCCTATAACAAGGCCTGACCTTTTAGCAGGGTTGAATTATCTACTAAGTTCCCAGGCCCACAGTAGTTTGGGAGCCCTTGTAAATGTTTCAATTTCTTTTAAAATTATATGGAAAAATATATAATATATAATTTAGCCTAAATTATATTCATCTCTAGGCCAACTCAGTTGTAAAATATAATTTTTAATTTTTTTTTAAATGGAGAAGGGGGCCCATGAAGGCAAAGGTGCCTGGGGCCCATGGAAGTCACAGTGGGACAGGCTTTTAGCATATTTCTTGGACCTTTTCATGCTAGCGTCTGTCTCCTCAGTATTGGGTGTCATTATCAACTCCTCTTCTGTTACCATGCCCCAGGAAGGGAAGCTGGGGTTGGACAAAAGAGAGTAAAAAACAGTGGAACTGAAAGGTATTTGCACACCCTTGTTCACAGCAGCATTATGCACAGCAGCCAAATGGTGGAAGCAACACAAGTCCATCAACATGATGGATAAGCAAAATGTGGTCCATCCTTACAATGGAATATTATTAAGCTACAAAAAGGAATGAAGTTGTGATACATGCTACAACATGGATGAACCTGAAAACATTTGCTAAGTGAAATAAACCAACAATTTCTTTTTTCCCCTATTTTTAATAAATTGGTTTTAGAGAGAGAAGAGGGAAAGAGAAAGAGAGAAACATCAATTTGTTGTTCCAATTATTTAAGCATTCATTGCTTGATTTTCCTGGCTGGTTTGGCTCAGTGGATTGAGCGTCGGCCTGCGAGCTAAGTGTCGCTGGTTCGATCTTCCAGTCAGGGCACATCAGAGAAGGAAAACTCTGACTCCAAAAAACCTCCACTGCCTTGCGGCATACCTCTTCAGGGGAAAGGCTAAGGGAGTAAACCCCGACAGAAAATCCGGAGCCGGAGTCCCTAAGGCGGTTTGACGTTGTAGTCAACACCGGCAACTCCTGCGGCGCACCTGAAGCCAGGCTGTATTGACTCCGTCTTTCCCTTGGACCCTTCAGCTGCGAAGAGAGGGGGGGTCTGCTGCATGGGCAACAGCAGACCCTCCATATCACCCCGCCCAGGCTCTGTAGCTTCAGCTTCACTGGAGAGGACACTCCAGCGTCATCGCAAGATGTCGATTCAACACGGGAGGAGACAGATACCGTGTCACTCCCGAGTCGGACTGCACAGCCATTCTCGGCGGTGCAGATAGACTCTTAAGAAGCTACACCATCGTCTCTCGAGACGGACGGCTGCCGACGACGACATTGCTTGATTCTTGTATGTGCCCTGACTGGGGATTGAACCTGCAACCTTGGTGTGTAGGGATGATGTGCTAACCAATTGAGCTACCTGGCCAGAGCTTAGCCAACAATTTCTGAAATGCACAGAGCTCTATGTGCAGAGAGCCAGTTCCCTCTCAGCATTTGAGTGGGCTTAAAAGACAGATCTGATGGCCTCACCCCCTGCTTAAAATACCTCATGATATAGATTGGTAAGTTTGCTTGAATGGCAGAATATTTCTGGAGGGTCACATGCAGGCAGCATGAGGGAGGGGAGCTGGGTGGCTGGAAAGCCTGAGAGAATGGAAGTCTGGCTTGTGTGAATAATTCCACAGGCTCTGGGGCACAGGTGCTGTCCCTGGCTGTCTGGCCCCTGGCCCCAGGGGGATGGGCAGAGTGCTGGGGACCTTGTGTGTGACAGCCTGATGACAGAGGTGGTTGGGAGGAGCAGCTCTGGGCTGGCCAGTCTGCACACAGAAGGCCTGCTCCTTGGCAATTCCCTAGGTACCGGTCACTCTGGGAGGGACAATCCATCCAGGGCCAGCAAGACCCTGATTAACAGGTAAAGAGAAGGAGCAACATGGCCCATGGTCAGACAAGAAGGCTGGAGCAGTACTGGGGGCTGGGAGCCACCATCCTAGCAGGAAATGGCAGATCTAAGATACAGATGAAGTGGTGGGTTGGAAACCCCCACCCCCACCCCCATGCCGTCAGCCTTTGAGCATTGTCTGGAATGGAGGTGTTGAGGGAACTGCCAGGACCCAGCCTGGGGTCTGAGCCGATGGTATGGCACTGCCAGGGCTCTGCCTCTGATACATTAGTGAAGAAGCAAGTTGTGGGTTTTGCCGCTTTATAAATTTCTAATCTGATGAGAAGCAATATGTGATTCACTGTACACCAAGTGACTTTGACAACATCCTAATTGGTTTAGGCCCAGGCAAGGAGATGAGAATGCACTTCAATGTAGAGACAACGTCAAATTGCTTTACACCCTTCTAAACACTTCTGCTTGAAGCCCATGCCTCTCTTAGTGTGGACAACCTTGAGCAGGGCAGCACTGTGAGGACAGGGACAGTGTCGATTTGGCTGTCTTTGTGCTCTCAGAGCCAGCACACAGAAGACTGTCAAGGATTGAATTGTATCCTCACATATTTGTATGTTACAGTCCTAACCCCCAGAGCCTCAGAATGAGAGCTGCTTGAGGAATAGGTTCATTGCACATGTAATTAGTTAAGATAAAGTCACACCAGAGTGGGGAGGGCCCCCAGTCCAATATGACTGGTGTTCTTATAAAAAGGGGAAATTTGGACATAGAGGGAAGATGTAAAGATGAAGGCAGAGATCTGGGTGAGACTAGCGGAACTGTGAGATGCTAAACGTCCACCCTAGCAAAGGAACACACAGACCTTCAGTTAACGTCTGTGGCAAAGTCCATGGCCCACTCAACAGGCCAGAATGCTGAAGGGGGTTTGCCACAGGGGCTCAGCACCCACAATTGGGACAGCTGGCCTTCCATGCATGCCAAATGCTTGGCAGTTAAGCCTTTAAGATGAATTTTGTTTTTTTAATTGAGGTGGAATTCACATGACAGAAAATTCATCATTGTAAAGTATACAATTCAGTGGCCTTTCACACACTCTCACAATGTTGTGCAACCACTACCTCTATCTAGTCCCAAACATTTTCATCCCTCTAAAAGGAATTCCTGCATCCATTCCCTATTCCCTATTCCCTATTCCCTCCCACCACCCCCAGCCTCTGATGTCTAATTCACTTTCACATAAGTGGAATCACACACTGTGTGGCCTTCCGGGTCTGACTTGTCTCACTGAGCTTCATGTTCTCTAGGTGTATGCCCATTGTAGTGTGTGAGAGCTTCACTCCTTTTCATGGCTGGGTAATATTCTACTTGTAGATGTACCACAATTTGTTTATATGTATGTGTCAATGGACTGACTAGCCTAAAATGTTTTACACAATGAATATGTGTGGACTGAATAAAAAAATGGTTGGAAGGATAGAGACAGAGGACGAGTGAACTGTGGGGACAGAGCACAAGTGGCCCAGGCCCTCCCACCCTCTGTCAGGGCCAGGAGTCTGGTGCGGATTCTGCAGTTAGTCACGGGAGTATGGGGAAGGAGGGACATGGGGTAGGTGATGTGGGGATGATGGGTGAGGAGAGCAAGCTCTGTCCGAGAGTGAGAACATGAGAGGAGTGTGGGGCTGCTGGCAGGGGATACACAGATAGCAGACAGACAGCTACCATGGGACAGATAGGATTCAATGTAGTGAAAAAGCAGATCTAGGAAGCTGGGAGCAGTCCTGGTTGTACTGCCCAAAGGGAACTGGCTTGTTCCTGAGGAGGTGGAACCGACAAGGCCTTAGGACCAGGGCTGACTTGTGTTTTTAGGCCAAGTGAGGCAGAGCTCCCCCTGCAGGTTTGGAAGGGACCCCACCCCAGGAAGGGCAACACCCAGACCATGGCAGGATGGAAGGCAGGAGTCTGCCCTTAGAACATGATCACCAGCCATCCTGCTTCTCTTTGTACAAGGAGCCACTGGCCAGCGAACACTGTAGATTTTCACAGACACAGACCTGAGCCAGACCTGCCCAGTGCTGTAAACACCATTGGTGGGGGCATGTTTCTCTCCATCTGAGCACCAAGGTCATGGAGTCTGGGCTGCACTGGGAAGTTGCTGGCTGCACGCAGCCACTGGTATAAAAAACAGCCAGTTGGTCCCTGGGGGTGGCTGCCTAGGCAAGGGACCCATGCAGACACACAAGGTCTGCTTTTATGCTCTGCCATTGCTGTCTTGAAATTCTTAATATTTTTTTAAACTTTATTTGTAATTGTGGCAAAATACAGATAACATAAAATTTACCATTGTAACCATTTTTAAGCATCCAGTTCAGGGGCATTAAGTCCACTCACATTGTTGTGTGGCCGTCCCCACCATCCATCTCCACAATTTCTCCATCTTCCCACCTGGAACTGTCCCCATTACACACCAACTCCCCCTTCCTTTCCCCGAGCCCCTGGCACCCACCATCTACTCTCTGTCCCTATGGGTCTGACTCCTCTAGGGACCTTTTATAAGTGGAATCATAGTGTTTATTCTTTTGTAACTGCTTATTTCCCTGAGCACAATGTCCTCAAGGCTCATCGGTGTTGTAGCATGGGTCAGAATTTCCTTCATTTTAAAAACGAATAATATCCACTGTATGAATGGACCACGTTTTATCTAAAATTCTTAATTTTGAACAAGGGTCCCCACATTTTAATTTTGAAACTGAGCCCAACAAATTATGTAGCCCAACTTGCTGGCTTCTGTCACAATGAATCAAGCAAGGTACATGCCCTTCTGCCTGCCTGCTTGCAGGACACCCAGGAGTGGCTTGGACAGTCATGGCCTCCTCCCCACCTTTGCACTGTTCTCATTTAAAAAAAATATTTTTTTCTTGTTTATGCTGTTACAGTTGTCCCAATTTCTTTTCTCTTTGCTCTCCTCTGCCCAGCACCCCCTTCCCTCCAGCAATTCTTTCTACCCCCACCCCTTAGTTTATGTCCATGGGTCATGCATACAAGTGCTTTGGCTTCACCCTTTCCTACATTATTCTTAACATTCTCCTATCTATTTGTACCAACCAATTATGCTTCTTAGTCCCTGCACCATTTCCCCATTTCTCCCCCTTCCCACTCCCAGCTGATAACCCTCCAGATGACCCCCATACCTATGATTCTGTTCCTATTCTGGTTGTTTCTTTGTTTCTGTTTTTATTTAGGTTCTGATGTTGATAGTTGTGAGTTTGTTGTAAGGGGTGGAGCCTTAGGTATTCATCAGTGCCGGGCGACCCCTTTCACCACCTGGTGGCGCCGTATGTGGGGGAGGGGTCTGAGAGGGAACAATGCTGTCCGCTCAGCACTGGCCCCTTTGCCAGGCACTTCTCCCACTTTCCATAAGGGACTGGCGCCCCTCTAGCTGTTTCCCTGGCTGTCGTTCCCAGAGTGCGTGGGTCTGCAGATGTTCTAGGACCGAGGAGGCCCTTTAAACAAGCAGACTCTGCTGAGAGACCAATGGTTTCTTCCTCCACCCCAGCCCCAACTGGTTTTCACACTCGGAAGCAATGAGGCTTTATTTTCCCCAGCAGTGGAATCGTGAGCAGCATGGTCTGGTCTGGTGGGATGCTGGGAGTGCTCCCCAGGTGTCCCTCCCTATTTTTTAAAAAAAATATGTGACTGCACTTTCCACCAGCCAGCCACAGCTGCTGTCGCAGCTGTCACCACCCCCGCCTCCACAGTGTGTCCACTTCACCCTTCCTTCCTGTCTATATGCATATTTCTTCTTTGTATCTTTGTTTGTTGGACTTCCATGCAGCTCAATTTTCTGTAACTTCTGGTTGTCTCCAGTTTTGAGGTAGTTGTATTCCTTCTTAGTTGTGGAGGGAGACACAGCGTGTCTACCTAAACCTCCATCTTGGCTGGAAGTCCACTGTCATTGATCTGCAACCCATATCTTCCAGACTGACCTTCGGATTTTTAAGGATATAACTTGCATGACAAGAGCAAGGGGAGCAGGGGGCTATGGAGGCTCAAAGGGGCTGAAAAGGGGGTAGGAGAGGGAAAGGGGTGCTTTATACACGTCATCTCTTTAAATTAAAAATGTTTAAGTGCATCTTCATGTACAATTTTAAACTAATGGGTTTAAAAATAACTTGTCACTCTGGCTGGGTGGCTCGATTGAAGCATCGTCCATACACCAAAAGGCTGTGGGTTCAGTCCTCAGTCAGGGGCGTATTGGAGGCAACCAATTGATGTTTCCCTTTCACGTCGATGCTTCTCTCTCCCTTCTTCTCACTCTAAAATCAATCAGTTTTTAAAAAGCATATCCTCTTGTGAGGATTTTAAAAATTACTTGTGAAACACTGCATTTTTTTCCCCCTTCACTCACGGAAGCAGATGAGTAGAATGTTTTAAGATTTTTAAAAATCGCCATAAAATAAATCAGAAAGCCTATTTACAAAGTGTATTTAAGGTCTGTGCTTGCTTTTCTGTCTTCCTCCTGATCTTTACTCCGTGCTGTGCTCAGACCTTGTTACCTCCCTCTTTGACACATCCCTTTCAAATATTCCCTTATTTGTTCACTTTTCATCTTCATCTTGAAACAGCTGCACTGTGGTCCATTTGCTCATCACCCTCACCCCTGCCTTCTCCGTCAGTGCACACACCATCGCCAAACACCCTGTGAAAACCCTTTAAAATGTCATTGCCCTCTCCTGTCCCCAGCCCAGTAGGTGGAATTTAAGCAGAAAGAATGAGCAAGGGGACAAGGACACTCCTGGCAGTGGCCACAGCACTGGCAAGAGCCTGGTACTGGAGGGAAGGAGCACCAGTTCCCCTTCACTGTTGGCATGACCTTTGCATTCAAGGCCCCCATCGCCAGCCTGTTGGGGAGATTTGTGAACCTTTGAGATACACACCCTGCTGCCCACCTCCCTAGGGAAAGACCTGCACATCCCTCCACATGCCTTCAGAGCATGCACTCCGAGATTCTGGGCCAGGCCTGTGCTGTTCCATGGAGCCCGCAACCTGGGCTTAGGCACTTTGGCTCTCTGAGGGCCCCGCATGAGTTTTTGGCTGCCATGCATTCTGCGTCAAGTCAGACCATCCCCATCACTCCACTTTCCTGTTTTCCTGGATGTAGCAATTTTATTTATGTGAATGCAGGAGAAAGCTTACAATTACTTGTAGGTAAAAACTGGCTTTAGCTGGGGCTGCAGACTCCAGAGCCTTCCCTGAGGGGCCCGCTGGTTCTGGGGCTGCAGTTCCTGCACAGACTGTTCTGGGGCCTCGCTCTCCCCATACCCTCCGCACTTCCCAGTGGCCATCCCTTTGGTGTGGTTTGAGGGTGGGTGTTTTACACTGTTGCCTGCAAGGCCTTGGCATGAGGCTTCACTTCACAGAGAGAGAAGGGTCTTCATGCCTGTGCCACCAGCCCAGTTCCCTGCCAACTCCCCAGCCCGATCCCCACCTGCACCTCATCCTGGGTCCCTCCAACTGGAATGGACCTTTCAACAACCTGCCCCAGCCCTGGCCACACCACCAGCCCTGCAGTGTGGCTCTCTAAGCTGCAGTTTTCTTTGGGACCCAGGCCCTCATGCCCCAGGGCCCAGATGCTGCCACATGGACTTTTCAGGCGCTGTCTCAACTTGTCCAACTTGAGAAAACCAACAGGGTGGAATGTACTCCTTGGAATAAAAGGGAAAGGTAGATTTTAAAATTCCAGAATCTCCAAGAAGCCCAAAGACAACTTGAAAACTTCTGAAGAGAGACGGGTGGCAGGCAGGGCTGGCGCGACGGGCATGCAGTCGTGTAGTCACGCAGACACCCAGGCACAGGGCCCCGTGCTCGGCTTAGTGCTCTGCGGCTGCTGCCTTTAAATTCTGAACGCTCTCTGAAGAGGGGGCCCTGCACAGTCTGTGCCAGTTCTGGCGGTACGTTATGAGGGGCCCTCCAAGCACACTGTCCTAGGAGGTCCCTCTGGGAAGGAGCTGGCTGGCTGCTCACACTGCAGGGGCTCAAGAGATGGCTTCAAAGGCTCTGGGGTGGCTGAAGACTGGGAGAATTTGGGGTCAGGTCCAGGCCCCCTGGCATGTGTCCACGGGCACCTGAGCCTCTTCCCACCATGTGGTCACACCTGCAGGAAGCACTACACCTCTTCTTCACCCCAGCTTCCCACCCCAGACTGACCGTTCAGAGGCACAAAAGTAAAGGGCAGCCCAAGCCCAGGATGCTCTGTACCAAACGGGAGGGGAAAAGCTCAGCAGCATTCAATGGCTTCTGTCTCCAGCTGGCTAAGCTTTGGCGTATCATCTGCAGAGTGGGTATCTGCACAACAGTAACACCGAAATCTTCCTCATGGTGCTGACATGCCTGGAATGGGCAGCACACTACTTTGTAAAGTGCAAAGCACAACTCACACCTAGCAGCACCCACCATTCCCCACCACTGCCTCTAGCTCCTTCAGCTGCCTCCTGGTCAGTCCTATGGGTGCCACCCTGGGGCTCCTGCTGCTCTGCATGCCCCCACACTCCGCACACCCACAAAGGAGACGGGGGGTCTTTGGTCTGTTTCTTTGGACCTCTGGGTGGGATAAAATGTGCTCACCACTGCCAGGCAGAAACAGGTGGGCAAAGCAATCCCTCCCTAGGGACCAAGACTCCCCAGCCAGCTTGACTTCTGATGCAGGGCTCCTATGGGACTCCCTGAGGCTGGGGGAGCAGGAAGCCCAGGCTGCTCCTTGTCAGGCTGGTGACCCTGTTATGGATCCCATGCCACCAACGTCCTGGCAGTGGGGGTGCCAGGCCAGGGGCAGAGGCTTAGGGTAGATTCACCAAGCCCCTCACCCCCAAGTCAACACTCACATCCCAACTTGATAAAACACAAACTGTGGTTCTCTGGGACGACACAAGTGACTATGATTTTCCCTTCTTTTCCTGAATCCTTTCAGATTGTGCTAAGAAATTATTGAAGTTAAACCAAAAAACCCCAAAGATGTAGGGATGCAGGGGTTAGGCCCTCGGAGCCTCCGACATGAAGACCACGTGTGCTGGGCAGTCAGCCTGGCAGCAAGAGCTCACCCCTCGGGGAGGGGAACCATAGCAGTCGCTGGCACCACAGAAGAGATGGGGCAGCAAGGCTGTGCTAAAGCATACCCCCACTTGAGGCACACTTTTAAACCTTCTGCTTCTCCAAGTTGAGTCCCTGGAGTGTGGTGGGCACTGCCTGGGGCTGGTTAGAAACAGTCTCAGGCTGATCCCAGACATGCTGAAGATGAATCTGCTGTTACACAGGGCCCCAGGGGAAGCAGGACACTCTCCAGGCCGAGAAGCCCTGCTCTCTGATGCATTGGGAAGGACTGACACCCAGGTCCCTTCTCAGTGCATGGGGGAGACAACACCTGGGACTCCCTACACCCAAGGAACTGCCCAGAAACCTCAGGAACCCCAGCTGGGCTCTTGGTCTGAGCACACAAGGGACACCCTGAAACACCTCCTGCTGGTGTGCCCCTTCTTCCCCTGGCAGTGTGGGCTTGCCCCCCACAACAGACACAGATCGGATATCCGGAGGCTTCCCCAAAAGTCACGGGACAGTTTAGCCAAGTCTGGAAAAAGGGACACACACACACATACACATGAAAACCCTGAGACTTTAGAAGAGGCCCACCCACAGGTTTCAGTGGAGCCCACTGGCTGTAGAGCAGCATGGGGGACTGCTGCTCTCTGCTGACCCCAACCTCGCTTCTGGATGCTTCTTGGATTCAGAGCAGCTGTGGAAAGTGTAGTACATACTCGATCTGTTTTCCTTTTCAAAGAATCCTATGGGGTGGGCTTTATGGATCCCATTTCATAGACAGGGACACCGAGGCTTGGAAAGTCAGTGTCTTGCCCCCAGTTCACACTGGGGAGAGGGCAGACAGGATTCAAACCTAAGACCCTTGTGTTCCATCCTGCCCCCAGGACAGGGTCAGAATTTGCTTTCCCATCACCAAAAGAGAGTAGTGTTGGAAGACAACTCAGAATGGCCACAGGGCTCAGGTGTGAGGAGCAGGACAGGAAACTCCCAGGGACAATGCAGGATGACTGAGAACATTGGAGCCTGGACAAGAGGGGCCTCTGAGTCTCGGGAGGTGAGGGCCGCAAAATCTGGGCAGAGGCAGAGGTCCGTGGGAGAGCTGGTCAAAGATCAAGTCATGGTGCCTACCCTGTGGTACTCCAAGCTGAGCTGTCCAACCCCCCTCCCCCCTCATGGGTCAGGGCCCTGCCTGGCAGACGGCAGCCCAAGCTTACCTAGGAGGAAGTCATCTACCACCTCGGCTGGCGCTTTGTCAGCGCTGGCTCCTGACATGGTGCACACCATTGCCCTACACCACCACATCTCAACGAGCCCACTTCATTTATTACCAAAATAGCACAGAATTCCAGTCACAGTCACATATAGTGCTTAACACAAACCTGATACCTGCAGACAGAACTAAATATTCGCACAGCGAGTGTTTGGAACTGTTAGCACCCCAAACCATTATCACTCTGCACTCCAAAAATGAGCTTTGAGAGCTTTGGAAACTGAATTAAAATGTCTACACAGCTATGAACAATTGTTTAATAAAACATTTTCATGTTTCCATTACATGTAAATATATCAATTTGGCATCTCTATAAAAACTCTGAAAATGGTGCAAAAGTTTCATTCTCTTTGAGAAAGCCATTGACAAAAAATATTCACACTTCACTAAAATTTTGAAAAATGGTCTTCTTTCAAAGCTTCTTTATTAATCTGAAATCTTCTGAATTATCAAAATCTAGGTTTGCTTTTTCCTCTTAAAACGCTAAAGAACATTTATTCACAAGGATAAAAAGGCAAATGGGGAGATGGAAAACTGAGAAGGGCTTTTCCCCCCTGAAAATTAAAAAAAAAAAAAAAAAAAAAAAGCTAGTTACATAAACATCCTCAAAATAACACAATGGGATTCATTTTATTGTTGACTTTGGACAGCAGTGTCATACTTTATTGAAAACAAACCCATGTAAAAACAAAGTTAAAATGAAAAATGGTATCTGAAAAATAAATTATTTTATATAAAACAAATCAGTAACTTAAAACACTAATATACAAAATGTCTACCCACCTACTGTACAACATGGGGATCAGTCAGTAAAGGCTCCCTCCCCCAGAGCGAGTCACTGTAAACAGAACATTACATGTAAAGAGGTGGTCCTAACTCTTAACCAATGGACAAGCCTTCTCTTGGGCAGCAAACGAGGAAGTGCAAAGTAGTCCTCTCAAGAGTCACTGCTCAGACCATTGGTTAGCTTAAAATCGGTCCTGGCAGTGACTTACAAGTAAGTTTTCTTTTTAAAAAATGGCTAAGCAGAAAATGAAATATGTCACCAAAAGGTTGTGGAAAAATGTACACTACAATCATGAGAAGTCAGGCAAATCAAAAGGTTTAGAACCTTCCACCCTGGCTGAAGATCTGCCATTGTAATAAAGGGTCAATTATCAATGCCACTCAACAGAAAGCACTGGCCAGTTTGGTTGGTGGCAGGCCTGGGAATCTGATGAATAATGGGAAGGAGGTAGGTGCCTTAGGTCCTGGGAAGATGGGAAGACATTCAGGTGGAGGGCTGGGATGGGGCTGGGCAGCTCATTCTTATTCTTTTTTATCCAACCCAGGAAGGCTGCAAGAAGCACAGGAAAAAAAATCAGGCTGAATTGGATGTGAAATAGAACAGCTGGGTGAGGCTAACTTTGATTTTCAAGCCCAACAGCAGACTCGGGTCAGTCAATGGCCCAGTTTGGAGGCCAACCAGAGTAAGTTATTGCCAATCACTGTCATAGGTTTTCTCTACTTGTCTAATGGAGCAGGCCCCGCAGCTGCCTGCTCAGAGGTACCGCTTCCATGGCAGCCTAGTGCAGAGCTGGGATGCTGCTGACACCAAGCGCACACTCTCAAAGTTGTTAAAAGCAGCTCTTTGACAAGGGAAAGACTCATCTTCTGAACAAAGGAGGAGCCCACCCAGCACTCTGCTGATGAGAGGCCCAGCCAGCGCAGAAAATCACATCCTAGCATGTTACACGGAAAGCTAAAGAAGATAGATCCAAGGGTGAAAAATGGGTAACTGGAACCAGGTTCACAAATTTGGAGCTGCTTAGCCAACAATTGTTAGGGGGAGTTACACAGGCCAAAAGATTTCAATCAAAGCCTCTTTGGTATTTATACCCCAAACTTCCAATAAATTAACTATCTACTCTAAATTCTTTTTCATCAAATTCCCAAGTACTCATTTTGTGAAATACAAATATGATTGATCTATGTAAAATTTTTCAAATGGTTTCTTTTGGATTTTGCCTTTAAAAAAATGGATCTTCCTTTTGCATGCAAGCCTAGAGAAGATTCAATGAACTTTATGGACACAGGGCCAGCATCTGGTACCTGGATGGGAGTGACAATTGCTTCTCAGGAGAAACATGTCAAAAGCAGAATCCTGCCACAGAGTTGCACGTCCAAATTCCCAAAGAAACCCACTGGGGTTTTAGCCAGAAGGCTGTTCGAGAGTGGTGAGGCAGCCACGTAATGTGAGAATTATACTGAGCTGAGAAACTTCAGGCAGCTTCCAAAGGCTCACATGCACTTCACACCTCCTCCTCTGAGCCAGCATCAGAACAATCTGGTTCAGATACACAGGAGGCAAGGGAAGAAGCTGGGGCGCTGGCTGCGAGCCCACCATCACACTAGCAAATGAGTAATTCGGGAGGGCTGACAGGGATGTATGTTGATGAGGAGATTTGAGGGTCAGTTTCAGAATTGGAAATTTCATCTGAGAGGATGCTGGCCCAAGGTCACACAACCTGAAAGGCCTATTTTTCCAGAAAAACATCCCAGTCCCAGGGTGGAGTACTCTGGAGCACAGAGCAGGGACCCTCCTTGTTTTGGGTTCTAGGAGGCAGGCAACCTGCCTTTGACTTAGGACCTGGGAAATTCTGCTGGATGGAGGTGGCCCTCCATGGCACAGGCCAACTTATGCAACAAGGCTTCACTTGGCCTTTAGTGAGAAAAGAACATGGCAACTTCTTACATGTGGGAGGATAATGCAAGCAGCTGGCAGCCCCTCAGTAAAATGTGAGGGTAACAGGGCCAAGACAGGCAGCCTTAAATTTTTTCAAGAGCTTCTCAGAACACTGATCTGCCCCCCCTTAAATAAATAAATAAATAAATAGGCAGACATAAATAATGCTGCAATTCCATGATATCAATAACTAAAAAACAGCCTATCATTATATGTTAGAGTCTCATGTCAAGTTAAAAACTGCTGGTACTAAGTTATTTTGTTTTTTATTCTCTCTGTACACTAGTTATTTATAAAAATTGGATTATGCTCCTTAGCAGTTGCCTGGAGATCTGGTGCTGGCCACTTCTCAGGCCCTCACTCGGACTCTCCCTCCTGGCTCACCATTCTAAAACACACCATCTGTGACTGCACATTCCTATACCACAGATTTGTAAATGCTTTGTCTTGAGGCAAATATTTGTTTCTTAAGATCTTACACATCTTCCCTGAATGCTAGGCTGTCTGTACCTCACCTAGCCAAAAATAAAGAAAAGGTAAAATAAAAAACAAAACAAAATTTGAGCAAAACAAAATCAAATTTAATGGTCTTAAATGCAAAAGTAAAAACAAAAAACACAAAAAAGCAAAAGAAAATTAACAGAACAACCCAAAATGCCAAAGCAATTGTGAAGAGAACTTCAAGGGTTAATCTTTAAAACTACAAATCAAAGGTTTTTTTTTGTTGTTGTTAATAGATAATTGGCAAGAAGTACTTTTCTGCTGAGTGTTCATATGAAAGCAAAGTTTCAAAACAAAGTCCCACTAAAACAGAAAAAAGTCTAGCACTCACGAGAAGGGATGCGAGAAATACAATGCTCAAATGTTTGTATTATTAAAAACAGAGCTATGCTCAATGCTCTTGGAAACTGGAGAAATGGCTGTGAACCACAATGTCCAATGTGTGGGGCGCTGTGCACCTGATGTGGACAGGGACTCAGGGTGTCAGAGCAGCAACACATCTTCCAGTGTGCCTGGGGCTTAGATCTGACTCAGTAATATATGGAGTTTCCCTGAAACTCTTTGGTCCGTTCCCACTGATGCCTAGGCTTAGGAAACACTGTGTCCTTCTCTGGAGGATCTGGCCTGGAGTGTGGCCCCCAACCCCGGTGGTAGCCCATGACAGATGAGCCCACGGCCAATGCCAGGATCACTTGGCAGAGCCCAGGGCTGAGTGAGGAGGAGGTGGCAATGGGACCTGCATGGGGAAGCAATTTTGTGTCAACCAAAGCAGAAACTGCTTTAAATGTTGAAGCAGTTGAGAAAACGCACACTTAGCATCTGTCTAACATCTTCAGATTAATAATGAAAACTAAAATGTCGTTTCTTTTTTTTATCCAGTTTGTGGAGACACCGAATGAAATGGGTGTTAGACAGTCTCAGGAGTTAAAGCATGCTTCAGTTTCACCACATCCCAAGGGACCGGGGAGTCAACGCAGGCTACTTAGATGTCTGTTTAATATATATTTTAAAGGAAATAACTTAAGAAACTTAAAGTTGGTCTAACATTGTGGGATTTCAAACATTTGAACATGTCGGTTGCATCTCAGAGTATAAAAACCTTTTCACTTCTCATTTAGACTAAGACAAACACTTGTGAAAATTGGCGCAAAATGAGTTGTACACTAACAAAAAAGTTTCAACTTCTTCACTCTGAATTATCTATTCCGTACAAAAAAAGCATGAGTGAGTTATTTGTGGGACTTGTTGGTTTTGAAGGAAACCTGTAATATTTTGTCCCCCAGGCGGTAGCCGTTCAGACTTGCTATGGCCATCGCGGCTTCTTCATAGTTTGTCATGGTCACAAAACCAAAGCCTTTGCACTTGTTGGTGTTGAAGTCGCGAATCACTTTCACATTGGTGACTGCGCCAAAGGGGCCAAACATCTGCCAGAGGATTCCCTCATCAGCATCTTGACCAAGGTTGTAGATGAAGATGCACCAGCCCGAAGACGCGTTGCCTGGGACATTGACACCAGAAAGCCCACTCATGTGATCTACACCCATAGGGGAGAACCTAGCAAACAGAGAGCACAGTATTCAGGTCAAGGTCAGGGTCAGTGTAGGCCGGGTGCCCATACCACTGGGGGAGCAGGCAGGATGGGCTCAGGCCCATCCCTTGCTCCTCAGCCAAGAGCTAACACCCCACCAGTCACAAAGAAGGTTTTTTCTTTCCAAGAGGAATTTAGCATGGTGGATGAGGGAAGGAGTTGACTCTGAGGAGAGACACTTGCTGTGTCTGGAAGATCAGAGTCTCAGAGATTTCACACAGCCATGGCCTGTCAGGGGCTGACCAGCCAGCCGTTCCCTCCACCCTCCCCACTGTGTGTGTGTGTTTGGGGGGATGGGGGTTCCTGTTAGTCATCTCTGGCTTCTGATAGTTTAAATGATGGAAGATTCTTCACGTCCTCTGATTGCCCCAGAGGAAACTTTCCTCATTGTGTGTGTGTGTTGTTGGGAGGTCTGTGTCATTTTCTTCTCTTGCTCCAAATTTTGTATCTTCCCCAGGTCACAACCTGCCACCTGCAAAGTTTCACAGCCTGGCGGGTCTGGTCATACATGGCCCTGTTGGGGCCACTGCCAGCGCAGAGGAACCCCTTGCCAAAGCTTGGGACAATCTCCTAGGGCTGGTCCATAACATCTCAGGAGGTCCAGGGGCTAAACTGCAGGGTCATTCACCTGTATCGAGAATGCAGGACCCTTTCCAAAGTGACACTTTTAGTTACATCAAACTAAGCCTCCTACCAGTGTGTGGCCATTGCAATAAGGATTAAGACATCATAAAATTGTTACTGAAGCCCTGTGGCCCTCCAGCTGGTTCACAAAAGTCATGGTCTTATATCAATTTAAGATTAGTGTGTGATATAGTATCAGTGAAGCCACATGATGCCAAAGGAGTATTACCTGCTCCAAAATAAAACTGGGCTTCCTGCTGTGGGGCTCATCTAGGGGTAAGCAGGTGCCTTCAAGGGCCATTAAAGATTCCCTCTCTGACCAAACATGTCCGCAGGCAGGGCAGCCAGCCCCTAAAGTTCAACTGAACCAAGGGTTGTATTCACTGCAGGTATGGAAGAATCCTGACACATCGCTTTGACTTGGTGAGAATAATTTTAAACAGCTGCACCAGAATGTCTGAGTTGGTTATGTGACTCCAGCGGCTTGTCAGCACTCCCAAGTCTGCCTGGGACAACAGCACTAAAATGGGGATGGGAAAAGGTACCTCGCCAGTTTGCAATGAGACCTGGAAAGTGGTTCCCACTTTTAAAAGGACCCTATGAAAGGACCTCATTTCCTCCGAGTTTTGTAGGGTAACAAATAGGGACCCGACTTACTACAGTTAACCTCTTTATGTAGCTATTATGCTGCCCATGATCTGAGGTAATAATTTACAGCCTTTTATTGACATGATTCTCATTCTTCCGAATCACTGTTAATTGGTTTTTCTCCTGCTAACTGGAGCTGATTTCTTTTATCCTGAGACACTTTTTTCTGATGGCACAAAAGGACAGCTAACCTTCCTTATCTGAATGGAAGCGCTCTTCCCTCTTCTGTCTTTGTCTCTCTTATTCTTATCTTACTTAGTCTGCCTTCCCATGGTGCGTTTTCCCTCTTCCTGCCTTCCTGACCTGCCACTTTCTCCATCTCTGTCTGCTCTGTTCCTCTGGCCGTTGTGTCCCCCTGCATGCCTGACCAGCCCGGCTCCTCTGGACTCCCCTTTCTTTTCAACTCCCCCCACCTCCCCACCCCCAACCAGCTGCCCCTGGTCTTTCAGAGTTGCCATGACTCAGTGAACACAGCCACCCAAACACTGCCCCCTAATGGCAGTGAGGTGGGCTGTGCTGACTTCCACACTGGATCTACCTCCCGACCTGCTTCTGTCTAGACACCCCCTGCCTTTGTCTGCTAATGAGAGCCAGCTTACTGGGCTGTGAAAATGGCACCTCGCTAAGTGGCATCTGGGGAAATGGGTAGAGCTTTACCCAAGCTCACTGCTTAAAACAAAGATGGGAGACCTGTCAAGTTGCAGAAAAAAATCCTTAACATACCTGAGTAAGCCTTGATACCACTTCTTGAGGTTTTGACTAAAACAAAACAAAATGGCCCCTAAGTGGAGATGGTCATGATTGGGCTGATGACCCTCATGGGCTGATGACCAAGGTCTAAAACCCATTTAAAAGCTCTGGAAGGAGAACAGCTCTCACTTTGCATATTAAGGCTGCATCTTTTTCTCAAGGATGCGGAATGCTCTTTCACGGCTCCATCCTCATGTCACTAGAAATCATAGGCTGGAGTGCTATCACCCATTCTCCCAGTAGCTGCTGGGAGCTGGCACCATCTTTTTGATTCCAATTAAAGACAACAATTGGTTGAAAACACACAGCTTTCGTACAGATACCTTTATGATGGAGACAGGAACATGGAAACATAAAATGATTCTGAGTGCAGCCTTCCGACAAGATCAGTCTGGCATGCCCAGTGCTTCCCACTGCATGTGGTTACCCAGCCAGTGGGGCTCTAACAGCTTTCAAAGGCCCAGGGCCATGGTGGGAAGAGGCTGGTAGGTAGGCGAGAGCTGTGCCCTCCTGACCCACCTGAATCTCTGTGCCTGGTGATGCACGGGGCCTCCGAACCGTCTCGCTGGTGAGTGGTACAGCTGGGAGAGCAGGGCCATGTTTTTGTTCTGGTTGGGATTGGCCGCGAACTTCACTGTAATGGGCTCGGAGGAACCTGGGGGTTTATGACCATTGAAACTGGTAATTGCCTCTTCTGCTTCCGAACGTTTGTCAAACCGGATAAACGCAACCCCTCTGGACAAACCTTTTTAACAAACCAACAAAAATGGAGTTAGGGCGAAAAATGCAAGGATTTTTTTAAAACTGAAAAGCAAAAGTCAAGTCAGTCAGTCTACTGTGGTTTAAAATGGATGCCTGGTTAATGAGATAAACAAAAATTAAACCTAAATATGGAAACAAATGAACAAATTAAAAAACAATGATTAATAGAAGATTAAGGTTTCAGACTTTCTCCTGAGTTTCTTGGTGCCAAAAGATATTTTGCTGACAGACAGTCACATTAAAAGCAATCATGTCCCCACCCCATCACTATTCTGACACCAGGTGCCCACTACAGTGTGGGAGCCCAGAAGGGCTGGGTCTGAGAAACTGTCCCTGGACTCTGGGCCCTGCCATGCCCACCCAACAAGCAGTAGTGCCTTTGAGGGTCTGTTGTGAAGTTGTGAACACAGAACAACCTGGCCTCATAGCCTGCTGCCTTTCCAGCAACCCGGCAGAACCCCTGGTTACATGGTGCCTGGCTCGCCCTTCTCCTTCATCTTCGAAGTGCATGGAGTCCCAGTAACCAAGCCTCACCCAAACAGCTCTTTCCTGCCACCATCACCTTACTCACCACTGTAAGGCCCTGGGACTTCCTGCGGGCCCCACACTGCCCTCAGAATCAAGTGAGGCCACTCACTCTTTCCCCCTAAACTGCCCAGGCACATACAAGAGTGCTGACAGTCCCCCACAGACCCCCTAGCAGGTTAAGAGTCCTTGCCTTAGGCCTATTCCATATCTGGTCCTATTCTTGCATGGGAAGGGACAAGCTCCCATTGTGGCTTCCATCTGCTTCTCTTGCTACCTAGACTGGGGCACTGTAGGTAAGCCCTGAGTCCCTTGAAAGAGCAGGAATGCACCCAGAACCAGGCTGCCTGAAACCCAAGGCCCAACTGCTAAAGGCAGTGTCTGGTCAGTTGGCATGTGTGTGAGACCCGAGCAAGCCAGTGGGAAAGGGATAGCTGCCCGCACCTCCCTGTCCACCCATTCTGGGTCTGGGGGGGACGATGAGCAGATTCTGACCCTTGAAGAACTCAAGGAATGGGGTGGAGCTGGGTGAGGGAATTTGGAGCCACAGAAGAACCTGGCTCCTTCTCCAGAGGAAAAGAAACTGGGTCAAGTGTGAAGGTCCAAGTGTAGTGGAGAGGTGACACCGCTGGGCTGGAGTTATAGGTATCACTGGTGGGGTGGCTGCGGTCGACAACCCTAGTCTAGACATTCATCCTGCCTGCTAGTCACAGGCTGTTTTAAGTCACATTTTCTGCCTAGACAAAGGCCTTCAGTATGCGGGGAATGAAATTGATGAAGGCAGGACAGCCCTGGCTGGGTGGCTTAATGGGTTGGGTGTCATCCTGCAAAGCAAAATGTTACAGGTTTCCCAGGCAAGGTACATGACTGGGTTGTGGGTTCGGTCCCCAGCCGGATGGCGTGCAAGAGGCAACTGATCAATGTTTCTTTCCTTCTCTTTCTCCCTCCCTTCCTCTCTCTCTAGAATCAATAAAAGAAAAAAATAAATAAAACAAAAAAACCCATTCAGCTCCCATGTTCCAGCACTTTTCCTCACCATTTCCCACAGGGTCCCACCCACTGGCCCCATGATAGGCATGGGGCATGGGTCTCCCCAAAAGGTCTGGAGACCACAGAGGGGCATAGAGACTCAGGAACATCGGGTGGGGTGCTGAGTCGACAAATGTCACTGCAAGACACAGTTGACCCCTCTGGGCCTGGAATCCCATGTTTGAGCCTGACCTGGATGTAGCACCGTAGGCCCCGCTGAAGCATGCAGTGAATAGTCAGGGACCCTTGCACCAAGATTTCTTTGTTGACAACTGTAATATACTGTGGACAAACCATGCTGGGTCCTACAGCACACACTAACTCTCTAGCTGGGAAGCCCCCCTCCCCCAGCACAGTGCCCAGGAGATCACATAGCAGCCCCCAGTGGCCTCAAGGCTACCCCTGGCTCCATAACTCCTTAAATACAAATTTAAAATTCACACAGGCAGAGATACTCACTGAATTAGGGAGATCAGACCGGGCAACACACATGAGTGCCCCAGGAAATTCTAGAACTTGAGCTTATGTTTCAATTTTAGTTCAAAAGAACAACTAAAAATGCTATTTTTATTTGCTCTTAAAGGGTATGAACAACAGCTTAGACAGATGGAAACCTGAACAAACTAACTGTAGGAAAATAATGCTGAATACTGAAAGCTGGAGCTGCCTGGCTCCTATAGGGAAACAGTTTCATTCTATTTATAAAGACCTCAAGATCAAGCAGAGAGAAAGTGTGTGTACAAGTGGGGTTTTCCTGTTTGGCTTTGCAAAATGATTTTCAAATGAAAACTTCCAGAGTGCAATGGATAAAACCCGAGAAAGAGAAAGAAAATGTTATTTAATGCGAGGTAATGTTAATTCACATATTTGGTGAATGTATATACACTTTCGAAGATAGTGCTGTGGTTTTTTTTTCCCTTCCAGTATTTTCTAAACTTTGTTTATTTTTAGAGAGGGGGAGAGGGAGAGAAATATCAATGTGAAATAAACACCAATAGGTTGCCTCTCACATGCTCCCTGACTGGGACTGACCCATAACCCAGGCCTGTGCCCTGACTAGTAATCGAACCAGCAACCTTTCGCATTGTGGGACGATGCCCAACCCATTGAGAGAGACTGGTCAGGGCCTTCTAGTGTTTTTCAGAATTAAGAGCGGAGACCATAACAGGCATAATCTCCAGATGAATAAACTATAAAGTTCAGAATTAAAAAGGATAAAGACGCAAAGAAATACAAAAAAAAAAATTAAATTCTGTCAGCTCAGGTTGTAAAGGTTCCTTAAGAAAGCTTCCCCATTTCTTCAACACTAAAAAGTATGTCATGTGATGGCAGACATGCCTTCCACACCGTTCTCTGCTTGGGCCCCCTGTGGGCTCTGTCTGTGGGGGACCCGTAGAGCAGCCCTGGGTGGGTGGCCTCCTCTAGAGCAGAGGGAAGAAGGGGAGCCTACAGTCCCAGGGTGCTCATTTTTCAACTTTCTAACTCCACTCCTGGGTCAGGAAGCAGGGCTGGGCAACGGAGTCCTTAATCTCTCCCTTCCGCCTCCCTCCTGTTCTCTTTCGAGGATTCCACAACAGAGAAAGGTGGGGGGTGGGGGGGGGTTCCCGTCCCTTCACTGAAGGCAGAGGCTGGCAGGGAGGCCTGAGGGAGAGTGAGGGTCCAGGACATCACCCCGAGGTCACAGCTGAGCCTGGAGGGCAACCTGAGGTGTCCCTAACACTCTAGGAGACAGAAGCCTTGCAAAGGGAAAGAAGGCAAAATCCCTAGCAAGTGACAGGGGGTGTGTCCTCGAGGTGACTGGCCTTCAGCTCCGGAGAGCAAGGCTGTGCTCGGCAGTGCCGAACAGAGACCAGCAGAAGCAAAGCAGGAACCATGAGCTGGAAAAGGAGGGTCCCAGAGGCAGGTGGGCCCTGACAGATGCTTCTACATAGGCGGGGCTGGGAATCAATACATGCACTGACCAGCTGACCACACTGTTCTCTCTCAAGGGGGGGGCTTTAGGAACCAAAGGAAATTAATCTGGTGAAGGCCAGAGGGGGTTTATCCCAAGTAAATGGTGTCCTCACCCCATGCCTACCCCCTACCCTAGAGCAAAGCGGTAGAATGAAGGGGGCAATATGGGTGGGGTAGGGCCCATATCCTTCCAGCAGGTGTCTGCCAGACTATGGGGATTCCCAGAGCTCCCATGACATGCCAGTGGCCTGAGCCTGTGGACCACACTCCAAAAGCCACTTCTTCTCAGGCCTTTGGGGGACTCAAACTGTCCACTCCTCTCAAGGCCAGGCCCCAATGAGCACCAATGTCAGCTTCCACAGCTGGGGCTAGAGAAGGGAGAACAGGGGATAAGGCTGCCAGCCCCAAAGCACAAAGCGTGGAAGAAAACTAGAAAACTGTGTGTGTCCGTTCTCCTCTTCTCCAGGGTCTGCTCTGAAAAGGGGAGCTCACCTCAGAGCTATGACTTCCTGTGCCCTAACTACTCAACTATCATTATTTTTAAAGACTCACTTGAGGATGTGTTTATAGATATTTTTAGAGAGAAAGGAAGGGGGAAGGGGGGAAGAAATAACATTGATGTGAGAGGAAAACATCAATAGGCTGCCTCCCATATGTGCCCCAAATGAGGATGGAACCCACCAACCTTCTGGTATATGGGACAACGCTCCAACCACCTGAGGCGCCCAGCCAGGGCCCAATATTAGTTTTAATACCACAGACAAGGGGTGGTGAATACTCTGTGTTGGAGGAACACAAACATTAACCACAGACAATTCTACCAGCTTTGCTAAGCCCTGTGGGCAAGAAGCTTCCTTTCTAGTTTGTTAGCAGATTCCTACTCCTAGTGGGACCAGACATGAGGAGTCCTAAAGTGGGCATGGCCCAGGCTCACTGCTCCCTCGGTAGAGGCTTGCATATGACTTGGCAAGGGATGTTCCAATCCCAGGTCCATGGCCAGCAGCATGCAGGCCACACAGTCAAGGCTGGAACCCAGATTCCTCCCTACCTCATGCTGCTTCTGAGGATGTGGGTACAGCCTTGCCTCAGCTGTGCCTGACGGCTTCGTGCAAAGCACAAAGCCCAGAGCCCAAGTGGCTAATGTCCTGAACAGAGATGACCTGAGAAGGGCTAGGATTATCAGCGAGAGGTATCCACCACCTTTGAGTTCTGTTGGCATCTAAATCAATCACACTGGGAGCTTTGGGGCAATAAAAGAACTGAACTAAAGGTAAGACTGTCACATCATACACTATGTGCCTGCAGTAAGAATAGCAGCAAACCCTTGACCACCCCCCAACCCTCCCTTCATAGACCAGGCCAGGACATTTGGGTACCTAAGGGAAGGTATGTCTTGGTGCCAGGATGTCCTGGTGTTTTCACCATAAAATGCCAGCCTGACACAGGGACTCTTTCATTCCACTTTACGTTCCCAGTGTCATAAAACAGACGCCAATGTGATCTCACTTCAATTCCGTCTTCATTGGTAGAAACAGCTGACAACATTTAAATTCACACATGACCTGTCTTCCCTAGAAAACCTGGCTCCAGCCTAGAAGAAAACCTCACTGCACATCCCAGGCCACTGCTGTACCTGTTGTCTGGTCCACAAGGACCCGGGAGTTGATGATTCGTCCAAACCGAGAGAACATGTCCTCCACATCCTTCTGGGTCATGTTCCTGGGGAGCCCGCTGATGTACAGGTTGGCATCTTTGATGACCTCTGAGCTTGGGCGAGCATATGACACCTTGAAAACAAAACCGCTTTCTGCGGTTAGGGCAGATGTATGGCCAAAGCATCAAGGGAGGGTATTATACTTTGGGGTGAGAAAAAGCATCCTACGGTGGGAGACACACAAACACTCGTCAGCCACGGTAGCGTCTACTGGCAGCTGCCTATGGGCCAGGCAATGAGGTAACAGTCCTCATGTCTCAATGAGGAGAACATTATTCCTATTTCACAAAGTGAGTGACTGAGGGTCTGCCCGGTGGCAGGACAGGGACTCAGCTCTGCTACCCATCCTCCTACCGAGGCCTTAAGCTTCCCTGAATGATGAGCTCAGCTGGAAATAAGACCTGCCTGTGAAGAGCCCCAGGAGAAGTGGGCAAGAGCTGGGTGCTGCTGAGAGTAGGACACCCACCTGCTAATAGGCGAGCTCAGCATGGGAGCCCAGATGTGCTACGGGAGCCCCAAGTTTCACACTCAAGTGTTAAATATTAAATGACTCTAGGCCTTCAGGCTTATGTTTTGCAAACTTGAAGAAAGATTGAAAGGAACTTTTATAGTGGCTTAGATAAAATAGTACACGCAAGCACTAGAGGTGGTGAGGAGAGGCTGCAGGGGCTGATGGGAAGAAAATGTCTTTGAAGAAAAAGCAACAGCTGTGTGGACCCTGCAGGCCAGAAGGAGGAATGTGTCCAAAATCACACTCCTGCTGGGAAGGAGCAGCTGGGAGGAAGCCTTTTTGCCCACAAAGGGACAATCTGGGGAAATGGGACTCAGTCACACCCAAAGGAGTCAGAACCAAGTGAGGAGGCTGGGAGATGGAAGGAGAGGAAACAAGAGAATCGTGTGCTCCGGAAAGCTGGGACTGTGCAGTACTTTCTCTCTGAGGGTCACAGGACTGATGTGATGAGTAGCCAAAGACCATAACATAGGAACAAACATGGCCTCTTGGTGTCACTGGGCAGAACGAGGGAAGGAACAACAAGTGTCTGTAACAACACTCAGGCTTGCCAGGAAGGGCAGGGGTGTGCCAAGCACACACATACCTGGCTCCATGAGGACACAGAATTTGTCTGATTTGTTCACTGTCTGAAATGTAACAGGTGCTCAATAAATGTGCACTAAGTGAATGCTGAATGCAGTGGCTGTGATGGGGCAAGAAGGGCGATACTGTTGTGCTACTGCAGTAAGCCAGGGGTGGGCACGGCAGGGTAGGGCATGGGGCTGCACAAGGATGGGAATGTTGCAGCTGGACGTAAGACAGGCAGAGAAGGCCTGGGCCAGAAAGGGGGCTGCCCCTGTGTACGTGTAGCCCCATATACCCTCACTTTACTGCTGGGGCTGAGGAAACTATGAGCCACAGCACAAGGCATGGGACAGTCACCATCCAACACACACCTGATATGCAATGCCCCAGTTCTGAGCAGACAGACACTCTCCCAGATGCTCTGGAAGGACCAGTGACGGGGAGGAAGCAGGGACTGGGCACAGACACCAACCAGCCCAGAACAGAAATGAACAAGGTGGTACGCACCACTCTTTACCTTAATGGTTTTGGATTGGAGCCGCAGGCCATTCAGCGTGTTCACTGCTCTCTCCGCATCCTTTGCAGTCACATAGTTCACAAAGCCATAGCCCAGGCTGTGTCCTGTGGGAGAACACGTGCACACTGGTAAACCAACTGAGAGAGAGCAAGAGGATGAACCAGACTATGCCCTCCTACGTCTGGCTGGGCTCAAAAGAGCAAGGTCAGAGAAAAGACAGAAAAAACACAGGACTATTAAGAGCCAGGGACTGCAGGAAGTGAGGTCACAGATCAGTGGTTACAATCTATATTAATGGCTATTTGTTACACTTTTTTGGCAAACTCGTACACTTTCAGCAAAGAACAAATGTTACTTTTGTAATAAAGTAATTTAAAAAGGAATTGTGCCGACTGCATCCTGGGGAACCAATCACCAAAGTGATGACAATGACTGGTCCCACTGGTGACGGCCTCTCTGTAGGGTCCTAAGGGGGCCTGGGTCTGGGGAGGAGACGGTTACAAGTGGCAGAGATGCAGACAGGCATTTCTGCACCACTCCCAACTCCGGGATGGGGAAGCTTGCTGAGCTCTGGTGCCGCCCAGTGTCAGTTCCTCCTTCCGTGATCCTGTGGCCTAGTGGAGAGCACAGGAAGAGGACAGCACTGCTAGAAGTGGCAGCCCTGCACTGCCTTCACAGCCCTGGCCAAGCTGGCAGGGCTCCCCTGGCAGTGGCTTCCACTATGAAGGCATAGTCAGCTGAAGTCTGTGGGTCATGAAGGATGCAAAACCCTGAGTTCTTCTCAAACAAATCCCAAGTTACAGGTAGCATGTCCCATCCCTTGTGAAACTTTTAGAAGTGGGAGTGACCCACTGGATACCCACAAGGGATTCAGCAGAGCAGGCAAGGGGCTGTGGATTCCCAAGAGGCCAAAGAGGAGCAAAGGCTGAGGCTCAGAGGTGGAAGGAGCCTTACACCTTCACTGCAGGGGAGGAGCAGGAGGCTCAGAGAACCACCAACACGCCCACAGCTGACCCATGCGCACACCAGTTAGGGGGCACCCACTACACACAGAGCACTGCCCTGGGCAGAAAGAGCTGTGTGTAAGACCAAGAACTAGCCCACTGAGCTTTGCTCCATTCCTCCAGTTGACAGAGGGTTACAATGAGCAGGTAAAACACACAACCAGGCCTTCAGCCACACAGAGGCAGACTCCTCATCGCAGTGATGCTGGCTCAGCCCACGGTGCTGGGGAAACCCAGTGAACAGCCTAATTCAGTTTGGACCCTTTAAAAAAACCCTATTTTTTAGCTTTAAAGAAACAGTACAAAGATAATACAGAAGGTTCCCATATACCCTATGTCCAGTTTTCCATTAGTGATAAGTTATACTAGAATGGATGGAATGCTTGTTACAAGTCATGAACCAGCAGCGACACATGATTATTAACTGTAGCCCATGCTTGATTTCCACTGCCTTTGTTTTCCCCTCCTGTTCTAGGGTGCCATTCAGGATCCCACGTAATGTCTGGTCACCATATCTCCTTAGACTCCTCCTGGTTGGGACAGTTTCTCAGACCTTCCTTGCTTGTGATGACCTTGACAGTTTTGAGGAGGGCTGGTCAGAAATGTTGTAGACTCCCCGCCAATCTGGGTTCATCAGATGGTTTTTCTCATGGTTAGGTTGGGGTGATGGGTTTTGAGAGGGAAACCAGAGTGCAGTGCCCTTCTCATGACATCGTATCAGGGATACAGGCTGTCAGCATGACCTAAGATGATGTTGACCTTCATCCTCTGGCCAAGGCAGGCAGTTTGGCAGGTTTCTTCTCCACTGTAAGGTCACCTCTGCCCCCACACTGTAAGCTTTGGAAGGAAGGTGCTGTGCAGCCCACATTTAGGGAGTGCTTTGTAGAATGTCACTCTCCCTCGTTTAGCGGGGTGTAGCTATATAAATTATTTGCATAGCTGCTTCCTTTTTCTTAAGAAACAGAAACAAAGTCTGATCCTTCAGACCCATATTTTTAACCAAACCCCATGGGTCAGAGACTTCATTCCTGAGCCTGGGACAGAGAGGACCCTGGAGATCAGGTCTGTGGGGCTCAGGCCTATCCAGCAGGAATCTGTTCCAGGTCAGGGACTTAGGGTCCTTGCAAACAGTCTAGACCACAAATGTGAGGAGCTGAGAATGCAGAGAAGGTCTATTATATGAATTCCTAACCAAACTCCAGCCTGGCGGGGATTTTTACCCCCAAACACCTGCTCATCAACCCTACTCCGTCTGTCCCTCACTGTGGCCAGGCCTAGGAGCCCATTGTCTTATTTGGACCAGCCCCGGACAGGCTCCTCTGCCCCTCTCTCATCAGTACCACCTCTGCAATGGGTCTCCTTGTCTTTCCGCACCTCCCACAAAGTCAACCCTACCTGCGCCACCTGCCTTCTTCCCTACTGCTGCCTCAGCACTGCTGGGGAAACCAGACATGGATAAGGACTCACGCAGGCTCTGGTCCTGTGTCTTCAGCTGCAGCTGGCTCCTCTTAGCATATCAACACGGGCCTTGCCCCATTCCAGTGCCCAGTGGCCCTGTCTGGCTTCCCAGGGTGGTCAATGCTGACTGCCAGCAGCCCTCAGCATTGGGTGTTGCCCCATGGACAGTTTCAGGACATAGCTTCCAGAGCTCTCAGCTTAAGGTGCCACCTCCCCCAGGATGTGACAACAGTGCCAGGTTTTCTTTATCCTCTGCTGTCCTGTTTTAGGTTTGTTCTCTGCCCATCTCATTGAGATGGTCCCCAAGGTTCTGCCTTTGGTCCCTGTCTCCATCAGTCTTCCTGGGTAACCTCTCTGACCACCTGTGTGGCTGTGTCTGCCCATGTCACCTAGGAAATCACATACCCTCAGATGGTCACTGCCTCCTTCCCTTGATCCTGCCCCCACTCCAGTTCTCAACAAGCCCACCCGTATTAACTGAGCACCTACCGGGTGTCATATCCCAGGCCAGGCTGGCTGGGGGGTTTGATGATGATCGCAAAGGAGGAAGTTTATACCTTAGTGAAATTCACATCCCAGTGGGCAAGTTGGACAACAAACCAGCAAGGAAGGAAGGAACAAAGCTACCACACAGGTGCTACAAGGAGACTCTTCCTATGGTGAGAGGCTGACAGGATGGGTCCTCAAGAGACAGGGTGGCCAGGGGCACCCTTGAGGAGATGATATACCTCGGATGGCAAGCATTCCAGACAGAAGAGCAAGTGCCAAGTCTATACGGTAAGGACAACAGGTATGTTCCAGGAAATGGGGAAATGGACCAGAGGGGCTGCAGAATGGACAGCAGACACAGCGGGTCAAGCCAGGCAGGGCCCAGTGGGAAGTCTGTGAGCTTGAGCAGGTTTGAGAGCGTGGTGTGCACCATGAAGCGTGCAGCAGGAGTATGACCCACGGAGAAGAACTGTAGATGAGCTGACGCAGGAGGGGGCTCCAGGGGGACTGAAGTGCCAGGGAACAGCTCCCCCCGCTAGCACTGCTGGACTGGGCTGAGCCTTCTGGGGCCAGCTGAGGAGGGACCTCTGTATACAACTATGCTCAGGGCTGCCTCTGTCCCCTCAATTTGTTCTGCCCTCTGGTGCACTGTGTGCAGCAGGAGGAAAGGTGGGGGAAGAACAAAGGGAGCCCCTGGTTTTCACCCTACTAATGAGGCTGTAGATCTAAGTGCTTAACACAGGGCTGAATACCCACTTCCACCCTTTCCTTCACCATAAACCAATTACTTTCATCTTTGGCTGCCCATTAGAATCACCAGGGAAGCTTCTAAAAAGTGGCCACTACCCAGGTGACATTCCAGACCAATGAAATTGAAATGGGGGTGGAGTGGAGCAGGACTGGGGGTGGCTTCAGTAATTTTGAAATCTCACTAGGATTCCAACATCCCCAGGTTGACAGCTAATGCTGTAAGCACAGGTGAGGAGCACCAAAGAGGAGGGCTCCCCACAATTATACAGAGGAATCCCAGGTGCCCCCAAGTTACTGTTTTCTTAATAGGGTCCACAAGCCATGCAGGTAATGATGCAGCTCCCTAGAACCCTCCAGAGCCTGGGGACACAAAATGTCAGGCAGGCATGGGAATCAACACTTCTACGCTCCTTACAGACGATTCTCCTGCCCTCTAGATGTAGTTAGCCTGCTAGACTCCATGCCATGAAGGCAGGTCAGGGGCTGCCCCTTTCCCCTTTAGGGGGATGGAAGACCAGTCCCAGATGACAGAAGTCTAAGGTCTGGTGGGGAAGCAGGGGTGCTCAGTGGCAGGGCTCAGGCAGGGCAAGGACCCTGTACAGGCTGCTAGGGCTTGAGGAGGGCAGGACCTGCCTGGACTGGAGGCCACCAGAACCTCTGAAGGAGAGATGGGGGGCAGAGGGGGGATTGGG
The DNA here is from genome assembly GCF_987537825.1 of Furipterus horrens. Lineage (NCBI taxonomy): Eukaryota > Metazoa > Chordata > Mammalia > Chiroptera > Furipteridae > Furipterus > Furipterus horrens. The sequence continues at coordinate 56,018,467 of NW_028327180.1, read as the reverse complement.
GCAGAAGATGAAGGAAAGAGAAGAGGGAGAAGGGACAGGGACAAAGCATAAATAAGCCCTGGGTCTGAGGTCAAAGGATGTCCTAGAGGCCGTATGAGCCCCAGTCTCACTTCTTACACTGGAGGAAAAGCACTACCATTGCCATTTGGCCACATGTCCAATGCTTTTCAGCTCTGAGCTCTGATTTGCCCCGGCCCCAGCGCTGCCCTCCCTTCAGGAAGGTTAAATGTCAGCTGTTCAAACACCCCACCTGGCTGACTCAGTGGATCTGGGTGGGGACTACGTGTCCCCTGCCTCTTCCGCTCGCCACCAGGTACTGCTGCTGGTCAGTACCCAGCGTTCCAAGAGCTGCTGCCTGTAGAAAATCAAGCCTGCCTGCCTCCTCATGGAGCACTCATTCCTCAAGCCCCTCAGGTGACCCCAGGTTATGCTTTTCCATTTCCAAACATACTTCCGCTCTCTTTGGGCATGAGTTAAAACCAACAGATGATTCTACAGCCCTTCACCTTCCATGTGCAGACCAGAGCAGCTAGATGTCCTGTTTTAATCCCTTTGTGTTTCTCTGCCTGACTGGGGTGCATGGCTGAATCAGGTGAGTGCCCTGCAACGTGAGAGGGTGGGAGCAGTCAAGTTCTTCCTTTGAAGGGCCACAGGGGCTGAGGGAACACTTTACTGAGGAAGACTTTACTTGGGGGAGGGGGATTAGTGAACTAATCAGGCAATAAAATAAGAAACAAAAGAAAACGGGTAAAGGGCAAGAAGGCTATTTTATAAAAGAAGCGTGCAAACAGCCAGTAAGAACGTGAAAACACAAATTTTCCTAGAAATGCAAATTACCACAGTATCAGATGTCACTTTTCACTTACGCTGGCAAACATGAGACCCTGCCCTGCCCAGGGGATGGACGGGCTGGTGGGAGAAAGGAGTGGAAGCTGGGCAGCCCTTGGAGGGCAGACTGGCAATATTGGTCAAGGGGCTTTTAGAAAGTACAGTAGTTCCCCCTTATCCTCAGTGTGTACACCCTAAGACCCCCAGTGGATGTCAGAAATCCAGCATAGCACTGAAACCTAAATATGCTATTAGGTTTTTTATGTACATAACTTCTCTTTGGCACATCTGAGCTGCCAGTGCCATTACGAAGTAAAATCAGGATCACCTGAACACCAGCACTGCAATGCCACCACAGTCAATCTGATAACCGAGGCAGCTACAGGGTGACTAACAGGCAGGGAGCAAGTATATCATGGAGATGCTGGACAAAGGGACGAGTCTCAGGTCTCGGGCAGGACACAGCAGGATGGTGAGAGATTTCACCATGCTATTCAGAACAATGCACAATTTGAAACTTATGAATTATTTCCAGAATTTTCTATAAGTATTTTTGGACAGTGGTTGACCACAGTAACTGAAACCATGGAAAGCAGAACCACAAGTACTGGGAAAACTATATACACTCTCGCATCTGTTGATTCACTTCTAGGAAGACTTTCTATGGAACAACTACTGAGCAAAGATTTGTGCCAGGATATTTATCTCAGTGAGGCATATAAATATAGAAAAAATTACAGTAAACTCTTATAAATTCAGAACCTTCATATAGCAGAATACTATGTAACCACTATGAGGAGACAGCGATGTTCAGTGACAGAGAAAAATATTCAGATATAGGAAGAGAAGTTTCTCACACAGCTTGGGTGGTGCAAGCCCATTTTTGTAGAAGCCCACAATTGCTTACAACCAGGAGTATGTAAAGAAATAAAGTCTGGAAGGACATGAACCACAATGGTGGAATTATGGGTAATTTAAACTTTTTTTCCCTCTTGTCTCACATAGTTTTTTTCTACAGGGAACAAAGATGATTTGCATTAAGGAAATAAAGTGGTCAGACTGACTATGTGTGGAAGGACATTCCTGCTGAGGGAATAGTCTTCATGAAATCACAAGACAGCAACAGCAGGGCATGTCTGGGGAATGACGAGCAACTCAGTTCAGCCCAAGAGGAGGGTACATGGGGAGGTGTAGTGGCTGGGATGAGGGGGACAGGTTCCCAGGAGCCTTGTGAGCTGCAGGCAGGGGTAAGGGCTTTACCCTGACCAGATGCACAGCAATGAGATGGAAGAAAGCCAAGCTGAGTCAGAGGCTGGGGACCGAGTGGCCAGCATGAAAGACAGTCCAGGAGGGTGAAGGCTGTTCCTGGTCCCTGTGGGTCATATGGCATCTGCAGAGGAACCAAACAGCAGGACAGGCAGTAGGGCAGGGCTGCAGAGAAAGGCTAGACAGTGACTGTGGATGGAATAGGCAACAACAAATGCATGCCCACAATGTGGGGGCTGAGGCTTATCTGCCTGGAAATATTCTGAATCTTGAGGCCACCACATATAACATTCTCGGCATCTCAGCCACCACCCTGTCCCTCATTCCTCCTGTCACCAGGGCCTGGCCCATGGTTGGCAGTGAATAAATATTTGCTGGTGAATGAACACCCATGGTAATAATACTTTCTCCCCCAATCCCCAGACCCTTTCACTTATTCCTTCCTTCAACAGACTGTGGTTACCTCCAGGGATAAAGATGAAATAGGGTCCCTGATTCCAAGAATTATATGGACCTAATGGACAAGAAAGTTGCAACTTTAGTGCAGTGTACAAATCCATGTTGCAGGTCTGCCCAGTTGCTACGGGAACCCAGAAGAAAAGAATCTAAAGCTGACCGGGTTGGGCCAGGGAAAACATCCTAAAGGAAATGTGACCCTAAATTGAGAGGTTTTTAAAGCATGTGGGTGAGAAAGTAACATATGGACTGTTAAAAGATTTGATTCTTTTACTGCAGTGTAAGGGATGGTCTGCAGGGAACACAGGTGGCTAGTTAAGAGGCAAGAGCACTCTCGCAGGCAGAGGACAATGTGGCCTGGTCTAGGATGAAGGTAGGGGAGATGGAGGAAAAGAGATAGAAACATCCAGAAGGATAAGTACAAGGGATACATGTCAAAGGTCAAGCTCAGATTACTGACCAGAGCCACTGAGTGGACAGTGGTGCCATCCATTAAGATGGGGACACTGGGAAACAAGCAGTTGGCTTATGAGAAAGTAAAAGCCAGTTTGGAAAAAAGTGAATTTGAACAGCTGAGGGGTCTGAGGCTTAGAGGAGCTTTGTGGCTGAAAGAGAGGTGGCAAACAAAAAGGGAAGCTAAGCTTTGGCGTGTGTCCACTCACCACAGCCTAGGCTTCAGAAGAGGCTTGGGAGTAACCCTGTGGACCACTGAAGTAAACAGCTGGGAAGAGTCTGTGAGAGAGGCAGAGAGAGGCCTCCGGGGCAGGAGAGAGCCAGGGCAAGTGGTTCACAGAAGCCAAGGGAAGAGGCTTTTCAGGAAGAGGAGATAGTCAATTTGCTGGCTCTGTGAACAGGAAGAGGAGGAGGACAATAGCTAGAGCAGTGGTTTTCAACTATGAATGATTCTGCTCCCTAGGGAATACTTGGCAATGCCTGGGGACATTTTTTGGTTGTCATAACTCAGAAAGGGCCACTGGCATCTAGTGGGTTAAGATCAGTGATGCTGCTCAACATCCTACAATGCACAGATGGCCCCCTCACACACAAGAATTAGCCAGTCCCAAATATCAATAGTGCTCAAGCTGAGAAATCCTGAGCTATAATAAGTTAGAGAATCTCAGCAAGATTTTTTTAAAAAATTATTTTTTTAGAGAGAGGGGAAAGGAGAAGGGAAGAGAAACATCACTGTGTGGTTGCCTCTCACTCGCGCCCCCAACTGGGGACCTGATGTGCAACCTAGTAACGTGCCCCGACTGGGAACTGAATCAGTGACACTTGGCTCGCAGACCAACGCTCAATCCACTGAGCCACAGCAGCCAGGGGTTCAGCAAGATTTTTTAAAAGATCCTTGACTGGTTTGGCTCAGTGGGTTGGGTGTCATCCTGCTCACCAAAAGGTGGCTGGTTCAATTCCTGGTTGGGGGCACATGTCTGGGTTACGGGCCAGGTCCTTGGTTGGGGGGCGCATGAGAGACAAATCAATTGATGTTCCTCTCACACATCGATGTTTCTCTTTCTCCCTCCCTTCCCTTCCTTCTAAAAACAAATAAGTAAAAATCTTAAAAAAAAATTTTTTTAAGAGCCAAGACTGGAGCATGGGACAATCTTGTAAAGATCCAAAGAAGTGGATCCACGCATAGCTCAAGGTTCCTGGGGTGCAGAAGAGGAACAGGATCCAGGACAGAGATGGAGATGGCTACAAATCAGAAGGCAGTCATCAGGTGAGATGAAGAAATCTGAGGGGGAGCCATGCTGACACAGTTGTTCCAGGGAACGGGGAGAGCTCTCGCTGCAGGCTGAGCTCAGCTGGGGATTTGATTCAACAGGGCACCTGTCTCCCTCTGGGGTGGGCAGCCTGAGCCTGGCCAGGAGAAAGCAGCTGGATGAAGGTATCCATGTCCTGGGTTTCCCCAGAGCAATGTAATCGAAAAACAATGGACAGTGAAGGTAAGGCCACTACCCCAGGGCTAGACAGTGAAGAAGTTTCACACACTGGTGCAGTGAGAACACAGTAAGCTTTTCATGAAACTATGTTCATCCAATTTAAGAACTGCTAGCCAGGTGCTGAGCTGAAAGGCAAGCCCAGGCCCACCTACTCCAAGACTCCTAGTACTACACTTATCTTGCCCCAAAATAAGAAAAAGTTTATCTCTGAACTGAATACTTGCAAATTACAATTTTATTGCTCTTTCAAAACCAGTTCTCTACTCTTCCGACCAATCTCATCAAGTCTAGGTGTTCCTATTACCATAGTTCACATTCCTTTGAAAACCACAAGTGAAGAGACAAAGAAGTCAGGTATGTTTCAAAGTCAGAATGTTTCAAAATCAGACTTCAATACTAAGGAATACCAATGGGGCTGAAAAATCCCCTTCCACTAGAAGGTAAATGGAGAATGGCAAGACTTGCTAGCAGCACAGAAGAATTTCAAAACCCTTGTGAACAAAGACTCTTATTCAGGATGGTTTCTTGGAACAGGAGAGAGACAGTGGTTTCTAGAACATTTCTTACACTATTCCATTTTGTGTTAAAGTTCCTATTTAGAAGGCACTGATTAAGTCACAGACTCTCAGAACTGGAATAGTCCCTAAAAGACTTGAGTTCTAAGCCCCCTCTGATGAAACAATCCCCTACATGGGTCAGCCTCTCTAGCACTTATCCCAGGGATGGGCCTTGTCCCATCTCTGGCAAATGCTGGGGGCTAAGAAGGGGTACAGAGAGTTCCATATCCCACTCTACTGTTACATAAATTTGAATAAGGAGAAGAAAGAGGAGGACAGAGCGAAGTGAGTGAAGAGAAGAAGGGAGAGGAGGAGGAAGGGGGGAGGGGAGTGCTCCCTGAAACAGTGTTCCTCCCTGGGGAGAAAAGAATCATAATACCTGATCTTTCCATGTTCTCTCAAGAGTCCTTGAAACTGGGCTCTCAGAATGAGGGCCTTATAGGCCCTGGGACTTCCACAAACCCTTAGGAGGTAGGTAGCGTCAGGAGGTAGGCGCCATCACCCCCACACTATGAATGGGGACACAGAGGCTTAGAGGTCATACTGTGAGGGAGTGGAAAGAGGGGCTACCATCCCCACACAGGTTCAACCCCAGCCTGTCGGGTCACTGCCCTGCTCCCACCCCCACACAGAGTTCAAGTTCGGTGTGTTTCAGTGTTCCAAGTTGATGGAATGACAGCAAACAGTCCAGGTGGCCCGAACCTAATGAGGGGCCACCCATGAGGAAACTTAGCATTCTGCTGTGGGCCTGACCAGGAGTAGGAGCCTGGGAAGACAGGGATGGGCCTGCCCGGCCCAACCACAGGCGGGCCACACCAGGCCAGGCTGTCTTTCTCTGGCACCTTCCAGCTCTCGAGCAGACCCAGTTTCTGGTACCTCCTCATTTTTCTTCCCCTCTCACCATCTTATTTTGGACATGCTCTCTGTCTGATGTTGACTTTGTCCTCTTTTGGGAACCTAAATCCAATCTTACACTATGGCAGTGGCAAAGCAGAGTCTGAGATAAAAATGAAACTTCACAACCATCACTGTGGCTCATTTATGCTGAGGAATGCTGCAGTCACAGGTAAGGAATGCAGTGCTTGGCAGCACAGCCACAAGCACCCTCTTTACAAATGCATCTTGGCTTCTTTACCTGCGACTTTATCCCGAATAAGTTTTGCAGATTCAACTTCACCAATACTGCTGAACAGACTTCGCAACTCATCCTGGGTCATGTTCTGCGGGAGGTAGTTGACAATTAGATTTGTTCTCCCGATGTCATCCCTGCAGTCTTCAGCCATGTGGTCTTCATAACCATTAGACATTGTGTTTTTTTTTTTAATCTGCAGGAAAAAGAAAATCAAGTAACTTCCTAATGTTCATATTGCAGAATATGAGACAAAATTAAGGACTGCATTAGCACTTAGTTTTTGTCTTTAACACAGCTTCAACTGAAGTCCACACAAAACCCTGCACATGGATGTTCACAGCATTTTTATGCACAGCTGCCCCCAAAGTAGGAGCGATGGCGATGTCCTTCAGCAGGCGAATCCAATGAAACAAACAGCCATACAAGGGAGTATTCAGGGATGAAAAGAAACGAGCTATGAAGCCAGAGACATGGAGAAACCTTAAATGCATATTGCTAAATGGAAAAAAAAAACCCACTTGAAAGCCTCGATACTATATGATCCCAGTTATATGACACTGGAAAATGCAAAACTATGGAGACAGTAAAAGGATGAGTGGTTGCTGGGAGTTGAGGAGGGAGAGGAAGGAATGAAGATGTGAAGCACTAAGGATTTTTAGGACAGTGAAGCTATTCTGTGATATTCTAATGTTGGGTACATGTCTTTCTACTTTTGTCCAAACCCAGATAATGTACAATACCAAGAGTGAACCCTAAAGCCAGTACGGGCTTCAGCTAATATGTACCAGCATTAGTGTATCAATTATAACAAAATAGCACACTAATGTGAGATGTTAATAATAGGGGAAACTGCGTTGGAGAGGTATATGGACACCCACTCTGTTCTTTCTTCACAATCTTTCTGTAACTCTACCTAAAACTGCTCTAAAAAATAAAGCCTATCGCCCTGGCCAGTGTCGCTCAGTTGGGCATCGTCTCACAAAGCGAAAGGTTGCAGGTTCAATTCCTGGTCAGGGTACATGCCTGGGGTGTGAACTAGGTTCCCAGTTAGGGCACATGCAAGAGGCAACTGATTGATGTTTCTCTCTCACATCAATGTTTTTCTCCCTTTCTCTCCCCTTTCCCTCTCTCTAAAAAGAAATAAAATAAAGTTTATTAAAACAAAACAACGCCAAGTTCAACCATTTCCACCTAAGAGGACTTCAAAGACACATATAAACAATTTCAGCACCATCATTCAAGCTCCTGTGGAAAGTGTTTGGGTTGTCTCTCTGGAGCAGTCCAAAGATTTCTGATTGTTTTTTCTCATCTTCATATGCACAACCAATCGATGAAGCTGGATACTGAAGAGCCTGTAGTATCCAACTGGACACTGTGTCTGTCCTCCAGTAGGCAGGCAATGTTCCTTTACATCCCTTTCTTCCAAAGCCATTGAGATTAGTCCAGGAAGGAGGTTAGGATTTCTCCAGCAGTCAGATAAAGTTGGTCTTGAGAGCCTGCAGAAGTCTACTTTCAGTGACAAGCATCAGATTGTGGTGATAGCCTTGGAACAGTCCCGATCTCTGCAGCTGAGGGCGTCAAGACCCCTCTGAGAGCATAGCTCACACTGGGCTTGCTCCCAAGCACTGCTACAAACTGCCTAATCTAAGCTGTCCCCTGTCCCTGCCTCTAAACACACAGGCATTCAACACCCACCCCTGCTCCCAGTCTAAAATATGTCATCACGGAGAAAAGACCTTGCTGCCCACTAGCCTGGACGTCTAGGGGGAGCCCACCCCCTTCTCCAGATCCCTACTGACCAGCACTGCGTTTATGCTTTCAGGAGCATTCAGCCTTCTTTAAAAATAGCCTTGCCAGTAGTTACATAAAAACCTAACACATCTGCTCAGGGGTGTTCCCCCTACCCTCTGGATCCACACTGAGAAAGGAACTGATATGGTTTCCTGTCTCCAACTTGCTTCAGGCCATATACAACATGCAATATTAGTCCAATCTCCCAGTATTTCTTTCACTTATTTGAAAATGTTCTATTCCCTGATCTTTACAAAGCAGACTGGCATCCAAAGCCATAAAAAAGGATTGTAAAGTTAGACTTTATAAGGCTAAAACCTTCTGTATGGCAAAAGGCATCAGTGACAAACAAGCAGCAGACTGGGAGGAAATACAGTTAACCTTAATTTAACACAGGACTGAAAGCTTGCAGGCTTTGGAATGCCTTAGTGGACCCATGCAGTTCAAATCCATGTTGTTCACGGGTCAACTGTATTTTTATAGGTGGATTTTTGACTGCATAGGAGATTAGCACCTCTAATCCCTGTGTTGGTCAAGGGTCAAATTGCTACCTATTATAGTACTTAGATTAGTGGTTCTCACCCTAGTTGATTCTGCCCACAGGGGACACTGGACAATAAATGTCTGGAGACATTTCTGGTCATCAGGACTTGTGGGGGGGTGGGGCAGGGATAATGTAGGGGGTGTGTGTGTGTTTATGCCACAGGCATGTAGTGGGTAGAGGCCAGGGATGCTTTTAAACATTCCGCAAGGCACAGGACAGCCCCTACTACCAAGAACTATCCAACCCCAAAATGTCAATACTGCAGTGGTTGAGAAAACTCCATTCAGAGCATCTACAAATTAATAAGAAAAAAGGACATATCACTAATGGAGAAGTGGGCAAAGGTATGAGCTGCAATGAAGAGATGCCAGCAATTCAAATGGCTAGGAAACCATAAAAAGAAGCTCAAGTTCACGAATAATGAAGGAAATGTGAAATGAAAAGAGATGCTATTTTCTGTCAGATGGAATACATCCAGTGTAAAGATAAGGGGGAAATACCCTTATACACCGTTTATACAAGTGTGACATGGTACCATCTTTTTAAAGGATAACTTGGTAGTGTCCACCAAGATTTTTTATGTGGATGCTACCTTCGGACTCAGAACTGTAGGAATCTGTTCTACAGAAATAAACACACATGTGCAGAACATATAACCCCATGGCTGGTAAAAGTAAAACATTGACTGTAACCTAAATATGCACTAATGAGGAATGGTTAGAAAAATAACAATCTTTAGTACAAAGCATGGGACCACCAGCATCAACAGGTTTAATCATGAAAAACTCCACGAACTTGTTACACCGTCTATGGTTAGGAGATTTGAGATCATTAGCTCAAAAGCAAACAAAAACATCTGCTGAAGCCTGAACCAAAGTGCAAGGGTAAACTCTGAGAAATTATAATGCACTTTCCTCCAAATGGAATTCTAACCTTTCTTTTCTTCCCTCCTCTTCTTTCTTTATCCCTCTTTCTCTTCATTCTTGTTCAGAGTTAAGAATCTGCTCTTCTGCCTTCTCCCTCACCCTGCCTTCATGGATGCACAATAATTACACCATTCTCATTATCCACAGAGGGGTGGTTTGTCTCCTATGCCTGGTAAAGAGTTAACTTTCTAAAACGGTGGCTAGCCGGCCATGGCCTGGGGGCCAAATGTGACTAGCTGTTTCTATAAATAAAGTTTTATTGGCAAACAGCTACTTTTATTTGTTTATGTATTGTCTCTGGTTGCTTTTGACTATAGCTATAGAGTCAAGTAGTTGTGAATCACAAAATGAAAATATTTACCGTCTGGTTCTTTATAGAAAAAATATCCCAACCTCTTCTAAAATGTAATAATACAAAATTACTAGGGGAAAACCTTTGTGACCTTGGGTGAGGCAAATATTTCTTAAATACCACACCAAAACTCAATCCATTTAAAAGAAATTGATAAACTGGATACCATCGAAATTTAAAACTTTTGCTCTACACTGCTAGGAACATTACAATTCATACGCTGAAAGAAAATATTTGCAAATCACATGTCTGCAAAAGTACTTGTATCCAGAACATGATTCTTAAAAAGAAAACTCTCCAAACTTAATAAGAAAACCCAATTTTTAAAATGGCAAAAGATGTGAACATTGTATCAAAGTATATGGATAGAAAAGAAACACTTGAAAAGATGCTCAACATCATTACTTATTAATGAAATGTAAATCGAAGCCACATCAAGATAGGAGAGACCACTCCCCATGTAGAATGAGAATCAAGATAACACTACCCATTTATAAAGGGTAAAACAAAACAAAAGCAAGCTATACCTGAAACTAATGTAATACTGTATGTCAACTATAAACACACACACACACACACAAGCAAGCGAACAACAAAACAGACAATATCAAGGTCTGGTGAGTATGTGGAGAAACCAGAACCTTCTTGCATTGTCGGTGGAAATGTAAAAATATAACAGCCACTTTGGAAAACATACCAACATCTTTTTCTTTTTCTTCTTTTAAGTATATTTTATTGATTATGTTGTTACAGCAGTCCCAATTTATTTTCCCTTTGCTCCCCTCTTCCCAGTGCCCACCTTCCCTCCAGCAATTCCACCACCCTTACTTCATGGCCATGGGTCTGCATATAAGTTCTTTCGCTTCACCCTTTCCTACATTATTCTTAACTTCCCTGTCTACTTTGTACCAACCAATTATGCTTCTTAGTCCCGGCACCATTTCCCCATTTCTTCCCCCTCCCCCTCCCAGCTGATAACCCTCCAAATGATCCTCACACCTACGATTCTGTTCCTGTTCTGGTTGTTTGCGCAGTTTGTTTTTTATTTTTTAGATTCAGTTGTTGATAGGTGTGAGTGTTGTCATTTTAATGTTCATAGTTTTGATCTCCTTTTTCTTAAATAAGCTCCTTTAATATTTCATATAATAATGGCTTGGTGATGATGAACTCTAGCTTTACCTTGCCTGGGAACCACTTTATCTGCCTTTCCATTCTAAATGACAGCTTTGCTGGATAGAGTAATCTTGGTTGTAGGTCCTTGCTTTTCATCACTTTGAACACTTGTTGCCAGTCCCTTCTTGCCTGCAAAGTGTCTTTTGAGGAATCAGCTGATGGTCTCATAGGCACCCCTTTGTAGGTGACTCTCTGCTTTCCTCTTGCGGCTTTTAAGATTCTCTCTTTATCTTTAACTTTTGGCATTTTATTTAGGCTGTGTCTTGGTGTGGTCCTCTTTGGGTCTAGCTTGTTTGGGACTCTCTGCTTCCTGGACTTGTATGTCTATTTCCTTTGTCAAATTTGCGAAGTGTTCCTTCATTATTTTTTCACACAAGCTTTCAGTGTCTCGCTCTTCCTCTTCTCCTTCTGGCACCCCTATGATTCGGATGTTGGCAGGTTTAAAGTTATCCCAGAGGTTCCTAAGCCTCTCCTCATTGTTTTCAATACTTGTTTCCTCATTATGCACTGGTTGACTGTTTTTTCTCTTCCTTACGTTCCAAATCATTGATTTGAACCATTGATTTGAACCCCAGTTTCCTTCCCTTCACCATTGGTTTTCTGTGGATTTTCCTTCGTTTCACTTAGAATAGTCTTCTTCCTTTCTGTTTGTCATACTTAAGCATATATGTCAAGTCTGTGAGCAGCTTTAACACCAGTGTTTTGAATGCTATGTCTGTTAGGCTGGCTATCTCCTCATCAGTTAGTTCTCCACTGGAACCTTGATCCGTTCCCTCTTTTGGGTCATACTTCTCTGTCTCCTCAACTTGACAGGCTCCTGTGTTTGTTTGCCTCTGTGTCTTAAGTAGAGCTGTTGCATTGTAAGGGGCGGAGCCCTAGGTATTTGTCAGTACCGGCAACCCATTTCACATTGTGGCACTGTATGTGGGGAAAGGGTCTAAGAGGGAACAATGGCGATTGCACAGCACTCGCCCCTTTTCCAGGCACCTCTCCAACTGCTGCACCGGACTGGCACCTCTCTAGCTGTTGCCCTGGCCATCGTTCCTAGAGTGGGTGGGTCTGCAGATGTTCTAGAACCGTGGGGGCCCATTAAACAAGGGGACTCTGCTGAGAGACCAGCAGTTTCTTCCTCTTCCTCAACCCCCACTGGTTTTCACAGTCAGAAGCAATGAGGCTTTATTTTCCCCGGTGCTGGGAACATGAGCTGTGCGGTCTGGCCTGGTGCTGGCAGTGCTCCCCAGGTATCCTTCCCTACTTTTTAAAACGTGTAACTGCACTTTCTGCTGGCCTGCCGTTGTGCTGCCGCCACTGCTTCCGCCTCCACACCGCGTCCTCTCTGCCCCTCCTACTTGTCTGTATGCATATTTCTTCTTTATATCTTTGTTTGTTGGACTTCCATGCGGTTCAATTTTCTGGAACTTCTGCTTGTCTCTAGTTTTGAGGTAGTTGTACAATATTCCCTCCCTTATCGCGGGTATTACGTTCTAAACCCCCTGCCCACCCCTCCCAATAGGTGAAAATCCATGAAGTAGGAACCTTACATTTATTTTAGTATTTATAATTTTTTAAGGCTTTATAAATCCTTCCCACACACTAAACCATTCCCAATACTTTATTAACCTTTTCCACACTTTTATAAACACTATTTATGTTCTTAAACATATTCTACACTCTTAAACCTACATAACTTCAACAACATGCGTATATACTATCACAAAATCCTGCAATATAGCGAAAAATCTGCGCTAATTAAATATATCATTTAAAAAAATCCCGCGATACAGTGAGGCTACGATAAGTGATCCGCGATATAGAGAGGGACTACTATATTCCTTCTTAGTTGTGGAGGGAGACACAGCGTGTCTGTGTAGGCCTCCATCTTGGCCGAAGTCTCCCCAAATTCAGACTGGCAGTTTCTTATAGTTAAATGTACACTCACCATATCATCCAATCCTTTTCCTAGTCTTCATACAAGAGAAATGAAGGCCATGTTCATATAAAAACCTGTACACAAGTGTTTACAGCAGCAGCTTTATTAACAACTTCCAAAAGCTGGAACCCAAATGTCCTTCAGCTGTTATTGGATGAACTATGGTACACTGTACAATGGAATAACACTCAGCAATAGAAGGGACTACTGATTCATCGACTTGTATGTATCTCAAAAACATTTTGCTGAGTGGAAAAAACTAGATGCTGCATGATTTCATTCTGCAAAAGGCAAAACCAGAGGACTAGAGCAGCGGTTGTCAGGGGCAGGAAGCAGGGGGAGCACTAAGGAAGTAAGTATTTTCAATCCATGGTGGGAGTCTACATGTGTGGAGGGCCAACTTTAGTTACACGAGGATTTGATTGTGTGAGTGGCTGACACCTTTGACCCGCTCACTGTTCAAGGGTCAACTATATTTTTGTTTCTTGGGTGAAGGAACTTTCTGATATCTTGATCATGGTAGTAGTCACTTGACTCTGCATTTTTCAAAACACAGAGAACTCTACACCAAAAAGAGTGAATTAAAAAATAAGTTTTCAGAGGTTTGGACTTCCAGCCAAGACGGAGGCATAGGTAGACATGCTGCATCTTTCTCCACAACTAAGAAGGAATACAACTACCTCAAAACTAGAGATAACCAGAAGTTCCAGAAAACTGAGCTGCATGGAAGTCCAACAAAGATGTAAAGAAGAAATATGCATACAGACAGGTAGGAGGGGTGGAGCCAGGGCAAAGAGGATGTGGTGTAAAGGTGACAGCAGCAGAGAGCACAGTCACACATTAAAAAAAGCAGGGAGGGACAGCTGGGGGGCACTGCAAGCACCAGGCCAGACCGCACAGCTCATAGTCCCAGCGCCAGGGAAAATAAAGCCTCATTGCTTCTGACTATGAAAACCAGTGGGGGTTGGGGCAGAGGAAGAAACTGCTGGTCTCCCAGCAGAGTCCCCTTGTTTAATGGGCCCCCACGGTTCTAGAATATCTGCAGATCCACCCACTCTGGGAACGACGGCCAGCGCAACAGCTAGAGAGGTGCCAGTCCCATACAGGAAGTGGGAGATGTACCTGGAAAAGGGGCGAGTGCTGTGCAAGCAACATTGTTCCCTCTCAGGACCCTCCCCCACATACAGCGCCACAACATGGTGAAACAGGTCCCCCATTGCTGACGAATACCTAAGGCTCCGCCCCTTACAATGTAACAGGTACGAAAGCTCTATTTAAGACACAGAAGCAAACACAGGAGCCTGTCAAGTTGAGGAGACAGAGAAGTATGGCCCAAAAGAGGGAACGGATCAAGGTTCCAGTGGGAGAACTGACAAGGAGATAGCCAGCCTAACAGGTGCAGAGTTCAAAACACTGGTGTTAAAGATGCTCACAGACTTGACATATATACTTAAGTACGGCAAACAGAAAGGAAGAAGACTATTCTAAGTGAAACGAAGGAAAATCCACACAAAACCAATGGTGGAGGGAAGGAAACCGGGGTTCAAATCAATGATTTGGAACATTAGGAAGAAAAAGTTAACCAGTACATAATGAGGAAATAAGAATTGAAAATGATGAGGAGAGGCTTAGGAACCTCTGGGACAACTTTAAACCTGCCAACATCCGAATCATAGGGGTGCCAGAAGGAGAAAAGGAAGAGCAGCACAATGAAAGCTTATGTGAAAAAATAATGAAGGAACACTTCGCAAATTTGACGAAGGAAATAGACATACAAATCCAGGAAGCAGAGAGTCCCAAACAAGCTAGACCCAAAGAGGACCACACCAAGACACAGCCTAATTAAAATGCCAAAAGTTCAAGATAAAGAGAGAATCTTAAAAGCAGCAAGAGGAAAGCAGAGAGTCACCTACAAAGGGGTGCCTATGAGACCATCAGCTGATTTCTCAAAAGACACTTTGCAGGCAAGAAGGGACTGGCAACAAGTGTTCAAAGTGATGAAAAGCAAGGACCTACAACCAAGATTACTCTATCCAGCAAAGCTGTCATTTAGAATGGAAAGGCAGATAAAGTGGTTCCCAGGCAAGATAAAGCTAGAGTTCATCATCACCAAGCCATTATTATATGAAATATTAAAGGAGCTTATTTAAGAAAAAGGAGATCAAAACTATGAACATTAAAATGACAACACTCACACCTATCAACAACTGAATCTAAAAAATAAAAAACAAACTGCGCAAACAACCAGAACAGGAACAGAATCGTAGGTGTGAGGATCATTTGGAGGGTTATCAGCTGGGAGGGGGAGAGGGAAGAAATGGGGAAATGGTGCCAGGACTAAGAAGCATAATTGGATGGTACAAAATAGAGGGATGTTAAGAATAGTATAGGAAATGGAGATGCCAAAGTACTTACATGCATGACCCACGGACATGAACTAAGGGGGGTGGGATTGCTGGAAGGAAGGGGGTGCTAGGCGGAGGGTAGCAAAGGGAAAAGAAATTGGACAACTGTAATAGCATAACGAATCAAATATCTTAAAAATAAATAAGTAAATAAATAAAATTTCAAAGGTTTAAAAAGTGAACCTTCTGCTTTGCGGCTCTATTTGCCAGAATGCTGGCTCCTCCTGATGCCCTGTTGGGGCTGAACAGCCCTCTGTAGGCCCAATTCTTGGTCAACTGGCAATAAGGGAAAAACCAACACCCCAAGAGCACAGTATCTTGGTACTTTGCAGCCACTCCAACCTGTTCTCTGTGTCCCTTCTCTTGACCAGTTCTAAACCAGCTTCTGTCCCCACAAGCTCCGACCTGAACTGGGCCTTCATCTCCACCTAATTATCAATGACTTTCAGTTGGGGCCACCTCTGGCTGTCTCAGCTTGCCTTGCCCTGTCTCCTCTCACTCAAGTGTCTCTCTCCATGCAGATATCCTGGAAACTCCACCAAGTCAATACACTCAGCCCCTTCAAGCCAGCTCCTCCCCTCCATGGTGTCACCACCTACAGAGGCTCAGAGTTTACATTACTTTATTTGGGTCAGGTATTACACTGTTAATAAGTGGCAGGGCCAGGCCTCAAGTTTTTACTACAGAGCAAGATGAAATACAAGGCCCTTCATCTCGGGGCTGGCCCGCTGCTTCAGTTCTCATGCCCCTCTTAGCTTCTCCTCCAGCCTGCCACAGACCTTCATGTCCCCATGCCTCTGTCACAGCCACTCCTTTTGCATGATCATCTGCCTCTCCATCACCTCCTCGTGTATCTTTAAAAAGGCCCCCAGGAGAAGAACTATATGCACAACCAATGGACATGGACTAAGGGGGGGGGCAACTTGAGAGAGGGGTGTCACTGGGTGGAGGGGAACAAAGGGAAAAGAAATTGGGACAACTGTAATAGCATAAACAATAAAGCATATTAAAAAAAAAAAAAAAAAAGCAAAGGAAAATAAAGGTCCCCAGGGCAAAAGGTCACTCGTGTTCTCAGTGCCCACATACCATTGGTATAAACCTTTATCACTGTATGAATCACTCTGACTCCAATTATTCCTCTCCCACATCAATAGCGAGAGCCTTGAGGGCCAGGGCTATATCACTGTCACCTAAGGATTGCCAAGCAAACCCAGGGTACCTAGCAAACTAAGGTGAATCACACAGATACAGTAGCAGAGAAAGGGACAAACACTGGATTCTCAAACTCACTCAAGAATCATGTATATCTGGTGCATTCTTTTAACTTAAAGAAGGGCGTTGGAAATTGTCCTGCCAGTTTATTAATAAATTCAGTATCTTCTTTAGGATTATCAATAAGTACCATCCCATCGCACAGAATCAAAGTCGAGTGCATAGAGCAAAAAGGGAAATTCTGACTTTATCAAAATGACTCCTGCTGACTTAAAAATGTTTTCAGTAACTGGATGTATCACAGAGAAGTCCTGTTTGGATGATCTGAGGGTTTTCAGCCCCATCGCACTATTTGAAACACTACTGGCAGTCTGTGTGACATCAGTAACGATGTTCACATTTGTAGTATAGTACACCTACTGTATACATAATGGAGATATGAAATGACATAGAAATGACATAAAAACATACATAGGTGGTACACACGTAAAGCAGCAAGACTGGTTTCCATTGGGCACCCCTGAGAACCTATCTCATTTTATAGTCATCAGAGAACACTTTTTAAACTACTTGAGCAAGAACAAAACTAGAACCACCAAATGTATCTTCAGCTGAACCATGACACTTCACACATCATGTGGTGGGGCCTAGACTCAATTATTCCAGATGTAAAATTCTGAGTTCTTCAGGGTCGAAGTCTTAGGAATGTAAGATCCCCCAGGAAGTACTCTGGTCCCCCGCCCCCCGAAAAAACAATACACAACTGTTATGTACCAACTGACCCAATGAGAACTGCTAGGAGAGGTGAGAACTCAGGTGGACACAGTACACATTTTCTTACTCGCCCCCCCCCCCCCCCAAGCCCATGGGAGATAAAGCCGTCTGGCTGGGGTGGCTCCAGCTAAGTCACAGCAATTCCACATCTGTCAGGCTGAGACACCTGGGGCAGAAACAGATCAAGTGCACCTTCAACCTTCAAGTTCAGGCCATTACCAGGCCACCTCAGTACTGCAAAAGCCTTTTCACCAGTCTGTCCATCCTTGTCTCTTCCCTAGAAAAGCAATCTTCCAAGATCACCTCTTGACTGTGCCTAAAAAACCTCTATCACCAGACCCGGGCATGTATTTCTAGATTTATGTCCAAGTTCACCTTCTGACCCTTTGACTGTTGCCCAAACTGTCCACTCAGGCTTCTGGTCCTCCTGTGCCCTCCTCTCTTATTCCTCGGGCCACTGGCTGCACCTGGAAACTCCTGTCAATGCCTCTATGATCACAATGACCAGTTTGGACACCAGAGCTTTCATCAAGACCAAACAACAGACAACCATTTCTTTCCACACTCTCTCAATACTGTCATGACTTCCTGCTTCAACCTGCTGTTGTTGAATCGCACACACCTACGTCCCTTCTCCCCAGCTCAGGTTGTAAGTTCCTTCAGGAGGCATTTCTTCCACTTCTCCCCATTCCCTGTGACAATGGACAAGCAGTTAATTTCATATTTTCAGGCTACGAGTGCAATCATGAACTTGGCGTATGTACATGGAGGCCCTAGGATGAGGGGGGATGGACAATAATCATGTGAGTCCCCCCAACAAGTAGGGACATGGACACTGCTCTGTGCCACCTTCCCACTCTGTCTGTAAACCTACACACATGCACTCTGCTTGAACGATGTGCTTTCCAGTTTATATCCACATTAATTGCTCCTTCTCTCACCTTCTCTGTTTTCCTTAATGACCAACCAATGTTCATCTACTGGTCACTCAGGCACAGACCCAGATACATCTGTCTCTTGCTCTTGTCCCATATCCAAATACCCACTGAGTCCTGTGTCTTTTAGCTCCTAACTGTATCTCAAACCCATCCTTTCTTTCCCTATCACTACAGCCCAGGATCATATTCCTGATTTTTTTAATCTAAAGGAGAGGAATCACCTCCTAACTGGTTTGCTAACCTTCAGCATTACCCACTCCAACTCTCCCTCCTGTGTACAGATAAGACACCTTCCCTTTGTGGACTAAAACTGCCTAATAGCCACCTTGGTGTGACCTATTGGACAACTCCCAAGCCCTCCACACACCAGCTACATGAGTTCTTTAGCCACTACTCACTTCACCTTTCTTGCCCCTAAGGTACCAGACCCCATGTGGTTCCCTGAACAAACCTGAATGTTTCCACGACCATACCTTTGCCAGTGCTGTTCCTGCATCCTGAAAAAGACCTTCCCCAAGGTCTTTATCTGGATTAATTCTTCCTCAGCACACATACTCAGCTCCTTCAGGAAGTACTCTGATTGGTTAGTGTCCTGATTTTCAGTGCTTTCACATCAGCCAGGTACAACCATCAGTGCACTCACCAGAGTGGGTCAAAATGATTAATGCACATGATGCAATCACCACTGCTTACCCAGAGCCTTGCTCAGGACCTAGAATATAGCAGTGAAGCAGGGAGAATTGCTTAAAGGAGGGAAGGAAGACTGAATTCCCTTCCTAGGCTGGTCCCCTCCCATCTTTCCCTGACCCAAAGCCTCAGGTCAGCCTGGCTGCTTCGCCACTGCCACCTATGGGCGAAAAGAGCAACTACACTTCTCTCACCATTTGGCATTTAATTCGATTCAATAAATTGAATAGATGGGGAGAACACAAATGAGGGAGTTTATTCTGGTGTGCCAGACGCTTCAAATGGTTAATGAACTCTGGTATGGGCCATAGAGCAAGAGCAACAGATCTGCAGGTGGAGGAGAAGAGCGTTCCAGGCGGTGAGGGCAACTGGCCAAGAGAGGGTTGGAGTTTATGTAGGTGAAATCAGAAAGGAAGAGTTAAAATGTGCAAGGCCCTGGCCAGTGTGGCTCAGTTGGTTGGGGGTATCATCCCATAACAGAAAGGCTGCGTTTGGGGCACAAGCCTGGGTTGCAGGTTTGGTCCCCAGTCTGGGCACGTACAATCCCCGGTCTGGGCAAGTATGGGAGGCAACCAATCAATGCTTCTCAATAGCATCGATGTTTCTCTCTAAAAACCAATTGAAAAAAAAAGAATGTACAAGATCTGGAATCCCACACTCTAGCTTTAAAGCCACCTGAAGAGATTTTTAAAGTTTTTTTTTTTCTGCCCAAAGAGTTTTAGTCAGAAGTGACATGATCAGATCTGTGTTTATGACAACTCTTGCTGGAGTGTGGAGAAAGGAGAAAAATGGGAGGCAGGGAGAAAAGCAAGAAAGCAAGCATCAGGAAGACGCTATTTGCATAGTTCTCCTCTTGCCACCCCATGACTTCAGATTCGACACACCCAAACAGAAATTCTGCCCCCACAAAACCCGTGTTTCAACATAAACATTATTTATGTCCACATTTTGATGTTCATATATTTTAACTTCTTTGTGGATCTTGAAGTTGCAGAGTTTTATAATAGATCCCAACACAGGGCTCTGCAAGAGATGCTCAATGACAACTGAATGGAATTCCTCTGAGGGTCCCCTGGACCTTTGTGATTATTAAGAACAGTAAAACTCTGTGGTTAAGAGTAATAAGGACTCTGAGCCAGAGGGTCTGAGTTCAAATCCTGCCTTGGCCAATTTACAGTGTGAGGCTGGTCATATCAAGTGATTGATCTAAGCCTCAGTTTTTTTGTCCCTAAAATAAAACATTGTAACAGCACCTACCCCAAGGACTGGAGATAAATGTCTGTGAAGTGTCAAGCATAAAATAAATCCTCACTAAATACTGCCAACACTTTGTAACATTCATTCATTCAGTGCCTGCCTCTCACAGGCCATGCACAATGCTAGAGGCTTCCCATCTGAAATGTTCACAGCAATATTCTTGTCAATCCTATTTTACAGATAAGAAAACTAAGGCTCCCACACCTGAGTTTGTTCAAGGTCTTAGGAGCCTTAGATCTCACGGTGTCAAGAGATGGGGCTGTAGGAACCTTTAGTGGAAGATTATTTAGTCCCCTGGTGGTTCTCACACGTGACTGTGAGTGATGGGTGAGTGTGAGTGATGCATGTGTCTGTGACAGAAGATTTCTGGCAGCGTGAAGGCATCTCTGGTCTTCACAAGGGGTTGGGGAGACAGGGACACTGCTGGCATCTAGTGGGTAGAGGCCAAGACTGCTATTCAACAATTGACAATGCACAGGGCAGCCAAAACCAAGGTCAAGAACTTCTCCAGAGTAATCATCCTCCCCATCTCCCCACTTCTGGAGCACCGGCTATCTGGATCCCACATGAACACTTTGGGTAAGGGGGCTCTATCCCCCTAGCGGCAGCCCAAGCAGAAGTTCTTCCCCACCTGCTGGGCACATAGTAGGTTTTAAACTTATTTTACTAAGCCTCACAGCAGAGGACTCCGAAAAGGAAGGAAGAGTATCCATCCCCCATTGTTCAACTGCCTGCAGTTTGTTTTTTGAACACACACACACACATTTTACAAATCCAAATGTCCCCCGCCCCCAAAACAGTTTTGTTAGAGATGGCGTTCAAAAATTATACTTTTTTCTAGGACTCCCATACGTACTGAAGGGTTTGCACACTTCTCAAAGGACCTTAGATCAGCCGCGGTCCTCTGACAACGACGACAAAAGAATCTGCAGGATTTCCAGGGGACTGAGGCCGTGGGCTGTGACCTCTGCGCTTAAGGTGCTCACCCCATTACCTCGCCTCTGGCTTCCCTTTCCCGCCCCCAGAAGCCCAGCTTACAAGACCACCCAGGCTCCGATCGTGAAGCTCGGTCGGCAGGCGCGTGCCCACGCCGTGTACCCCTCGCCCGCTCCTCGCGGCGGCCGAGGAATCCGGCCCAGGGCCTGTTGCCGGCGCTCTCACAGGCCAGTTCCCGCCCGCCCGCCGCGGCCGCGCGCG
The DNA here is from genome assembly GCF_987537825.1 of Furipterus horrens. Lineage (NCBI taxonomy): Eukaryota > Metazoa > Chordata > Mammalia > Chiroptera > Furipteridae > Furipterus > Furipterus horrens. The sequence goes on along the minus strand of NW_028327180.1, from coordinate 55,997,099 downwards.
TCCCGTCCAGGCCAGGCGCGGCCTAGGCCTTGGCCGGTGCAGGCCCGCGGACGCCCGCGGCCCAGGCAGGCGAGCTCTGGCCTGCCCGCGGCCTACCCTGTTCGGCACCACCGAAGGCCTCCGCCTCACCTAGACGCGGGCGGGTGGGCCCGGGGCTGCTCCGAGGCGGGCGAGCGGCGGCGGCGCAGTGCTAACGGCTCCGCTCGGCCTCGGTAGCGGTGGCGGCAGCAGCAGTTACAGCAACGGAGGCGGAGGCGGCGGCGGCGGCGGCGGCGGCGGCGGCGGCGGCGGCGGCGGCGGCGGCGGCGGCGGCAGCTCCTCCTCAGCGCGCACGACCCGCTCCGGCCCGAGGCCCGGACACGCCCCCCTCGGCGCGTGCACCCATTGGCTAGCGTTTGCCACGGTGCGCTTCTCATTGGTCGATGTGGCTGTCGCGGCGCGTCGGGCTCGCGGTGGAGGCGGGACTTCCGTACGGCTCTGCCTACGAAGGGCTCAAGGGCCTGCGAGACCCGGGGAGCCGGTGATGGCCGCCGAGGGGTCCAGGTAGGGCACGGCTCACGGAGGCCAACTGAACGCAATGGTCGAAGAACCACGCACGTTGTCGAGCGCATGTTTTGTGCCCGCCCATGTCTGTCCTGGGGTCTCCGTCACCGCCCTACAAGGTAGGAACGGTCAGCGCGCCTGGGTTATGTGATGAGGCGCCAGGTTCGAATCCTGGTCCCAGCTTTTCCGCACTGTGTGCGATTTGACAGGGGCTGACGTCACCTCGTTGGGCCTCAGTATCCTTACCTGATGTGATGAGGAGGCGAGGCATGGGACGTGGTCAGTGCCAACAGTGTTGACTATTAGAGCTCTTGTGTTCCCAGAAGCACAGCCTAACATTTATTCATTAAAATGTTATTAAGCATCTACTATGTGCCAATTACTGCATGGGCGGTGAACAGACAAAAATACCTGCCGTTATTAGGCTCACATTCTAGACCAGCGCTGTCCAGTAAAAATAAGTGTAATAGAGCCACAAATGTTGGCCACACGCAAAATTTAAAATTTCTAGTAGCCATGTTAAAGAAAAAAAGTAAAAAGAAACAGATGACAGTACTTTTAATAATGTGTTTCATTTAACACAATTTATGTCCAAAACGTTATTTTAACGTGTAGTCAATATCAAAAGTTATGAGATATTTCACATGATTTTTTTCTTCACCCATCTTTAAACACTTACAGTCCACCTGAAGTTGGATTGGCTACTGTATTGGACTGTGCAGTGCTAGATGGGGAGGCAGAAAAGAAATCAAGGGGATTCCACATCAGGTGGCAAAAAGTGGTAAAAAGAGAAGTAAATTGAGGAGAGGGCAAGGGGAATGTGGGAGTAGCAATGTGAAAGACAGTGGTCAGGAAGGTTGAGATGATGACATTTGCAGAAGGACTGGAAGTAGTTGAGAAGATTGAACAAAGAATTACACTATTCATTGTTTAGTTCAGGGTTGGTTCAGTAAAACTTATTGTGATGGTGGGAATGCGTTTTATTAGCACTAATTTAGTAGCTACTAGCTCCATGTAGCTTTTGGGCACTTGACATGTGGCTGTTGCCCCTAAATAACTGAATTTTTAATGTATTTAATTTTTACTTAATTGAAATTTAAATAGTCACAATAGGGCCAGTGGCTTCCATAACAGATGACATAGATTTAGGAAAATGGTGGCAAGGGCTCTGAATTGAGCAGGTACAGTGTGCTTAATGCTTTATGGAGGTCCTCTTGGGTAGTTTTTGAAATATCTCTGTGAGAAGGCAGCAATAATCATTGTCACCATGAAGAATGAAGACCTTCATTCATTGATCTCTACTTTATTATTGTCATTAATAGACTATTTTTTAGAACAGTTTTAGATTTACAGAAATACTGCAAAGAAGGTACAGAGTTATCATTTTCCCACACCCAATTTCCCCTATTATTGCATCTTTTATTAGTATGATACATTTGTTATAATTAGTGAACCAATATTGATAATTATTATTAACCAAAGTTCATAGGTAATTTAATTTTCCTAATACCTTTTTTCTCTTCCAGGTCCCATTCAAGATACCATATTACATTTAGTTGTCCACAGCCCCCCATCTTTTGTCTTTTTAAAAAATATATTTAGTGCACATTATCCTGGCTGAATATGCGTCTGGCTCTGCAGACTCATGAATAAATGCCTCGCTTTACTGCTCAAAAAAAAAAAAATTAATTGACATATAACATTGTATTAGTTTTAGGTGTGTGACATAATGATTTGTATATTGCAAAATAATCACCACAATAAGTTTAGCATCCAAAACCACACCTAGTTACAGATTTTTTGTTCTTACAGTGAGAACCTTTAAGATTTATTCTCGTTTGTCCCGTCTCTTAAGGCTCTTCTTGGCTGTGGCAGAGTCTCAGACTTTCCATGTTTTTTATTATCTTTTTTTTTTTTTTTTTAAAGATTTTATTTGTTCATTTTTAGAGACAGGGGAGGTAAGGAAGAAAGAGGGAGAGCAACTTCTTTTGAAGATGGAGGCGTAGGTAAACACAGCTCGCCCCCTTGCACAACCATAGCAAAAATTACAATGACTACAAAACACACATCACCTGGAATCATCAGAAAATCGAGCTCTGTGGAAATCTGACAGCCAAGGAATTAAAGAAGTCATATTCATCCAGACAGGTAGGAGGGGTGGAGATGTGGAACAGGCAGTTCCTACACCCACGTGTGGTGGATAAAAATCGGGAGGGATACCTTGGGAACAAGGGATCCCAGCCACCCACCAAACCACCAAGCCCAGGGTTCCAGTGGCAGGAAGATAACTTTTGGTTATAAAAAACAGTGGGGGTTGGGACAGCAGAAGAAACTACAGGATTCTCAAGAGTGTCCTCTTAAAACAGTGGTCCCCAACCTTTTTGGAACCAGGGACCAGTTTCATGGAAGACAATTTTTCCATGGACCAGGGTGGGGGAGATGGTTTTAGGATGATTCAAGCACATTACATTCAAGCTCACCTCCTGCTGTGAGGCCCGGTTCATAATAGGCCATGGCCCAGGGGTTGGGGACCCCTGTCCTAAAGGTTCCTAAACAGACTTAGGACTTACACAGACTCATTCCTGTGGGGGCATCAGCAACCAGGACAGCATCTAAAAGGGCACCAGTGGCATACAGGGAGAAATTGAAGTGTCTGGCTTCAGAACAAATGCTGGGGCACAGCTTCCTTCTGGATAAAACTCCAGAGGCCAGGCAATTGCATTGTCCCCTTTCTGAGCCCTTCCCCACACAGAGCCACAGCATCACCACACCATATCGGAGACTCCATCAACCTGGCTCACATGGTTTGCCCTCCCTGGCAATTACCTATGGCTCTGCCCCATCCAACTTACCTGTGCAATTTCTACAATAGGCTACGCTACTAAGACAGGGAGTCAAGCAGCTCTACCTAATACACAGAAACAAACACAAGGAGGCTGCCAAATTGAGGAGACAAAGAAATATGGCCCATATGAAAGAACAGAACAAAGTCCTAGAAAAAGAGCTAAACAAAACAGAGGTAACCAACCTATCAGATGCAGAATTCAAACCACTGGTTATTAGGATGCTCAAGGAATGCATTGGGACTTCTGGCCAAGATGAAGGCCTAGATAGACATGTTGTGTCTCTCTCCACAACTAAGAAGGAATACAACTATCTCAAAACTAAAAACAATCAGATCTTCCAGAAACTTGAGCTGCATGAAAGTTCAACAAACAAAGATATAAAAAAGAAATACTCAGCCAAACAGGTGTGAAAACTCTACCTAAGACACAGATGCAAACAAACGTGGAAGCCTGTCAAGATGAGGAGACAGAGAAGTATGGCCCAAAAGGGAACAGATCAAGGTTCCAGTGGGAGAACTAAGTGACGAGGAGATAGCCAGCCTAACAGGCATAGAGTTCAAAACACTGGTGTTAAAGATGCTCACAGACTTGACAGATATGCTTAAATATGACAAACAGAGAAAGGAAGAAGAGAAGGCTATGATAAATGAAACAAAGGAAAATCCACACAAAACCAATGGTGGAGGGAAGGAAACCGGGGTTCAAATCAATGATTTGGAACATAAGGAAGAAAAAAAGTTAACTAGTACATAATGAGGAAATAAGAATTGAAAACAATGAGGAGAGGCTTAGGAACCTCTGGGATAACTTTAAACGTGCCAACATCCGAATCATAGGAGTGCCAGAAGGAGAAAAGGAAGAGCAAGACACTGAAAGCTTATGTGAAAAAATAATGAAGGAACACTTCGCAAATTTGACGAAGGAAATAGACATACAAGTCCAGGAAGCAGAGAGTCCCAAACAAGCTAGACCCAAAGAGAACCACACCAAGACACAGCCTAATTAAAGATAAAGAGAGAATCTTAAAAGCAGCAAGAGAAAAGCAGAGAGTTACCTACAAAGGGGTGCCTATAAGACCATCAGCTGATTTCTCAAAAGAAACTTTGCAGGCAAGAAGTCTTCAAAGTGATGAAAAGCAAGGACCTACAACCAAGATTACTCTATCCAGCAAAGCTATCATTTAGAATGGAAGGGCAGATAAAATGCTTCCCAGACAAGGAACAGCTAAAGGAGTTCATCATCACCAAGCCATTATTATATGAAATATTAAAGGGGTTTATTTAAGAAAAAGGAGATCAAAACTATGAACATTAAAATGACAACAAACTCACAACTATCAACAACTGAATCTAAAAAACAAAAACAAACTAAGCAAACAACCAGAACAGGAACAGAATCATAGGTGTGAGGATCATTTGGAGGGTTATCAGCTGGGAGAGGGAATAGGGAGAAATGGGGAAATGGTACAGGTATTAAGAAGCATAATTGGTTTGTACAAAACAGACAACAGGAAGTTAATAATATAGGAAAGGGTGAAGCCAAAGAACTTATATGCATGACCTATGGACATGAAGTAAGGGGGGTGGGATTGCTGGAGGGAAGGTGGGTACTGGGAAGAGGGGAGCAAAGGGAAAAGAAATTGGGACAATTCTAACAACATAATCAATAAAATAGACTTAAAAAAATAAAAAGAAAGGACACCAGAGTTTTCTCTCCACCATGTGAGGATACAGCAAAATGGTGGCTGTCTGCAAGCCAGGAAAAGGGCCTTCACCAAGAATTAAATCTGCTGAGACCTTGATCTTAGACTTTGAGAAGTAAATGTCATTGTTTAAGCCAAAAAAAAAAAAAAAAAAATTGGGTACTTCAACAGCAGAAAAAAGACCCAGGCAGAAATGAAGGTTACACTAAGTGAAATAAAGGAAAATTTACAGAGAACCAACAGTGATGTGGAGGAAGCAATAAATCAATGATTTGGAATTAAGGAAGAAAAAGCATTCAATCAGAACATCAAGAAGAAAAGAGAATCCAAAAAAACAAGGATAAGCTAAGGAACCTCTGGGACAACTTTAAACGTACCAATATTCGAATTATAGGGGTGCTGGAAGGAGACTAGAAAGCAAGAAATTGAAAACTTTTTTGAAAAAATAATGAAAGGAAACTTACGTAATTTGGTGAAGGAAATAGACATACAAGTCCAGGATGCACAGAGTGTCCCAAACAAGATGGATCAAAGAGGACCACACCAAGACCCATAATTAAAATGCCAAAGATTAAAGATAAAGAGAATCTTAAAAGAAGCAAGAGAAAAGCAGAGTTACCTACAAAGGAGTTCCCATAAGACTGTCAACTGATTTCTCAAAAGAAACTTTGCAGGCTAGAAGGGGCTGTCAAGAAGTATTCAAAGTGATGAAAAGCAAGGACTTACAACTTAGATTACTCTGTCCAGCAAAGCTGTCATTTAGATCGAAGGGCAGGTAAAGTGCTTTCCAGACAAGGTAAAGCTAAAGGAGTTCATCATCCCCAAGCCATTATTATATGAAATGTTAAAGGGACTTAAGAAAAAGAAGAAGAACGCCCTGGCTGCTGTGGCTCAGTGGATTGATCATCGGCCTGCGAGCCAAGTGTCACTGGTTCGATTCCCAGTCAGGGCACATTACTAGGTTGCACGTCAGGTCCCCAGTTGGTGGAGCGAATGAGAGGCAACCACACAGTGGTGTTTCTCTCCCTCTCTTTCTCCTTTCCCCCTCTCTCTAAAAGAATAAAATAAACAAATAAATAAATAACTTAAAAGAAAAAGAAGAGCCTTGGCTCGTGTGGCACAGTGAATTGAGCGCCAGTCTGCGAACCAAAGGGTTGCCAGTTCAATTCACAGTCAGGGCACATGCCTCAGTTGCAGGTCAGGTCCAAAGTTAGAGGTATGCAAGAGGCAACCACACATTGATGTTTCTCTCCCTCTTTCTCCCATCCCCTCTTTCTAAAAATACATAAATAAAATATTTTTAAAAAGATCAAAACTATGAGCATTATGAACATTAAAATGGCAATAAATTCACAACTATCAACAACTGAATCTAAAAAACAAACTAAGCAAACAAGCAGAAGAGAAATAGAATCATAGATACTGAGATTATTTGGAGGGTATCAGCTGAGAGGGGGAAGGGGGAGGTTGGGGGAAAAGGTGCAGGGGTTAAGAAGTACAAATGGGTAGTTACAAAATAGATGGAAATGTTAAGAACAATATAGGAAATGGAGAAGCCAGAGTGCTTATTTACGTGACCCATGGACATGAACTAAGGGGGGATTGCCAGAGGGAATGGGAGGTACTGGGTGGAGGGGGGCAAAGGGAAAAAAATTGGGACAACTGTAATAGCATAATCAATAAAATATGTTTAAAAAAAGAAAGGGAGAGAAACATTAGTAAGTTGCCTCTCACACACCCCAAACCAGGGACCTGGCCCTTGATCCAGGCATATGCTCTGACTGGGAATCAAACTGGGGACCTTTCAGTCTGCAGGACAGTGCCCATCCCACTGAACCAGCCGCATCAGTCATGGCATGGTCTTGGCGGTTTTGAGAACTAGTCAGACTTTTTAGGACGTCCCTCTATTGGATTTTGCCTGATGTTTTCCTCATGGTAAGACTGGGAGGGTGGTTTTGGGGAGGAAGACCACAGAGGCGAAGTGGTTATCGCATCAAATCCCATTAAGGGCACAGACCATCAACACTGTTTATGCCTGTTGATGTTGGCCTGGATCTCCTACCTGCAGAGTGTCAGGTGTCTCCACTATAAGCCCCCTGCCCCAATTTCTTATTGTATATGTACTTTGGAAGAAAGTCACTATGTGCAACCCATATTTGAGAATTGAGAATCAAATTCCCCCTCCTTAAGGTTGGATACTTTTATAAATTATTTGGAATTCTTCTGCATGGGAGATTTCTCTTTTCTCCCCAGTTTATATATTTATTCAGTCATTTAATTATATCAATATGGTCTCCTGGGTATTTTATACTCTGGGTTTTAACCTAATATTACTTTATTTTATTGCTCAAACCTCTCTGACTTTAGCCATTGGGATCTCTTCCAGTTGGCTCCTGTGGCCCTTTGACACACTCCCATCAGTGTTTTTGTTTGTTTTCTCATTTTGTTTTCATTGGAGTACTTCCTTACTCTCTGGTATTATAAGATGTAACAGGTTCATCTCATATATTTCCTGCCCCAGTCCTGGAATCAGCCATTTCTATGAGCCTGGTTTCTTTCATTAGAAAATGGTGCTAGAAACCAAGATGTGAACACTAGAAGTGCTTATTGCTACAGGGCTGTTGTTTCTTTCAGATTATCAATCCTTCTAATTGCCCACAATACACCTAGTACAGGTACTCAGCCCTGGTAATACAGCAATGACCATGCCAGGTGTGGAATCTGCCCTTATGGAAGTCACAGCCAACTTGTGGGAACCAGCTTAACAGAGCAGCTTTGACACAGACTGGCCCTTTTCAGCAAGTGTGTTCTGGTCCTGCTGTGGAGGGCAGAATAACAGGACCCCAAAGATGTCCATGTCCTAATCTGGAACCCATGACTATGTTACCTTACCTGGCAAAAGGGACTTCGCAGATTGGATTAGTTAAGTATCTGGAGATGGGAAGATGATCCTGGGTTACCTGCATGAGACCATTGTCATCGCAAGATTCTTATAAGAGGGAGGCAGGAGGGCTGGAGTCAAGAGTCAGAGTCAGAGGAGGAGATGTGACAATGGAAGTAGAGGTCAGTAATGCCATTGTTGGCTTTGACAATGGAGGAGGGAGCCACCAGCCACAGGTTGTAGGCAGCATCTAGAAGCTGGAAAAGGTAAGGAAACACATTCTCTCCTAGAGCCCCCAGAAGGACCACGGCCCTGCCAACACCTTGATTTTAGCCTGGTACGGTCACTTTCTGACCTCTGACCTCCACAGTGATGTGGTGGAAAGCCATGACATCTGAACCATTTACAGGGCTCCATATGTGTATGGGGTTATTTTCTGGACATAAGAAATGGGTTTAAATCCCTAACAGAGCTGAGACATCAAAGCAGAATGCTCATTCTGAGGACAGAAGTCTGGCAGGCCTAAACAAGCCCAAAGAACCTTCTGACACTTGAGCTCTTTGGGGGCTCAGCTTCAGTCTAATAATACCTCCAATACCAAGTAGGTCAGTTGTATAGAAAACCAGAAAGCTGTACTTTTCCTTAAGCAACTGAGTTTATTTTCAGGTTAGCAACAGTTTGGAATTCACATCCCTGATTAGTTCAGAATTGGAGGAACAACAGTAGTGGCTTCTTCAGGGCATGGGTCACCTGTGGTTCCTATTTCTGACCTAGAAAGCCTGGTCATGAAGGGGCACAACAGTTCAGGGCTTCCCTGCAGGAACTGCTGTGCTAATAACTTCCCCAAGCCTCAGGGGAGTTTTGCTTGTTTGCAAAAGGCAGGTGGCACTGCCTCCTCAGGAACATGAGTAAAGCAGGCACTGAGCAGAAAATCTAACACACCAGGACTAACGTCATATCCACAGGCCCATAAAGAAAGTTCTGTGGTCAATGCCCCAGAGAGCGGGAAGGGCTCCTCGTCTTGCCTTAGAACCCTGGCTTTTTGAACAGCACCTTGTGAGATAGTGTGGGGCACTGACCTTAGCAAGCTTGGCAAGTTTTGTTTTTCAGAATTATCTTTCTGGATCTGACCCATTAGCTTTTGATTCCAGTGTCTTTCTGGCAAGAACAACAGTGGGCATTTTATCTGCCACAGAGTCAAAGGTTAGAAAAGGCCTCACAGGTCTGCCTCCCAGGGCCACAACTCCTAGTTCCTCCTGTTGCCCCAGAGTGATATGGATGGTGGCCACTTTCACCCAGGTATTGCCATCCTCTTCACTTCTACCAGGAACTCACAGTAGCCAGTGTCCCTTGTTTTCATTTTTAAGATTTCTTTTTTAATCCAACTATTCTTCTTCATGTTATATGAGTTCTCTTTCTTGCTTTGTCTCTAAATGTGTTACATGTATTTGTTGGGCTTTTGAGGTGCTTAAAAAATTTTTTAAAGCAGAAATTCAGTGGTTTCTAGTATAATATATTCACAAAATTATGCAAACATCACCACTATCTCATTTCAGGACATTTTTATCACCCCTAAAAGAAACACCATGCCAATAAGCAATCACTCTCTAGCCCCTGGAAACTGCTAATCTTTCTGACTCAATGAATATGCCTCTTCTGGCCACTTTATATAATGGGGGTCTTACAATATGTGGCCCTTTGCGTCTGGCTTTCACTGAGCATGACTGAGCACTGTTTTCCCCAATTTTTCCTTTATAAATGAGATGGAGGCTTCACGTTTGGCAGGTGGCCGATTTGCTGTGATAATTCTCCAGCCTTGCTCCTGATCCAGCATCCCCCAGGAAACAGGCCAGGAGCTCACAGATTTGCCAGCTTTCCCTGTGATGACATACTTCTCACCTGTCTCTAATGTGTTGGCGCAGGAGTACCAAGGATGGGTGTTCCCTTTCCTTGGCTTCTGCCTGACCCTGGTAACTTCCACACTTCATGTATCACAAACTCTCAAACCTCCCAGCTTCCAGACCAAAGATGGAAAAGTACACTCAGCATCATTAGTCACAGCCTCCAGGCATGCTAAACTCTGATCATGTACAGCAACTTTCCTGAGATGAACAAACCAGGTGTTATCATTCTATTAAAAGCTCAATCAAATTGATAACCAAAGGAACAAAGATTAAAGCCACTTCACAGGAGCGGGAAGAGAGTCAACAAATGTCAGTGTCTGCACCAAGTTGTCAAGGTGGGGCCATGGGCAGGGGCTAGTCAGGGTGAAGATTATTTCAGCCCTGGCTGGTGTGGCTCAGTGGATTGAGTGCTGGCCTGCAAACCAAAGGGTCGCTGGTTCGATTCCCAGTTGGGGCACATGCCTGGATTGCAGACCCGGTCCTTGGGGGCATGTGAGAGGCAACCGACTGATGTATCTCTCACACATTGATGTTTCTCTCCTCCCTTCCCCTCTCTCTAAAAGTAAATAAAAAAACAAAAAGGTGAAGATCATTTCAGTGCTGCCAGGACCCCAACACTGGCTTCCCTTGTGGGTGGTGGTCATGTTCATCTGAAGGACCCTGTGGAAGATACTTACCAGCATATGAAAGGGCTCATAATCTGCCCTTGTGGTTATACCACTAAAAATTATCCTGTACCACCTAGGGAAGGGCTGTCTAAAGGAAGATATTTCTTGCCATCTAATGAGATACCCTTGGGTTGGCAACAATCCAAACAAATGCCCAGTGATGAAACTAGCTTGATGAATTGTTCATCCACTAGAAAAGGCATTAAAAGGCCCACAACCATAGTGAGAGTAGCTACTTGGACTGAGCTTTGTGGATGCAGTTTAATCCTCACATTGAGCCTGTGAGTTGGGTCCTATTAGCCCCATTTTACAGAAGGATCAAGTGGGACTGAGGTTACGCTCTCCTACAAGAGGGGCAGAAGGGGGCCGAGGGGCAGAAGGGGGCCGAGAGCCAGGACCAATGGAACTCAGAACTCAGGCATGGAGCCTTGATGCCAAAGTGCTCATGACTTAAGACATAAGGACGGGAGCAGAGAAAAGGAAGGGGATGGGCCGGCACTGAAGGAGACCCAGTCCTAAGGTTGATGAGCAGGAGAAAGGACTAAGCAGGACACAGATAAGAGGTGATGGGGGCTTGGGAGAGAGGAGGGGCTGGGAGGAAGGTTTACATGGACCACTCTGAAGGAGAGCACAGCCTGGTGGGAGTCATTTGTACTGACATCTGTGGGGTGTTAATTCTACTCCCCCACTTGACCATGGCCCAGTGGCTTAAGATGCTTGAGTTGAAGGGAAGGGGACAGCCTTAGTAGTGCAGTTAAAGTGAGGGCTTCAGAGAGGGAAGGTACTGAGGCTGGGGAGAAAGGGTTTGTCTTCATCTCTGTTCCCTTCCTCATCCCTAAGATGTGCTGCCATCTTTGTCAGCTGCATCCTGGATATATGAGTTCACTAGGGCTGCAGTAACAAAGCACCAGCTGGGTGGCTTAGGAACAACAGAACTCAGTCTCTCAGTTCTGGAAGGGAGAGATCCAAGATCAACGTGTCAGCAGGGTTGGTTCTTTTTGAGGCCTCCTTCCTTGGTGTGTAGATGGCCGTCTTCCCCTGTGTCCTCACATGGTCTTCCCTTTGTGTGTATCTGTGTCCTAATTTCCCCTTTTTATAAGGACACCAGTCATGTTGGATCAGGGCCCTCCCTAATGACCTAATTTTAACTTGATGACCTATCTTTTAAAAGCCCGATTTCTAAATACAGTCACATTCTGAAGTCCTGAGGGTTAGGGCTTCAACATGTGAATTTGGGGAGGACGCAGTTCAGCCCACAACACTGAGGGAACATGTGATTCTGCTATAGCCCTCTGGGTGTTGGCAGGGGTGGGCAGGCGACCTCAGGTGACTGCCTGGTCTTCCACAGGTCAAGGAACCAGGATTTTGAGGTTTGGAACCCCCATTCTCTGGTGGGTGGGACTGACACTGGGTCCCAGCAGGAGAACCATGCCATGCGTTAAGGGCTTGGCTCGGTGAGGGGCTACATGGAAATGCAGAGTCTGGCCAGAGCAACTACAACCAACACAGGGAAGTCAGGGAGAAATTCAGGAGCTGGTGGTAGGCAGGATGGGCCTTCTCCCCAGAACAGCCCTTCCACCCCCAAGAGCAGGGTTTTTCCTGGACTCACCGCCAAGGAAGTCCCACTAGATACATGCTTGCCTTCCTCCTCTTCTCTGACCTGTGCACCAGGGCTTCTTTTTCCCAGATCCCTGCTGCCCTCCTTACCGGCCTATACTCCTGCCCCTCCCTCCAGAAATGCAGCTATTCTGCTCCCACTGAGAGATGAGGCACACCAAGTATAGGGGCTGGTTCTCAGTTAAGCAGGCAGCCAGTGTGAGCCCTGCTCTCCCCAATTGCAGGGAGTTCCTTGAGGGCACAGCTGGGTCGTGTCCACTTTTGCGTCCCCAGCACCAGGCACAGGACCTGTAGGTGTCAAAAGTTTGTTGACCAAATGAACAAGCAGCGGAACCTTCTTACAAGGTCTAATGGCAGTAAGACAACAGCTGGGGTATGTCATGTCCTGGCAGAGCCCACCCTGTTCCCCCCTGCCCACATACACTGGGTCAGGCCTCCCAAGCTGGGGTCCCTTCCCTGGTGGGTGAGATGGACACCGCACTCCTATCCTGGCCCAAGGAGGACGCATCCAATTCTAGGGATGTTACTAACAGGAACACTGTGGGGTGGCAGCAACAAGGAGCTGGAGGGGAATGCCCAGCCTCAATCACCCCTTTCTGCTGTCGGGGGCCCTGTCACCTGCTGCCCCATGAATGAAGTAGCTTATTCCCCACCTGGTGACTCTGGCTGGTGACTGGCACAGTCTCAATAAGTGTCAGCACACCATCTGCCACACTCACCTTCCCAGTGCAGGGACCAAGGCCAGAGTGGGTCAGGCCCAGGGTAGGGATGGAGGTGCAGAAACACTACTCTTAGATCCATCTTCCTGGGGCCCCAGAACTTCTCTAGCTAGTTCCTAGAGAACTCCAGAGGTAGGAGTTGAAGAGGAGGGGCGGCTGTTAAGTTTCAGCCTGGAGCCAGTGCAGTTCAGGAGTGGGAGGTGGTGGTGGTGGTGGGGTGGGTTGAGTAAGGCCAGAAGGGATCAGAGATGCTGGGTTTCTTTGAGTGAGGGAGACTTGAGATCTGTTCTTGGCATTTATCCATTGCCAAAGAGGGTGGCTGTGGAAATGGAAAAGAGGATAATAGGTAGTGAGAGAAGAGTGGTGATGAGCTTATTAATCATGGTTTTGTTTTTGTTTTTTGTTTTGGCTTGCGAAATAGCACACTTTATTGGGACTGGAGTACTACACAATGGGCACCCTACACATCGTGCTGAGAAAGGTCCACAGTGCACAGGATGTGTTGCTAATGGAGATTGCCTGGAATGAGGCCCCTCCAGGCAACTTCCCCAACCTCTTCCCTCCAAGGGGTCAAGCACTCTCAACCATTTCCTTGGAGGCAACTGGTTTGCTAGAGATAGAACCCCTCAGGAATGCCTTCTTGTTTTTTATAAAGAGCATTTTCTTTGGATTTTTTGAAGTCTTCATTTTGTTACTCTTATTCTACATCTCTCAAAGCCATCAGACCAGCTTCTGTACAGATTCCCCTGATGTCAGTGTCAGGGAAGTGATCTTTAGCAGTGACCAAGTCATCCAGAATCATGTCACCAGCCAGCGTCATTCTGCTTCTGTGGATCTGAAAGAGATGCTTCTTAGTCTTTCCATCAGGCAGGGGGAACTCGACCTTCCTATCAGCGCGGCCTGGTCTGATAAGTGCTGGATCCAATGTTTCTGTTCAGTTTGCAGCCATTATAACTTTTACCTCTCCCCTTGAATCAAATCCACCCAACTATCCAACAGTCCCAACATTGTTCACTGAATTTTTCTCTCACCACCAGAATTTGAGTCATATCTTTTTGTCCCAAAGGCATCAATTTCATCAATAAATGCAATGGATGGTGCATGTTCCTCAGAAACTTGGAATATTTCCAGAATGAGTTTAGGCCCATTGCCTAGGTACTTCTGAATAAGTTCAGAGCCAGCCACTCTCAAGAAAGTGGCTGAGGTTTGGTTTGCTACTGCTTTGGTTAATAAGGTTTTACCTGTGCCGGGTAGTCCACAGAGAAAGCCCCCTTCAGGGGCTTTATACCCATCTCTCTATAATATTCAGCATGTATAAGAGGAAGTTCCAGATTCCTTAATTTCCTAGATTTGGTTGTCCAACCCCCCAATGTTAGCATAGGTCTCCTGGGGGCCTTTTCCACCTTCATCGCAGTGACCAAGGGATCTGTGTCACCCATCAGCAGCACATGATGGCCTGCACCTTGTGGTTAAGCAGTACAGAGCAGCGCAGTTTCAGCAGATCCTTGTGTACAAATGAAAGAATGGTGACGTAGTGTTCTGAGCCCGCAGATGTAGACACTATGGCATGATCGTCATCAATGATCTCTTCCAAGGTTTCTACTGACATTGGGACTCCCCTCAGGTCTTCCTCCTCTTGTTTTTCTTCTAAAGGCTTCATTTGTTCCTAAGTTGTAATGAATTTTTCCTCCATGAGAAGTTAGTATTTAATTCTAACTTCAGTAATTTTAACCAGCACTGAGGGTGAGGTATCACCAGGGGCAATTTGTTGGCAGCATCTGCCATAACAAATTAGACTGGGTGGCTTATGAACAACAGAATTTCAGTGTCTCCCAGTTCTGGAAGTGAGAGGTCCAAGATAAATGGACAGGGTTGGTTCCTTCTGTGGCCTGGTCCCTTTCTTTTCTTCTTTTTCCCCACTCTAGTTGGCATGGGTAGTTTATACTTCTTTTTCTTGTCCTTGTCATCCTTCTTGCCATGTCCAGGACCACGACCACCACTCTGACTTTGACCCATCTTGACTCAGCTGCTCAATCATGTTTTTTACTTTTAGTACTTCATGTTGCTTTGACATCTTGAGGCCTTGCTGATTTGGGATGATCTGCCCCTCACAAAGCTAGCTAATTCCTAGAGATAGCAAGTGACTCTCCTGGGAGTGGGCTCTTCAAACAACCAATCCAGAGCTCACCCTCCAACCACTTCTTTATCAGGCTATCACACTCTAGGAGGCAATATGCCCCTGTCCTAATCACCCCAGGGCCAGGTACCAGGCAACTAGGGATAGCACCTTTGCCCCAAGAGCCTGTGAAATTATTCACACTAGTCAAATCCAAATATGCTTACCCTTCAGTAAAGTCAATTAAAAGTATCCAATTTGAGAAGTCAAGACAAAATAGTGAAGAAAATTGACAGAACCTGAGACTCCTTTGGGATACTATGAAGTGTAAATCGTACATATAATTGGAGTCCCAGTGGATAAAGAGACAAAGAGAAAGACTATTTGAAAAAATAATGGCTGAAAACTTTCCAAATAATAACAGTCATGTATCTATACATCTAAGAAGCTCAACAAACTCCAAGCAGGATAATTCAAAGACATCCACATCAAGAAACATAGGCCCAGCCCTGGCTGTTGTGGCTCAGTGGATTGAGCGTCAGCCTGTGAGCCAAGTGCCGCTGGTTTGATTCCCAGTCAGAGCACATTACTATGTTGCATGTCAGGTCCCCAGTTGGGGGTGTGAGTGAGAGGCAACCACACAGTGATGTTTCTCTCCCTCTCCTTATCCTTTCCCCTCTCTCTAAAAATAAAATAAACAAATAAATTTATTAAAAAAAAAAAAAAAAAGAAACATAGGCCCTGGTCAGGTAGCTCAGTTGGTTAGAACGTCTTCCTGAAGCCAAGGTTGTGGGTTTCATCCCTGGTCAGGTAACATTCAAGAATCAATTAGTAAATGCATAAATAAACAGAACAACAAATCAGTGTTTCTCTCTCTCTCTCCCCCTCCCTCCCTTCCTTCCTCTCTCTAAGATCAAATTGGAAGATGAAGACAAGGAGAATCTTGAAAGTAGCAAGAGAGAAGTGACTCATCACATACAAGGGATCTCCAATAAGATTAACAGCTGACTTCACATCAGATACACAGGGGAACAATTTTTAACATAATTCCTGTTGAATTCAATTTTTCAGCTGTTTTAGGCTTAAATAGACATGCTGATTTCAAAACTGCAGTTAGTTTTCTC
Source organism: Furipterus horrens (assembly GCF_987537825.1). Taxonomy (NCBI): domain Eukaryota; kingdom Metazoa; phylum Chordata; class Mammalia; order Chiroptera; family Furipteridae; genus Furipterus; species Furipterus horrens. Next base: position 55,980,979 of record NW_028327180.1, on the reverse strand, counting down.
TATCACGTCAAGTTTTTCTCTACAGCTTATCTTAATGTGACCACTCTAAGCTGAATTGAGCCTGGATCGAGGGAAGCACTAGTGGTCTTCTATTGGCTGAGAGCAAACCTCCCTTGAGTGGGGAGGGGTGGGAGATAACCTTGGAGATCAGCGACAGGTTCATACTTGTCTAGGCTATTCAGTTACACATGAGACAGTGTGGTGAGAGGTTGTGTGCCGTTCTATATAGTGAATCGTATTCCGAAGAGTAGTCCGAGTTCTTGTACAAGGAGTTAGCAGAATTTTTTTTTATTTACATGTGTACTTATTTCCTTTCCTTCAGATCACGTCTTCCTCTGCTATTTCTCATCCTAAGTGCCTAAACAACCCTGATTCGTTTTGTGATATCTGTGGCAGTTTCACCATTCCCAAAGGACAAACATCAGCGCATTTGTCAGGCAAGCCTATTTTGCATATTTTAAAGTCAAACTTGGTGATCAAGATAAGTCTTGGGCTCCTCACAAGGTGTGCAAGCAGTGCGTCGGGAGTTTACGGAAGTGAGTGAAGGGAACACGTGATAAATTGCCACTTGGTATACCTATGGTTTGGCAAGAGCCCAGAGATCATTCAAGTGACTGTTACTTTTATATAGTGAAAACATCAGGATATAACAAGAAAAATAATTGTAAAATAGAGTATGCTAGTCTATCATCAGCTATACACCCAGTGCCTCATTCAGCTGAAATCCCAGTGCCAGTTTTCATTGAACTACCCTCTTTCAAAAAACAGGAGTATGGTGAAGAACTAAGTGACAGCAACAATGAAGATTTTGAAATTGAAGATGAGTCAGTTTGTAAGGGATTTGATCAGCATGAGTTGAATGATTTGGCATGAGATTTGGGACTATCCAAAAAGGCTTCAGAACTCCTAGCATCAAGACTGCACGAGAACAACTTGCTCGAAAAAGGAGCAAAGGTATCCTACTTTTGATCAAGAGAAAGTACCTTTCTTCAGTATTTTCGATGTGACAGTGGCTTTGTGTATTGCCATAATATACATGGTTTAATGGAGGAATTGGGAATTCCAATCTATAATGCAACTGAATGGTGACTGTCCATCGAAAGCTCAAAGTGGAGCTTGAAGTGTGTCTTCCTCCACAGTGGCAATTTATTTGGTGCAGTCCCAATTGGCCATTCAGTTTGTTTTTGTGAAGAATATAAAGACATAAAGAGAGTCATTGATCTGTTGCAATATCACAAGCACAATTGGATCATCTGTGTTTGTAACAGAACCCACAGGCTGTTCAGTTATTAGGGGCCTGATTGCCCGTCACCAGAAGCATAACTCTTAATACCAGATTTTGGTGAAAAGAAAAAGAATTGTTTATTTAACAGTTATATAGATTTAGATTATTTGCGGATTTCTGCCATTAAGTCTTATTTTCTTTAAAACACCCACAAGCACATAGTTCTGCCTCCCCCTATCAAACCAGGCTAGTTTTAGAAAAATCAGAGATACAGTCTTCCTACTTCCCAGACACAGTTCAGTTTTACCAGCACCTCCCAATCATTTGATCCTGATTGAGGAGGTTTTGCCTGTGTTGTGGTGCTCTCCAGCTCTTAATTCAGAACTGCGTGGAGTTTCCAGCCTCCTTGTAAGCCGCATGGAGTTCTCCCTTTCCTTTCAAAGCCACATGGTGTTCTCTCTTTCCTTTCCAAGCCGCATAGAGATCTCCTCCCTGCAAACTGCGTGAATCTCCTTTTCTCTCCTCTCAGAGCTGCATGGAGATCTTCCTTTTCTTGCAAACCACATGGAGTTCTCCCAGCCAAAATGTCTGCCGCCTATTTTTAAATCCCTAACTGCGTCTTGTGACACAGTGGGCATGGAAACCAGTTCTGACCTTTCACAGAACCTTGCAGGCTCTGTGTGCTCTTTCTGCACCATTCCATGGTCAAAACCCCTCTCTTCTTGGGGCCTTGGAAGAACCAAAGCCATTTGCATAACTGAAAAACTAAGCTACTAGCCATAATCATGCAAAAGCATCTTAAAAGCTGTTCCCTTTTCCCCATTCCCCAACCTACAGGCTCTGGGAATTTTTGGAGACCCCCCACTCTGTAACATGTTGACCTTAAAATGGTCTGCTTCCTTCTTGGTCGGCAATACGGATACACCAAGTATACTTGTTTTCTGTGTATGTGGGACAGCAGAGCTCATGCGTGAGAAGCATTGGGTGGGGTCGAATTGGCCTCCAACATCTGACCTCAAACCTGGTGATCCAAACATTCTACATGAACCACTTGTTGACCGAAAGAACATTATATTCCCACCTCTGCGCATAAAACTGGGTCTCATGAAGCAATTTGTTAAAGCTTTCTAACTGAAGGAGACTATTTCAAGTATCTCCTTTTGGCATTTCCTAGCCTGTTGTTTGAAAAGATAAAATACCTTAATATGTATATTTGGTAGCAGAACTTTACTACTTGTACACAATTTGACTTACAGTAACAATATATAGCCTTTATATGAATAGAATAACTCTAAATAAACAGTATATTCAGGTAATTTTTTCCTTTATTTTCCTTCGTATATACATTTTGTATGATTTTGGAGACAAAGGGAGGATATCCTGTACCTTAAACAGTTGATGTGATAGAGAAAAACTGGGGTCACTTTTTGATTCATATGCTGAAAGTTAGTAAAAAACAAGTATCAGATCTAACTCAACGAAAATTGTTTTTCCCAGTGATATCATGGAGGCCAGAAAACAGTGAGTGATATTTAAAGTGCTGCAAGAAAACAATTGTCAACCAAGAATTCTGTACCTGGTGAAACAGACCATCACAAATGAGATGTTTAGAGATTCCCAGATAAACAAAAGTTAAGAGAGTTTGTGGGTAGACCTACCTTACAAGAAATGCTAAGAGGAATCTTTCTCCTTTTAGGAGAAATGAAAGGACACAAGATAACTCAAAGCCCTATGAAGAAAGAAAGAACACTAGTAAAGTTAACTATATAAGTAAGTAGGTATAAATAATACAGTATTATTGTATTGTTGGTTTATAACTCCTCTTTTTTTTCTATATATTTAAGAGACAAGGAATCAATCATTATAAAGCTATTTTAATAGGAATATAACATAAAGATGTAATTTGTGACAATGACAATACAAAGGGGGAGGAATGCAGCTGTAAATGAGAAGAGTTTTATATACTATTGAAGCTAAATAGGTATTAATTCACACTAGATTTTTATAGGTTGAAGATATTAACTGTAATCCCTAGGTAACTAGTAAGAAAATTAATAAAAAAATACCAAAAAGGAAACAAGAAGGGTATCAAATGGTACACTAAAAAAATCAATTAAACACAAAAGAAGGTAGTAAAGGACAAATTGAGGAACAAAACAAGGCATAAGATATACCTTTAAAATGAGTAGTAAGATGGAAGAAGTTCTTCCTTATGGTAACTACTTTAAATGTAAAAGGATTAACCCTGCTTGGTGTGACTCAGTGGATTGAACACCAGCCTGCAAACCAAAGGGTCACCGGTTCAGTTCCCAGTCAAGGCACATGCCTGGGTTGCGAGCCAGGTCCCCAGTTGGGGGCATGCAAGAGGCAACCACACATTTATGTTTCTCTACCTTTCTTTCTCCCTCCCTTCCTTGCTCTCTAAAAATAAATAAATGAAATCTTTAAAAAATTTTTAAAAAGTAAAAGGATTAAACTTTCCAAATAAGTTTAAAACAAAGACTGACAGAATGGCTAAGAACTGTGACTCAACTCTATGCTATCTACAAGAGACTCACTTTAGGTCCAAAAAGGCTGAAAACAAAAGAGTAGGAAAAGATATTCTATGCAAATAGTAACTCAAAGAGAGGTGGAATAGCTGTACTAGTATCAGACAAAAAAAAAGATTTAAAATAAAAAATTGTTAGAACAATGGAGGACATTACCTATTGATAAAAGGATCAATCTATCTGAAGGATAAACATATATGCACTAAACTCCAGGACCCCAAAATATGTGAATCAAACATTAGCAGAATGAAGGGTGAAATAGACAATTCTACAATAATAATTGGAAACTTCAATATTCCAGTTTCGATAACAGTGTAACTTGACCAATAGGTACAAAACAACAGTAGAATACACATTCTACTCAAATGCATAGGAGGGGGGCCCTAAAAAATGGAATTTATTTATAAAAAATTATGTATTCTTACATGTTTAAACTTCAGTCACTCTCAAAGTGCTAAACATTTGATGCAATATACCTATTGAGATGTTTTTCCACTGCTCAAACTAGTTTTTAAACTCATTGATTTTGATGCCTTTTGTTTGTTTCAACTCTTTCATATCAGCAAAATGTTTCCCTTTGAGTACTTTTTTCATCTAGGGAAACAAAATAAAAGTAACTCGGGGCGGGGAGATCAGGTGTAGGGAGGGTGGGGCACAAGCTGTTTTTGGTCAAACACTCAGTGAGGTGTGGGCAGGTGTGAACATAAATCACCCATTTTGAAATGGGCAAACATGTGGTAAGATTCTTCAGAAAAATTCACTGAAGTATAACATGGTCTCTCACAACAATGCCAGCTGGTACACTGATACAGATGGGTTCCTAGAACACCTAGGGGGGGAAGCCTGTACTACAAGGGCCCACCCTCCAGAAGATAATTTCGGTTTTTGTTTTTTTTTAAGTCCCCCCACCTCGTATGACACATTCCCCAGTATAAACCGTATATGTTAGGCCACAAAACAAGTCTCAGTAAATTTCAAAGGTTGAAATCATACAAAATATCTTCTCTGAACAAAATAGAATGAAGCTAGAAGTCAATAACAGAAGGACAACTGGAGAACAACACATTCTTTAAAAAAAAAAAGATTTTATTTATTTATTTTAGAGAGAGGGGAAAGGAGGAAGAAAGAGAGGGAGAGAAACATCAATCAGTTGCTTCTTGCATACCCCCAACTGGAGACCTGGCCTGCAACCCAGGCATGTGCCCTGGCTGGGAATCAAACCTACAACCTTTCAGTTCGCAGACCAGTGCTCAATCCACTGAGCCACATCAGCCAAGGCTAAAACAACACACTCTTAAACAACTAATGGATGGGTCAAAGAAGAAATAAAAAGGGAAAAATTTAAATACATTACTTTCAGATTAATGAAAACAAAAACACAACATGCCAAAATCTACGTGATGCAGCAAAAGTAGTGCTCAGAAATGTATAACTGTAAGTGCCTACAGTGAAAAAGATCTCAAGTAGATAACCTAACTTTATACCTTAAGGAACTAGACAAAGAAGAGTAGGTTAAACCTAAAGGTAGCAGAAAGAAGGAAATAATGAAGATTATAGTGGAAATGAGTGAAATAGAGAATAGGAAAACAAGAGAGCATCAACAAAACCAACAGTGGTTCTTTGCAAAGATCAATAAAACTGACAAAACTTTACCTAGAAAAGGTGAAGAAAAATAACCCAAATAACTAAAATCAGAAATGAAAGTGAGAAAACTACTGACCTTACAGAAATATAGAAGTTTATTAAAGTAACTATGCACAATCATACATAAACAAATTAGATAACCTAAATCAGGTTCCCCACACCCTAGGCCACGGACCGGTAGCAGTCCATGGTCTGTTCGGACCGAGGCCACACAGCAGGAGGTGAGTGGCAGGTGAGTGAGTGGACCGGCGGTGCCAAAAGATTATAGACCGCTGAAGATGAAATCAACAAATTCATAGAAACAAACAAACTGCCAAAACTGATTCAAGAAGAAAATAGAAGGAACTATGATAGTATAATGATCCATGGACATGGACAACAGGGTAACAGGGTGGGGATAGAAAGGGTGTGGGGGGAACAATGGGAGAAAAAGTGGAACAACTGTAATAGAAAAAACAATAAATAAATTTTTTAAAAAAAGAAAGAAAATCCCAGTTCTATGGAACCTTACTTTTCCCTCCAAGCAGATGGTTTTCAAAGTCTTTTCAGAGACCCAAGCATTTCCACATATCTGGGTTGGATGGAGACGAGGTGGGAGTCCTCTGAAGCCCCTAGCTTGTGGTTGAAACACACAACCCTATTTGCAGTTGACCCTTGAACAACACGAGTTTGAATCATGTGGGTCCACTTTATGTGTGGATTTTTTTTTTCAATAAATAGACAATTGGTCCTCCGTGTTTCTAGGTTACACATCTGCTGATTCAACCAACTACACATTGAAAACAGTATTTTTGATTCACAGCTGGGAATCCATGGATGCAAAGGGTCAACTGGATGCATTGTTCTACGTCATTTTATATAGGGAATTTGAGCAGGGGTTCCTGGAACCAATCCTCTGTGGATACCAAGTGACCATTGCAGTTAAGTTTTGGGGTCAAAAGTTACATGCAGCTTTTTGGCTGCATGGCAGGGGATTGATGACCCTAAACCCTGTATTATTCAAAGATCACCTGTGTTTTCATTTGTTTTCTTTAGGGGGGTGAAAGATTCTATGCAGAATTTTTTAAGAAGTTGAACTCCCCTGGATTTGACCTTGATAACCCTGTGAAGGAGAATCTGGTGAGGTGAAGGCATCAGGACTCAGGGGCAGAGTGAGGGGCAGTGCCTGGGCCTGCTCTGAGGGAGGACACATCCAACTGTGGCAACAAGAGGGAGCTGCTGGCACCTGGCTGGGCAGGCCAGTGCTGGGGCCCTTCGGCAGGAAAAGGGCTGGCTGGTCCCACTCCCAGCACGGGTGGCCCTGGGCTCCTGTTTGATTCGTTGTTGAGGGTCCCCTGTAAGTCCATATGAATTTTAGGATCTGCTTTTCCATTTCTGCAATAAGGTCATTGGTACTCTGATAGGGGTTTAATTGAATCAACCTGCAAATCACTTTGGGGAGTGCTGCTGTGAGAAATGCTCACAATAAAAACCGGGACACAGGACTTGAGCAGCAAAGTAAGGCGTTTATTCACAAGTCTGCAGAGTCAGGTGCACCCTCAGCCAGGAGAATGTGCAGCAAAGTAGACATAGAAAGCTGGTTTTATAGTAATGTGATTAGCTCTCCCACCCATCTCCTTCTCCCTGTTTCTCCATTATTGGTTACTCCGGAGTTACAATCTAATGTGATTATCTAAATGCCTCTATTGTGATTTGTAAATATACTAGTGCTGTCAACTCCCTTCTCAGAGATCCTCTAATTACATTTGCCCTTGAGACCCTCTAATTACATTTGCCCTTAAGACCCTTTAATTACATTTGCCCTTTGTTACTACTGATTTTCTACTGGTTTGAGAGTCACTATTTCCTTGTTCCTACACTGCCATCTCAACTGTGTTAAGTGTTCTTTCAATCTATGAACATGGATGTGTTCCCATGTACTTAGCTTTTCTTGAATTTCCTTCAGCCATGTTTTGTAGTTTTTAGCCTCTATGTTTACATTTCCTTAGTTAAACTTATTTCTGTATATTTTGTTATTTTGATGCTATTGTAAATGGAATTGTTTTAAATTTCCTTTTCTGATTGCTCATTGCTATTTTATGGAAATGCAACTGATTTTTGTGTGTTGATCTTGTGTAGTAAAACTGCTGACTGTCAACTCTAACAGTTGAGTGTGTGTGAGTATCTGACTTTGGTATCAGGGTAATGCTGATCTCACAGAAAGAATGTTCCCTCCTCATCTATTTTTTTTATTGGAAGTTTGAGAAGAATTGGCATTAATTCTTCTTTAAATGTTCGATAAAATTTATTAGTGAAGTCGTCTGGTCCAGAACTTTTCTTAGTTGGGAGGTTTTGATTACTGCTTCAACCTTCTTACATGTCATAGGTCTTTTCGGAGTTTCTATTTCTTCTCCAGTCAGTTTTGGTAGTTTGTTCCTAGCAATTTGCCCATTTCATCTATGTTATCTAATTCGTTGGCATAAAATTTTTCATAGTATTCTCTTATAGTCCTTTCCTTCATTTTTATAAGGACAGTCGTTATGTCCCCACTTACATTTCTGATTTTATTTAATTGTTGTTTTTCTCTTCTGGGTCCCTGTTTTGTGTTACCTCAGCATTTATTAGTCGCTATTTTAACCCCTTTATTAGAAAAATAACAATGAAAAATATACATGACTCTAGGAACTATATCTCTCTTGTCACTGTTGTAACTACCCAACCTGGCACATAGTAGACCTCAATAAATGTTTCCTGAATTATTTCTTGCTGATGTAGGGCCTAAAAAGAACTGGGAAAAGGGCTTCCCCACAGCCCTCTGGGGAAGAGAGACTGTTGACTGTTGAGTCTCCTCTTGCCTGGGCTAATGGCCCTCCAGTCCATCTTCTACATGACTTTGGCAGAGCTACAACCCAGACCTGACTAAATCCCTCAGCAGCTCCCCAGTGCCCTCTCAATAAAAGTCACCCATCTTGGCTCCATGTATGAGGCCCTGAGTAGCGTGTCCCCTTCCACCTTATCTTCCGTTACCCACTGCCACCCCTCCTCAGTCTCCTGCCTCAGCCATCCTGCTGCTCCCTCGGATACCTGCTCTGGTCTAGCCCTGGACACACCTGCTTGTCTTCTAGATTTCCACTCAGTGGCTATTCCCTCTGGAGACCTGACGGGGCACCCTCTGAACGCTACAGCCTGTGTGTGGATAGATGTTCCGCTAGAACACTGGCCATGCAATCTTGCAACATCCTGTGACTATCCCCCCACTGGCTTCTAGCCCCGCACAGGGAGTGGTGCGTCTGTTGTCTGCCCTCTCTCTTGGGCTCTCCACGCATCACTTGGCACCTGTTTTAAAATGTAGGTTTCATTATTATGCAGGTATGGTGAGGTCAACAGATCAGGAGGTGGTTGCCTTTTGTTACTCACAGATACAAAGAGGTGAGAGCACGCTGTGCCACACCAGGCCACAAGGGAAGTGCTGGGCCACTCAGGGGGCAGGGTGCATGGGCAAGGCAGTGTGAGCAGGCTTAGGATTGGCCAGGTTGAATAATTGGAGCATGCTCAGGACACAGGGGCTGGCCCTGGCTTTCTAGCACTGGGTCCTATGGATGATCTGGCTTAAGAAGAAGGCCTCCTGCAGTGTGAGAATCAGATAACAGAGGTGGTTGGGGTGTGGATCTGGATTGGCTGGTTTGCATATGAAAGGTACACAGCAAGGAATTGGCTCATCCTGGGAGGGGCATTCCCTCCAGGACCAGCAATGCCCCAGCTGTCAAAATATCAGACTAAGAAAGAACAAACTTGGGGCACAGAGAGTGTTTAGGGCAGTGAAATACTCTACAATTCCTTAAGGATGGATCCATGTCACTGTACATTTGTCCAAACCCACAGAATGTGCAGCACCAGTGTTACAGAACCCCTGGGCTGCTCCAATCGAAAACAAACCCACGGGCTCTTTAGTTAGGGGCCCGATTGCCCGCCGCCAAAATTATAACTCTCAATACCAGAGTTTAGTGAAAAGAAAAAGAATTGTTTATTTAACAGTTATATAGATTTAGTTATTTGCGGATTTCTGTTGTTATATAGATTTAGTTATTTGCGGATTTCTGTTAAGTCTTATGCTCTTTAAAACACCCACAAACACATATCCTTGCCTCCCCCCCTACCAAACCAGGCTAGTTTTAGGAAAGTTAGAGAAACCGTTTCCCTACTTTCCAAACACAGTTCAACTTTACCAGCAGCTGCCAATCACTCTTCTGATTGGGGAGGTCCTTTCTGTGCTGTGGTGCCCTCCAGCTCTCAATGCAGAACCACCTGGATTCTCAGCCTCCTTGCAAACTGCCTTCTTCCTGCAAACTGCATGGATCTCCTCTCCTCAAAACCGCATGGCGAGAGCCTCTTAAAGCAGCCTGGAGACCCCTTCTCCAAGCCACATGGAGGGAGCACACGAGAGAGCGAGAGAGCGAGCGATCGAGTGAGAGCGAGCTAAAATGTCCGCAGCTGCTTATATATCCCTGACTGCGTCCTCTGATGCAGTGGGTGTTGCAAACAGTTCTGACCATTCACAGACCCTTACGTAGGCTCTGTGTGCTTTCTCCATACCGTCCCCTGGTCCAAGACCCCTCCCATCTACCTGAGGCTTTGGATGCATTAAAGCCATTTTGCATAAAAAAGACACTAGCCATCAGCCTCAGGCACGTGGAGGCATTCTGAAAGGTGCTTCCTTCTCCCCATCCCCCAGCCACAAACTCTGGGGATTTTTGGACTCCCCTGTTTCTGTAACACCAGGAGTAAACTCTGATGTAAACTGAGGACTTGGGGTGATAATGACATATCAGTATAGGTTCATCACTGGTGACAAATATACCCCCAGTGGGGATGGTGTTAATGGGGGAGGCTGTGCACGTGTAGGGCATAGGGTACACAAGAACTCTCTGTATCCTCCCCTCAGTTTTGCTGGGAAAATTAAAGTGCTCTAAAAGAAGTAACAACAAAAAATTATGAGCTGACCATTATCTGTGGTTAGAACTGCACTGTCTAGTAGGGTTGGAAACCAGCCACATGTGGCTATTCGGCACTCAAAATGGGCTGCAGGTGGATAACAGCCATGTTTTGAAGACCTACTATGCAAAAAAGGACAACAGCTCATTAATCATATTTATTTGGTTACATGTTGAAATGACAATACAAGGGTGGGCTAATAATAGTAGTAATGAAGTAGGTTAATAATAATAGACCTGGCTGGTGTGGCTCAATGGGTTGAACATTGGCCTGCAAACCAAAAGGTCACTGGTCCAAATCCCAGTTGGGGCACCCGCATGGGATGCAGGCCAGGTCAGGGGAGGGTGTGACATGTTCCTCTCCTTATCTTTCTCCCTCCCTTCCCTTCTCTCTTAAGAAATAAATAAAATCTTTAAAATAATAATAAATAATACAACATAAATTATACAAGAATTAATAAATAATAATACAAGAATAAACTAGTGTACTCATAACTGTAAAGTTACTTTTATCCAGCCCTGTATTTTTATAGATAGGGTTAAATAAAACACATTATTAAATCTTAAAAAATTTAATATACCACTTGATAGTATGCATATGTAGAATGAAGGAGTCAGACAAAAGCTTGGAATCTGGACCCCGCTTACTTGGTCAGGCAATTTAACTTCTCTGGGCCTCAGTGGATTGTTTTTTTCCATGTAAAATGGGGATAAATATTAATCCTCTAGGGTTATTATTACATCAAACCACTCTCTTTAAAGGAATGCAGCTTGTCCTTCATGTCTCCCTGTCACCCAAGATAGAAGCAGTGATCCTAACATCTTACTTTGTTTTTTGCTGCTTGTCTGCTCTGCACTGGGATTATCTGTCTTTTAAAAAGTTTCCTTTTCCTTTAATTGATTCTAGAGAGAGGGGAAAAAGGGAGGGAGAATGAGAGGGAGAGAATCATCATTGTGAGAATAAAACATCTATCAGTTGCCTCTCTTAAGAGCCCTAAAAGGGATCAGACCTGCAACCCATGTATGTGCCCCAACTGGGAATCGGACTTGTGACCTTTTGTTACAGAAACAGGGGAGTCCAAAAATCCCCAGAGTTTGCTGCTGGGGGATGGGGAGAAGTAAGCAGCTTTCAAATGCTTCCACATGCCTGAGGCTGGTGGCTACTGTCTTTCTTATGCAAATGGCTTTAATGCATCCAAAGCCTCAGGCAGATGGGAGGAGTCTTGAACCAGGGGACAGTATAGAAAGCACACAGAGCCTACGTAAGGGTCTGTGAATGGTCAGAACTGTTTGCAACGCCCACTGCGTCAGATGACGCAGTCAGGGATATATAAGCAGCTGCAGACATTTTAGCTCGGACTCTCTCTGGCTCTCGCTCTCTGGCTCGCGCTCTCGCTCTGGCGCTCAGACTCTCTCGTTCTCTGACTCGGGCTCTCACTCGCGCTCTCGCTCTGGCTCGCACGCTCTGACTTCTCTGGCTCTCGCTCTCTGGCTCGCGCTCTCTTTCTGGCGCTCAGACTCTCTCGTTCTCTGACTCGGGCTCTCACTCGCACTCTTGCTCTGGCTCGCGCGCTCTCTCGCACGCTCGCTCTCGGGGTCTCGCTCTCGCTCTCATGTGCTCCCTCCACGTGGCTTGGTGAAGGGGCCTTCTCCATGTGGCTTGGAGAAGGGGTCTCCAGGCTGCTTTAAGAGGCTCTCGCGATGCAGTTTTGAGAAGGAGAGAAGATCCACGCGGTTTGCAGGAAGAAGGCAGTTTGCAAGGAGGCTGAGAATCCAGGTGGTTCTGCATTGAGAGCTGGAGGGCACCACAGCACAGAAAGGACCTCCCCAATCAGATTGAATGATTGGCAGCTGCTGGTAAAGCTGAACTGTGTTTGGAAAGTAGGGAAACGGTTTCTCTGACTTTCCTAAAACTAGCCTGGTTTGGAAGGGGGGGAGGCAAGGATATGTGTTTGTGGGTGTTTTAAAGAGCATAAGACTTAACAACAGAAATCCGCAAATAACTAAATCTATATAACTGTTAAATAAACAATTCTTTTTCTTTTCACTAAACTCTGGTATTGAGAGTTATAATTTTGGCGGCGGGCAATCGGGCCCCTAACTAAAGAGCCTGTGGGTTTGTTTTCAACTGGAGCAGCCCAGGGGTTCTGTAACAATTTGGCGACCCAGATGGGACATTAATAATTGCCCGTGGCAGGTCGACCCCCTTGAGAGACACCTTCTGAGGGCGCCGACCGCCTAAGCACGCCAGTGTGGTGAAAAGAAAATAGAACTGAGAAGGGATTAGAGAAGTAAGATTGTTTGCTAAAAAATTATTTCTGAGCATTTCTGAAATAATGGCATTGTGGATACTAGATTTGTTTGTCCGGTTAGGAGAATTCCTGGAAGTAATAGAATTATGGATGCCTGAGTGGTACATATGTTTTCTGGTCCTTGGGATTTTTTTGGTTATAGCCATTAGCATGTATGTCTGGGTTAATAAAAGCAGTTCTGGGCAAGTCCCTGATGGCAGCCCACTGGAGAGAATTTTGGAAAATTGGGATATGTACTGTCGTTATCCTATGACTAAGAAAATATTAATTTATTACTGTAACACTATTTGGCCTGAGTATGTTCTGGGTGGTAAGAAAAGGTGGCCTGTGAATGGTTCTCTGAATTACCTTGTGATTAATCAATTAAAGGGGTACTGTCTGCAATCGGGAAATTGGGAAGATGTTTATTATCTAAATGCATTTGTAGAGTTGCATAATAAGACCTTAGCAGAAATGGAGGCCCAAATGGTGCAGAGGAAAAAGGAGATCTCAAAACCTTTTCCTGAGAGTCAAACGCCGGAAGAAAGGTCCTGAGAGTCAAACGCCGGAAGAAAGGGAAAATGAGGAAGTAGCCCTCTTTAACTCTCTAAATCCGGGAGACAAAGGCCCTAATTTGGCGCCAAGCCAGGCACAGGTGGGAGTAGTTCAGGAGGCCATAGCTTCCGCAGCAGTGGCTCCACCTCCTCTGCAGGTGGCCCAGGCTTCCGGGGCGGCGGTTCCTGTGGCGCAGCACCCTCTGCAGGCGGCCGCAGCTCCTGCAACGCCAGTGGCGACGGCACAGCACCCTCTGCAGGTGGAGGCTGCTTTCACCATACCACCTCCAGAGATGGAAGTGGCTTCTGCAGTGCCCGCCCTTTTGCAAACTCAAGGGACTTCTCTTGCACCATCCTTTTTGGAGCCAGCCTCTGAAGTGACTGCAAAGTCAATGACTCCACCCTTACAGGAGGAGGAGTGGGTCTCCCCCGCCAGAACCCGCCAAGGAACTCAGTATAGTCAGGGGGCCTCCCAATTTGGAGCAAGCCAATTCCCTCTACGGCAGTACCCAATAGGTGGAATAAATCAGCAAGGCCAGTCCTCTGGCTACTATTGGGCCCATACTCCATTTTCCACTTCAGATTTGCTAAATTGGAAAAATTCTAACTCCTCATATAGGGAAGATCCTCAGAAAATGGCAGAGCTTGTTGCCTCCATTTTTGCCACTCATAACCCGAACTGGGCAGATGTACAGACTCTCCTAAATATTCTTCTAACTGGGGATGAGAGGCGACTGGTTACAAGTAAGGCTAATGAAGAGGCTCAGCGTCTCCATGGAGAGGATCCCCATGGGACCCCCGACCCAACTGTGACAATTCCTTGGACAGAGCCTAACTGGAACCCAAATGGTGGAGGCCTAGTTCCTTTGAAACACTACAGGAAGTGTATATTGGAAGGACTTAGAGAAGGGGTACCCAAGCCAAAAAGCCTAAATATGGTACAGACTATTCAGCAAAAACCAGATGAGGATCCTTCTGAGTTCTTAGAGAGGATCTATCAAGCCTATAGAAAGTACACTGATGTTGATCCACAGGCACAAGAGAACTTAAGAATGGTGAACATGACATTTATTGGGCAGAGTGCCCCAGATATTAGACGGAAACTCCAGCATATAGATGGGGTATTAGGAATGAGTCCCTCTCAGTTAGTGGACATCGCATTTAAAGTTTACCATGCAAGGGGAGTAGAAAAGAGAAGACAGGACCTGATGTTCTTTAAAACAGGCTGGAGAGGCCAGAGGAAGAAACAGGACCCTAAAGAGAGGAGGAAAGAGCCATTGGGCAAGGACCAGTGTGCCTATTGCAGAAAGAAGGGCCATTGGAAAAATGAGTGTCCAAATCGTAAGACGGGAAGTAGAAATGAAAACCCTTGCACCCATTCGGACCTGGGGACAGAGTCTTACTGAAGACCTGGAAGACGCAAGGTCCCGAACAGCAGCTGGCTGAACAATGGACTGGTCCCTATGATGTTTTGCTAACAACACATGCTTCACTGAAGCTGGTAGGAATCAAGTCCTGGATACACCACACACGGGTAAAACGAGCACCGCCTGAGGAGGACACAGACCCTGCTGCTGTGACTGACACCAAAAGGGAAAGTTGGACCTGTACTCCAGAAGAAGATTTGAAATTACTCTTTCGAAAAAAAGGACAGTGAACTGAAACACAGATTAAAAGTGTTTCTTTTGCTTTAGGCATGTGCTTGCAAATCTAGGGAATTTTAGCTGCCAAATACTGAGTTTGGGTAGAGTCCTTTACAGTGTGGAAAAGAATTGGAAATGGGTTATGGTTAAATCTGAATGGGTAAACATATAGAAAGGTTGTGAAAGTTTTTAAACCTGGGAAAAGGGAAACCTCAACTACTTGTGGTCTAATTGTATGGTTACTGTACCTCTGTATTGGCATGTAGCCATTGGGGACCTATGAAAGGTCATTTGGAATTCCCTGTGTTGGCATTTAGCCTTGGGACCTATGAAAGGTCATTTGGAATTCCCTGTGTTGGCATTTAGCCTTGGGACCTATGAAAGATCATTTGGAATTTCCTGAGTTGGCATTTAACCTTGGGACCTATGAAAGGTCGTTTGGAATTCCCTGTGTTGGCATTTAGCCATTGGGGACCTATGAAAGGTCATTTGGAATTCCCTGTGTTGGGATTGGCATTTAGCCATTGGGGACCTATGAAAGGTCATTTGGAATTCCCTGTATTGGTTTGGCATTAGCCACTGGAGACCTATGTAAGGTCTAGAATTCTCTGAGGCCTAGGAAGGGTCTGGAATTCTCTGTATTGCTACTGGCCATATAATCTGAAAGGAAAATTGAGGTTTCCCAGAGAAAGTTAAGAAAACTTCACATGTAGGAAAGTGAACAAAAGAAAGTATAAGGCATGGAAATGCAATTTTGGGAATATTAGAAGGACAAGGATTTTCCTTCACACTGTGTATTTTTCTCCTACCTGATCCCTCCAAAATTTGGCAATTTAAAGGAGTAAGTAATTACGTTAGGTTTCTTTGCATAAAACTAAAAAGACCAGTTGTTAATGAAGGTATTGTTAACCAAGACTTTGACTGGAATGACATGCCTGAAGGAGGCATGCTTAGGCTCTGGTTGTTACCAGAAAGCTCTGAGGAACTGGACTTTACTTTTGAAGCTAAGGAAAGCCCAGAAGGGAAAAGGCCTGACACCTTGGTTGGTTGTGTGGTTCATGGCAGTCTTTCCAGGGAAGGAACGAAGGTTGCTTTCCTGAAAGATGGCTAGAAAGAACCTTAAGGCACAATGGAAAACCCAAAGGACTTGGGAAAGCAGGTGTTTGCAGGCGAGGCTGAATGGCAGGTGTGTGGCTCAGCTTCTGTGCCCTGATGGGCGGACTAAAGTCAACATGAAGGTTCCTTGTGTAAGTTCCAGCAAAGTAAACTTAAAGATCATATGTGATCAATCACTGCTGCTCTTGTTGTTTTTATGCAAATGAACAGGCTAAATTAAAACTGGACTTAATGCAGCCCTTTACTGACAAGGAGGGTGATCTTAAGGAGAAAAATCATGACTTAAGGAAAATTGCAATGCTCAGTGCAGCTAACTGTCTATAAAGTTTGTTTTTCATTTGAAAGTTAAACCAAGTCTGTGACATTATAAAGGATGCTTTATTTACAGGCAAGAAGAATGTCAAGTGCCTTGCAACTGGATGTCTTCCCAATAAGACAGTCTCTCAAATTAAGAGACTGGTTTGTGAATTGTGTTGTGTGAATTAACGTGTATGTTCTTTCTGTTTTCATAGGGCATAAGCCTATGATCTCTACCTGAGTGATTATCTGTACATATAGGCCTCACTTAAGAAGCCCATCTGCATTGCCACCTCCTGAGACTTAACGGTTTGGCTGAACTAAGTGGTTGAGTTGGTGAAGTATGGGGTGGTCTGCGGGCTTCACTTTAAAACCGGTTTCTTTTCTGTCCTAATGGCTTGGACAGAAAGGACCCAGAGGTCTGAGAGGGGGGAAATCCAAAATTTATACCCCTCAGCCCAAGCTAAGTATAGTGGGCAAAAGGGCTTTGGACAGGTGTGACATGCCCTGCACACCTTCCTCCAAAGAAGCCATTTCTTTTTTTCTAATGTGGGACATTGAAAAATTAATCCCTGCCTTTTGTATATAGTAGTTATAGGTTGAATTGTTTTTTTTAACCCTGTTGCCAAATCTGTTGCCCTCAGAATATGACAAGAATGCCAGCTTGTCCAGCAGTACCAGCCCTTGGAAACCAAGCATGCTGCTACCCAGGAATAGCCAACTGACCTGGACTCTGCAAGATTCTTCCCCATGTGGGAAGGGCACCCTCCCCTACATCCCCACTCTTATTAGGGATTTCTAGACCCAAGGGTAGGTAGGACGACGATCATGTCCAGCAGGAAGCAGTTAGAGGAGCATGAGACCTTCGCCCATTGTCCTTTATAAGATTATAAAGGGTCTTAGTCTGAAAGGGGGGAAACTGTTACAGAAACAGGGGAGTCCAAAAATCCCCAGAGTTTGCTGCTGGGGGATGGGGAGAAGTAAGCAGCTTTCAAATGCTTCCACATGCCTGAGGCTGGTGGCTACTGTCTTTCTTATGCAAATGGCTTTAATGCATCCAAAACCTCAGGCAGATGGGAGGAGTCTTGAACCAGGGGACGGTATAGAAAGCACACAGAGCCTACGTAAGGGTCTGTGAATGGTCAGAACTGTTTGCAACGCCCACTGCGTCAGATGACGCAGTCAGGGATATATAGGCAGCTGCAGACATTTTAGCTCAGACTCTCTCTGGCTCTCGCTCTCTGGCTCGCACTCTCGCTCTGGCGCTCTGACTCGCTCTTGGACTCGGGCTCTCACTCGCACTCTGGCTCTCGCTCTCTGGCTCGCGCTCTCGCTCTGGCGCTCAGACTCTCGTTCTCTGACTCGGGCTCTCACTCGTGCTCTCGCTCTGGCTCGCGCGCTCTCTCGCACGCTCGCTCTCGTGTGCTCCCTCCACGTGGCTTGGTGAAGGGGCCTTCTCCATGTGGCTTGGAGAAGGGGTCTCCAGGCTGCTTTAAGAGGCTCTCGCGATGCAGTTTTGAGAAGGAGAGAAGATCCACGCGGTTTGCAGGAAGAAGGCAGTTTGCAAGGAGGCTGAGAATCCAAGTGGTTCTGCATTGAGAGCTGGAGGGCACCACAGCACAGAAAGGACCTCCCCAATCAGATTGAATGATTGGCAGCTGCTGGTAAAGCTGAACTGTGTTTGGAAAGTAGGGAAACGGTTTCTCTGACTTTCCTAAAACTAGCCTGGTTTGGAAGGGGGGGAGGCAAGGATATGTGTTTGTGGGTATTTTAAAGAGCATAAGACTTAACAACAGAAATCCGCAAATAACTAAATCTATATAACTGTTAAATAAACAATTCTTTTTCTTTTCACCAAACTCTGGTATTGAGAGTTATAATTTTGGCGGCGGGCAATCGGGCCCCTAACTAAAGAGCCCGTGGGTTTGTTTTCAACTGGAGCAGCCCAGGGGTTCTGTAACACTTTTGCTGTTAAGGACGATGCTCAATCCACTGAGCTACACCGACTATGGCTAGGACCTTCTATCTTTTTTACTACTTGAGCCAGCCCCCAGCTAAGTGCCTGACATACAGAAAGTGCTTGATAAGTGCTGAATGAATGAGATAACAAGTGGCCCAACACAGGTGTCCAGTGAGAATCAGTGGCATCCTTGTCATCTTTTATGTCTGGGACATATCTGCTTCCTTACTGCCATCACCCCCCAGGGCTGATATGTAAGAGTCGCCCAGAAAATCAGTGTGGAAGGAGGAATGGAGCTTAGCAGCTTCAAAGAGGTTCTCAGGACTGGATGGGACCCTCTCCTCAGGGCCTGCCACCCTCCCTTCTCAAGCCCCTCTTGCCCAAGCTCCAGCCTGTCCTGGCCTGGCCCCCACAAATCCAGTAAGAGCAGGAGAAGCACAAGAATTGAGGCCAAGGCCAAAACCAGTGCCAATAGCCTGAGTTTCCCCCCACCCATCAGTGTGGCTGCTCCCTGAACACAGAAGTGGTTGGTTAGCCTGGGGAGGGAAACCCCTCAAAGCTGGCCTTGCAGGAGGGACCAGGGCCAACCACATTGGAAGCACAGTAAAAAGGGTCACACAGGGACAATCTGTAAAACAAGTCCCTGAAAGTCAGCCCAGTGGCTGGCAAGGCATCGCTTTCTCCCCCTCCTTCCAGTTGCTGTGAATCTGTACCAGAGCAAGAGGCAGCTGGGATCACAGGAATCCAGGTCCAGCAGACAGGACACTTGTCTCCCCAAGAGATGCATGATGATAGGCAGAAGGGGAGAGAAGGGCCCCTGGCTGCTTTTCTCAGAGGCCACCTGAGCTGATGGGACCTTGATGCACTGAGGTTCAGCAGAGCTGTAGGCAGCACCTGGGGATGAGGGGGATCTGATATGCAAACGCAACTGCAGAAGGACCCCTACTTTAGCCTTCATCCAGTGGTACTTCCCCCATATCCTTTTAAAAAATATTTTATTCATTTTATTTTTTTTTAGAGAAAGGGGAAGGGAAGGAGAAAGAGGGGGAGAGAAACAGCAATATGAGAGAGAAACATTGATCAGCGGCCTCTTGCAAGAGCCCTAACTGGGACTGAACCTGCAACCCAGGCTTTTGTCCTGACTGGGAATTGAACCCCTAGCAACTGAGCCACACCGATCAGGGTATTTGCTCAGTATCTTTCCTGATGACCCGTAGGCCGCTGCTCAACGTTCCTTCCCCTTTAGGGAGGGGACTGTCCCCCTTTCCTTCACAGTATTTAAGAAAAGTTGATTTTCCTGGTCAAAAACAGGGGAATAACTTGGCCTCCCTGACCTTCGTCTTCTCTGTAAAGTGGGCCAACATTGAGTGCCTGTGAGGGTCCTCAAGCAGAGAAATAAGCGAGAGCCATTCGTCTCAGCCTGCAGAGGAGCTCACTCCAGAGGGGGCGAGAGGCCGGTGCTTCCCCCCCACAGAGACCACTGCCCACCCTGCTCTGCGGAAGGGCCGCGGGTGTACGCCCACCAGCGGTGCTTTCCGCGTGGTGCCTCCCAGGGTGGAGCCGGGCGCCAACTGCCCTGCAGGCCCTGGGGTGCAGTCAATCCTGAGTTTGGCTCAACTCAAGGCCGAAGGCCGTCCTAGCAGCCCCACTGTCAGGCCTGGTGACCAGGAAGCAGGAGGAGGCTCTGCGCACAGCTGTGCTCATGCCACACAAGTTGAAAAGAGGGTCCCCTGATGCAGGCAGCTGTGGGAACGTCAGAGGCCTCCCCTCTCTCGGTTCAGCCTGGACCTGACCGTGAGGAGGTGGCCCTGCTCGTACTCGAAGTGTTCAGTCAGGGTCTCGCCTCCCTGGACATACTGTCTTCCGCCCGGACATCTGGGTCCTGAGCGGGGTCCAAGAACGCGCCATCCCTATCTGCTTTGCGCTGGTTCTTCGACCTCTGGGGCCCTCCTGTTAAGGCTGAGGTGGAACAAATCGTGAGAGGCAGTGGAAGCGGGAAGGGGGACTCGCTCGCCCAAGACCTCCTCTTGGCCTCTGCGGACCTGAGGAGCTGACTGGGGCAGCGGGCCAGAGGCGGGCCCGGGCTCGCCACGCCGCGTCCCCAAGCCCGCAGCCACGCGGAGCCGCGTTGCGGCCAAGCCTCAACCACCTGGGGACAGCCACAGCCGAGGATGGGGAGGGGCGAGGCGGGGCGGGCCGTAATCCCCACCCCTCCTAAGCCCCACCCAGAAAGCCCCCGCCTACCTACAAGCCCCCAGGTTAAGTTCCACCGATAGCCTCACCCCTGGAACAATACAAAGCCGCGTGCCCAGTGCCAAGTTCCAACCAGCCTGAACTCGGCCTAGAGCAGTGGGCAAGGAGACTCCATCACTGGCTCCTAGTGCAGCAGGAGAGATGAAAAAGGGGTACAGGCTGTTATAAACTCCCGGATTGGTCTACAGGGAAACGAAAAGTTAGAAGCAATGAGCTGCGAGTTTTCTGCAGCGCTCCCTTTCCTCTACCTAGCCCAGCTTTCCGCAATCCCTGTTCAGGCTGGGCTTCAGGACCCAAGAAAGAAGAAATGCCTACTAGATGATTTGATTCTTGCTGGGGTGGCTGCTTGGGGCTCCCGACTGATTTTTCTTTCAAAACCAGAGCATTTCTTTGTTGTGGATAATAGTTTTATTGAGATTATTCTCAAGATAATATTGGGGAAAATTCATATGCGTACATTGCACCATTGCAAGTGAACCATTCTGCGGTGTTTACTGTATTCTCAGCATCACTTGGCCATCGCCACTATCTAATTTCAGAACAAAAAACAAAACAAAAAAACTCTTTTGCACTCATTCCTCATTGTCCCCTCCTCCCAGCCCATCACAACCACTAATTTCACTTTCTTTTTCTATAGATTTGCTTGTTCTCAACACAAGGGCATTTCTGTGACATAAATAACCCCATTGGGTGGGAAGAGAGAAAACCAGGGTGAAGCCAGGGCCCCAGGAGATCAGGTGGCTTGGGAGTGGGGAGCACAGGTGAAGTCTCTTCTTTGGGCTCTAGGCAGCCTGAGACCTGTCCACGGGAAGCTGCCCAGGTGTTTGGCAGGAGAGGGAATAGAAGGAGGAGAAAGAATCTTTGGGGAGAAAGCAGGGTTCTGGCTGAGAGGCCTGGGATGGGGGAGGAAGGGGAGGGGAGTCACAGGGTGGCCAGCCTTCAAGCGGCCTGGTCAAGGTCAAGGCCAGGCTGTCCTTTTGCATCCAACTTTCAGTCTCTTATTGCCAAGGGGGAGCCAACCCACTGTCTGTTCCATATCTGAATAGTTAGTTGAGGGAGACATTGTTTCTTGATTTGGGTCCTCTTGTCACTAGTTGCCTCCAACTCCCTCCAGGTGTGCCCTGATCTTAGATAGGGGAGCTAGAAAGAAAACGAAGGAAAAGAGAGGAGGGTGGGGCAGGAGGGAGAAGTCCGGAAGTGGAGCGGGAGAGAAGAGCAGATGAGGAAAAAGTAGGAGGGTGAAGGAGGGCGGGTAGTGGCAGGGTGGGGCTCCATCTATAAAGTGGGGAAGCCTGTGGGCTAGTGGACATATGCTCCAGAGTCACCAGGAACCCCACAGGCTTTGGTAAGTGCCCCATCTCCCATCCCACCGTAACTGAGACCAGCAGCTGGTTTCTCAGGAAAGACTTGTCCTCATCCTGTGCTGCCCATCTTTCTTGCAGAGGGCCCTGGCTTGAGATGGGGATGGGGGCGGTGTTCCCAGTGCTACTACTGTCCATGGGTGGTGCTCCTCTCCCCACTACCTCCCCTGTTATCCCTCAAGTCTCAGGAGGAGGACCAGTCTACACCATGAACCTGTGGCTCCTGGCCTGCCTGGTGACCTGCCTCATGGGCACCTGGGCCCCCACTCTCCAAGCTCAAGGTACTGTCTTGGGCCATACCTATCCCCCTCCCCATCCATCCTTCTGTGTGTCCTCCCCATTTACCCATCCCCTCCTCCAGAAGCCTGAGCCTGGCTCCACCATTGAATTAGACTGACAGCTACCCTGCCCCCAGGCATGCAGAAAATCCTGGCATCTGTGCAGCTCCTTCAGGCTGCAATGTCTCTGTGGTGCCTCCACCACAGTCCAAGATCTATATTCCCAGCAGGGACTCCAGGTGGCCCAGGGAATGTGGGGGCAGAGGGTGGCTCTCAGTGGTGGCCTAGCCCCTTACCATCAGGGACACACTGCAGTGACCTGACCCTGCAGAGCCCCGGAGACTAGCAGGAATGGGTCCCCACCCTGGCTTCCCCCAACCTGGGCTTACTGTGTGGTCAGGCTGAGAGTCACTACTCAGCCTTCATGGACACCACTTCGCTCATCTGCAAAGTGAGGCTCTGAATTCCTCTGCAGAGAGGGGCCGTGAAGATCCAATAGGCTGATGTCTGCAGAACTTTTGACCTAGTAGCTGCCAGAAACAACAATAATTACCATTACTGTTATTAATAGAAAATTCCTTCCCTCCTCTCTCTAGATTAGGCATTTGAGGGTTTGGTGACTAAGAGCCAATTCTGGGCATGCAGTGACCCAGGCCAGGAGCCACACCACTGTGTCCTCCATTCCAGTGAACCCAGCAGCTGGCAGGGCAGAGGTCCCATAGCTCTGCCTGCCTGCCCCACCCACCCCTCACCAGCTCTGAGGCCCTCTCCTGGCCCCTAGGAGAACTTAGCCTTTGCCCCTGACAGGGCTGGGCTTCGTTCCCATTGTCCCGCTATCAGAGGTCTATTCCAGGAGCCAGGCCAAGCCCTGGCCCTTTGATCCTTGGGGCAGAGTGGCCCCCAGCCCCAGGAACTGCCTGCCTGACAGTGTAGCCCAGGGTCCATCTGACTCTGCTGGCCTTTGCTCCCTGGGGTCACTCAAGCCCTCGCCCTTACTGCTCCCTTCCATTGTGCACTCTACCAGGATTCAGTCACGGTCCTGCAGGGGCACATAGAAGAACAGATCCAAGAGGACTCTGAAGGCCTCTGTGCATCTCTTGCATCAGTTCATCCTCTGCTTCCAGACCCTTTGGCACCAGCACCTCCTCTGAGCACCTCCCCTCCTGGCCCCTGAGCTTCCTTCCCCCTCCCAGCATAGATCAATTTCCCCTTCTCCCAATAGTCCAGGACATCCCTAGTTGAAATAGGAAAAGTCGGTGTCCATGCTGCCTGTCATCACTAGCACCAATAAGTAGACACAAACTTACTTTTTATGGGCCCTTTATTCAGATGTCCAGCAATCTGAAAAGACAGTGAGTTATGTACCCTAAAAGACTCTTACATTTTATTTCAAGCCAGTCTTCTTTATAAGGAGGAAAAAATGTAGGTAAGAGGTTTGGAATTCAGGGGGGAAATGTAGGTAAGAGATTTGGAGCTCAGAAGAAAGGCTAATCAGATAAAAACTGCAGTCTGGAAATTTCCTTAGCATCCTTTCATCGGCTGGCTGATGATTCTTAATCTGTGTCCTGGGCAGCGGGGATGTCTTTCCCTGGAGCACAATGGCTCAGATACCAGCTTGATTGCTTGCCATCCTCCTGGGGTGTAGAGGTGGAACTGCTTGTGGTCGCTGGAGCCAGGGTGGGTCACACCTTCAGCTCCTTAAACAATAGCTTTTTACATGCATTAAGTACTAAGCTTAAGTACACCATCGTCTCTCGAGACGGACGGCTGCCGACAATTGGAGCTCCCCCATCACAATGACTACACTGGTTCCAAGTTCCCTGTGTGTCCAAACATCTAGCTCTGAGTAGGAACTCTACATGCTTTTGTTCAACCAAGGGAGTAAATAAATGAGCAGAGACCTCCTGGTCTCTGGTCAGGTGACTCAGAGCAATCACTCTGAGGGTGACAGAGAGGCAACTGAGATAGACTGAGGTGGGGAAAGGCCAGCAGGAGCAGCGAGCCGGCCAGCCCACTCATTTTAGGAGGAGGGACTTAGATAGGAGTGGTGGGCTCTGGACCCTGCTCAGGATTCTGCACCTGCCCTCCTTGCCCTCCTTGCAGGAGTGGAAATGGTTTAGTTCCCCATTCATTTTGAGGTTCTGGGCCCTTCCCAGCCAGGTCCTTCAGGCCCTCTCCAATTTCTGCCAGCTGTCCTCATATCCAGGACCAAAGGTGAGCCACATGGCTTCCTCGTCACTTGGGCTGTCCTCAGCCTCCACAGGGCCTGGGACCATCATAGCCTATTTGCGGGTACCTGCATTGGTGACTGTGCCTGCACACACCATGCACATGCAGCCACACAGGCACACATAGAAGAGTGAGCCTGTGTGACCATGTGATTGCAGGCGTCTTTGAGGACTGCTGCCTGGCTTACAACAGCCCCATTAGGCTATCTGTGCTGCGGCACGCCCAGAGCTACTGGTGCCAGGATGTGAGCGGGGGCTGCAACCTGCCTGCTGTGATGTGAGTGGGACCGTGGGTGCTGCGGTGGGCAGGGGCTCACATATAACTTTTCTTCGTGCCCACACACTAACCTAACACCCCTCCCACCTGCACAGATTCCACTTCCCTCACAGAAAGATGAACGTGTGTGGGAACCCACAGGCTAGGTGGGTACAAAAAGGGATAAAGTTTCTGGATATGCGGAACAGAACGCATCACCAACGCACCTGGGAAACCTCCCAAGGTGAGTGAAACCCAAACTCAGCATCTAGGGAGCCTCCCCTCCCTGCTGCAGGCTCCTGAGTTTCTCAACTCCCAAGGAGGGGACTGCGGCCCTGCATGCTGACAGCTGCCCCCACCCCAAAGAAAGCCAGTTGCAGGGGAGTGGGAGACTGAGTGAATGAGCAGTTCTTTTAGTCAAAACACTTTCTTTTTCTTTAAAAAACATAATAATTTGTTTATTTGTTTGTTTATTTATTTATTTTTAGAGAGAGGGGAAAGGAGAAAAAGAGGGAGAGAAACATCACTGTGTGGTTGCCTCTCACTTGCGTCCCCAACTGGGGACCTGACGTGCAACCTAGTCATGTGTCCTGACTGGGAATTGAACCAGCGACACTTGGCTCACAGGCTGACGCTCAATCCACTGAGCCACAGCATAGTCAAAACACTTTCAATTGCCAGAGATGAAAAGTCAAGAAAATAGGACACTCGTGGGCTCCAATGATCAGCCAATAGCTTCAGGCTCGGCTGGATCAAGGTGCTCACAGGAATCTGGGAACCCCTTAACGACTTCTCTTCCAATCTTTCTGATAGGCTGTCACGCTCTGAGGAAGAAGTTAAGCTCTGGAACCTTCAAGTTCCCACAATCCTCACTCAGTCACCCCAGAAGCAGCAAGAACAGTCTCCCTCCCAGCACCAGCTAATCCAGGTAAGGACTCAGATCACATGGCCATCTCTGGGCTCATCTTGATGAGGGCTCATGAGGAGCCCAGACTGGGTCAAGGGACTTATCTTCAGGATGAAGAAGGGCTGGCTTTCTGGACAGCTCCACAGGCTCACATGGGAGGGTCCTAGGTGTCTGCACTGACCCAGCCCAGGGGGCCTCAGCTCCACTCTACTCACCATTATCACCTGTCCTCCCCAATCCCTCCTGCAGGATTGTGAGCCTGCACATCTCCGGGATCAACCAACACAAGATGAGCTGGAGCTCTCTACACCATGACCATTGCCCTGCAGACCCCCAGCCGCTCTACCCTCAGGCCAGCCCTGGTCTGTGCTGGTTCCCTCACCCTGCCACCACCTGCTCCTTAGGCAGCTGGAAGGAGGGAGCTGACCTCATTTCAAATCCCTTGTCTTCTTCAGCAACCAGAGCCAGCCGTGACTGATTCTTAGAGAACATCATTGAGATACATCATCCAACTGCAGTCTTTTGTCACTTACCCCAGGCCACACATGTTTCCCTCTGGGTGTCTGTGACACTCTAGTCCATCCATGGACACTAGTCCTGAACTTTCTTTCTTTTTTTTTTGTTTTAATAAA
The DNA here is from genome assembly GCF_987537825.1 of Furipterus horrens. NCBI lineage: Eukaryota > Metazoa > Chordata > Mammalia > Chiroptera > Furipteridae > Furipterus > Furipterus horrens. Next base: position 55,954,815 of record NW_028327180.1, on the reverse strand, counting down.
CTTTTGGTGGGACATCATTTTTGTCTTTGTTACGTTTTATTATGGGGTACCAATCCCAACCTGTGCTGAATCCCACATGGTCCCCTCACTCCAGGAGAGCAGACAGCTCCAGGGCATGAGCTCTGGAGGTGCTAGATACAGGCCTGCATGCAAGTCCAGCTGGTGACCTTCAGCAAACCACTCACTCTCTTGCTGTCTCCTTCCTGGTTTATAAAGTGGGGGTCACATCCCTGCTCTGTCTGCCCAGTTCCTGGACCGCAGTGACTAGCTAATGGAAGAAGCCGCTGCAAGCTCGGATGGGTGCTCAGAAGCTCCTGATAAGATGGGTGAACCAGACCCTGGCCATGACTGAGTGCAGTGACTGTTCCACTGGAGGACAGGCTACACTTTGGGGTCCAGGTGACCACACAAACTTGATCCACCCAACTGTGCTGTCCTCAGGCAGCCTGTTTCCACCGTGACAGAGAATGTTCAGAGTAAAAAGCAAACGTACCATCTTGAGAGGACCAGAGGTAGGCTGGGGCCAGGGACCAGACTTGGAGGAACCTGGGTCACATCTAAGCCCCACTACACTATTGTGGGTGACCCAGGCAGATTCCACAAATTCTCTAAGCCTCAGTTCCCCCCACCCCCTATAAAATAGGGTAATACCACTGGCTGTCTCATACAAGTTTGTGGGGACTAAATACACTCCTGTGATGTTCACACACACACACATGCTGACCATGTGTTAACAGAATGAGAATCCCAGGTGTCAAACTCGTAGCTCTTACCCAGTCTGGAGGCAGGCAGGATGCGTAGTGGATGATGGCACAGCTGCACGACTTTGAACCTGGCTGTGCTACCTGAAACCTGTAGTCACCTTAGTCAAGTTGCTTGAATCTCTGAGCCTCAGTTTTCCAATCTGTAAAATGGGGATGAGGATAACTGCCTTATCCATGAAGTTGTAAGGAACAGGTCAATAATTGGAAAATATCTGGAACAGTGCCCAGTATATAGTACGTGGTCTGGAAACAGGAGCCACTTTCATTAGTATTGGTGGGCCCACGAGGGCTCAGTTGGTGCCAAATGCATGGGTCAGCAGTTGACAGAGCCTATCTGTGGACTGTGTCCTCACCCCCAGATGGAGGTGGTATCCACACACCGCTCACCTACATGCTTTCTCCTCAGAGCCCTGGGCTGTAGCCCATCCCTCCCACAGCCTCTGTCCTCTCGGGGTCTCCGGTTCTCCATGGCCCTCCCGCGTCTACTTCGAGAACGTGCGAAGGGGACAGATGTAACACAGAATAACTTTGTTGTTTCTCCACTTCTGATATAAAGCATCCTTAGAACCCTAGGGAACATGAACACAGCTGTGTGTCACCAACTTGGGCTAGGGCCCTGTGGGCCCTTCTGCTTGCAGGGATGAGCCACACACACCCCTCAGCCACTGTTCCTGTCCCACCTACCCCCTGGGGGTTGAGTCGTGGAGCAGTGCAGGAGGTTAGCCTGGGGGACCAGATACAATGAATCAGAGCCCTGCTTGAACCCACTGTTGGAGGTGAAGGTACAGGTGCAGGCACAGCTTCCAACTCCCTCCAGGAAAGACTGAGTATGGGGAGAGGCTCGCCTGGTGAGGTCACAGCATAGCGTGTCACTTTCTGAGTTTCAGGGTTCCACCTGGTCGGCCACTGCCACCAAAGATGGACCCTTACCAGTTCCAGAATCTCCCACCTCTGGAGAGGAGGACAGCATGGGGCCCTGAGGCCTTTAAGGCCCTGGCTTGTCACCAGGGGCTCCCTGTAGTGTAGTGAGCAGAGTTTCATTAGTTTCCCCAAAACCTCGTGGAATGAGGCAGGGGTTGGATGGTACCCAGGTGGTGAGTCTAGAGAGGCGGCTGAAGAAGAGGCCTGGGGCCAGGCTACAGTAGCTGAAGCCAAACCTTCAGCCACAAGGCCTGGAGCCCTGGTCCTGGCTGCCCCCCTGGCCAGGTGACCAAGGGCCCTGCCATACTCACCACCTCCAGTTGGTAGGTTCCAGGCCCTGGCCTTCGGTGCCTCAGCTGCAGGGAGCTGAGGCCACGGAGGTGTTGCATGAGGAAAAAACTTTGCTCATTGCTGTAGGCAATGACATAGCGGATGCCGCCTCCCAGACTCTCCAGCGCTGGCCGCAACTCCAGGATGTGCTTGGCCAGGCCCAGGCTTGAGGGCTTCAAGCCCAAGGTCAGTGGGGTCTCCAAGTCAAGGCTGGCCAGGATCACCTGGGGAGAAAGACCAGGTGGATGATGGTTAGAGGCTGGCAGAACTGGAATTCAGAGGGTAGGGAGCCATGGAGTCATGGCCAAGGGGAGCTTTTAGCCAAACTTTAGAGGAGGAAAACACAGAGCACCCTCTGCCCTTGATTTCTGTCTGGCCCCTCCACCCACAAAGATAATAGGCAGCTTGGGCTATAGACAGAGGGATGAAATTGGAGGCTGGTTCTCGGATGGAAAGCAGAGGGAAGGTAGGCAGCCAGTTTTATATGCTGACGCCAGACCCTTCGTCTCCGTGGAGGGGATTTAGTGAGATCGCTGCTGGTCTGGGCAGAGGAAATCAAGGATATGACCCTAGAGTCCTGGAGAGGGGGTCAGTTAAGACAGCACCAGGCCCCAGAGCCCTAAAGGGTCACTCAAAGGTGACTGAGCATGGCTGGAAATATAACCAAGGGCCTTGCAGCAGAAGTCAGCCTCGAGAGGACGCCAGACCTGACACAGTGAGAGAAACACAAGATCCAGCTGAGCCAGAGAGGAGTTGCCAGATAAGCTTTTCAGTTCCCAGAGGCCCACTGCACTTCCTGCCTCTGCACTCTTTGAGAGCCCTCTGTGTGCAGATGACAAACCTCCCTTTATCTGAGCTTCTGTGAGTGTGTTCTTGTCCCTGGCAGCCAGACAGGGCCCTAAGTCAGCCAGCGGCAATGGCAGGCTAACCAGGGCTGGGTGCCACATTCAATTCCACAGGAGGTTATCTGTGTTTTTTTTCTCCTTTGCTCTGAGCAGTGATGTTTGTGTTTTGCTTAATTGAAATGCTGCTGGGGTGTTTCTCTGTTGCATTGAAAGTGAAAGCTATTCCTGTTTCCCAACTCATTAGTTCAGGAGATTTGAGCCCTTCCCATTGTTTTGCACAGACATGTGCTCCTACAGACATCTACTGGCAGTCTGTGGGTATTGCAGGCACAGCTACAGAGCCCATCCCAGTAAGTTCAACCACTCCACTCAATCTGAGAACAAACAGTTGGTGACACAGTGGCAAACCCAATACACACAGGGTCCTGCCCTTGAAAAACTTACAGAAAATAATGGTAATAATGGAATAATATACAAAGCCACTGTTTTTCCCAACAAGAGATTAAAAAAAAAACTTAAGGGAAAAAAAGAGCAAAGTAATCCACTCATATTTAATCATATTAAAATCTCCTCAGACCCAACATCCCTATCCCACTTCTGCCTTCATTTCCCCCCACAGCATTTATCATGTATCAGATTTTATCATGTGTTATAAAATACAATGTTTTACTTAACTCTCATCTGTCTATTAGAGTATCAGCCCCTTGAGGGCAGGGACTTCTGAGTTTTTTTGTTCACTGTTGTTCCATTACTGTGCATGTGTTCAGAAAAATCTTTGGAATAAACAAGTTTGGTCCCAAATGTGGGCAGTTGTTTCTGTGATTTTTTTTGGAAATAACGTACAGGGGTGGTCTCAGAGGGTAGTGACTTCAAAGGGGTCTGGGATGCCTGGCCGTGAAGACCAAGGCTGCTGTAAAGAAAAGGCCATGTGGTCTAGCTGTGGAATCTCTGATCTGCCACTTTCGGGTTCTGCAACTTGACCATGTGACCTAACCTCTCCATTCCTCAGTTTGCTCTTTGCACAATGGAGATAGTGGCATCTACACCTCTCAAGGCTGTTGTAAACATTGAGAGGCCACATGTGCAGAGTGCCTGAAGTAGTGAGGGCATACAGTAGGTGGTTAATAAATGTTTAGCTTTCAGATCCCTTGGGGGATGGTGGCAAGGCATGCTAGTAGTGGCCTCTGGCACAAAATCACTGTCCTGCACAACCTGGGGTCAGGGTAATGGCCCTGTTTACCCCAGAGAGCCTCAAGGTAATCCAGCAGCTGACGAAGTGGAGGAAGGCCCAGGCAGGCACAACAACGTGGGGATAAGATGGGACACAGTCTTGTCTTCCCACCCTTGGCTTCTCCTTTGGCTGTCCCCACCACTGACCATGCCACCATGCCCAGTGCATTCCCCATGGCACCTGGCTGTCCCCATGCATGCTATGTTGTAGCTGACCATGAGGGGAGAGACCCTAGATCTTACACTCATAGCAGGCTTTGGGCAAGAGCAGTTCCTCTTAATCTGGAGTGTTCTGGGATCCAGGGCTGAAGCTCAGGCTGGAGACACAGTGCCTAAGCCAGGATGGAGGTAGGGAGGATGGGGCAGGCCTTCAGGGACAGGCCGAGGACCTCCCCAGCTATCCCCATATCCATTTGTAACCACGCTGCCCATGGACACAAGTGCTGTCATGCACATGTGCCAGTGTGTCTGTGCGTGCACCTTTCTAGGGCTGTGCATGCATCCTTGGCTTCCCTGGGTGGCAGTGTGAACCTGCACGCACACACGGTATATGATCATATCTGAATGTACCCAGGGGCATGTGCATGTACCAGCCTGCGTGCGTGCCGCAATGCTGATGTGTGCATACATGCATGTTGGATATATGTATGCACAAAGGTGCCTGGGCATGTCGGCATGGGTATGGGCCATGTGCATGTTTGAGTGTCATTAGACAAGTGTGCATCTTTCCCTGTGAACATGCAATCATGCAGGAGTGCCATGAGGACAATTATGCCACAGTGCATGTGAGCTTGTGTGTACACATCTATAGGTGCCACTGGAACTCTGTGCCCATTCTCTGTGCACATGTCTATATATGTGTGTACATGGACCCACACATGTGCACCCCACTCAAGCCCCTCACCCTTGCCCAGCTCGGAAGTAGCTTCAGGGGCAGCCACATAGGAAGCCACCAGGGGTGTTGGAGCAGCTGTAGCTACAGGGTCCCCCCCTGCACTGCACACTCATCCACATCTTGGCAGCCCCCCAGGGTCGGGTCAAAGTCAAAGCCAGAGGAACAGACACAGTGGAAGCTGCCCACTGTGTTGTGACAGGATGCTCTGCTGCAAGCCTCAGGCAACAGGACATATTCAATTACATCTGGTGGGGTGGGGAGAAGGGGCCAGCCTTCGCATCCCCCAGAGCCCTCCACCTGCAACACTCCCCTTCCACACTCAGCAATTCTTTCAGAGGCCAAGGTCAATATCAAAACCTCATTCAGCCTCCCCATGAGCCCCCGCCCTGCAATTCTCCTCCAAAGCATTCCTCAAAACTTCCCAGAAATCCTAAATGGTCTATAACAAGGTCTTTTCCCTCAGCACCGCTGGCATGTGTGACCGAATCGTTCTTGGGAGGAGAGCATCCTGGGCACTGTAGGGTGTTGAGCAGCATTCCTGACCCCCACCCACTCGATGCCAGAAGCACTCATTGCCCAGTTGTGACAACTACAGATGTCTCCAATACACTTCAAAGTGTGCACCAGGGGGCAAAATAGTCCCTAGTTGAGTAACACTGGCCTAATTAATCCCTGTTTCCTGGAGAGACTGGCCTAGAGCACAGGGATGGAATCTGTTTCTTGGCTCATGTCTGGTGCCAGTCAGGTCCTGGACAGACCATGGCTGAAGGAACGAATAAGGACAAAGAGGAGTAAGCAGCCTAAGAACAAGGAACTGGTAGCAGAGGCCACGGTCTGAGTGGTCCCCAGGGCCAAGCGCCACAGGTCAGATGGAAACCCACCTAAGGGGCAGGAGGAGGAGCTGGAGAAAAGGCAGTGCTGGTAAGGTGGCAGGAGACTGGGGACAGCTGCTTTACAGAGGCCACAAAAGGAGAGTGTCCAGAAGGGGAAGGCAGCAGGGTCCAGAGCAGAGGAGGTGAAGAAGTCGCGGGACAGCAGCCCCAACAATGACAACGGTCAAGTGATAGCCGGGGAAGGAAGGAAGAGAAGTGGTGAGGACAAGGCTGCCGTTAGGAGGGCCGAGAGCAGCAAAGGGAATCAGGCTATGGAGGAGGCTGAGGGGAGAAGGCTAGCCCCGCAGCCAACAGCCTCTGCAACAGCTCTGGCAAAGATGCAGCACCTGTGCCTCCATCCCATCACCCAGCCACGGCACACAGTGCTCATCCACCACAGCGAGTTCCCCCAGGGACCCCAAGCATCAGGTCGGTCCTTCTCAGCAGAGCCTTCAGGTCACCACTTCCTAAGACATGAACTTGAATTTTGTCAGGCTGGCTCTGCAGCCTGGACTCCCTGGCTGTAGGACATGTACTGTCTTCCAGGCTGGCCCGTCTGACCTTCAGGTAGCTGTGCTTGGCACAATATCCTGCAGGGAGATGGTTCTTAGCTGCCCACTGTAGGCGGGTTCTGGAAGGGGCCCCAGCTTCCTGCCAGCCCCCACCACTCACCAACACACTGGCTCCACTGGGAGTATGGGATGAAACCCTGGGGGCAGTTGTAGCGGTAGCCCCACAGCTCGTTCTGACAGCCGTGCTGGCAGCGATGGGGCCCGGTACATTCGTCCACGTCTTTAAGACAGGGAGGGACAGAGCGCTTGCCCAACATCCTTCAGGACCACCTCCCAGGCCTGGACTCTACCCGAGGCCCGGCTCGACCTCCACAGCCACGGCCTGAGTTGTCCAGGGTGAAACCTTGACTGCATTCACAGCTGAAGCTGCCTGAAGCATTGTGACAGCGTCCATGCGTGCCACAAAGGCCAGGTTGGGCCAAGCACTTGTCATTATCTACAGAGGACAGAGAACCGGCAGGGTCACTTGGTCATTAGGGGAAATATGTCAGGTATCATGATGCTGGGACTACCATCTGATCAATTGTGTGCTTTCGAGCAAGTCACTTACCCTCTCTGTGCCTGAGTTTCCCCCTCTGTGAAATGAAATGAGATCTGTAAGAGTTCCTACTTCAGAGAATTGCCACAAACATTTGAGATCACACACATAAAGGACTTCATATGAACCTCCTCTGTACCACTTCAAAGCTGTGTGATCGAGGGCTGCTAACTTACACTCTCTGCCTCAGTTTCCTTAGTGATAGCAGGCAGATAATAATACCCACTGTAAGAATGATGTCGCTCAGAGAACCAAAAGGAGGCTGCGAGCAGACAGAAAGAGGTTTATTGAGGGAATTAGCAAGCAGGGAGGAAGCCGTGTCGCGAATGGCCTGACTCGGGGGTCCTAGGGAAGGAGGGGCTGTTTTATAGGGGGAAGAAAAAAGAAACTATTGAATTCAGTCGTTAGATCGCAGCTGTGAGTCTAGGACTCATCAATGCCAAACGGAGCTCCGGCTGATGTACCCCACTATCATGGGAAACTCCCAGACAGCTGTAGGCGGGCGGGGGGAGGGGAGATGGCGTGGGAACCAAGGCTGTCATTCTAGCCTTTTTGTTTTAATAAAAAGAGGCAAGAGGTGGTGTGTGTTTTTTGGGGGGGTGGCAGAGACCAGTTGGGAGAGGGGTTGTCGAATCTCTGTTCTTCTATAATGACTTCCTGCTGAGTTAGGGAAGATGAGATGGGATTGATTGCTGGCCCAGGGTCATCTCTTACCACGGGTTGATATCTGAAAGATCTTAATAAGAGTACATTATGGACAGTAGAGGCTGTCATGGATTGGACCGTTTTCTTTTCTTTTTTTTTTTGGATTGCACCGTTTTCTGAATAAAGTTATCTAGCAGTTTGAGGAAGCAAGGGCCAAGGGCGAGGAATAATAGGAGGAGAAGCAATGGGGTTATGAGAGGCATTGGGATTGCTTTGAAGGGAGAGAAGTATGAGAGGAAGGTTTTAAATTAGGATTTTTTGTATGCCCATTCCCTAGCTTGGGCAATAATGTCAATGTGTTTTTTATGTGTGAATGTATGATGTGATAGGTATATTTGGAGTTAGTGTATACAGCGACATGACGATTTTTTGTAAGGGCCAAGGCCTACGTTAGGGTAATAAGTTATGCCTGTTGGGAAGAGGTATTGGAGGACAAGTGTCCTGACTTAATGATGGAGGTGAGGATAGTGATGACATATTATGCTTCTTTTCGGTCAACCTTGTAAGAGCTTTTTATCTATAAACCAGGATTTTACCTGGGGTAGAGGGGTGACTTGTATGTTGGGGAAGGGGTGTAGAAAGGAGAAGAGATGTTGAGCGTAGTCGTGGGTATGGTGTGGGAGTGGGGGAGGGGAAGTAATGAGGCAGGGTTGAGTGGGGGAGCTGATTTATGTAGGGAGATTTTGAGGATTTTGAAGTAGTTGGGCATGTAAGAACTGAATTCAGAAAGAGGAGGCTGCAGTGATGACCTGGTGTGTTTGTAGGCTGGAAATAGTATGAGAGGAGTGGACTGTTTACTTGGGCAAAGGGAATTAACTTAAGGGTTTTTTTGACTGAGAATTGCTGCTGCTGCTAACGCGCAGAGGCAGGCTGGCCACCCTAGGAAGAGGGTATTGAGTGGTTTGGAAAAATAGGCTATAACCCGTTGGTCTGGTCTATATTGCTGTACTAACAGCTCAAGAGTAAAGCTATTTTTTGTGTTGGTGTATAGGAGGAAAGGTTTATTTGAGTTCGGAAGGGCTAAGGCTGGGGCTTGACCAAGTGCTATTTTCAGTGTGGTGATAGGTTTTAAGGAGGGCTTGAGAGTTTTCTAGGGGTTTAGACAAGTTTCTAGCTGTTGCCTGATATAAAGGTTTGGCTAGGGATTTAAAATTAGGTATTCAAGTTTTGAAAAGTTGACCAGGCCTAAAAATGATAGGAGTTCCTGTTTAGTATGGGGCAGGGGGAAGGTAGTTAATAGGTTTTGTCTTTCTGGAGTGAGGTGTTTATGAATGGGGGTGATGGAGAGTCCAAGATATGTGACCTGAGTTTGAGTGAATTGGTCTTTGTTTTGTGACACGCGGTATCTCCGACTGGCAAGAAAGTTTAGGAGCTGCGCAGTATGGAGATGAGCAAGGTTTTCAGATGGACTGCAGAGGAGGAGATCATCCACGTACTGTAGGACGACGCTTGGGGATAGGTTAAGCTGTTGTAATTCGGCTGCTGGTGTTACAGAAACAGGGGTGTCCAAAAACAAACCCCAGAGTTTGCGGCTGGAGGATGGGGAAAAGGAAGCAGCCTTTAAGACACCTTTGCATGCCTGGGGCTAGTTGCTAGTGTTTTTGTTATGCAAATGAATTTGATACTTCCAAGGCCAAGAAGATAGAAGGAGTCTTGAACTGTGAGATGGTACGGAAGGAGCCTACAGAGCCTGCGTAAGGTTCTGTGAATGGTGAGAACTGGTTGCAACACCCACAGCGTCAGAGGACGCAGTCAGGGATATATAAGTAGCTGTGGACATTTTAGCTCGGGCTCTCTCGCTCACTCTGGCTCTCTCGGTCTCTCTCGGGGTCCCTCTCTCTCTCTCTTCAAAAGACCCTGGCTGGTTTGGCTCAGTGGATTGAGCGTCGGCCTGCGAGCTAAGTGTCGCTGGTTTGATCGGCTGGCTATAGGGATGTCTTATTATAGGTGAATGAACGTACCGGCTGGGCGGGGCCCTAACGAACCCGTCCCAGCGGCCTTATGGCAGCCGGACTACCCCGACCCTACCACGGCCCGGGCCCGCGCGCGCGTCCTGAGTGCGTACGTACCGACGCGTGGAGAGGGGTCGGCGGGAGCTGTAGGAGTTAGGTGACAGAGGTTTTGAAGGCTGCGGAGGGAGGTTTTCTCCCCGAGAGGGGGCCCGGACACCTAGAGGGCTGGCTGACGCAGGCATGAGTGCATTCGGGAGCGGGTGGGGAGGTAGCGCACCGGCCTGGGGAGATTCGGCACCAAGGACCGGCGAGGCGCACGGAGGGGGTTGGAGAGCGAAGCCTCGCGCCTTAGTTCTCCCTTGGCCTCCCGGCCGTAGTGCGACCCCGGAGACAGGAGCAGGGACCGGGGGAGGTGAGCCCAAAGGGGCTCTCGTTTCTAGCGTCAATCGCCTGGTGGCCCCGGCGCGGGTTGGGCGGCGCGGGTGCAGTTGTGAAAGTGTTTAAATGTAAAAAGCTTTTAGACCAGTGGAAAAATATTTAGCAGTAAAGGGCAAATGTAATTAGAGGGGTTTCTTTGAGCCAGAGTTAATAATACTCTTAGGTTCAGTAAGAGCCTCAAAAACCCCCACCCAATAAGTTGATTAGCAGGAAGTAAAAACCACAAACAATGACTATTGAGAAGTCCTGTGAAAAGTTCCTCAAATCTTGCAAAGCACCAGTAGGAGGTAGAAAATTTTTTACTCCCTTATTCTATTCTTCTCCCCAGTAACATGCCCAATAAATCACCAAGTACCTTCTCCCAAACAACATACCCAACAGAACACCAAGTGCCTCGTTCCCACCATTGTTCGCGCCGTTACCCCCAGACTCAACCCATTGTTCCTGCCGTTACCCCCAGGCCAAACCAATCACTAGGTGCCCCATACCCTGTTCCAGACATCCTCTATCCCTCCCTTTAAAACCGTGTCAGCCTGTACGCCAGCTGCTGTTCTCTCCTTTGAGACAGCCCGGCAGGTTCCTCTTAATAAATCTTCCATCTCAGCTTCCTTGGTTTTGGTTTTTACTATTTCTAACAAATACTAGCATTAGAAAAGGGGCATTCCGTGGCTCAGAGGCACAAATGCCTCTGAGAACAGGACATCCAAACTCCGAGGGGAGGACGTTCATTACTAAATCTTGGGAAGTGAGAAAGCAGTTAGGCAGCCCCCTTGGTCCTGTGCTGTGCCCAGAGCTGCCGGTTTGTGAATAAATGTTTTGGTTTTTGCTAAAAATCTGTGTTTTGGTGTTTTATCATAATTAATTGTGTGTGTGTGTGTGTGTGTGTGTAAAGGAGAAGGAAAAGGGGTTTAAGGGGGTGCAGAAGGTCAAAAGAAAGGTGGTTTTTTTCGGATAAGGAGAGTTTGGTGGACAGTGAGCTGTTTGCAGAGAGAGAGAAAGTGGTCTGAAGAGTTTAGAAAGCCTGAGCATAGGGAAATTTTTTTGACCGCCTGTCCAACTGCCAGAGAAAGTTATGGAGGTCTGTGAGAACTCCGAAGTGCTGGTTTTTGGCTACTGACTTTGGTTATTTAGAGGATATTGGGGTTACGCGACAGTGCCTTGACATCTCTATTTAGTTGGAGAGGTCGAGATTATAGGCTAAACACCCAAGAGGTGTTTAGAGAGAGAGGGAGAGAGGAGAAACATTGATATGGGAGAGAAACATCAATTGGTTGCCTCTCATACAGGCCACGATTGGGGATTGAACCTGCAACCTAGGTATGTGCCCTGACTGGGAATCAAGCCAGCAACCTTTCCGGTTCACAGAACAATGCTTCAACCAACTGAGCCACCCAGCTAGGGTTTAAAACACACAGTTGGGGGACCACTTGGACAGCTTGGTGGAGGGAGTTCACCTTCATTCATTCAGACACTGCATTTATTCAGGGGATGACTGATGACAATGAAGGTCAATGGGAATAGGGAACAATTAGACAAAGCCTACATGAGAAAAAGATGTCTAGAACAGATCTGAGGATGGTGAGGGAGCAAGCCATGCCCTCCAACCTCCTGCATCCCCCTGCCCTGTCCTATGGGCCCCATGCCTGTGCAGTTGCCACCACCAGGGTCCAGCTCATAGCCCTTATCACAGACACAGTGGAACATTCCAGGCAGGTTCTCGCAGGTCCCGAACACACAGAGGTGGCCCAGCATGCACTCATTCACATCTGGGGGGGTCCCAGGTCAGTCTGCCCAGCCAGTGGGGACCTGCCTGCTCTGCCCCAGCCCCCGTGGCCCAGGCCTCACCCTAGCAGGCGTGGTGGTCCTCCACGGGGCTGAAGCCCACCTCGCACTGGTAGCAGTGCCCACTGGGGGTGTTGAGGCACTGTCCATCCTCACAGAGGCCCGCCTCCTCCGCACACTCATCCCTGTCTGTGGGGCCCCAGAGGCAGGAGGCTGCGGATCAGCTGGCCAGGACCATGCAGGGTGGATAGATGGCGCTGGCTACTTGAACCCTTCACTGTTACCTGAGGTTCTAGTAGCAGTGGGACCTCAGACTCCCAACTCAGTGGGCAGGTGACCAAGTCAGGGTTGGGGATCAAGATCATAGAGGACTAGTCTCTGGGATTCCAGCCGAGGGGTAGACAGGGGACCTAAACACTAAGGGTCCAGGTGGAGGGCCACTGTGAAGTAAGCAGGTGTTCCTGTTCCCCATTTCTAGAAGGTTCCATGCATTCAGAGCCGGAGATGGGGGTCAGGGGAAGATTACCCTAATTGACTGTGTTTGGCCTGTAGCCATACTGGCTGGAGGCACATCTCCAGCACCCACCGAGCCATGGGGGTCAATGTGAGTCAGGAAACCAACTGACCTGTTGGTCCCCCCCTGCTCTCCCCCTTCCCCAGAACTCACTTTCACAGGAGAAGCTGTCCCCAGTGAAGCCTGGGTGTCAGGCACAGTGGTAGGAGCCAGGGGCATTGAGGCAGTCGGTGCCCGAGCTGCACTCATGTTCCTGGAGGGCGCAGTCATCTAGGTCTGCAGGACACAGGGCCCGCAGCCGCTGGGTGTGTGCATCAGGGGCTGTGGGCCCCAGACCCTCCAAACTTGGCCCTGACCAGCTCCCACAGGCACCCCTGCGTCCTGCCCCCAACCTCACTCAGCTCCCTGCCCGGAGCCCCATCGCAGGCACTCACCGCAGTGCTCACAGCCACCCCCTGCCCAGCCTGGCTGGCAGCTGCAACTGAAACTGCCGAGAAGATTGAGGCAGGAGGCATGAGAATCACAGCCATGTCCTCCCAGCTCACACCTGTCCACATCTGAAAGGACAGGGACCCAGTTACAGAAGGGGCAGGACCAGGAGAGGAACAGAGCACCCCCACAAGGCTGGGGCCTCGTAGAAACAAAGCTTTGGGTGCAGAGTGGGGAGACTCAGTGCAATGGCAGGGGAAGTATAAGGACCCCTTAGGACAGGGCTGAGCCAGATACATCCTCACTACTGCAGGAGCTTCCACCTTCATCCAGAGCCAAGAGGAAGACCCTCAGACCTGACAGGCATGATGCCCAGCAGTCCTTAGAATCTAAAACAGCAGCATGAGAGACTTAAGGTAGACATGAAGACTAACTGTCCTATACCTGAAAAAAATATAATACTATATATCAACTGTAATTGAAAAATAAATTTAAAAAATAAGTAGGGATGGGGTGGGACTGAGTGGAGGTGGGAAAAGGGTAGAAAAGTGGGGGCAAAAAAGAAGAGTAACTGTTCTGAAGTACGTTCCTTCTTTAAAACAGGACACCCTTCTAAACCAGCAACTCTGCATAGCCTTTACATCCCCCACTTATACACTACCTGAGTTAGCGCCTATTTATTGAATGTTCCTTCCCACTGCCTCCCATTTTTACTTATATGAATATATTTTAACAGAAGAGGTTATGTCAACACCAAGTCTCTAAGAAGTCATGGATTTGATGCTCTGCCACATAACGTTTGATTGTGGCATGCGTTAAAATAATTGCATAATTATAACAGGTAGGCCCTGTGTTCCCCAAAAGATATGTTTAAGTCCTAACTTCTGGAACCTGGGAAAGGGATCTTATTTGGAAACAGGATCTATGCAGTTGTGACCAAGTTAAGATAACGTCATCCTGAATGACGGTGGGCCCAATGACTGGTGTCCTTTGAAAGGAGGGAAATTTGGAGACAGAGAGAACACCATGTGATGACAGATACAGATACAAGACAAGGGACGCAAAGGACTGATGGCCACCACCAGGAGCCAGGGGAGAGGCAGGGACAGATTCTCCCTCTGAGTCCCTAAAAAGGAACCAACCCCACGAACATCGCGACTTCAGACTTCAGAGGCTGCAGAACTGTTGTTCTGCATGGGGAATAAACTCTGGTGGTTATCAGGCCCCAGGTTTGAAGTAATGGGCTACAGCAGCCTACACAATTCAAACAGAAGCCACTGAAGTGCCGAAATGCTGGTCCCTGTATGCCTGAAGATAATCAGGCTTGCATGCTTTGCGGAGGGCTGCTGTGGACACTTCAGGGCTCAGGGCTCCCCCCAACTGAGCTGTTTGTTAAGGGGAGCTCCAGGGGCATTCAACTGGGTCCTGCTCCTGTTTGAACATGAGCCCCACCAGCAGAAGTCTCTAAGAATGAGGTTTGTCATGCTCTGCCTCACGGGACAGGGCAGCCCCCAGGACACTAAGTTGGCCCCTCAGAGCTCTCTGCACCTGCACTGCTAATGCCAGCTCACCAGAGCAGCCTGTGGCCCCTGTCCTGATGACATAACCCAGCTGGCAGCAGCAGCAGATGAAAGAACCCTTTGTGTTCTCACAGTCCCCGTGGAGGCAGATGTGGGGGTTCAGGTCACACTCATTCATGTCTGCGGGATGGCAGGAGAGGAAGCAGATGAGTGTGGAAGGGGTCCACCAGCACTGCCAAGGGTCCTGCCACACAGACACCCCATGTCAAGGTTCCCTTTGCCCACCTCCAGAGGTGGGGAGCTCCCACCTGTTACACCAGGCATGGATTTGATGCATCTGTGTTACATCAGAGTTTTACTGAGAGCACTGGACATGCATTTGCAAAAGGACTTTATGGCCAAATACATTTAGAGAACACTGAGTTAAATGAAGCTAACCAAATTTGCTCCTGCAGGTCTTTTCAGAGCCTTTATGCAATGTGGATCTGCAAGAAAGGTATGAAGTAGGTAGGATTCCCTAAATATCTTTGGTCCCAAAGCCATTTTCTTAAGTGCTTCCTAAAAACTCCTGTGATCTAGAACCCTATAAGTTGCACTGGGCTGGGCATGTCCTCTTGGGAAGCAATTACATTTTTTCTTCCTGGAAATTCTCCACCTGGCCCTCAGATCTGTCCTGGTGGGGTGCCCAGTACACATCACTCCCAGCCTAATGACCTACAGCCAGGAGAAAACAGTGATTGCAGCCCAAACAACCCAGAGTCTCCACATGGAGCTCAAAGAAAACAGTTCTGAGTGTCTTCCCAACTCGCTCACCAATCCTCTGGATAAAACCCCTCAGCCAGCAGCAACTGTAAAAACGACCCTCAGAACAGGGCGTGAGCCTCTGATAGGTGCTGGGGACACAGTGAGTGTTCAACATACTTCAGAGGAACCAGGTTCAGGGGCTCTGCTATTATGAGTAACATGACGTGGGTGTTGTTGCTGGTTCAGGGCATGGAGGGCCATGAGCAGATGGCCAAGCCCTGCTGAAAACTCTGCTCTGCCTGCCTGTGTGTGACAGGAATGTGCCTGGTCTCAGTCTTGCCCACTTTGCAGAAGGCCTGCCATGTGCATTCTGACACTGTCTCCTCCACCTCGTTGTCCCAGCTCCTCATCAACACATGTCCTCATGTCCGGCGCGGCCACAAAGCCACCATAGCACGAACAGCAGTGATCCCCTGGCACATTGGTGCACCGGCCACCGTCACAGACGTCCAGGTTCTCTTCACACCCGTCCGTGTCTGGGGCAAAATGACAGGGGCTGGGATGCAGGCAGGCAGGCAGGGATATGGTGGAGCCCCAGGGCCCCGCACACAGGGTCAGTGGCCTATGCCTCGTCTGGCTGGCTTTGCCTTGGCTCCCCTGTCCCAGGCAGTGGGAGGGACTGCATGGGCCCACCTGCACAGGCCCTCCCATCCGCCATTAGCGAGTAGCCATGTCCACAGCTGCACCAGTAGCTGCCCTCAGAGTTAATGCAGTGCACGGCACGGCACACCCTCCGTTCCCAGTGAGGCATTCACTGATGTCTGTGGGGGTCGGGGAGAGTGGGAGGGGCAGGGCTGGGGGAGAGGGTCAAGTATGGGGCTGATTTGGGGCCTGGAGCTGAGGGCATAGGGCTGAGGTTGGGACCAGGGGCTGGCAGGGTGATGTCCACGTGCAGCAGATGGGTGCAGTGTCACCCACGCAGCCCTGGTGATCGAGTGCGCTCCGGAAGCCAGCCTGGCAGGAGCACTGGAAGGCGCCGATGATGTTGACACACTGGCCATGGGGACACAGCCATGGCCCAGGGAGCACTTGTCTATGTCTGCTGGGATGGCACATGGCTGGCTGGGCCCCAGCATGTACAGATGGGCAAGGGGCCATCTTTGCCATCTTCATAACCCTGAGACACTCAGACACATGTGCATGCTGATGAGATCATGCTACAGGCACCCACACACGAACACACCCACCCTTGTATAAGCACACCCACACCCAGATGCACACTCACAGGACACAAAAACACCCTCATGTATTCATACACTCATCCTTGGTAGCCACACACCCACACCCAGATATACACGCCCACATGCAAACACACCTCACATGCAAACACAATCATCCTCAGTAGACACACACATTCACGATCAGATACACATCCACATGCACACTCATACAGACTCACAAACACACCTCACACCCAATCTCAGGCAAACACACTTGCCCTGTGTAAAAATACAGAGATACACACTTATGTAGATTCAAAACTGCTCTTGTGTGAACTCACATACACACTGTCACTTGTATGGGCATGTTCATATATACACAGACACATTTGCAAGGTCACACACTTATATACGAATCCACACTCCCTCTATCTCACACCCACTCAGTCACACTTTACACACAGACACATATTGACAGAGCTTGCACACGTGCTCATCCACTTTTGCATCCACAGATATACACATGAATATACACTCCCATCGTCTCATGCATGCACACCCATGTATTGACTACATACTCAGAGATACACATGAATACACTCCCGATATCTCACTCGCACAGCTCCCGCTCGCTCATGCTTGGCTCATACACACCCTCACAGGCAGTGCCCTCGGCCGTCAGCGTGTGTCCAGGCCGGCACTGACTGATGTAGCTCCCGTCTGTGTTGGAGCAGGTGCCTTTCTGGCACAGCAGCGGGTGCCGGGCACACTCGTCCACGTCTGGGCTCGTGGAAGGAGATGGCAGGTGTGAAGATGCAGACACAGAAGGATGTGATGTGGGTCTCCAAGCTCCCTGTGGTTCCCCAGCCCCATCACCCCAGCTGGAGGGTGGGAGCACCATGACCCAGTGAGTGAAGCTTGAGCGGGAGGAGTCAGACAGGGCAGGAAGCTGGAATTCTCAGGAGAACAACCGCCGGTATGCGGACACTCCCGAAGTCGCGGATGGCGACTTTGAGAGACACTCCTGGTGGACACAGAGGGAAGGCAAGGCCCAGCCTGGTCCGGCTGCATTAGCGCAGGCAGGGCACCCCTCACCCCCCGCCTCGCCACGTCCCCAGCGTTCCAGTCTCAGGGGCACCTCCTATCCCTCGGGCACACTCAGGGCTGTTGCATGTGCTGCTCTTTCCCCAGGTCTCTTTTCTAGCCCCACTTCACTTCGTTTACTTCTACTCTCTCAGCCCCGACCTCGAGCCCCGAAGAGTGCGACACCGCCAGGTCCATGCTCCCACTGCACCATGTGGCCTTTTTGAGAGCTTCCAACAGTGGCCGTTCTGCTTTTTTCTGAGGGTTTATTTTATGAATGCGTGTCATGAGCCCAAGAAAACAGCAAACAGCTCTCTGCCCCCAAATTTCCTGCAGTTCCCGGGCAGAAGCACATGATAAATTGGAGGGGCTAGAGGTTACTCCCTCCTGGGCCCCTTCCTCCTCTCACGCTTTGCCCACCCTGGGAAAACTCCCGGAAGGTCGATCCCAGGCCTCAATTCTGCAGGCTAGACATGACATCCTTTCAGGATGATGTCCCATGATGTCTACACTCACTATTGACAGCCTCGGTTCCCATGCTCTCCCTCTCCTCCCACTCACCTGCAGCTGTCTGGGAGTTTCCCGTGATCGCAGAATGTGCCAAACCGAACCGCGTTCGGCCTTGATCAGCCAGCTGCAAGATAAACGACTAAATTCAATAGTGCCTTTTTCTTCCTCCTATAAAATAACCCCCTCCTTCCCTAGGAGCCAGGAGTTGGAGCCATTCATGGCAGGGCTTCCTTCCCACTTGCTAATTCCCTCAATAAACTTCTTTTTTTGCTCGCTGCGTCTTGATGGTTCTCTGAGTGACTCTGTTCTTACAACTACATCCCAGCTCCCAGCTGTCCCCACACCTAACCTGCTACCTGCGTCCATCACAGCACTGTCCCCACCATTGGCTGGATTGCAAACCTCACATCCATTGTCCTGCCCGGGGGTTGCCATGCACCTGTGTAGCTCTTCATCAGCATGAAGCCCCTCTCGTAGCCATGGAAACACTCGCACCGGAATCTGCCCGGGGTGTTGACACAGACATCCTGGCCACAGAGGCCAGGGGAGATGCGGCACTCAATAATGTCTGGGTAAAGAGGGTTCGGGCCAGATCTCCACATCTGTAGATGCACAGAGCTACCCAGGAGCCCCAAGCTGCCAAACCGAAGTGAGTGGTGAAATGGGGATGCCAGGACTGCACATCAAATAAGGGCAGGAATTTCCGCCCAGCCAGGAGGCCCCTGGGGGTCACCTTTACCAGACTTTTATCTTACAGACAAGGTCTCTGAGGCCCAGGGAGTGTGGCGACCTGCGCTGTGTCGCACAGCATGCAGGCAGTCATGATAAGAGGTGCCTAAACACGCATGCCTTGATTCCACGTCCAACTCGTGGCCCCCATCCATCCCTGCGGGTGCGCCCCTAGGAGGCAGAGGTGGGCATGCACCTGTGCAGTTCCTTTCCTGGCATCCAGGGTGAAGCCCCCTGCACAAAAGCAGCATAAGCTGCCCATGGTGTTGCGGCAAGTGCTGTGTGTGCAGAGGCCAGGGAAGGCTTTACACCCATTCACATCTGTGATGCAGAAGCACTAAGTGTTGTCAAACAGCCCTGACCCATGGCTCAAATCCTGAGCTCTCCCACTTCCAGGCCTTTGTGTGCGCTGTGGCATCTCCCCATCCTCCAGGCTCCCTGTGCCCATACATAACTTTATGGAAGGGCTGGCCTGATAGGAAGTCCCTGCTGGCAAATCCCAGCCCCTGGGGACACAGGCTAGCAAATGCCAGGGACTCGGGTACGGGGCAGGCCTCACACGCAGCCCCCTATGCAGCCCCCACAGAGCAGCAGCAGATGTCCATCCGGTACTTGCCGGACAGGGGGGCCCCACAGTCATCCTCATCCCAGCACAGAAAACACAGCTCCAGGTGCACATCTGCACAAGAGACAGTCACCAGTCCAGGCCCTGCCACACTGTGCCTGCCGTCAGACAGGAGGTACAGCCTCACTCAGCAGCACTGTCTCAAACCTCATCCCCCACAGTGAGACAAGAGTGAAAGAGGTAACTGGCTCACACTGTGACTGCATGCCATCTAACTGCTACATTTGAATAACTCCCACCACTAGACTACTTGCTATGTAGACACTGATCTAAACTCATCTATCTAATCCTCAAGTAACACCAAGATGAAATATCATCATGCCCATTTTACAGACAAGAAGACTGAGGCACGGAAGGGTTGGGTATCTTGTTTGAGGACAGATAGTTAAAGGTAGAGCTAGGTTCAAACTAGGCCACCTGGCTCCAGAGGCTGTGTACTTTAAACTGTAAAACTCCCAAAAGAATCTGACAGCAGACAAGCCTTCCTCAATGCCAGACACAACAGAAGTGTCTAATACAGGGGCCAGCCAACTATGGCCATGGGGGCTGACCACTTGTATTTGTAAATAAAGTTTTATTGGCACACAGTCACATCCATTTGGTTCCATACTCTCTGTGACTGCTTTTGGGCTACACAGAGAGCAGAGCTGAAATAGTTGCAACAGAGACTGTGTAACCCACAAACTAAGTTTGTTTACTCTCTGGCCTTTTGCATAAAAAGTTTGCTGATTCCTGGTCTAGGACAAAAGGAACACACTTTTAAATGGGCCAATTTGAAAATGAACCCTGCTATAGAAGTTCTAGAAAAAATCCAAAGGTGCTGTGACCCACACAGAGATCCTTAAATTCTCTTGTACCCAGTGCCTTGGTCCCAGGCTAATGATTACACCCGACCTTGACCCTGAATGACCGTGACTTCAGTGTAAGGTGCTCCTGTTTCTCTTTACTCAGTTACTTTTGTTCCTTGCACATTTTGAGGAGGGGGGGTCAATGAAAAGACCTGCTGCACACCCAAAACTCGGTTAGAAGAAAATCACAGTTGAGGAGGGTCACCCGTGCCACCGGGCCCCAAGATGCCGATGAGAAGGCTACTAGTGGGACTGCAGGAGAAAAGCCATGGAATACAGAGCCCTGTCTGCTGACTGACAGCAGGTGTTAACAGGGGCAAAATCAAGAAACCCTCATCAAGGGGAAATGATCTCAGTGCCTTTGAACCCGAGGGGCAACCACGGAGGGGGAGGGTGTGTGCCTGGGATGCTGAAGGAGCCTCATGCTCAAACCTTCGTGTCAACCTCTCCCGGTCAAGACAAAGAAAAAACAAAGCTGCAGATGTCACTTCATGAGGTTTTACTATTTGCAATGAACTTCATTAGTGACAGATAAGAGGGTGAATCCCCCAAAATAAATGTCCCTCCAGATGTGTCAGCAGGATGGACAGTACCTGAGGACCTCCTATGTGCCCCCTGTTTCTAGGAGGGGTCTCCAGTCACTGGGGTAGAGGCACTGGAGAAAGGGCAGGCAGCCCACACAGGGCAGCCCACGCTGGACAGCCCACACTGGACAGCCCACGGACTTACCCATGCACAGCCGCCCCGTGGCATCCAGCGTCAAGCCCTCAGGACACTTGCAGTGGAAGGAGCCAGCAGTGTTGTGGCAGTGCCCTTTGGGACAGACCCCAGGAAAGACCTCCCGCTCATTCCCATCTGGGCAGTGGCAAGTAAGGAGGAGAGGTGAGGGCCACAGGATCCTAGGCGCTCTCCAGGGCTCAGGACTCCAAAGCTGTCTTTGGGAGGTGAGAGGGGAGAGAGCCAGCCTGGGGCTGGAGAGTCACAGGGAAGATCTGGGTACCAAGGAGGTGTTCTGTCCTGATCTCAAAGACTTCAGCCCTCATAACATGTAGCTGCGCATGTGCTGCTGGGAGGATGGCCCCAGAGGAGCAGGGAGTTAGTTACCTTCTCAGCTGAGCCCCTCCAAGCGGGCACAGGCAGGGCCTGTGGGTGGGAGAACCAAGTGGGGGGAGGGGCACCCTCTCCATCCAGACTCTGGTCCCCTGTGCTTTTCCAGGTCTCTCAGTGGGCACCCAGGAAGGCCCAGTGGCCACACCTGGGAGGTTCTCAGGGCATTACCCATCCTGCAGCGTTCACAGGGGCTCCCCCAGGCAGTCCCCAGGACGGCACAGCACTCAGACCACAGAGTGGTTCCACAGAGGTTCGCCCTGCAGCAGCTGTTCTGGACTTCCGCCAGCAGATATTCTTGGTTCTGTCTGCAGGGGCAGGGTCACCTGTCTGACCTGCTGGGTCCACACCTGCACACCGATGACAGAGGCCCAGCCCAGATAGGACACAGGGTCAGGAGGCAGGGTCCCCAAAACTTGTGGGACTGGGGCCTCTCACCTAGGCACACAGTGCCTGTGGGCCCTTGTTGGCTGCCAGGGGCACGTGCACAGGCATCGGAGCCGGCCAGGTTCCAGCATGCACTACTGACACACAAGTTGCACAGGCACTCCTCAGTGTCTGTGAGGACAGCCCCCCACTGGGCCCTGAGCCAGGCCTCCTCCTCCTTGAGGCATGGGATGCACCCAGGTCCACGCATGTGCATGAACAGACCAGGCATGTGCATGTGGCAGAGCGTACAGGTGCAGGCACACATACACGTGTTTGCGCTGAATCTTATTGTGCACCCACGGGAGCATGCTGGCATTCAGGGTCCTGGGAGCACACATGTGTAAAAAGTGCAGAGAAACAGACACAGTGGGGGATGGTGGCCCTCAGTGGGTCATGGCACAGGAGAACAAGAATGAGGTGAGGTGGCAGTAAGGTAGGCACTATAGAAGTTCTGTAAGGGGAGAAGAAAAGGAGACAGAGCTTAGGGAGAGGTGGAGTCAGGTGGAAGGTGTGTGTACATGTTTCTGTGAGTGTTGGGGGTCCTGTGAACAGGCAAAGTCATCACCGCAAAGTATGTGTGGGCGACACTGGGTATATGGGCTTGAATGTGTGTGTGTGTGTGAGCAAGGATGGGCATGTATTCCTGTGTGTGGAGTGTGGGAGGGTATATGTAAGTACACGTGTAACTTTGAACATATGTGTGAAAGTGTGAGCAAGTATAGGCACACACATGTCCTTGAGTGCATGCACGAGTGTGTGTAACTGTGAGGGTGTTTGTGTGAATATGGGTATGTACCTGTTTTGAGTCTCCATGTGTGTAAATGAGTCTAATCATATGAACATGTGTATGAATATATGAATCTCTGAATGCATGCGTAGTGCATGTCTTTGAAGGGGTAACTGTGTATATGTAAATATAAGTGTGTAAAGTATGAGAATGAGTGAGTGTGAAAATGTGGGTAGCCCTGGCTGTTGTGGCTCAGTGGATTGAGAGCTGGCCTGAGAACCAAAGGGTCACCGGTGCAATTCCCAGTCAGGGCACATGCTTGGGTTGCAGGCCAGTTCCCCAGATGGGTACATGCTAGAGGCAACCACACATTGATGTTTCTCTCCTCTTTCTCTCTTCCTTCCCCTCTCTAAAAACAAATAAATAAAATATTTAAAAGAAAAGAAAATGTGGGTATATGAAGTCTGTCCAGAAGAAGTCCAACTGTTGTTAATATAATGAGAATGGGTTGCATAACATTGATGTAACCTGGCAGCCAAGGTCAGTAGATTGGAATGCTCATGCATGAACAATGACAACTTCAGTCTACTAGTCAGTGGGGACAGTTGACACATTGAGTGAGCATGTGTACTGTGTGGCTGTCGCATTCAAAATGACTGAGTAATGAATCCGCATCAAATTTTGCATTAAGCTTGAACATTCCTTTGTGGAAACTATCACCCAGGTGATTCAGTCCCGCTGCAGCCCAGATTCGGCATCCTGCGACTTCTGGCTTTCCCCAAACTAAAGTGAGCTTTAAAAGGGAAGAGATTCCATAGTGTTGATGAGACTCAGGAAAATATGACAGGGCAGCTAATGGCAATTGGGAGAAGGTCCCAAGATGCTTACTTTGAAGTGGACTAACGTCATTGTCCTATGTACAACATTTGTTACATCTTCAATAAATGTCTTTATTTTTCACATTAGATGGCTGGACAGACCTCGTATGTGTGTTTGAGTGTGTATGAGTTTAACTGTGTGTGAGTGTAGGTATACATGTCTTCAAGCATGTGCATGTGTACACATAGCATGCAGTGCAAGCATCTGTGTGTACACGTGTGTACACAGAGCATGCAGCATATGTGCTTGAGTGCATGGGCCTGTGTGTACACACTACATGAAGTATGTGCATGTCTGTGCACATACACACCCCAGCAGCATGCCTGGGGTCCTTTACCTTCACAAGTCTCCATGTCTGGCTGGAAGCTGAAACCGTGGGGGCAGGAGCAGCTGTAGCTGCCAGGGCTGTTGCGGCACCACCCGTTATCACACAGGAGGCTGTTGAGGGCGCACTCACCCACATCTGCAGGGCAGGGTAGGAGAACAGGGTGAGGACTGCAGTGGGGAGGCAGCCCACCGTCCTGGGCACACCCACCAGCACACTCCCTGCTGGGCATGCCTGCCTCACAGCCCACGTGGCAGAAGCACCGGTAGCTACCCTGCAGGTTCTCACACATGCCATTGGCACAGACATCAGGGTCAAGGGCACACTCGTTGATGTCTATGGCAGGAGGGATGCGTCACCAGGGTCTCCAGAAGCCAGGTCCCCTGGGTCCAGAGCTCCAGCCCACACCCTGTCCCACTGCTCTGGAAACCAGGGTTTCTCAGCACTGCAGACGTTGTAGTGTGTACCGTTCGCTGCAGGCTGCCCTGCACATTGCTGCAGGGTGCTGAGCAGCAGCCTGGCCTCCGCCCATGAGATGCCAGCAGCACCCTCCCAACATTTCTCCAGACTTTTCCCAACATCCCCTGGGGGCAAAATTGTCCCCAGTTGGAACACATGGAACAGACTTTATACAGCTGCAACAAAATAAAAATAAAAACATCCTAAATATAAGAGTACAGAGCATTTACTAGTGTGTGCCAAGCATATCAACACATTTCATCCTTGCAACACTCCTAAAATGGGTCCTATTACTACCCCTACTTTACAGACAAGGAAACTGAGGCACAAAGAAGGTGAGTGGCTTTCCCAAGGTGTAGGGATTTGTACCCAGGCATCTGGACCGTAATCTATGCTTTTAACTGGGGGTGGGGTGGGAATATTCGGGGCATGATATTTGTCCAGCCCCAGTGGCCCAGTAGTGGATGGTAAACTCAACCGTCTCCTAAGTTTTTATTTCTGCTCAGACTGTTTCTCTCTCTCCCTCTCCCTCTCTCTGTGTCTGGTCAGCAAACAAATGAAAAGAGACACACACAACTGTACAAATAAGGCACTGTGGGCTGAGAGCTGCTGGCCTCTGAGATCAGCCACAGGTCCCTCCTGGGGCAGGAAAAGGGATGTGGGAGGAAGCACAGCTTTATAACCACCACCTCTATCTCTTCTGGGCTGGGGTGGGTCCCTTAAATCCACCTGCTGGGGCCTCGACCCCCAGGACCTCAGCATATGACTTTATTTGGAAATGGGGTCTTCACAGAGCTAAATGAGTTAAAACAAGGTCATGAGGGTAGACCCCCAAGCCATTCCAGTATGACTGTGTCTTTACAAAAGGGGGAATTAGGACACAGACAGGCACACAGGGAGAACACTGTGTGAGGATGGAGGCAGAGACAGGGTGACGCTCTACAGACACAAGCTGGGGAACCCAAAGATGCCAGCAAACCCCCAAAAGTCAGGAGAGAAGCAAGGAATAGATTCTGCCTCCCAGCCTCAGGAGGCACCAACCCTGCTGACACCTTGACTTTGGACTTCCAGCCTCCAGAACCATGAGGACAAATTTCTGGTATTGAAACCCCCAGCCCGTGGTACTTAGTTACCCCAGAAAACTGATACTGTGCCTAACCACAAGTCTGCACTCCCCCAACATCCATCCCCACTCACCTCTGTCATTGGGGTCATGCCGAGACCACTGCTGCACAGGGCCTGGAACTCAGCTGTTGGGGGCAGGACAGGGCAGGAGGGGCCAGTGGCCATTGCTAAGTGTAAGCCACATCCCAGGATGTGGCCCCTTGATGTTGGGCAAGAGTCTGGGACTAAGATGCCTCCTAATGGAGAGGGCAATTTCCTCCAGTGTCTTCTTTAAAAGAACTGCAGTGGAGAGATGTCCCCCCTCCCATGGAAGCCACTACACCAGCCCCCTCCTACCCCCAGGGTGATGCACTGGAAGCAAGGACTGGAGGGAATTCGGGGCCATGGAAAGCAGGTAACAACGACAGCTCACTGGAGTTCCTGGCAAGACACAGCTGGCAAGGCTTCCCAAACCCGTGGTCTGGGCTGGCACAGCAGCACTCAGACTTGGTAATGGCGCTAGGTAAGGGGCGAGCACAGGCAGCATTGTTGACAGCCTCCTAACATGTGCTGTGCACATGCTGCCATTGGTGCCCACTGCCAGCCCCCGCAGGCAGTGACAGTGAAAGAAGCCCTCGGTGTTGGTGCAGTGGCCATTCATGCAGATGCCAGGGGTCTGACACTTGTCAATATCTGCAGGGGCCGTGGGGACACTGCCAGGGGTCCCAGACACCTGCTGCTGGCCCTTCTCCTCCTCCCTGTTGCCTTACGTTCAGCCCCTACACTCACCCACACAGTGGTGGCCACCAGGCGCCAGCAAGAAGCCAGGTTTGCAGAGACACGTGAAGCTACCATCCTCATTGAGGCACATGCCATTCGCACACACAGTGGTGATGGCACACTCGTTTTGATCTGGGGACACCAAAACCAGCTGTGTTCCAGCAGACCTGGCCAGGTACTGCACCCTCACTGGGCCAGCCCTGCCTGTAGACCAGCCCCTCCCACTCACTTCTCCTGGGCGGGGCTGCAGCTGAGCCCCAGGTCCCCCCCGCAGGGCAGGAGGCCATGGTTGTCTGGCTGTATCTGCATGCCCATCGGTCTATCTGCTGGAACGTGAGCCCCTGCTGGGCCGTGCCTGCGGCCACTTGCTCATGTCTGTACCTTTGGTCCAGGCACACAGCAGGTACTCCATAAACATTTTCTAAGTTGAGTAAGTGAAGTGGTGACTGCACAGCATTACACTAAGTGCCACGGAATTATTCCCTTAAAGGGGGTTAAAATACATTTTACTCCATGTGTATTTTACCATGATTGAAAAATGCCAAAATAATCGTATAAATGAGTGGTGGCTGTACAACAACAGGAATGCCACCCAATTGTTCCCTTAAACATGATTAAAATGGTAAGTTTTATATACTGGGTAGATTTTACAGCACAAATGTTTGAATGAATGAGGTGGTGGTTGTGCGACACTGATTTGTCCACTTACAAGT
Source organism: Furipterus horrens (assembly GCF_987537825.1). Taxonomy (NCBI): domain Eukaryota; kingdom Metazoa; phylum Chordata; class Mammalia; order Chiroptera; family Furipteridae; genus Furipterus; species Furipterus horrens. The sequence continues at coordinate 55,928,226 of NW_028327180.1, read as the reverse complement.
GATTAAACTCATGTTGTGTGAATCTCACCTTAATTTTTTTAAAAAGGGAGGACAGGGAAAAACAGTCAGCTAATAAGAAAATAGTCTCATTTAAAGGAAGGTGTTAGATACAGCAATGAGCTGATGATCAAAGCATAAGTTTTGAACGATAAATGGCTGCACCAAGAAAGAAAAAAATGGAAAAGAATAAATGAACTAAAGGCCCCACAAACATGTGCACGTGAATGACCATAGCTGCGTTATCCACAATTGCAAAAAGTGGGAATCATCCAAATGCCCATCGGCTGGTGGAAGGATAAACACGACATGGTCTATTCACACCCTGGAACACACGGAATCACGAAAAAAGTGAAGCGCTAACACTCGCGACAACGGGTGAAGCTGGAAACATGATGCTGAGGGACAGGAGCCAGGCATAAAAGGCCACAGAACACATGATTCCATTTATACAAAATGCCCAGAATAGGCGCATCCACAGAGACAGAAAGTGGCCCAGCCTGGCACTGAGGGCTGGGGCAGGGAGCAAGGACTCTGGGATGTCTACCAATGGAGACAAGGTGACAAAGGCATAAACTTAGAGGGCAGTGATGCTCATACCACTCTGACTGCACTAAAAGACATTGAATTGTACACTTTAAATGGTTACTTTTATGGTATGGGGATGATATATCAATAAAGATGCTAAAAAGGTTGTTTCTTTTTTTAATGAATAAATGAATGATGAATGAATGCAGAAAGGAGAAAATCCTTTCGGATGAGGGAACAGTTTAAGGCAGTCTTCCTTGAGAAAAAAGGGGGTCCCAGTGGCACCCACCAACTGTGCTGGCCGGAGCTTGGATGGCACCCCATCCCCACAGGGAACCTGAGGGTGGAGCACTCCTCACTGCCCTGATCCCAGGCCAGACTCCAGGGCCATTGCCAGTCAGGAGAGAAAATGGGCTTCAGCCCAGGGTTGGACAGCCTTGCTGGAATTATGGAGGGAGCTCCAAAAGGAGCGAATGAGGAGTGAGTCTGGGTGGACAGACAGAAAGGCTCTCAGGCAGGCTGGCTGGGTTCAGAGGGGTGAGCAGCAGATCTGTTGTAGGGAGAGAGGTGGGTGATACAGCAGGAATGAATCTGCAACATGGCTCTACACAGCAGCTGGAGGGGCCCAGAAGCCCCCTACCCACCTGCCCACCCTCAACTCTCCCACACAGTTCTTGCCATCTGGGCTCAGCTCGAAGCCTGCGCTGCAGACACACTGGAAGGTGCCCTTGGTGTTGATGCAGCGGCAATAGTGACAGAGGCCACTGCTGACACACATTTGTCCATGTCTGGGGGAGGTAGGCAGACAGTCAGCAAGCGGCACCCCCCAGACTACTTCAGGCCACATATGCTGACTACACCTGGTCAGTGCCCCCCTTGTCGCCCCCACTCTCAAATGCACGCTTGTTTGCTGAGTATGGCCTGGAACCCCTTATGGCGCCGGCAGTGATGAGAGCCGGGGTTGCTGATGCAGTCTCCATGGAGTCAGGAGTTGCTGGAGCATCATCCACACCTGCGGCAGAGGACCCTGAGCCCTAGTCAGGCAGGCTGCGCCCACACCCAGCCTGCCGTGGCTCACCGACACACTGTCCCTGCGTGTCCTGTGTGTAGCCCGCGTGACACTCATGGCGGTAGCTAGAAGGGGTAGGCAGCCAGCGGCCATGGACACACAAGTTGATGAAGTGCTGGCAGATGTCAATGGTTTGGTTCAGGGTAGCTGTGCCTGCAGTGGGGGCGACGGGGGGCACTTGAAGGTTGGTTGGGTCCCCAGCCAGAGGCTGGGCCTGGCCTCTGGGTTCAAACACCCGCTCTATGGCTGGGATGCTCTATGCCTGGGCTCTCCCGCTTCAGCCCAGAGTCCTGCTCCAGATTCCAAACCCCACCTAGCCGAGACTGCCACCCTAGCCCAGAGAAGCTCAGACCCCCACCCCAGCCCTAGACCCCTACCCGAGGCCCGAAACCAACTTTGAGACCCAGGTCCCAAATCTCCTCACTTCCAACCCACTGTGAGTATATCACTACTGCCCAGGCCAGCACCCCAAGCCAAAGCTCCGACCCTCCCTCTAAGGCCTGGACCCTCTCCCAGGTTTTGGACCCTTCCTTCCAAGTCCCAGGCCTTACCACTGTTGGCATCTCCCAGGCGCAGGCTGGGAGCCCCGTGCCCAAGGGAGCTGTGAGGGTTCCGCTGTGCTGGCCCAAGGCTAGGCAGGAGAAGGAGGAGGCCAGGGTAGGAGGGCAGCAGCTGCGCCCCTGGGTACACAGTTGCTGGAACTCATCTGCAAGGAAGCAGGGGTTAAGGCCAGAGCTCTGGGGGCAGACGGTGGGAGGCAGCCCCCAGGCCACGCACTCACCAGAGCCCCGGGGAGGACACGGCTGGGGGATGGGGCCAGCCACCCGGTATCTGCCATTGCCGCAGCAACGCCTCCTGTGAGTGTGGCGGCCAGCAAGGTCTCTGGCACAGCGGCCCGCAATCAGAACCAAGAAGCAGGTGCCAGTCCGGTGGTCTGCAATGGAGTTAGAAGGATCAGTTCCCAGACCTGTGTTCAAATCCCAGCTCCACCTGCACTGTCTGCAGGACAGGTCTTGCCACTCTGTGGCCCAATTTCCCCATCCCAGGCATGGAGGTGCTTGGAGTACACACCTCACCTCGGAACAGTACTGTTTGAATGAGAAGTGGAGTACTTGTGTCTGGCAGGGTGCTGATCCTCCCTGAGTAAGAACCTTATTATCAAGATTTCAACATTACCCCAGGGAGGTCATTTTGGGGTCATGCAAAGCAAAAGAATTCTGACACCTATAGCTAGCACTGGTGGTAAGTTGCCCATTGCTATGTGTATCCAACCACACTGATGAAGACCCTTGGTTTGGAGGTCAGGCAGGGATGCCAGGATCCATAGCTGTGCCTCCCCACCTGCCAGGCGTGGGCATCCCAGGAGAACCTGAGAGGCTGTGAACTTGTGGAGGGGCCTGAGGAGCAGACTGGTGGATTGGCAGCTGCAGCTTCTAGGGAAACTGAGGCAGAGGCTCCCCAGGCACAAGAACCACAACACTATTCCACTTTCCACTGTGCCTTTGAGTCTGATGGCTTTACTCGGTGTTCAGATTTCTTGGACTCTGACATAAAGAGGCTATTTTTAGGTTTAAAAATGCACAAATCTTGGGAAGTGGCCCATAGTGGAGAAACCCCTCCCACCAGCTGGGAGGGCCTTTGACCTACCCCAGGCTGAGAAAACAGGCAATCTTTCCCCAGGCATGGTGTGGGAGTGGGTTCTCTGTACTCCCAGTACCATCCCAGGCCCCCAAGCGGGGGCTGGGCCTGCCCAGACAAAACAAGGTCATACAGCTGTTAAAGAGGAATTAGGGGTGGGTATCCAGATTCCTGAACCCCAGGGGCTCTGACCAAGCAGCTGCCATTCAAATAGGGAAGACAGAGGCAGAACACAACCAAAACGATGCTGCCACTGCTTGGTCAGGCCCTGCTAAGGGGTCACAGACCTAATTTTACTGTTCTGTCTCTGTGATCTGTACTGAGTGCTCACTCCACCAGCCCTTGGCAAATCACTCCACAAATTGTATTCCATTGTCTCCATGTCTCCATGTGGTAGGTCCTGCCATGATTCCCGTTTTACAGATGAGGACATTGAGGCGCAAAGAGGTTAAGTCACTTGCCCAAGGTCATGGAGTTTGGGAGCAGCTCAGACAACAGCTAGAACCCAGAACTGAACCCCAAGCCTATGCTCAGAGGCAACCTGACCTTCGCTCAAATCTAGGCTCTGCCGTTTGGTAGCTGGGAAAGGTGCCCAAGTCCAGGGGATGTGCCCCGATGTATCTTCTGTGCCAGTCATGGCTGGCCACAGCACACTGGCAGAACTACGACCATGATAATCACAGTTCTGCCTAGTAGAAGCCCAGCTGGAGGGGCCTGGGGGTGCTGGGGAACTGCCTAGCCCTGCCTTCCTCCCCAACCAGAACTGTCCACCCCCCACCACAAGTCCCCATAGTCCTGGCCCACCCTCTTGGCCACCAGCAGCCTCTATGGCCTAACAACCAGCTCATGAAGACAGCTGGTCAGAGTGAGGCCCAGGGCCCTCAGCCCCAGCTGAGCTGGGTGAGGAGGCGCATAGTAGGGTGGGAAGTCTGGAGAGCTGGGTGTAGGCAAACCCCTTTCCACACCTCAGTTTCTCTATCTCAGTGTGCAGAGGCAGATGGGATGCTCTTAAAAAGTCTTTGGGAGTGGAAAGAGGGACACAGAGACAGAGGCCTGAGAGGCCAAGGGACAGAAGGGCGTACAGATAGAAGCTAGAGGATTAGAGGAGCATAGAGATGAAAGTTAGAGGGTCAGAAGAGCCTTGGGGTGTCGAGGAGGGAAGAGGCCCAGCTAGGCGACCAGAGAGCTAAAAGGCATAGAGGTGGAGGGCCAGAGGGGCTTGCTGACTAAGGCCCAGAGAGCATGAGGCCTAATGGGTGGGGAGCCATAATGCCAGAGGGAATGGAATCCAGGGTCACAAAAAGACAGGCCATAGAGATTGGGGAGCTAGAGAATTACAGAGAGCAAGGGGCTTGTCTCCTACCTCTCCTATGCCCAACAGCCCCCTCAGGTCCTGCCTCAACCAGGCAGCAGATGCTGTCCAGGCTGCTGATAAAACCACAGGGACAGGTGCACATGTAGCTCCCAGCTGTGTTGGTGCAGGTGCCCCCGGAACAGAGGCAGGGCACGCTGACACTCATTCACATCTGTGCAGACAGATGCCACTCAGAGCCTGGCTGCCACAACCCTGTGCCCCTCTTCCTCCTCCTCCTCCTCCAAGGGGAGCCTGAGCGGCCCAGAGCACAGTGCAGGCTCCCCTCCCCATTGCCCACCTTTACACTTGGCACTGTTCTCACTAAGCTGGTGTCATTGGGCAGCAACACTCAAAGGAGCCCAATGTTGATGCAGCTGCCCCTGGCATGGGCCTGGGAAAGCCTGGCACTCACCCACATTGGTAAGGGATGAGACGTCCGACAGAGGAAGGAACCAAGGCTGCAAGGGCTCCCACTCAGCCCTGGCCTCCAGGACCTCCTCTCACTTGCTAACCCCCTTATTCACCTTGGCAGGCCCCCGTACGGACACTGGGTATGAAGCCACAGCGGCAGGGGTGTGGCTGGGCCAGGCAGAGCTCACACAGGAGGCCCCAGGCACGGCCCACAGTGGCACAGCAGAGCGCCTCGGTGCAGATGAGGCCTGTCAGTTGGTGCGGGCACCCTTCAGGGCCCACTTGGTGAAAGCAGGGCCCTGCCCAGTAGTCTGTAGGACATGGAGGTTGCCAGCTGGCCTCAGGCTGCCCCCAGACCACAGCTTTCTGCATCTCCACCTCACAGCCCTGGCTCAGCTTCTGCCCCTCTCGCCTGGGCCCCTGCAGTAGCCACCTTCCCCCTTCCCAGCCTCCCTACACCAACACACCAGGCTGCTGCTGCTTTTTTTTTTTTTCAGTTTATTTTCTTTTTAAGAGAAAGGTAAGAGAGAAACATCGATTTGTCCTCAATTTGTTCTACTTATGTATTTATTGGTGTGTTTTTTTTTTAATCCTCACCCAATGACATGCTTATTGATTTGAAAGAGAGGAAGGGATGGACAGAGAGAGAGGGAGAGAAACATCGATGTGAGAAACACTGATTGGTTGCTTCTCAAAAGCTCTCCGTCCAGGGACTGAACCTGCAACCTAGACATGTTCCCTGACCAGGAATCAAACCCATGATCTTTTGTTTTATGGGATGACACTCCAACCAACTGAGCCACATGGACTTGGGCCCTTGGTTGATTCTTATATGTGTCCTGGCCGTGGACTGACCCCCAAACCTTGGCGTATCAGGACGATGCTCCAACTGAGCAACGCCGCCAGGGTACTCCACGATAGCGTCTTTAATCACTGTTCCCTTTCTTTACCTAATGAACTACTTACTATTCACCTTCAAAACCCGTTCTCCTCACAGCATTCCCCAACCGACCTCAGAGAGAGGCCAGGGCCCAGGGCCTCTAAGCCTACAAAGCCAGGGAATGTCTGGAGACCCCCAAACTCCCCCAGGCCCACTCTTCCTCCAGGCCTGGGCCAGGACCATGGGGGTCCAGCTGGAGTGCCTGTCTTGTCCCTGAGTCTGTCTGGCCCTGCAAATCTCCCAGACTTTGGGAGGGACCCAGAGTCTGTCCAAATACTCTGGACCCCAACACCACACCCTTGCCCCCAGGTGAAGGTGGCCCCATCACTCCCTGCACTGCTGTGCATAGGCCCAGATGCTAATTTTTTTGAGTATATTTTATTGATTATGTTGTTACAGTAGTCCCAATTTTTTTCCCCTTTGCTCCCCTCTGCCCAGTACCCCCTTCCCCCAGCAATCCCACACCCCTTACTTCATGTCCATGAGTCGTGCATATAAGTTCCTTGGTTTCACCCTTTCCTATATTATTCTTAACTTCCCCCTGTCTATTTTGTACCAGCCAATTATGCTTCTTAGTCCCTGCACCATTTCCCCATTTCTCCCCCTACACCTCCCAGCTGATAACCCTCCAAATGATCCCCATACCTATGATTCTGTTCCTATTCTGGTTTGCTTAGTTGAATTTTGTTTTTATTTTTTAGATTCAGTTGATAGTTGTGAATTTGTTGTCATTTTAGAGTTCATAGTTTTGATCTTCTTTTTCCTAAATAAATCCCTTTAACATTTCATATTATAATGGCTTGGTGATAATGAACTCTTTTAGCTTTACCTTGTCTGGGAAGCACTTCATCTGCCCTTCCATTCTAAGTGATAGCTTTGCTGGATAGAGTAATCTTGGTTGTAGGTCCTTGTTTTTCATCACATTGAATACTTGTTGCCAGTCCAGTAGGGGCACCAAATATTCCCTGTAAAAAGTTTAAAAGGTCTGCTAAATATGTAAATATGTAGGGGCTTCAGATGTTCTTTGTAAAAAGTAGCAAGGACTTTCTAAAAAGCCTTGAAAAAAGGAATGTAGAAAAAGTTTTGAAGCAATTGGTAATTTACAAGCTAAAAGGACATCAGCCTCTATCACCTTCCATTTACTTGTGTCTGGTTTATAACATTTGTGAAAGTTATACTTTACAGAATATCTAGCCCTTTGAAGATAAACTGCTTCACAGAGAATTCGTCCCTGGCTGAAAAGCTGTGCTGCCGCCGGAGATAACCTTATAGCCTTGCAAATTTCTGTTCTTGTTACTGCCAAAACATTCCTGAAGTCCTGCCCAGCCCCCTCTTCCTAAGGCTGTTTCCTGCCAAAGAAGAAACAAAGGGGGCCTCACCAGTATATAACCCATCGTTTAGACTCCATTGTAGGTTGGAGCTTGTTAAAGACCAGCTCAGGGTCTGCTCGACTGGCCGGCAAATAAAATCTTTTGCTTACTTTATACACCGTTTCAGAGTGTTCAATCTTGCCTATGTAGCCATAACAGTCCTTCTTGCCTGCAAAGTTTCTTTTGAGAAATCAGCTGATAGTCTTATAGGACCCATTTGTAGGTAACTCTCTACTCTTCTCTTGCTGCTTTTAAGATACTCTTTATCTTGAATCTTTGGCATTTTAATTAGGATGTGCCTTGGTGTGGTCCTCTTTGGGTCTAGCTTGTTTGGGACTCTCTGCTTCCTGGACTTGTATGTCTATTTCCTTTGTCAAATTTGAGAAGTTTTCCTTCATTATTTTTTCACATAAGTTTTCAATGTCTTGCTCTTCCTCTTCTCCTTCTAGCACCCCTATGATTCAGAGGTTGGCACGTTTAAAGTTATCCCAGAGGTTCCTAAGCCTCTCCTCATTTTTTTTCAATTCTTGTTTCCTCATTCTGTACTGGTTGACTGTATATTTATTTCTTCCTTATGTTCCAAATCATTGACTTGAACCCTGGTTTCCTGCCCTTCACCATTGGTTTTGTGTGGATTTTTCTTCGTTTCACTTAGCATAGCCTTCACTTCTTCCCTTATGTGTTTGCCATACTCAAGCATATCTGTGAAGCCTGTGAGCATCTTTATCACCAGTGTTTTGAATTCTGCGTCTGTTAGGTTGGCTATCTCCTTGTCACTTGGTTCTCCCACTGGAAACTTGATTCGTTCCCTCTTTGGGGCCATACTTCTCTGTCTCCTCATCTTGACAGGCTCCTATGTTTGTTTGCCTCTGTGTCTTAGGTAGAGTTGTCGCTCCTGTTTGGGACTTCTTGGCTCCATCCTCCACATGGTTCCAGTTAAGGGACTGGCACTGGACCAAGGGAAGCCCTCCCAGGAGAAGCCAAAGCCAGCCCCTCCCAGGCTGGAGGTGGGGCTTTGAAGAGACCACTGCTGGTTCTGACTCCCTAGGTCAAAACACCAGTCCCAGAATCTCATCTGATTCACCTGGAACCATGAAACCCACTTGCCCCTGATAGGTCCACAGTCCTACCTCTCTCTGGGACCCTCACCATCCACCACCCACCCCAGACCATGCCTCTCTTCCTCCCCACTGAATTCCAATTCCATTACTGGTCAAACCCAGTTCCTAAAAGCCCACCCTCGAACCCAGGTAACCCCCCAGCCCCTCCAGCTTCCGAATCATCACTACACCCTCTCCAACTCAGCTTCAGCCAGAGACGCCTCCTCCCCCAGCAGCAACCCCCCACAGGGAAGTTAGTCCCAGAGTCCTGCCGATCCTTGCTGTCTGGGGCTCCTTGCCCATGCCAGGCACTCTGACAGCTCCTGCAGCTGAAAAACTCAGCCTATGCACCCGCAAAGCAATCCACTCCTGTTCACTTACCCCTCAGCCTTCTGTGGGCTCCATTTTTAATCTGTGCCCTTACATTGCCCTCCCTTCTCTTCCCCCAGGACCTCAACCATCTGCTCGATTGCACCACCTTCCCCTCTCAGTTTTCAGGTCAGACATGGGATTTGTGTTTGCCTCCTCTCACCCCCATGTCCAACTTTTAACAAAACATCCTTGTTTTGGCAACAGCCTCCCAAAAGATGCTGCCATGCACCTCAGCCCAAGGGATTATTTGATTGTCCATTTCATGAACTCCAACTTATCCCTTCTTCCAGGAAGCCCTCCCTGATTCCCTTCCATAGAAAAAAGGGTTTCTCTGCCCTTCACAGTAGCAAGGAGAGAAGGATGGACGTCAGCTGCACCCTCCCAGGCCCTAGCCATGTCTCAGAGGCCGCTAGGAAGCCCTCATCCCTCCCCCAGGCCTAGCTTGTTACCTCTCTCACACTGAGGCCCCACGAAGCCATACACAGGCGCAGCAGTTTGGCTAAATGCAGCAGCCCCCATTATGACAGCTGTGGTCACAGACGGCTATGGAGGAAGAGGGAAGAGTGGCTTGAGGTCTCCCAGCAGCAGAGGTAGCTAGGCCCCGAGCAAGCCTACCTTGACCCAGGAATTCCCATGCTCTGGCCCAGACCTAATGATAACACTATGACAATGAGTGTGTCCCCTCCAATCCCTGGTCCCAAAAGAGTAATCATGGGCAGTGGACAGGTGGCAGCAAAGACCCGCCCTCTGGGATCCCAGGCGCAGGTGTGCATGCTGCCCACACACAGTGCCCACGTAGCCCCTCTGGCACAGGCAGGACTCTCCTCAGCAGCTTCCCCCATTCAAACAACTCACACCGGACCCTGACCCTAAGGATGGGGAGGAGGGGCACAGTGAGTGTGGGGAACTGCTCCTTGTGGTTTAGGGAATCGTAGTCCTGGCCGTGAGCCTGACCTGCCACCCCCCACCCCTCACCCCCTGGACTGTCTTTAAGTTTCAACATAAGGCTGTGTGGGAGACATAACCAAAAACCGCTCAGAGGGTTTCCATGGGAATTGGATTTAAAGACTGTTTATTATGCTTTAGAACTTGCTCTGCTTTTATTACCTCTTGGTTAAGTATAAACAATCTCTAGCAAGGAATGTATGAAACCTTGCACCTAATGCCAGTGTGGTGTCAAGGTGTTTAATAGACCCTGACACAGACTGGTCACTGTGCCCACTCTACTGGTACTTGTAATCTGTTATGGTCAACTGTAATTCAGGCGCCTAAAAGCTATTGATGATTCATGAATTTTGACCTTGTATCTCCCATGCATACTGTTCTCAATAAAAAGCATGAGGAATGGAGGTCTTGCACTTTCTCCACTAGAGGGAACACCTCCCTTCCCCCTAAGACAAAATACAGTGTCCTGGATAGATTTGTTCTGCCGTAGTCATGAAACCTCTGCTGGACAGGGTAGTTTCCAACCGAGCCTATGGGGTTGGAGACAACTCTGCCTCCTCTGGCGCCCAACGTGGAGCCTCATCTGGTGCCTGGACAAGGGGCACTCAAGAGAAGTGATGCCTGGAACAGCTGTGGGGCCAAGAGCCTGACCATGGACAACCACACTGCATGGATGGAAATTCTGGCGCCCACACATGGGGCAGCTCAGCTTCAAGTTTGAGTTGGCAGCAGATTCTGCAATGCACATGCAAGGTGCCTGTACTTACCACACCCAACCAGCTCTGGTCCTCCAGCAAAATCGGCCGGGGTTCCCAGAGGCGTCTGGAGCTTCCAACCTTCTCCTGCCACGTCCTTGGGGCCACCCACTCACCTGGGCTCACCCTGCAGCTGGTGGCCAGTCTCTCATCCACACAGGCACACAGGTTGGGTTGGGAGCTGAAGCCCTCACCACAGGTATGCCTACAGATGGCTGGCAGGGCAGAGAGGGCGAGAGTTAGGAATAGGACCCAAATCCTGTGCCATGCCCACCCTCTTGATGCCAGGCTGCGGGACTCTGCTGGAGCCACTGGGAGAGGTGCTCTTTCGGCCAGAACTGCTGAGTGGCAAGAACAGAGGTGGACATGCTGGGGTGGGAGTGGGGGCAGGGGACGCTCTCCCAGGGAGTGGAGTCAAATTCTAGAGACTAGGGAACAGAGACTGGGGAAAGACAGAGATAGGAGAGAGTGAGAGACACAGGAGATAAGAGAGGAGGCACAGAGAGAGACAGGTTGAGAGACAGAGATAGACAGATCGGTGTAGAAACTGATAGAGAGAGAGAAAGAGACAGAGGTAGCTTGAGAAGGAAACAGAGACTGAGAAAGAGAAAGATGAGAGACAAAGAGAGAGAGAGGGAAAGAAAGACGGGGGAAGAGATAGAGAAAAAGAGAAAGACTGAGAGAGAAAGAGAGAAACAGACACCAAGAGAGAAAGAAACAGGCAGACACAGGCAGGCAGACACAGGGAGGTTGTAAAGCAAAGCATATGAACTGGGCAGGGTGGCCTAGGAGCAGAGGACATCACCAAGGGCCATTTCTTGGTTTCAGCCATACATCCTTGGCCAAGACCATCTGTACACAGGACCAGACTTGTCAGGAGGTAGAAAAGTTGCGGCAGGGTCTCCTGCCTGCCCCTCCACCTCCACACAGCAGCACACTCACACACGACACACTGACTCCTGCCAGGCAACATCCTCCAGCCAGGGCAGCAATAGGCGTGGAAGCGGAAGCCACACACATTTGACCTTGGGGAGAACACAGCATGGCTGGTGAGTCCCTGCTCAGCTGGATGTGCCCTGGCCCTAGTCCTCTCCCACCCCAGGACAGCCCAACCCAGCCCACACACCCTGGGCCCCCCCAGCATCCTGGGCACCACGCACCCCTGCAAGATGCCTGGGCTGCCACACCTACGCACACGTCTGGGGCCTGCAGGCTTCTTGGCCCCATCCCAGTGGCCCTGGACCCCCACAATGCATGACAGGGCCACCCATGCCAGCAGCAGCAGAGCCAGGGGCCCCCAGGCCATGACGTGGGCACCAGCTTCTCTCCTTGCCAAACACAGACACTCCACAACCATGATGTGTCCTTCAGAGGCTGCAGGAAGGAAGCAGAGTCAACATCAGCAGAAGCCCTTGGCTGTCAGGCAACGAGGAGAACCAGGAGCAGCGGGACAGCTGCCTGAAGCCTGAAGGAGCCCAGGGAGAAATCCAACTCTGACCTACAACAGGTGAGGAGTTAGAGAAGGCATCTCGCAGGAAGTGCAATGGCTCTGAGAGAGTGAGCCAAGAGAAGGGTGCTGGGTCAGGGGACTGAGAGTGACACCAGAGGCAAGAAGGGCAGGGAGTTGACAGTGACAGCAGAGGCAGAAGGGCAGGGAGTTGACAGTGACAGCGGAGGCAGAAGGGCAGGGAGTGTAGAGCACACCCCTCCACTCAACAGGGAAGGGTCAGCTTTCGTGCCCACTTCACGAATGAGCAAACTAAGGCCATCACAGAGTTAGTGAAGAGCTGAGCAGGGGATGAAGTTCAGGCAATAGGGAGGGGAAATATTTGAGGGGCACACACCCCTACTCCTTCAGCCCCGCAAGCAGTAGTTGGCTCTCTACAGATCCTGGACCCATGGGAGGTAGATAAGGACAGGTGCACTGCTGGTGGAAGAGATGACTAGGCAAAGGTCTGGAGGAGGGAAACTCAACACCTGGGGGGGAAGAAGTCAGATTAAGTGGCCTTGGGGCGAGGTGCTTTCAAAACCAGAGAAGAGAGGAATTGGACCTGGGCGGGAAATGGATGTGGGGTATGCTGGATGCCCTGGAGCCAGTGGCTGCCCCTCTCTGGGTCTTGGGATGACCCGATAGCCCAACCAGGTGATCCCAAGGTCCTAGAAAAGGGAAAGAGCCTTGTCAACTTTGGCGGGGAGGCAGAGTAGAGTCGCCGGGCTGGGGAGGGCCACTTCCTTTTGCTTCCAAGTTGTGGAGGCCCATGTGCTCTCCCAGCATGCCTTCTCCAGACAGCCTCAGGGCCTGCGCGGCCTCCCTCCTCTTCCGGGCTAATCTCGGAGTGGGGGCGTGTTTCCGAGCTGGCCTGACCTGGGTCCCACATCAAATGAATGAGCAGGGATGGCGCGTGCGATCCAAACGGAGAGTTGGGGGGTGGGGGTGGCGTGGCGGGAGGGAAGCGTGGAGCGGCGCGCGCCTGCCGCGTTCTCCAGCAGGCAGGCCAGATGCCGCCACCACGCTTGGTTCATCCCTCACCAGAAGATCTGGTACCAACGCGGGCCCCTGGAACCTGTGCGCAGCTCTGAGCGGGGAAGGGGTTGGGCCCTGGGTTGCGGCCTGCAAACAGCCTGCTCCCCGGCGCCCTCCTCCAGCCCAGGCTCCCCGAATATCTGCTCTCCAATACCCCAAACCGCCGCATGGCCCGCACTTCCCCTACCTGTGTGAGAAACGCTCACAATAAAAACTGGGACACAGGACTTGAGCAGTAAAACGAGGCCTTTATTCACGAGTCTGCAGAGCCGGGCGCACCCTCACAGCCAGGAGAATGTGTGCACCAAGTAGACAAAGGAAACTGGTTTTATAGTCTTAGCTTCCCCACCCTGAAATTGCCACCCTAAAGTGATTATCTTTTCCACCCTGAAATTGCCACCCTAAAGTGATTATCTTCTCCACCCTAAAATTGCCACCCTAAAGTGATCATCTTTCTTGCCCTAAAGTGAGAGCGATTAGCTTCCCCGCCCTAAGGCAATTAGCTCCCCCTCCCCTCTCCTTCTTCCCCGTTTCTCCATTACTGGTTACTTCGAAGTTACAATCTAACACGGTTATCTAAATGCCCCTTCTGTGGTTTGTAGATATGCCAGTGCTGTCAGCTCCCTTCTCAGAGACCCTCTAATTACATTTGCCCTTAGGACCCTTTAATTACATTTGCCCTTTGTTACTAATGACTTTTTACTGGTTTGGGAGTCACTATGTCCTTGTTTCTAACACCTGCCAGCGTCCTGCGCCAGGGATCCGGTGCAGGACTTCGAAGCCTAGAGGCTGACCCCACTGCGTTCCCAGAGCTGCTATTCCAGCTGAGTTGGGGCTGAAGGAGTTGGGGGAGGGTACGTTTGCACCTCGAAGCTCCCAGGGGGCTGCGATCTGGGCTGGGGGAGGGGCTGGAGCTAGGGGAAGGTCTGGGGCTCCGGAGCAAACTATGAGGGGCTGGAAACTGCGAGGGAGCACAAAGCCAGGCGTGGTCTTGTTACAGAAACAGGGGAGTCCAAAAATCCCCAGAGTTTGCTGCTGGGGGATGGGGAGAAGTAAGCAGCTTTTCAAATGCTTCCACATGCCTGAGGCTGGTGACTACTGTCTTTCTTATGCAAATGGCTTTAATGCATCCAAAGCCTCAGGCAGATGGGAGGAGTCTTGAACCAGGGGACGGTATGGAAAGCACACAGAGCCTACGTAAGGGTCTGTGAATGGTCAGAACTGTTTGCAACGCCCACTGCGTCAGATGACGCAGTCAGGGATATATAAGGAGCTGCAGACATTTTAGACTCAGACTCTCTCTGGCGCTCGGACTCTCTCTGGCTCTGGCTCGTGCTCTCACTCTGGGACTCTCGCTCTCTGGCTCGCGCTCTCGCTCTGGCGCTCTGACTCGAACTCTCTCAGATGCTCCCTCTGAGACTCTATCAGAGTCTCTCAAGCTCTCGTTCCGGCTCTGGCTCTCACTGGCACTCTGGCTCTGGCTCTGGCGCTCTGACTCGGGCTCTCACTCGCGCGCTCGCGCTCGCTCTCGCTCTCTTGCTCTCTCGTGTGCTCCCTCCACATGGCTTGGTGAAGGGGCCTGCTCCATGTGGCTTGGAGAAGGAGTCTCCAGGCTGCTTTAAGAGGCTCTCGCCATGCAGTTCTGAGAAGGAGAGAAGATCCACGCGGTTTGCAGGAAGAAGGCAGTTTGCAAGGAGGCTGAGAATCCAGGCAGTCCTGCATTGAGAGCTGGAGGGCACCACAGCACAGAAAGGACCTCCCCAATCAGGATTGAATGATTGGCAGCTGCTGGTAAAGCTGAACTGTGTTTGGAAAGTAGGGAAAGTTTCTCTGACTTTCCCTAAAACTAGCCTGGTTTGGAAGGGGGGGAGGCAAGGATATGTGTTTGTGGGTATTTTAAAGAGCATAAGACTTAACAACAGAAATCCGCAAATAACTAAATCTATATAACTGTTAAATAAACAATTCTTTTTCTTTTCACCAAACTCTGGTATTGAGAGTTATAATTTTGGCGGCGGGCAATCGGGCCCCTAACCAAAGAGCCCGTGGGTTTGTTTTCAACTGGAGCAGCCTAGGGGTTCTGTAACAGTCTGAGACATGGGAAGGGGGCCTCTGGACGCGTGGAACGAGGCGCTCGTGGGACCAGGTTTTCAGAGAGAAGTTGAGGCTGGGCTCTGATTTGGGGCGACCTGGAAGAGAACCAAACCCGGAGGTCCCCGGTCTCATCTAGGAGGCCTTCCTAAGTCCTTTTAAGAGAGAAGCTGAGTTGGAGGTGGCCCTGAGGTTGGGCTCCGATTTGGGGCGACCTGGAAGAGAGCCAAACTCATAAGTCCCTGGTCTCAGCTATGTAAGGGAAAAAAAACAAAACGAAAACTGGTGACTCCCAAACCAGTAGAAAATAATTAGCGGCAAAGGGCAAATTAATTAGAGGGTCTCTGAGCCGGAGTTAACAGTATTAGCATATTTACAAATCAGAAGAGGGGCATTCCGAAGCTCAGCACAAATGCTTCTGAGGACAAAAAATATCTGAGATCAAAGCAGGGGAGATAGTCATCACCAAACTCCAGGAAATGGGAAAATGTAGCTAGACAGCCCAGCAAACAAGACAGGGAAATTTCAAAGAAGAGCTGGAGACAGACCTATAACCAGGTCACCCTGAGTTAATTTTCACCCTCAGTTAATTTAGTGAATCGTGTTAGATTATAACTCCGAAGTATCCAGCATGGAAAAATGGAGAAGGAGAAGGAGGGGGAGAGGGCCAGGGGGAGGGCTTTTCTCGCGTTAGGATAAAAACAACCAGCTCCATCTTTTCAGCGCGCACCTTGATTTAGCTTTTAGGCTGCTCCCAGACCTGCAAGTCTGTGAATAAACAACTGTCTCAGTTACTGCTCAAGTCCTGTGTCCAGGTGTTTCATTGTGAGCATTTCTCACACCTAGGAAGCCTTCCTAGGTCCTTCCAAGATGCCTCCCTCTCCCTCGGGCTAGAATTTAAAGGGTGACGTTAGAAACTTGGGTTTAAGATCCAAGAGCCCCTACAAAATGTAGGCAAAACATTAGGCAAAGGTACGTTTCCTTGGGAAAGGTTCCACAATTTTGCATCTAATTCTCAAAATGAAGGGTTTAAGAATCTAAAAGAGTAAGAACGGAGTCGCTCAGAAAGCTACCAAGATGCAGGAAGCAGAAAAAAAGAAGTTTATTGATGGAATCAGCAAGCAGGGAGGGAGCCGTGCCTCCAGTGGCTCCGACTCCGAACTCGTAAGGGGGAAGGGCGTTGCTTTATAGGGGGAAGAAAAAAGGAACTATTGAGTTCAGTTTGAGCTGTAAGTCTGACTGGCCAGCCGAACGCAGTTCGGTTTGACGCACCCTGTTATCACGGGAAACTCCCGGCCCCAAACATCGCTCTCTCCCAAGCAGCTGCAAGCGCGGGGTTGCGGGGGAGGGCGTGGGAACCGAGGCTGTCATTCTAGCCTTTTTGTTTTAATAAAAGGAGGTGAGAGGTGGGGTGTGTGTTTTTTGTTTGTTTTGGGGGGGTGGGGTGGATGGCAGAGACCGGCTGGGAGAGGGGTTGTCGAATCTTCTATAAGGACTTCCTGTGGAGTTAGGGCAATGGGAAGGGGTTGGCTGCTGGCCCGGGGTCATCTCTTACCATGGGTTGATATCTGAAAGATCTTAATAAGAGTACGTTATGGAAGGTAGAGGCTGTCATGGATCGGACCATTTTTTGAATAAAGCTAATTAGCAGTTTGAGGAAGCAAGGGCCAAGGGCGAGGAGTAAAAGGAGGAGAAGCAGCGGGTTATGAGAGGCACTAGGATCGCTTTGAAGGGAGAGGAGAAGTATGAGAGGAAGGTTCTGAACCAGGATTCTTCGTATGCCTGTTCCCTAGCTTGGGCAATAATGTCAATGTGTTTTTTAAATACTTGTAAATTTTCTTCTATTATGCCTGTTGTTAAATGTAAAAACAGCAAGTTTTGTTTAGTATGGCGCAGGTTCCCCCTGTTGCAGCTGTGAGGATGTCTAGGGCCCTCCTGCTTTGGAGAACTATGTCTGCTAGGCTGTTTAGGGATTCCTGCTATTTTTCTAGAGCTTAGTTGGTGGCATTCCAAGTTTCTCGAAGGGATAAAGAGATTTAGTACTGATTTCTCTAATTGGGGTATTTCTAGGAACCAGAAAAAGCCTCTATATATGGAGTTCCCTATTCCTGGTTGTTTAAGGATAGGGTTGCTGTGCACGTGTCCACCAAACTCAGACCACTGTTGGTATCTTTCGTGTTGGGGGCAGGACAAGAGGCAGATCTCGAGGAAGGAGCCAAGATTGGGGATTGCCTTGGAAGTGACCATTTGCTGGGGGCTTAATATAGAGGCATCTAGTATTAGAGAGACTATCATGCAGGTGCCAGTCCAGTAAGGAGGAATTATTAGGTATGCTTGCATACCACGTAGGAAGTGATGTCCCATCCTTGAAGGGAAATAGCAGTGCTATGTTTTGCTTTGGTGATGGCAAGGTAACTGGGGTGAGTTTTGTTTTTTATTAACTGGCACCAAACACTATGGAGGATTTTGTGAAGAAATGTTTGACTGTATTGGTTAAATTAAAAATCCATGATCCATGTAGGGGTAGCAGGAAAATCTGAAGTGTTGGTATGATTGTGAATTTGGGCTAATATGTAAGGACGAGTAGGAGTTTTTGGTTGGCCTTCATAGTGTATGAAGGCTAGGTGTAGGGTGTCGTTGTAGAGAAGGGAAGGGTTGAATGCGCCCAAGGATGAATGTAGGTGCCATTGACATGCCTGAAGCGGATGCAGAGAGCGGCAGGACCTATAATATGAGTGATGGTGGCTACTGGCTGGGCTGCTCCAGGGAGGTCTGCTGAACCCGTGTAGTAGGGGGATGGGAGGAAGTGGGCAGTAAGGTTAAATAAGCTGGTGAGATTGGGTGGGAAGGTGGTTACCTCAATGTCTGGGTGGTGGGAGGAGTGGCGGCAGATCCAGCAGATGGTTTTGTTGGTTAAGCATGCTATTCGCTGTATTGTCGGCGTTAGAGGATGTCGATATGAGGTGGCAAAGGTTAGAAGGGCAATAACTGTAATTTTGAGAGGAGTCAGCATGGTTACGGTGATTCAAGTAAGTCAGCGAGGGATAGAACTAGGATGAAAGTGTAAAAGTAAATTTTGTCAGGGGTGTAGTTGGTGAGAGTGACCTGCAGCCAGGCACTTGAGACGCGTTCTAAAAACTGAGAGATAGTCTGGGGGTGCTTTTCATATAATAAAAGTTTTTGTGAGATGAGATGAATAAAGAGTGGGACCCGTGGAAAGCTTATTTAGAGGAGGATTGGGTTCAGGTGATCTTTACCGTCAGGTTTCCAGTGGGGGTGCAGGAATATGTGGGTGGAGTTGCTTGTGTCTCTTCCTGGATGGGGACAAGCTGGATGATGGTGGATTCAAGATCCGAGGTTAGAGGAGATTTAGGTACCTGAGGAACAAGACTGATATGGGAGAAACGTACCCAATATGGTATATTTAGGACTTTAGCCGCTGTGGGGTGGTTAGGAGGACTAGATGTGGGCCAGATCACCGGGGAGTGAAAGCTTTAGCTGTAAGGGTTTTAAGATAGACATAGTCTCTTGGTGTAATGGGGAATTTTTGATGATCAGTGGATGGGGTGGGTAGGATTGAATTGGCCTGGTTTTGGAGGGTGGATATCAGGTGTGAGAGGATAGGGAGGTAGTCTCTATAGTCCGACTTGGTAGGAGGGGTGTTGCCGAGAAGTAAGGGTCTGCCATACATAATTTCAAAGAAGCTGAGCATGTGGGGCTTTTCATGAGCCGAATGAATTTAGAGGAGGGCTAGAGGCAGTAATTTGGTTCATAGGGGTTGCATTTTGGTGCTAAGTTTGGTTAAGTGGATTTTTAATAGGCCATAAGCTCGTTCCACCTTCCCTGATGACTGGGGTTGGTATGGGATGTGAAGTCACCACTTAATGTTTAGTGTCTGAGCTACCTGCTGAGATATTTGTGAAACAAAGGCAGAGCTATTATCTGTCTGAAGAGAGGAGGGAAGTCCATATTAGGGATAATGCAATTAATGAGAGCTTCGGTTATGTCAGAAGCCTTTTCCTTTTTTCTTTTTTTAATATACTTTACTGATTATGCTGTTACAGTTGTCCCAATTTCTTTTCCCGTTGTTCCGCTCCACCCAGTGACATCCCTCCCTCCAGTTGTCCCCCCCACGTAGTCCATGCCCATTGGTTCTGGATATAGTTCTTCTCAACATCTTCCTGTCTACTCCACTCCCTCCTACTATGCTTCTTAATTCCTGTACCATCTCCCTCCCTTTCCCCGCTTCCTCCTCCCTGCTGACTTCCCCCCATAATGTTCCCCATACCTATAATTCTTTTCACACTCTCCTTTCCTACTTAGTTTGCCTTTGTTTCAATTCCCTAGCTTCTGTTGTTGGTTGTTGTGATACAGTTTTCATTTTAATGTTCATAGTTTTGATCCTCTTTTTCCTAAACAAGTCCCTTTAACATTTCATATGACAATGGTTTGGATCTGATGAACTCCTTCAGTTTTACTTTGTCCTGGAAGCATTTTCTCTGCCCTTCTATTCTGAATGACAGCTTTGCTGGATAGAGTAATCGTGGTTGTGGGTTTTTGTTTTTCATTACTTTGAATATTTCTTGCCAGTCCCTTCTTGCCTGCAGAGTTTCTTTTGAGAAATCAGCTGATAGCCTTATTGGGACCCCTTTGTATGTAATTCTCTTCTTCTCTCTTGCTGCTTTTAAGATTCTCTCTTTATCCTTAATTTCCGACATTTTGATTATAATGTGTCTTGGTGTGGTTCTCCCTGGGTCCAGTTGTTTTGGAGCTCTCTGTGCTTCCTGGATCTGTAAGTCTATTTCCTTCCCCAAGTTAGGAAAGTTCTACTTTATTATCTTTTCACACAATTTTTCAATTTCTAGTTCTTCCTCTTCACCTTCTGGCAACCCTATGATTCGGATGTTGGCCCGCTTATAGCTGTCCCATAGGTCTTTGAGCCTCTCTTATTTTCCTCACTTCTCATTTCCTCTTTCTGCACTGGTTGACTCTTTGTTCCTTCCCTATGTTCCAATTTATTGATTTGATCCCTTGTTTTCTTTCCCTCACCACTAGTTTCACATGTATTTTTGTTCATTTCAGCAGGACTAGCCTTCATTCCTTCCCTGTCTTGTTTAAGATCTGCTCTTAGGTCTGTAAGCATTTTTATAACCAAAGTTCTGAACTGTGCCTCAGAAAGATTTCCTATCTGCTGCTTCGTTAGATTAGATATTTGCTGTCTGGTCAGCTGTGTCACTGGGGCCTCTATCATGATCTATGCCATCCTGACCGTTTTATGTTTACCTTTGCTTCTCGGGCAGGGCTGTCACACCTCCTACACTATAGGAGGTGGAGCCCAGTGCACTCATCACAACCGGGCAACCCATCTCACCACGCTGTGTCATTCTCTGTGGGGGTGGGGGTCCAAGATGGATTCCTGCCATTCACTCTTCACTGAGAGACCAGGAGCCTCCTCCTCCGTCCCACCCCCTCTGGGCCTCACAGTCCTAGGCATTGGAGATCTGCCTTCCCCAGCTTTGGAATCACAAGCTGACAGGTCTCGTCTGCAGCCAGAGGTGCTCCCCAGGCTCTTCTCGCCTCCCCTTAAATACAGGTGTCTGTGCTTACCGCTGTCCTGCAGCCGTTGCTGCTGCTGCCGCAGACAGCACAGCTTGACATCTCCTCCCCGGCTTCGCCCTTCCTACCTGTCTGGACAAGCACCACTTCTTTGTAATTTCATACATTGGACTTCCCATTTCTTTTCTGGAACTTCCGGTTATTTATGGTTTTGCAGTAGTTGTATTCCTTCTTAGTTGTGGAGGGAGACAGAGTGTGTCAGTCTAGACCTCCATCTTGGCCAGAAGTCTCCTGCGTTTGTTTGCTTCCGTGTCCAAGGCAGAGCTGTTGCTTGTATTTTGTTGTAGGGAGCAGAGCCTTAGGTATTCGTCAGTAACGGGTGACCTGTTTCAGCAGGTTGTGGTGCTGGATGCGGGGGAAGGGTCTGAGAAGGAACAATGCCGCTTGCCCAGTACTTGCCCCTTCTCCAGGAACTTCTCCCACTTCCGCACCGGATTGGCGCCCCTCTAGCTGCTGCCCTGGCCGTCGTTCCCAGAGAGGGTGGGTCTGCGGATCTTCTAGGTCCATGGGGGCCCTTTAAACAAGCAGACACTGCTGAGAGATGGGCAATTTCTGCCTCTGTCCCAACCCCCACTGGTTTGCACAGTCAGAAGCAATAAGGCTTAATTTTCCTCAGTGCTGGGACAGTGAGCTACGGGGTCTGGCGAGGAGCTGGGAACACTCCCCAGGTGTCCCTCCTGACTCTTTAAAACGTGTACCTGTGCTTTCCACTGGCCTGCCGCTGCCACTGCTGCTGTCACCACCACACCGTGTCCTCTCCGCATCGGCTCCACCCCTCCTACCTGTCTGGATAAGTATTTCTTCTTTATATCTTTGTTTGCTGGACTTCCATGCACTTTGATTTCTGGAACTTCTGGTTTTTCTAATTTTGAGGTAGTTGTATTTCTTCTTAGTTGTGGAGGGAGACGCAGCATGTCTGTCTACACCTCCGTCTTGGCCAGAGTCCAGAGGCCTTTTCTGTAGTGGTAGGGAAAGCCTTGATCCACGGGGAAAAAGTGTCAATAAAAACAAAGAGATCTCGAAGGTGCTTTAATGGAGGCATGTGAGTAAAGCCTATTTGCAAATCCTGACCTGGAAGATGTCCCTGAATTTGGTGTGTGGGGAAAGGCAGTTTTAATTTTCCTTGAGGGTTGTTTTGTTGGCATATAGGGCAGTTTTGGGATATTTTTTCTAGCTGGGTTAGCATGCTAGTGTGATGTATTGTTTGGGATAATAAAGCATGTAGTGGTCTTGCCCCTATGTGAAATTGGTTATGGAGTTTAGTGAGGATATGTTGAGCATGATTATTGGGGAGAATTATTTTGTTATGTAGATGAAACCACCGATTCTGTTGGGTTGCTCCAAGCTTAACTAGGGTGCATCTTTCTTCCTCTGCATAAGGGGTGCCTCAGTAGGCATTGTAAGGGGGATGGAAGAGGCATGGGCTTGTTTCTTTGTCTCAGTGTCTGCTTCGTGACTTCCCTGAGCTATGAAATCTGTCCTGCCTTGATGTCCCTTGTAGTGGATAACCGCTGCTTTTGTCAGAGGCTGAGCTGCTTGTAGAAGTTTGACAATGAGATGTTTGTTGTTGATGGGAGAGTGTTTAGAGGTGAGATATCCCCTTTCTTTCCAAGTTGATATGCATGAATGTATGATGTGATAGGCATATTAGAGTCAGTGTATATATTGACCGGATGATTTTTTGCAACGGCTAAGGCCCACATTAGGGCAATAAGTTCTGCCTGTTGGGAAGAGGTACTGGAGGGCAAGTGTCCCGACTCAGTGATGGAGGCAAGGGTAGTGATGACATATTCTGCTCCTTTTGGGCTGGTCTTGTAGGAGCTTCCATCTATAAACCAAGATTCTGCCTGGGGTAGAGGGGTGTCTTGTATGTTGGGGAAAAAGGAAGAGAGATGTTGAGTGTAGTCATGGGTATGGGTGTGGGAGTGGGGGAGGGGGAGTAATGAGGCAGGATTGAGGGGGAGAGTTGATTTATGTAGGGAGATTTTGAGGATTTCGAAGCAGTTGGGTGTGTAAGAACTGAATTCGGGATGGGGAGGCTGCAGCGATGGCCTAGCGGGTTTGTAGGCCGGAAATATCATGAGAGGAGTGGGCTGTTACCTGGGCAAAGGGGACAAACTTAAGGGTTCCTTCACCAAGAATTGCTCCTGCTGCTAAGGTGCGGAAGCAGACTGGCTACCCTAGGAAGGGGGAATGGAGTGGTTTGGGAAAATAGGCTATAACCCGTTGGTCTGATCCATATTGCCGTGCTAACAGCCCGAGAGCAAAGCCATCTTTTGTGTTGGTGTATAGGAGGAAAGGTTTATTTGGGTTTGGAAGGGCTAAGGCTGGGGCGTGGCCGAGTGCCATTTTGAGTGTGGTGAAAGGTTTAAGGAGGGCTCGAGAGTTTTCCAGGGGTTTAGACAAGTCTCTAGCTGTTGCCTGATATAAAGGTTTGGCTAGGGATCCAAAATTAGATATCCAAGTTCTGAAAAAATTGGCAAGGCCTAAAAATGATAGGAGTTTTTGTTTAGTATGGGGCAGGGGGAAGGTAGTTATTAGGTCCTGTCTTTCTGGAGTTAGGTGTTTATGAGTGGGAGTGATGGAGAGTCCGAGATATGTGACCTGAGTTTGAGAGAACTGGCCTTTGTTTTGCAACACGCAGTATCCCCGA
Organism: Furipterus horrens; assembly: GCF_987537825.1. NCBI lineage: Eukaryota > Metazoa > Chordata > Mammalia > Chiroptera > Furipteridae > Furipterus > Furipterus horrens. The sequence continues at coordinate 55,904,863 of NW_028327180.1, read as the reverse complement.
CTGGCAAGAAAGTTTAGGAGTTGGGCAGTGTGGAGATGAGAAAGGTTTTCAGACGGACTACAGAGGAGGAGATCGTCCACGTACTGTAGGAGGACGCGTGGGGAAATGGTCAAGCTGCTGTAAGTCGGCTGCTAGGGCTTGACTGAAGAGGTGGGGACTATCTCGAAACCCTTTATGCAGGACCGTCCACATCAGTTGCTGGGTTATTTTCGTGGTTGGGTTGGTCCAGGTGAAGGCAAAGAGGTCTTGGGAGGCTGGGGAGAGTGGGATAGCGAAGAAGGTATTTTTGAGGTCCAGGATGGTTAAGTGGGAGGTTTGAGGTGGGATGCGCGACAAGAGGGAATAAGGGTTAGGGACAATGGGGTTGATAGAGAAGGTGGCCTCATTGATTGCACAGAGATCTTGGACAAGACAGTGAGACCCGTTGGTTTTTTTTACTGCTAGGATGGGGGAATTGGTGGGAGAGGCGGCAGGTCGGAGCAGACCTGTTTCTAGTAGGTGGTTTATAACAGGCTTCAGGCCATTTAAGGCCAAGGGGGTTAATTGGTATTGAGGTTTGTTGGGGATATGGGAGGCATCTTTTAGGATTACAGAGACTGGAGCATGGTGAGAGGTGATGGAAGGATTGTTTGTGTCCCAGACATCAGGATTGATCACTGTTAGCCAGGATGGCAAGGGAGTGTCTGGGATTGTGTGAAGGGACTGCCCTCAAATTAGAAGAAGAATGAGAGGGGTGGGATTATCTGGTGAGGGCATGGAGTCAAAACAACCAAGAGATAAAGATGCGTGCAGTTTGGTTGATTATCGTGTCTGAGAAGTGGACTTGGGCAGTGGGTAGTACTAGAAAGGAGTGGGTGAACGCCTGATGTATTATGAGACAGTTTAGGGGAGGGGTATTTAGGGGTTGGGTGCCTTGCCATCTATTCCTACAACTGATATGGCAGAGGGAGTTAGGAGCCCAGAAAATTTGGGCAGGACAGATATGTAGCTCCCATATCAAAGATAAAGGAGACAAGCTTACCTGCCACCAATATGTTTACCCTGGGTTCTGCAGCTGTGATGGTGAAAGCCGGGGCTCCTGATCCCAGGCCCCATCAGGCGGTGGAAAGTCTGAGGAGGTCTGGGACTGAGAGGCCCGCGTCCAGATCCACTGCTGGGGTAGGCGGGCTAGTCCCTCGGTTAGAGGCCATCGGACAGTCAACCTTCCAGTGACCTGTCTTTTGACAGACAGGGCAGGGACCCGGAGGAGGTAAGCAGGGATTTGGACAAAGCTTTGCCCAATATCCCTCCTGACCACACCGAAAACGGGCCTGGAGGCTGCCTGATGGTGGAGACTTTGCCCTTAGGCTTAGTTTGCCCCTTCAAAGAGTTTCCCAGGGCATTAGCCAGCAAAAGATATCACTTGTCCTCCCAGTCCTGTTGTTCCTTTTCCCTCTCCTTTTCTCTTTTTTCTTGTTCCTCTTTCCAGTTATTGAACACTTGGAAGGTGACCTGAAAAGGTCACTTTGGGGGGTCTCGGGGCCCGCCTTTAACTTTTGGAGCTTTTTTCGAATGTCTGGGGCCAATTGACTAATGAAGTGGGTGTGTAAAAAGAGGCATCAGGTGAAGTGGGGTCTAGATTGGTATATTTTTGGATGGATTCTGTGAGTCTGGTTAAGAAGGCGGCTGGATTTTCATCAGGACGTTGGGTGATCTCAAGAATTTTATCATAGTTGGCAGCTTTAAAGCCCAATTTGTGCATCCCAGCAAGGAGACACACAAGAAAGTGGGACATCTGTGAAGGTCAGGGGAATTTATCTGATAGTTCCAATTAGGAGGTGTTAGAGGGACTGCTACCAACCCAACGGGATAGTCAGCATCTGTGGGTCTGTCGGCATGTAACTTATCAGCATAAGCTGTGGCAGCTGCCCAGATATGATTTTTCTCTTTGGGGGTAGTGGTAGAAATAACGATGGTGGTTACGTTCCTGGTAAGTTAAGTCATAGGTCTGGGTTAAGTATCTGAACTGTTTGATGAAACGAGTGGAGTACTCAGAGAAAGAACCAAGACACTGCCCAATTTGGGAAAGATCAGTCAAATTGAAGGGGACGTGAACTCACATGACACCGTCTCTACCGGTGACTTTGCAGAGGGGATAGAGACCGAAAGGGCAAGGCTGACCAGAGAGGGAGGGGGCCGGGGAAGAGGAAGTAGGGATGGGCCCGTGGGATCAGGTATGGAAAGGAGAATGTCCGGGGTCTTGGGGTGCTGGGGACTGTGAGGAGTCAGGTGACTGGGACTCTGAAGGGGGCGAGGGGGCATCCAGCGCAGAGTTGTAGGGAGGTGGGTAGTCAGCAGGATCGAAGGTGTCCAAGGAAGAAGGAGAAGAAGTTAGAGGGCATGCAGAGGGTCGAAAGGAAGGTGGCTTTTCCTGGGCAAGGAGAATTTGGTGAGTAGTGCACTGCTCATAGAAAGAGTGTTTGCTCTGAAGGGTCCAGAAAGCCTGAGCATAGGGAATTTCTGACCACTTGCCCAACTGCTGGAGAAAGCTGTCAAGGTCTGTGAGAACTCTGAAGTCAAGTGTGCCATTTTCCGGCCACCAACTCTGGTTATCCAGAGGATATTGGGGCCATGCGACAGTGGACATAAAGATAAGTTGACAGGCCTTGACTTCTCCATTTAGTTGGAGAAGTCTGAGATTATGGACTAAACACCAAGAGGGGTATCTTTGGGTGGGAGGGACTGGCCAATTCCCGTGGCGAAGTTTACAGTTAATGTGAGTCCGAGAAGAAGGAGGGTGAATCCAAGCCAACATTCTGGCTCCGCAGTCTGTCGAGATGAGCGTCCCTGTTTCAACCAGAGAGCGGTGGGCCAAAGGCCGAGAGGAGAGGCGCTGATTTGTCCCAGGCATCCCTAGGATTCATCAGGCCCCAGAGAGTGGGTCCGCGTTGACCCGAGGAGTCAAATGACTCTGAGAGTGGTTCCGACTGAGCGCTCAGATTAAGGACTGGACTGCCCAGAGGGGTCTCAGATAGACCAGGAAACAGAACCACCAGAGGAAACGAAGGTAAGGTCTCACCTGCGAATCCGATGACTGGTGTTGACTGAGAATAAATGGCGGTCAGGGAAGGCATCAGAGGAAAAAGGAAGCGGATGGGGTCAGCGAGCCAGAGGGGAAGCTCGAGCTGCAGACTTATGGAGGTGTGAGTGACTCCGGGTCCAAGGATTGGGGGCCTGGCTTGAGGCCCGAGTCCTGCTCGGGAGTCCCAGTCGAGCCAGTGTCCCCCAATCCCGGGTTTCAGCACCAAACTGTAAGAACAGAGTCACTCAGAAAGCTACCAAGACACAGTGAGCAGAAAAAAAGTTTATTGAGGGAATCAGCAAGCAGGGAGGGAACCGTGCCGCAAGTGGCTCCGACTCCGAACCCCTAGGGGGGAGGGCATTGCTTTATAGGGGGAAGAAAAAAGGAACTATTGAGTTCAGTTTGTTTATCTCACAGCTGCAAGTCTGACGGGCTGATCAGGCCGAATGCGGTTTGGTTTGACGTACCCTATCACCGCAAACTCCTGGCCCAAAACATCGCTATCTCCCAAGCAACTGCAAGCGCAGGGTGGCGGTGGGGGCATGGGAACCGAGGCTGTCAGAAAGGACTTTTTGTACCTCAGTTTCTCCACCTGTCAAATGGGCCAGGCTTCAGAATTTCCGCTTCCTATCTGGAGTCTACATCACAAACAAAAAGTTTCAGCTTTCCCCACCACTTTCCCGCCTTTGAGATCTGATACCACCAGAGACCCTTAACACGGAGATTGGTCAGAAGCTGTTTGTTGACCTACAACATCTAGCAAAGCCCAGTTCAAAAATACCATCCCCACCCACCCTGAAATTGTTAGTTTAGCCTATTGTTAGCTAGGACAAGTGTCTCAAGGTCTGGACCATTGATACTAAATGCTCTTCCTGCTGAATGCTAAAATGTAGCCCAGTATTTTACAGACCAGCTGTAAACAGAATGAGCTTGACAGGAACCCAGCCCAATAGGTGTAGCCAACTGAAATCAACATGTAATGGACCAAATAGTGTATATAATCAGTTGCTAAGCTTCACTTTGAGGAGACAGAGCTTTGAATATGAATCCCCTGCCTCCTTTACATGCTCAAGTAAATGAAACTACCTTGCATGCAGTCATGGCTTATTTTTGAAAGCAGTGACCCCCTTGACTTCTGTAACACTGTTGAATTCCCAAAGCCGATTGGGCTGATCATGCCTCTGTCGTAGCACTTCTGGAATGTACTTGATAAATATCAAGTAATAGTTGGAGCTAATATTTATTGGGTGCTATGGGCCACACATGATGCTAAGTGTTTTGTACACATTATCTCATTTAGTCACCAAAATACCCTATGAGGGAGGTACTCTTATAATCTCACAATGTGGGTCCCAGGAGACAGACCTGGACTCTGACATTCCTGGATTAGAGAGAAGGGTGGGCACACATTCTGCCTGGGGCAGGAGCCTTAAAGGCTCAGCAGAAGAAAGGAAATCAGAAAGTGGAGAAGGACAGGTGGAGGAAAGAGCACAGGCAATGGTGGGGAGAAAGTATGGAGCATGTGGGAACTGAGTGAGGCTAGAGCTTTAGGGGAGAGGAGGGAGGAAAGAGGGAGGCTGGAGCGCCCGAGAGTCTTTAGTAGGCATCCCTGTCCTCTGAAGGGAGTCATTGTGGGGTCCCAGGAAGGGGAGTCACCCCAGGGGCTGCCCTGTGGGATCTAGATCTGGGTCTGGGGAGCAGGAGGGCCCCAGGGCTGGGCTGGGGAGCGTGAGGCAGAGGGAACTTCAGGGACAAGATTCAGGGCATCCTGGCCCAGGGAGGGTCCTGGAGCCATGAGAAGGTTCAGGATGGGGAGGGTGGGCCAGGGAAAGAACCCCAGGATCAAGTTGCATGGTGGTGACAGAGGTGTGGCATTACAGTGTGGGAGGGCCCAGGGGCTGTGTGGATGGGCCAGCTTTCAAGGACAGACACCCCTTCCCAAGCTCCTTTGCCAAGATCCACCCTGGTCTGTCCTTCAGCCAACAGTGTCTTCCACTGTGGGCACTGGGACAGGCATCAGGTGCCCCAGAAGCAGCCCTATATATGTGCAGATGGTGGGGAGGGACAGTCCCATACCAGGAACATGGCATGAGCAATGCTGAGGGAGACTGTGGACCAGGCAGTGATTTGGTTGTACAATTTCCCCTACCTGCTCCCTGGAAGTAGGTAGAAAAGGTCTCCATGGTGGGTGGTGCTCTTGGAAGCCCCTGCATACAGAGGTCCTCCATGACACCAGAGTAAGCGCTTCTTGTCATGGTACCCCCAACTGCTGTCCCACCACCTTGCCTTCCAATGGCACCGCTGCTGGGTCCCTTATGCTGCTGCCTGCTATTGATGTGCTCACGCAGCAGTGCCACCTGTGTAGTCTCTCCATGCACCACCTATCTGGAGGGAGCAGTCAGACTGTCACCCTCCAGCATCCCAGTGCCACCCAGAATGGTCACAAGGGCTGAGCATGTCACATAGTCTCCCTGTCAATGTTATATTATTGCCTAGTTCCTATTACAGGGTCCCCTGTCGCTGTCACACACTGATATCACCCTTTCATTGCTGCCTATTAATGGGACGCCTTGCTGTTTTCTGGCTATTCCACTGCCTGTGACATGCATGCTGTCTCCTGTCACCTTTATACCTTCACCTTGTTGCTGTGACATTGCCACTGGTCACTGATGGTACGTCACCCAGAGCATCAGGATATGTAAACTGCATGAGACAGAAATCAGTCTCCGCAGAAAGAGCGCTTGGTTGGGGCAAATTCCCTGGGAGGCTGGAGACCCGAGCCTGGGGCTCTTCAGCCAGCAGGTGCTCCTGAGTGCCTGCAGATCTGGTCCCACCAAGACACCTTCCATTCCCTCCCAATGCCCCAGGCTCAGGGGATGCTTGGTGACCCTGGACACCAGAAACCAGAGCCTCACTTGGGAGAAGGAGTGCCAGGAACCCCACTTTCTGACGCCAGAGGTGCCTGGTTGGAGGAGTGGGGACATGTGCTCCCTCTGGCTGTAAGGGGGATGGGACACTTGGGACCCAGTGTCTTGAGGCTCTGTTGTGGATCTGCCTCCTGAAGGGGGCATTTCCCAGACAAGTGGACAGTCACCTGAGTCACCTGCTGGCCAAATAGATGACAGTTTTGTATGCTGTGTTCTTCCTGCCTTGTCATCTGCCACTGTCCCTTCACATTGTCATCTACCACTGTCATAGGCTGTTTTATTGTCATCATCTCTCACTGCAACTGTCTCCATGCTGTCACCTGTCATTTTCATACTCTCTCCCCTTACTGTCCGTTGTCACCATATCACCACCTCCCTACCAACATTAGAATTATTTTAAATTACAGTGACACAGGTTTCTGTCAAACTGACTCCTCATTGTCACCTGTCCCTGTCACACAGCCACACCATACCGTCCATGTCAACCTGAGCACCTCCACACTTCTGTCACTGTTAAGGTCATTGCAGATGAACATCTGAGTTATTCCAGCTTCACTCTTTCTCCAACAGACCACCCTCCTCTGACTTTTCTATGCAGTTCTGAAATGTCCCCTACAGACAGGATTCAGCAGTGTGTGTCCTAAGCCAGAAGACTCTCAAATGTCCATTAACAGGCCTGAGGATGGGCAGAGCATGCCTAGGAGCGCAGGGTCAGGGCAGGGACAAAGAGATGTGGTGTGGGGGAAAGGCCTGCAGCCTGGGGTTGGGGGTGGGGGTGGGAGGTGGGCTCTGGGCCTGCCCAGGTTGGGTGGCTGGGGACAGGGCTCCCTTTGTCTGAGCACAGGAAGCAGCTGAGCTCTGTGAGGAGGAAGCATGTAGGCAGCAGTTTGGCTAGATGCCTGAGAAGGAGGCTGGTGGTAGGTCCTGGAGGTCCCAAAGAAGTCCCCAAGAAGGTCAGGCCCAGGCTGGGAAGGGCAGAGAGAGCAGCTGGACCCTGAGGACTTCCGCACCTGGTTCTCTGGGGATGACAACACCTCCAATTCCCAGAGTGCTCACTGTATGCCAGGTGGGACCTTCCCAAAGGATCCTCAGGGCAGGCTCTGTGATCTTCCCCATTATACAGGTGGGGAAACCGAGGCACAGAGCACTCATCCCAGCCCACAGACTGTAAAGAGCACAAGCAGATTGGTAACCAGGCCACAACTCCCCAGACCTCAGTCTCTGGGCAGGGGGGGATCACAGAGGCCGATGTCCCTTTGATACATACACATGTATCCTTTTTTCCTGAACAGTAACCACAGATGTCAGCATGACATACATTGTATTGTCCTTGCTTTCTTTCATCTTTGTACAAATTTCTTCTGTGTGGAGAGAACTTGTTCATTCTTCTTTCGGTTTATGGAGGACTAGCTGGTGAGCTGACCTGCGGTTTATTCACATAGCGCCTCCTTGTGCTCAGACCGTGCTGCAGGTGTGGCTACTACAGGTGTCGTTCATGCTGAACATCATGCAGGGGCTTCAGGAATCTTTTTGTTATGGAAAATGTCAAACATACCTAGGTAGACAGAGTATATAGACACTGTGGTGAACCTCCATGGATCCCTCCTTCAGCTTCAATAATTACCAATGTACTGTCTCTCTCATCACCTTAGCTGCGGCCTCTGTCGCAGGCGGGGTTGCCTGGCAGGTCTTATTCCTCATTGTTGTTCCCCATGGCAGCCGTAACATGACCTCACCCCCGATTCATTGAGTGCCCATAGTTCTTGGTTTCTGTTTTCACTCTCGATGGACAGAAAAGTCTGGATATTTACACAGCTGTGAGACAAATAACTGCTGGCTGACGTTTCCCTTTACAAGTTCTGGCACATTTCTGAAGACCTAGTCCTTTTTCTGTTGCTGGGAGAGCAGACGGGGCCACTGGTTTCTGGGAGGCAGCTGGAGCAGCAGGGCTGGTTGTGCCCAGTGCACAGGGTTTTGAATGCGAGGCAACGTTCATGTGGCATCTGTCACATGCCTACCATTGTGAGTTTCCTCAATGGAGAAGAAACCTCACCAGAGGGATGAGCAAGATGTGGGGCTCAAGCTGTGCCTTTAGACCTCCAGACCTCAAGTTCCTCATCTTCCAAATGTGGAAAAAACCTCTCTTCTGCTCATTTTCCTGGGAAAATGAGGTGGGATCAGGCTGACCAAAATGTGCAGTGGCCACAAGGTGGCCCACAACATGGATGCCTAGTAACCCAGCCAAGAGGCCATTATCCACTTCTGCAATAAGCATTATTTATTTATTTATTTATTATTGATTATGCTGTTACAGTTGTCCCAGTTTCTTTCCCCCCTGCTCCCCCCTCCCTCCAGTTGCCCTCCCCTTAGTCCATGCCCATTGGTTGTGCATATAGTTCTTCTCAACATCTTCCTGTCTACTCCACTCTCTCCTACTATGCTTCTCAATTCCTGCATCATCTCCCTCCCTTTTCCCTCTTCCCCCTCCCCGCGGACCTCCCCCCAATATGTTCCCCGTACCTATAATTCTTTTTCCCCTCTCGTTGCCTACTTAGTTTGCCTTTGTTTCAATTCCCTAGCTTCTGTTGTTGGTTGTTGTGATACAGTTTTCATTTTAATATTTCTAGTTTTGACCCTCCTTCTTCTAAACAAGTCCCTTTAACATCTCATATAACAGTGGTTTAGATCTAATAGACTCCTTCAGTTTTACTTTGTCCTGGAAACACTTTCTCTGCCCTTCTATCCTGAATGACAGCTTCACTGGATAGAGTAATCGTGATTGTAGGTTTTTGATTTTCATTACTTTGAATATTTCTTGCCAGTCCCTTCTTGCCTGTAAAGTTTCCTTTGAGAAATCTGCTGGTAGTCTAATTGGGACCCCTTTGTACATAATTCTTCTCTTCTCTCTTGCTGCTTTTAAGATTCTCTCTTTATCTTTAATTTTTGACATTTTGATTATAATGTGTCTTGGTGTGGTCCTCCCTGGGTCCAGCCTATCCGGAACTCTCTGTGCTTCCTGGACCTGTAAGTTCATTTCCTTCCCCAAGGTAGGGAAGTTCTGCTTCATTATTTTTTCACATAATTTTTCAATTTCTAGTTCTTTTTCTTCACCCTCTGGCAATCCGATAATTTGAATATTCATTCGCTTATAGCTGTCCCAGAGGTTTCTGAGCCTCTCCTCATATTTCTCAATTTTTGTTTCCTCTTTCTGCACTGGTTGACCGTTTGTTCCCTCCCTATGTTCCGATTTGTTGATTTGATCCCTGGCTTTCCCTTCCTCATCACTTGTCTTGTATGTATTTTTGTTCATTTCAGCAGGACTAGCCTTCATTCCTTCCCTGTCCTGATTCAGCCCCGCTGTTAAGTCTATAAGCTGCCTTATGACTATAGCTCTGAACTGAGCCCCAGAAAGAGTTGCTATTTGTTCATCGGTCAAGTCCTTTATTTGTTTTTTCTTTAGCTGTGTGATTGGTATTTCAATCATTAATTCTGCCGTTCTGACCATATTTTTTATCTTTCCTTCTTGGGCGAGGCATTGTCACACCTCCTACGCTATATTGGGCAGAGCCCCGTGTGCTCGTCACAACCTGGTGACCTTTCTCACCACACTGTGGCGCTCTGCGTTGGGGCAGGGGTCCAAGATGGATTCCTGCTGTTACTCTCCGCTGAGGACCAGGGAGCTGCCTCCCAATGGGGGTCTGCCTTCCTGGGCGTTGGAATCGCAAGCCGATGGGTGTGGTCCCGGGCCGGCTCCCAGGCGATTCTCTCATTCCCCGAAATACAGGTGTCAGCTTACCGGGTCCCGCTGTTCGCTGCTGCCGCTGCCACCTCCAGCACAGTTCGATCTTTCTCAGTCGCAGGTTCGCACTTCCTACCCATCTGGACGAGCACCACTTGTTTATGACTCCATACGTTGGACTTCCATGTAGCTTTATTTTCTGGAACTTCTTGTTATTTTTAGTTTTGTGGTAGTTGTAATCCTTCTTAGTTGTAGAGGGAGACGGAGCGTGTCGGTCTATGCCTCCATCTTGGCTGGAAGTCCTGCGATAAGCATTATTGATTACCTACTGGGTCCCAGGCACTGGGGACAGGAAAGTAAGCAGAAAAAGACTTGAGACCTGCCCTCCTACAGTGCATCAGTTTGGGAGAACATTCCTTCAGCCAACACTTATTGAGTGCCTACTGTGTTCCTGGTTCTGTTCTAGGTGCGGAGGGTGGAGGGAGCACAGCAGCAAAGAAGGCAGACATCCCCTGAACCCCATTTGAGCAATGGCAAGTGCCATGGAATAGAGGGGCCTGGGGCCTAGGGCCTGACTCAGTCTGGGAGGTCAGTGGACACTTTTCCAAGGTGATGATGCTTGCCCTGAAATTGGCCTGATAAGGAGTTAAACTGAGAGAAAGGATGCGAGGGAACAGCACATACAAAGACCATGAATAAGTTGAGTGGCCGAAGGGAGAGAGGAGTGAGAGGCGAGGCTGGGCAGTCTGGGAAATGTCTCAATATTTTAGGATCAGCAGGGAGCCACCAAGGAGGTTATTGCAAGTGGGCTCTGCAAAGTTTGGGACCACTAGGCCAGGCATGAAGTAGTGCTGCTGGGGGAAGAAGGACCTGGGCACCTGCCCTCCACCTTGCCATCACACTCATCTCTCTGGGACTACATTATCTGCCTAGCCTGTCTCCCTATGGCCCCATTCATCCCCCAGCTTCTATCAGAGTTTCTATCTGCGGCTTTCTCCAATGCCCTCCAAACTCTGAGCATGCCAGTAGTTCAGTCAACATCTAGTAGGCACCTACTGTGTGCCAGGTGCTTTACATTCACTCTCATATTGAGTTCCCCTAATAACCCCACAACTAAGGCCCATGGTCAGGTGTGGAGACTGAGGCCCAAGGATACAGTCAGTGCAGTGAGACTGTTGGACCCAGAAGCTCAAGCCTCACTAACTCTCAGAAGACGTGCAGGTGCCAGAGTATCCTAGGTCCTCAGTGAACATTCAGTGAATCAGTGGATGAGTGACTGAATGAATGAATGGTGGGAAAGTCCAGTGTGGCTGGGGGAAGGAGTGGAAATTGCCTGTGGAGAGGTGAGCAGAACTCAGATTGAGAGAAGCCTTGAAAGCCAGACCTGGGAGTGTGGGCATGACTTGGCGGCAGCTGGGAACCATGGAAGGTTATTGACAGAAAGCCACACAATCTGATTTATCTTTGAGTTGGACCAAGTTGCCAAGAAGGTGGAGTTAATTGAGTCTGTCTCTAGGGGGCACTCAATTCTTCCTAGAGATTGTCTTCAGAACTGCACTGTCCAGAGGGACCACTGGCCACAGGTGGCGGTTGAACACTTAAAATGGGGCCAGTCTAAATGGAGATATGAGTGTAAAGTACATACCAGATGCCAAAGACTTGTAAGAGAAAAAGAATGTAACATGCCTTGTTAATTCTTTTTAAAATATCAATGACATAAAATGATGATTTGGGGCACATTAGACTAAATAAATTATATTATTAAAATTTCATCTGTTTCAACCTGACCAGTTAGCTCAGTTGGTTAGAGCATCATCCTGATACACCAAGGTTGCAGGTTCAATCCCCAGGCAGGGCACTTACAAGAATCAAGCAATGAATGTATTAATACGTGAAAAAGCAAATCAATGTTTCTCTCTCCTTTCCCTTACCTCTCTAAAAGCAATAGATAATTTTTTAAAATTTCATCTGTTTCTTTTTACTTTTTTGTAATGTGGTAAAGATTATATACATGGATTACATATATTTCTATAGGGCAGTGCTGGTTTAGAGAAAAGTTACTATTTTCAACTGTGGTGAGGGGGCAAACTAACCTGTCTTTTTCTTTTACCTCCTCTTATATTAGTCATCCTTAATGGTAACCTTCAGAGCTTCCTACCAGGTTGTTCCCCGTGCTCATGAATACAAGTGCATACCCATAAATAAACAGGGCAGAGACAGAGAATGGGGCTCATTGTTTTATAAATATGGAATCACATGGCATATATGTTTTTTTACCCAAAGTATCGTATGGAAACTGCCCAGACTACCCACTAAGGTCCTAACTCACTCTTTTTTTTCTTTAAAAATTTTTTTAATTGAATTTATTGGGATGACATTGGTTAATAAAATTATATAGATTTCAGGTGCACAATTCTAAAATACATAAGAAATATTAAAAAATTATATTTTATTGTTTATGCTATTACAGTTGTCCCAATTTTCCCCCTTTGCCCCCTTCACCCAGACTCCCCCACTTCCTCAAGGCAATCCTCACACCATTATCCATGTCCAAGGGTCATGCATATATATTCTTTGGCTACTGTATTTATGCTGTGCTTTACATCCCCATGGCTATTCTGTAACTACCTATTTGTACTTAAACCCTCCACCTTTTTTGCCCATCCCTTGACCCCCCTCCTATCTGGCAACCGTCAAAACATTCTGTGTCTATGATTCTGTTTCTGTTCTGCTTCTTTATTTTGTTATTTTGTTTAGATTCAATTATTGATAGATATGTATTTATTGCCCCAGAAGCGGGGGCAGATCAAGGTCCCAGTGGCACAACTAAGCAATGAGCAGGTAGCACACCTAACGGATGAGGAGATAGACAACTTAACAGAAGCACAGTGTTAGTGATAAGGATGCTCACAGCTGTAACAGCAAAGATTAAACAGGACAGGGAAAAAATGAAGGCTATCCTGGCTGAAATGAAGGAAAATCCATATGAAACAAGTGGCTAAGGAAAGGAAACCAGGGTTCAAATCAACAAATTGGAACATAATGAAGAAACAGTTAACCAGTACAGAAGGAGGAAAGGAGAATTAGAAAAAATGAGGAGAGGATTAGAAACCTCTGGGACAGCTATAAACGTGCCAACATCAGAACCATAGGGTTGCCAGAAGGTGAAGAGGGAGAGCAAGAAATTGAAAATTTATGTGAAAAAATAATGAAGGAAAACTTCCCTAATTTGGGAAAGGAAATGGACATATGGGTTTAGGAAGCACAGAGAGTCCCAAACAACATAGACCCAGGGAGGACCACACCAAGACACATCATAATCAAAATGCCAAAGGTTAAAGATAAAGAGAGAATCTTAAAAGCAGCAAGAGAGAAGAGAATTACTTACAAAGGGGTACCTATAAGACTGTCAGCTGATTTCTCAAAAGAAACTTTACAAGCAAGAAGGGACTGGCAAGAAATATTCAAAGTGATGAAAATCAAGGTTCTACAACCAAGATTACTTTATCCAGCAAAGATATCATTCAGAATGGAAGAGTAGAGTAAGTGCTTCCCAGACAAAGTAAAGCTGAAGGAGTTCATTATCACCAAGCCATTATTATATAAAACGTTAAAGGGACTTATTTAAGGAAAAGGTTATCAAAACTATGAACATAAAAATGAAAACAGTATCACAACTATCAACAACAGAAGCTAGGGAATGAAAGGTAAACTAAGCAGACAACTAGAGTGGGAACAGAATCATAGGTATGGGGAGCATGTGGGGGGAGGGCAGGGGGAGAGAGAGGGAAATGGTGCAGGAATTAAGAAGAAGCAAGGTAGGAGGGTGGGAAATAGACAGGGGGATGTTAATAAGAGCTTTATGCACAACCCATGGACATGGACTAAGGATAGGGGACTACTGGAGGGAGGGGGGTTGCTGGGTGGAGGGGAGCAAAGGGGAAAAAATTGGGACAACTGTAACAGCATAATCAATAAAACATACAAAAAAAAAATAGACCTCAAAATGGAGTGTAATGTGGTACCTAGAACAGGCAAATTTAGAGACAGGAAGTATAATAGAGGTTACCAGAGATCGGAAGAAGGAAAATGAGGAGTTATTGTTTAATGAATACTGTTTCGGTGAGGGATGATTAAAAAGTTCTGGAAATAATGTCAACTATAATTAATTTTTTTTCTTTTAATAGTGATGATGGTTGCATGACAATGTAACTGTACTGAATGCCTCTGAATTATACACTCCAAAATTATTAAAATGGTAAATTATATGTTTTATATATACATATATACACACACATACAAATAAAAAAGGATCATAGACGTAGATGTGAAAAGCAAAACTATAAAGCTTCTAGAAGGAAACATAGAAGAAAATCTAGTTGATCTTGGGTTTGGTAATGGGTTTTTAGATACAACATCAAAAGCATAATCTATGAAATAAAAAATTGGTGTTGAACTTTAGTAAAATTAAGCACTTCTGCTCTGCAAAAGATGGTGCTGAGAGAATGGAAAGTCAAGTCACAGAGTAGAAGAAAATATTTACAAAACATATATCCGAAAAAAGATTTGTAGCCAAAATAAATGTTTCCAGGGTGAAGTGTTTAAACCCTGTTGAAGAGCACATTCCCACCAGTCATGCACAAGTGTCCTTCTCTCCACAGCCTCACCAGCAATGAGTGTTATCACTTTTTTAAAATTTTGACCAGTTTGAGAAAGTGGCGTCTCATAGTTACCTCAGTTTGTATTTCCTGACCCCTAGCTCATTTGAACATCTGTTTATATGGTTTTGGTGAGTTGGATTTCCTCCTCTGTGTGTACTGCTTATTCACATTCTTTGTCTCCTCCTCCCTTTTTTTTGGATTGTCTCTTTCTTAATTTTACATGGTCTTTATTATTTGAATTATTGACTTCAAAATTTTGTGTTATGTTGGGTCATCCAGAGCTTCCAGTCTTGCTTAGAAAAGTCTCTTTTGTCCTCAGACTTTATGTGTAAGCACTTATATTTCCTCTTCTCCTTTTCCGCCCATCCCTTCACCCCATCTCCTCTAGCAACCATCAGTTTGTCCTGTGTATCCATGAGTTTGTCTCTGTTGTGTTTTGCTTGTTTATTTGTTCTGTTTTTCAGTTTTCACATATAAGTGAAATCATATGGTATTTGTCTTTCTCTGTCTGTCCCTATTTCACTTAACATAATAGGTCCATCCATGTTGTCACACATGGTAAGATTTAAATATTTTTATGTCTGAGTAATATTCCATTGTATATATTTATCTCTTCTATTTTAAAAACAACATTCTGTTCATGTGTGATTGATCTAATTAGTATACTGTATCTTCTGCTATTTCTCTGAAGAAAATTGTGGAGTTATGTTTCTTTCTCTCTTTTTTTTCTTGTGTTGTTTTCTTTTCCTGAATTTGTTAGGCTTCCTTTCCACCCCACCATGTTGATTCTGATACCTTACTTTCATCTTGGAGGTTTTCTTAAATCTTATATTTGAAAGTGTGGTCCCAGAGCTGAGATGATTGAGGTGGGGGGGGGGGTCATGTCAGTGGGCACTTTCATTGAAGGTGAACTTCCCCCAGGGCTGGGGTCTCCTGGGAACATAAGGTCTTTTCTCTGGAATATTTTATTTCTCCCGAGAAGACACCCAGTCCCCTGTGGAAGAGGCATGGTGGAGGACCCTTGGCTTTCTGGGGACTCAGCGAGGAAGGGGCTAGCAAGCTCTCTCTTCAGGATAGAAGCTAGCAGCCCATCCCTTTTTTCAACATGGTGCTTCCTTCTTCCTCCTCATGCCTGGTTCTCTTCCAGATGGGAGCTAATTTCAACAGAAAATCAGCTTCCTACCCATTAGTTTTTCAAACACTGCTTCTTTTCCTCAGTAGTCTATATTGATAACAGCTATCCATTGAGTACTTACTAAGTAATAAGCCTCATTCTAGATACGGGCAAAATAGCACTCAGCAAATCAGACAATTCATGTCACTTGGAGCTTGCCCATTCTAGTTCCTTTTGGAACATTCTCTATTGACATTATAGTTTCTTCTGGAATGTTCTCTATTGACCATTCAGATTCCTTCTGGAAACTTCTCTGTGGGATACCTAAATTTATCCTTTATGTTCTTAAATTTTTTTCTCCCATAGTTCCCATCTCTCATTAACTAGCTTTACCTATAATGGGTGCTTTTCTTAACCACTTGTTTTTTGTTTCATGATAGTAGACATTTTTCCATGTCATAAATGTAAACCTATCTCATTTTGTTTTTACAATGACCATATAGATTTCCATTACATGACCACAGTATTATATACTTAAGCCACATCTCATTATTGGACATTTAGGTCCCTTCTGATTTCTTTTTATTGTTATAATACAGTATATAACTATATAAATGCAGATAGTATATATAACTATATATAGCTATATAACTATACTGCATACATATATAATATTGATATAGGACTATATATAACTATATTACATGCATATAATATGCCTACTTTATTATATAGTCTTGCCCTGGCTGGTTTAGCTCAGTGGATTGAGCGTCGGCCTGCGAGCTAAGTGTCGCTGGTTCGATCTTCCAGTCAGGGTACATCAGAGAAGGAAAACTCTGACTCCAAAAAACCTCCGCTGCCTTGCGGCATACCTCTTCAGAGGAAAGGCTAAGGGAGTAAACCCCGACAGAAAATCCGGAGCCGGAGTCCCTAAGGCGGTTTGATGTTGTAGTCAACACCGGCAACTCCTGCGGCGCACCTGAACCCAAGCTGTATCGACTCCGTCTTTCCCTTGGACCCTTCAGCTGCGAAGAGAGGGGGGGTCTGCTGCATGGGCAACAGCAGACCCTCCATATTACCCTGCCCAGGCTCTGTAGCTTCAGCGTCATCGCAAGATGTCGATTCAACACGGGAGGAGACAGATACTATGTCACTCCCGAGTCGGACTGCACAGCCATTCTCGGCGGTGCAGATAGACTCTTAAGAAGCTACACCATCGTCTCTCGAGACGGACGGCTGCCGACGACGACGACGACGACGACGATTATATAGTCTATATATTATATTCTATATTATATGTGTATATGTATTTATAAATAAAATTGTTGTTAAGACTTTGATTAAGTCTTTAATTATTTTCTTAGAATTGAATTCTAAAAGTAGAATTTCAGGGTCAAAATCCATTTAGTAAACTTTTGGGGGGAGATTCAAACCCCACCTTTTATTTATTTTTTTTAATTAAATTTCTTGGAGTGACATTAGTTAACAGGATCACATAGCCTTCAAGTGTACATTTCTATGATATATCGTCTGTATATTGCACTGTGTGTGCACCACCCAAAGTCAAACCATCTTTAGTCACTATATAGTAGACGCCCATCTGCCCCCCACCCCCTTATTAAACTTTTGGGTACCATTTTTCAGTTGTCTTCCAGAAACATCTATCTCCAAATGGGCAAAGTGTCCTCTCCGCAGGCCCCTTGGAGTCAAATACCATCTCAGGGAGATAAATTAATGAAAAATCACACGCAGTGGCTGTGAGAACAGCCCAGGAGCTAGAGATGGTCTGTGGCCCTGGAAAGGAAGGAAGAGGCCCAGTCGGATTGGAAATCAGCCATGGCCTGCTGAGGTTATTGACATGCAGGGGCAGAGACACAAGGAACCATTGTCCTGGAACCAGAAAAAGAGCAAAGGGCTTTGGCTGGAGTAGGGGCTCAGCCACAGCCTTGGACTCTGCTCCAACATACTCTGCCCCTTCTTGTACCATTCCCAGCCCAGATGCCTAGTTTCCCTTTGTGGCTGTGGCTTTGCTCAGGATGCAGGAGCAGGTCCTTCGGTCTGGGGCAGGGGCAGGCTGAAGGAAATGCCTGTCCCCTCTCTCTGTAGCTATAGACTCTCAGGTTCAATCTCTCTGGGTCTTGCTCTCCCTTCTGGAAAATGGAAGTCATAATAATTCCTGCCTCCTAGGGTCCCTGGAGGGATTTGAGGTCACACTGAAGTGCAGGACCTCATACAACATCAGTCACAATCACAAACTAAGAGTTAAGAGTCAGATCGCCCATCTCCGGTGCAGGTGCTGTCTCCTTTCTTCATATAGAGTATCCAGTTCCCACCACCGCCCCACACACCCTGCCATGACTGTTGTCATCCCCATTTTTTACAAGAGCAAATGCTGAGGTTCGGAGAGGTTGAATAACACACCCAAGGCTGCCCATCAGGCAGAGCTGGGATTTGAACCCTGTCCCATGACCCCAGAGCTCACGCCTATGATGCCTGTGGCCTCCTGCCTCTTGATGTTACATGACAGTAAGAAACTAGGAAGATTCCTGGGCACATGGAATGGGGAAAACAAGACAAGAAAATTAAACACAGCCAAACAGTTTGAGCAACTTAAGAGCCAGCTGTTGAATTGCAAGACCTTCTCTCCCCTAATCATGGATAACTGAGAACAATGGTTTATACCTCTCCTCCCTGACCAGAGAATGCACAGCTTAAATCTCCTTGATTGGGGAGATAGAGGACTGAGACCCAATAAATGCCATTTGTACCAGCTAAACCCAAGGACAGATGAAGTCAGGGGAACAAATATCAGAAACCCCATTAAAGCCAGACAGACCCAAGATAAAAGTAAAGCAGTAGAGCAGACCAAAGAATAATCCCATTCCCCTCCCATACACTCATTTTGATGCATCAACATATTAAAGACGGACCTGGAAAGTTGATAAATATTCTGCTGAAACCCTCAGCTAAGATTCTCACCCACACAACAGAGATAAAAAGTCCTCAGGACAAAGACTCAGGGTGGGCTCGCTCTAGAGCACGCCCATGGCCCTTCTGGGGCATGAACTTTTACTTCTTCCTACACTCTAAGGGCCTCCAGGAGACTTGCAATCAGGGGAGCTGTGGTCAGTGGCAGCTTAACCCAGACTTACCCTGAGTGCTGTCTCCAGGGCCCCCTTTTCTCTGATTTTCCAGTGAGCGAACGGCAGGCTTGTCTTGGCTCACTACTTTCCTATAACGTTTCTAGGGAGCTGAAGCAGAGCCCCGACTAGGTTCTCCTGTTACTTCTACCTAAGTCCTTCCTTTGTCTTACAGTCTCTGGCCTTAATAAACATACTCTCGAAATCACCTGCATTCAAGTTGTAAACTCTCCTACATGAAGTCGAGCACCCACATATTGCAGGCCAGCCTGAGGTGGACCCACTCCAGTTGGATCCCCATTCCTATAACACTGGGTGGGGGTATCCTATGTCATAACAAGGGACTTCCTGCTCCTTTGGGAGAGCTTAAATTTATTGTAACTACAGTTGACCCTTGAACGACACAGAAGCTGGGGCACCAACCTCCCCTGTGCAGTTGAAAATCTGCATATAACTTTTGACTCCTCCAAAACTAAACTACTAACAGCCTACTGTGAGCCGGAAGGCTTATTACCAACAACACAAACAGCCAATATGGACACATTTCACATGTTCTGTTTACTAGACACTGTATTCTTACAATGAAGTGAGCCAGAGGGAAAAAAATGTTATTAAGAAAATCATACTGGTCATCTGCAAGGTTTTTCAGATTGTTGCAAATCTCCAAAAACTTTTCTCAATATATTTATTGGAAAAAATCCACATGTAAGTGGACCACACAGTTCAGGGTGTGTTGTTCTGGGGTCAGCTGTGCTTATGGTCGTGACCATCAGCTACTGCTATGTCACAACTTCCACAGGCCCTGCTGACATCCAGCTCTGAGCCCACAAAGCCCATAACTGGTGGTCTCAGGACCTTTCTCTGCTCCCAGAGGCCGGTCTTTCTCCACCCCAGCACCTGCCATGCCCACCTGCTCACCTGTGCCTGTGCTTTGTAGTTCAGAGGTTGTTTTCTGATGAAAATGCTCTTTAATCTGCCCTGGAAGAGAGGACAGGAAGGCAGGAGTGGAAGAGGAGCCCTTGCAGGTGAACCCCTCCCTTCTCAGCCTCAGCCCTTCCCCAGCTGTGCCCTCTGACCAGGTCACCTTACACTCCCTTTTGAGAAAGGCAACCTGCTTTCTTCATTCTTTCACTCTATTCACAGCTGGCCAGACACAGAGCTTTCTCTGCCATGGAGAATCTGTGCCCAGAGATAAGAGCCTCTGTGATCTGGATGCCAGCCAAGTGGCATGAACCAGGGAACTTGGACATCAGTCTCAGCCAACAACACTGAAGGGAGATAATGTCATTAGCAGAGCTGGCAGCAGGGTGTGAAGAAGATGCAATTTTTTTCTTTTAATCTTTATTGTATATTTTTTCCATTGCCATTTAGTCCCCTTACACCCCCCTTTCCTCCCACAATCACCACACTGTTGCCATGTCTATGAAATCCTTTTATTCCTTGTTGCTCAATCCTTCTACTTCCTTACCTCTCTGCCCCCAACTAGCTGTCATCCTGCTCTCCATCTATGAGTCTGTCCTTATTTTCCTTGGTAGTTCAGTTTGTTCATTAGATTCCACATATGAGTGAATCATATGGTATTTGTCTTTCTATGACTGATTTATTTCACTTAGCATAGTGTTCTTCAGGTCCATCCATGCTGTCTCAAAGGGTAAAACTTTCTTTTTTATGGCCAAGTCATATTTCATTGTGTACATGTCCCATAGTTGTTTTACCCTCTTGTCTATTGATGGCATTTGGGATGCTTCCATATCTTGGCAACTGTAAATAACATTTCAATGAACATAGGGGTGCTTATGTATTTTTAATTTAGTGTTTGGGGTTCCTTTGGATATATTCCCAGAAGTAGGATTGCTGGGTCAGAAGGCAGCTCCATTTTTAATGTTTTGTGGTATCTCCACACTGTTTTCCACAGTGACTGCACTGTGGTCTGCGTTCCCACCAACAGTGCACTAGGGTTCCCCTTTCTCCACGTCCTCACCAGTGCTTGTTTGTTGATTTATTGATGATAGACATTCTGACAGGTGTGAGATGGTATCTCATTGTGGTTTTAATTTGTGTTTCTCTGATGATTAATGATGTTGAGCATCTTTTCATACGTCTATTGATCACCTTTATGTCCTCTTTGGAGAAGTGTCTATTCAGGTCCTTTGTCCATTTTTTAATTGAGTTCTTTGTTTTTTTTTGGTGTTGAGTTTTATAAGTTCTTTATAAATTTTGGATAGGAACCCCTTATCAGATGTATTGGTGAATATGTTCTCTCATTCTGTGTGTCTTTTTTTTTAAATGTATTTTATTGATTATATTATTACAATAGTTCCATCTTTCTCCCCTTTACTCCCCTCCACCCAGCATCTCCCTCCCCCAGCAATGCCCCCCAAGTCCATACCCATGGTTCGTACATACAAGCTTTCCCGCTTCACCCTTTCACATATTCTTCTTCTTCTTCTCTCTCTTTTTTTAGTAAATATGTGATTAATTATTTTAACAATAAAAAATAACTATCCCTCCCTCTCAGATATTCTGTGTGTCTTTTTATGTTGTTGATGTTTTCCTTTGCTGTGCAAAAACTATTTAGTTTGATGTAGTCTCATTTGTTTATTTTTTCTTTTGTTTCCCTTGCCTGGGGAAATATATCCAATAAAATATTGCTATAAGCAATGTCCAAGATTTTGCTGCTAATGTCTTCTATGATTTTTATGGTTTTGGGTCTAACATTTAAGTCTTTCATTCATTTTAAAAAGATTTTATTTATTTATTTTAGAAAGAGGGGAAAGTAGGGAGAAAGAGAGGGGGAGAAACATCAAAGTGGGGTTGCCTTGGGTGCCCCCAATCCAGGCATGTGCTCTGACTGGGAGTTAAACCAGTGACCCTTTGGTTCAACACTGTTTATTGAATGAACTATCTTTAGCCCATTGTATGTGCTTGCTTCCTCTGTCAAATATTAATTGACTATACAGGTGTGGGTTTATTTCTGGGCTCTCTATTCTGAAAGACGTGATTTTTAAGTATGTAGTTCAGGGGCATTAAGTCCATTCACGTTGTTGTGCAATCATCCCCACCATCCATCTCCACAACTTCTCCATCTCCCCAAACTGGAACTCTGTCCCCATTACACACTAACTCCCCCTTCCCCTCTCCCAGCCCCTGGAACCCACCAAATACTTTTTGTCTCTGAATCTGACTCCTGTAAGGACCTCATACAAGTCCAATCATACAGTATCTGTCTTTGAGTGTCTGGTTTATTTCACTAAGCATGATGTCCCCAAGGTTCAGCCACATCAGAAATTCTGTCCTTTTGAAGGCTGAATAATCTTCCATCATATGGATGAACTACATTTTGTTTAGCCATTCATTCATCACTGCACACTTGGGTTGCTTCTACCTTTTGGCAATTGTGGATAATGGTGCAGTGAACGTGGGTGTGCACACATCTCTTGAAGGCCCTTTAAAATTGCTTTTATTGAGGTGACATTGGTTAATAAAATTATATAGGATACAAGTGTACAATTCTATAATATACAATCTGTATACTGTATTTTGTGTTCACCATCCGAAGTTAAGTCTCCTTCCATCATCATTCCCCTCTCTTCACCCTCTTCTACCCCCCACCCCTTTCCCTCTGGTAATCACCATACTGTTATCTGTGTCTATGAGTTTTTTGTTTGTTTGTTTTTGCTTAATCCCTTCACCTTTCCCACCCCACCCCAAACCCTCCCCTCTGACTGTTGTCAGTCTGTTCTCTGTATCTATGAGAGTTTTTATTTTTTTAAGTATATTGTATTGATTATGTTGTTACAATAGTTCCAATATTTTTCCCCTTTGCTCCCCTCCACCCAGTACTCCCCTTCCCCCAGCAATCCCACCCCCCTTAGTTTATGTCCATGGGTTGTGCATATAAGTTCCTTGGCTTCACCCTTTCCTATATTATTCTTTTTTAAAAATTAATTAATTATTTTTATAACAATAAAAAATAACAATTCCCCCCTCTCAGACTTAAGACCCTTTATAATCTTATAAAGGACAATGGGTGAAGGTCTCATGCTCCTCTAGCTGCTTCAAGCTGGACATGGTCATCATCCTACGTTTGGGTCCAGAAATTCCTAATAAGAGTGGGAATGAGGCAGGGAGGGTGGCCTTCCCACATGGGGAAGGATCTTGCAGATTCCAGGTCAGTTAGCTGTCCCCAGACAATGGCGTGTTTGGTTTAATAGGCTGGCATCCTTGTATTCTGGAGGCAACATATTTGGCAACAGGGCTAAAAGGCATCATTCAATCTATAACCACTAGATGACAAAAGGCAGGGATTAATTTTTCAATGTCCCACATTAGAGGAAAAAAGGCTTCTTTAGAGGAAGATGTGCAAGGCACGTCACACCTGTTCAAAATCCTTTTGCCCACTATACTTAGTTAGTGCAGAGGGGAATATTTTAGGTTTCCCCTCTCTCAGACCTCTGGGCCCTTTCTGTCCAAGCCATTAAGATAGAAAAGAGAAACCAGTTTTAAAGTGAAGTCCACAGACCACCCCATACATCACCAACCCAGCCACTTAGTTCAGTGAGTGTTTCTATTTTGTCTGTTTATTTTGTTCATTAGATTCCACATATAACTGAAATCACCAAGCTGTTGTCTGTGTCTATGAGTTGGGTTTTTTGTTGTTGTTGTTTTTTGCTTAATCCCTTCACTTTTCTAACCCTGCAAACCCCTCCCCTCTGACAGTTGTCAGTTTCTTCTCAGTATGTATGAGTTTGTTTCTTAGTTCATTTTGTTCATTAGATTCCACATGTAATTGAAATCATATGGTACTTGTCTTTCTCTGACTGGCTTATTTCACTTAGCATTGTCAGAACATGGATGCAGCTAGAATGCACACCTGGACTTTTAGTATATGCTAATCAACCTGGCCCTGGACTTAGCCATTCCCAAAGATATGCTGATGGACTTAGCAGTTCCCAAAACATGTGTTGATAGACTGAAACCATTCCCAGGGAAAATGGTAATGAACCTAGCCTGACATGTTAACTAACCTGGGGGCGGGGGGCAATCAGATGTAAATGACCTACTGAATATGTTGATAAGTAAACTCACCCTCACCAAAATGTGTTGTTGACAAGTATAAAAAAGGTGACTGTAGAAGTACAGGTGGGACTCCTACAGGCCCACAAGGAGGACCGGAAGTCCCCGTTCCCCATTCCCTGTTCCCCATTCTCCTTGCTCCTACAGGCCCTTGAGTTGGTCTGGAAGCTGCCTCTCCCCTCCCTTCTCCCCCCTCCTTTCCCTCAATAAACCCATTGCCTAATCCCAGAGTGGTCTCCGGGTGATTTCTCAGAGCAAGGCTGCCCCTGACATTTTGGTGCCGAAACCCAGGAAGGGCTCTGAGAGCAGTCAACAGCATCCTGCGGGCAGGGGAGCAGTGGGCTGCGGCAGTACGTCCCAGGTTTACCCCCTAACCTGCCTGTTGGAACCCTCTCACCCCACCTCCCGCACCTTGCTCAGAGATCTGCCTGTCTCACGACCTCCGCCTCCGGACCCTTTGCTGAGGCCTGCCCTCCATCCACACTGGACACCAACTAGTCAAGTTTTGTCTCATTGGGTGAGTCTCTTGTCAGGTTGACCATCTCGTCACTGAGCCTACTGGGACTCTGCTCGAAAACCCTAGGCCTAGGTCGGTCTTCCTTGGGGCCTTGCGCCTCACCTCGTTGAACTTCCAGTGGAGGTTGGGGATGCCCACCCCATTGGCAAGTTCGTTTTGGGCCTTTGCGCCTCGTAGAATCAGCGGCTGAAGTGGGGACATACCTTAACCTTCATGATTCATTTAATCTCGGGCTCACCCTCTGGGTCGTTACTCTCAATGAAGTATATTAGTTCCTACTAAAAAAGCTAATTTCTCTCTCCACTGTTACCTAACCTCCAAATTCTTACTAATCTCCATAGCTATCTCAGGCATAATGGCAAATGGCCCAAAGTTCCATACATGGAGGCTTTTTAAAATCTTCACAGCAGACTGTCCCTTTGCTCCTCCTGCTCCCCTCTCCAACCTATTCTCCTCCGACTGACCTCCACCTACATTTCCTCTGCGTCAAAAAGCTCCCCTGACCACCCCGCTTCTATCTGCTTTACCAAGTAGTTGCTGTGTTTGTTTCCCAGCCAAGCAGCCACCTAATCATCCAGCAGGAGGTGATGCTATTCATTGCCTGCTGAACCCAAGCCTTGATGAAAAAGTTGTAAAAAGTTTTTCTTATATTTGCCTAAAAACTAAGGTTCTATTTAGTAAAATAATTATGTATTGTGATATATTACTCGAATACTTAACTAATATTCAAAAATTCATATCTCTCACTGCTGAGAACTGAATTTTTGTCAGCCTATTAATGTTATATACTTTTTATTATCACTTTAAATAAATAGTCAATATCATGTCATAATATATATTCCTTAAATAAAATGTTTGACAATATTTTCAGGATTTAAAATTTAAAGGACTTTTCTCTATAACTTTGAGGTATTTCAAAGGGCCCTTGAAATATCTCAAGGATTTATTATTTTCTTCTTACCAAAAAGAAGAAAACTCGAGACCAATCAGGCTTAATACATTTTAAAATACTTGGAAAGCTTCGTCAAAAAAATATTACAATAATCTCCAAAAGTCTACAAAATTCTAATTATTTATAATTCTAATAATTATTTTAAAATGTAACATTGCAGATTGCATATATTACAAAGCAGCTAAGCATGTAAGTAAAAGGTATTTTAGAAAGTTTGTGAATATTGCAGGTCTGTGCAAAGTTGTAAATATAAATGAAAAAGGGTGTGAAAGTTTGAACCTGAAGAAAAAGAAACCTCAGCTGCTTATTTTCTGATCTTCTGTTTCTGCTCTGGAAAGGAAATCGAGGTTTCCCAGGGAGAGTTAAAGCTTCACACTCTGTAGGAAAGTGAACAAGGGAGAGTGTAAGGCATGGAAATGAAGAAGGTTTGTGAAAGGTATATAGAAGTTTTGTTAGATGGTTTGAGTTATGGAAAGTATAGGGCACAGAGATGCAATTTTAGTGAGTATTAGGACAAGAATTTTCCTTCCTCATTTACATTTTTCTCCCTACCTGATCTCTCCAGAATTTGGCTTCCTGAAGGAGTGAGTGAGGACTCCATGTTTCTTTGCATGAGATTAATAAGACTGGTTATTAACAGGGGTTTTGTCAACGGAGGCTTTGACTGGAATGTCATGCCTGAAGGAGGTGGCCTGGGCTCTGGTTGTTACCAGAAAGCCCCAAGGAACTGAGATTGATTTTCAAAGCTAATGAAAGCCCACAAGAAAAAAGCCTGGTACCTTGGTGGGTTGTGTGATTCGTGGCAATCTTTCATGGGAAGGAATGAAGGTTGCTTTCCTGAAAGATGGCTAAAAAGAACCTTAAGGCACAATGGAAAACCTCAAGGACTTGAAAGAAGCAGGTATTTACAGTCGAGGCCAGGTGGCTGGTGTGTGGCTCAGCTTCTGTGCCTTGAAGGGCACAATCAATCTGAAGATTCCTTGTCTAAGTTCCAGCAAAGTGGACTTCAAGATCATATGTAATCAATGGCTGCTCTTGTTGTGTTCATGCAAATGAACAGGCTAAATTAAAACTGGACTTAATACAGTCCCTTGAATGACAATAAGGGTGATCTTAAGGAGAAAAATCATTATTTAAGGAAAATCACAAGGCTCACTGGTGGACTATAGACTAGTGCAGCTAACTGTCTTCAAAGTTTATTTTCATTAGGAAGTTAAAACTGGGTTTGTGACATCAGAGATGCTCAATATATAGGCAAAAAAAAAAAAACTTTCAAATTGCAGCTGTTAAATGTCATTCCAAAAAGAAGGCTTTGAACTAAATGTCTTCCCAAGACATCTTATAGACTCAGTGAGTGGTTTGTAAATTGTGGTGTAAAGTAACAATTTTGCACAAGTTCACTCATTGCAGGTTTGTCTATCTGCCTGACCCACTCCAGCCAGGGGACTGAGTCTTACTAAATGTCAGAACATGGGTGCAGCTAGAATGCACATCTGGACTTTTGGTATATGCTGATCAACCTGGCCCTGGATTTAGCCATTCCCAAAGGAAATGCTAATGGATTTAGCAGTTCTCAAAAGATGTTTTGATGGACTGAAACCATTCCCAGGGGAAATCGTAATGAACCTAGCCCAATGTGTTAACTAACCTGGTGTGTGTGTGTGTGTGTGTGTGTGTGTGTGTGTGTGTAGCAATCAGATGTAAATGACCTACTGAATATGTTGATAAGCAAACTCACCCTCACCAAAATGTATGGTTAACAAACAAGTGTAAAAAAAGGTGCCTGCAGAAGTGCAGGTGGGACTCCTACGGGCCCACGAGGAGGACCGGGAGTCCCCATTCCCCATTCCCTTTCTCCTCATTCCCCTTGCTCCTACGGGCCCTTGAGTTGGTCCGGGAGCTGCCTCTCCCCTTCCACCCCCTTCCCCCTTCCTTTGTTCCCTCAATAAACCAGTTATCTGTTCCCACAGCAGTCTCTGGGTGATTTCTCAGAGCAGGGCTGCCCTGACACTAAAGACCTGGAAGACTCAAGGCCCTGACCACCAGCTTGCCAAACAATAGACTGTCCCATCCTGTGGACAATGCATTCTTCCTGAAGCTGATAGGACTCAAACCCTAAATCCACCAAACAGCATCATTATTAATTATACTATTTTATCCATAGGCCAGTCAATGCAGCTACAGCACAGGCAACCCACTCAACCACAATGCTGAGGGATTACCACTACCAGCCCACACACCAGGCTGAGACATACACCACTTGAACGGGAGTAAAAGCCCCACAACCGCTTTTTACACCTTTGCTAACACTACTTTTAGCTCTCTTTCTAGGACCCTGCCTCCTGCGACTCCTTGTCAGCTACAGCACAGGCAGGTCACACCATCATGCTCCTGTCTACTCCTTGGTTCCAACCCCTGCCACCACAAACCACAAGAAACATCGGAAATATAAATACAGAGGGTAATGTACACTCTAACTATGACCATATCTCAGCACAAAGTAGTCAGAATGACTGCGACGCCCTTTTCCCCTAAACCCTCCATCCATGACCCTGGCCCTCAGCATCATTCTTTTTATTACAAACAAAAGACTGGAAATGTCAGAACATGGGTGCAGCTAGAATGCACACTTGGACTTTTGGTATACGCTAACCAACCTGGCCCTGGACTTAGCCATTCCCAAAGAGATACTGATGGACTGAAACCATTCCCAGGGGAAATGGTAATGAACCTAGCCTGATATGTTAACTAACCTGGTGGGGGGGGGGGGCGGGGTGAGCAATCAGATGTAAATGATCTACTGAATATGTTGATAAGCAAACTCACCCTCACCAAAATGTGTGGTTGACAAGTATAAAAAGGGTGCCTGCAGAAGTGCAGGTGGGACTCCTACGGGCCCACGAGAAGGACCGGGATTCCCCATTCCCCATTCCCCCTTCCCCCCTCCCCCCATTCCACTTGCTCCTACGGCCTCTCTTCTTCCCCCCTTTCTCCCCTTTTCCCTCAATAAACCCATTGCCTAATCCCACAGTGGTCTCCGGGTGATTTCTTAGAGCAAGGCTGCCCTGACAAGCATAAGCCTTTTTCAATAACTTTTTATTGACTTTAAGTGTACAGAAAAGTTGTAAAGATAGTGAGAGTTCCTGAATTCCCTGCCTGCAGTTTCCTCTAAATGTAAACATTTTACAAAACCATGTCTTGCTTTTGAGGATGGATGTTAGACAGCTTTCCAAATCAGCCAACAGAGATGTCCTATCTCAGAAACTGACTGCTCAGATTTCATTCCCGGCTCTGTCCCTCTCTCCCTGACCCTTAGTGCAGAGAATCAGACATTAAGCATAATAAACTAGGGAGCGTGAGCCTGCTTGCTTTACCAGGAAATTGCAGCTTCACACACTCCGCAGGGCAGATCGCTGGGGGAGCAGATAGAGCAATGCAGCTTCTAGGGCCCCAAGGTCCCGTGAATGCACTGGCCAGTGTATTCACCAGGCGAGCAAAAGAACGTCCCTTCCGTCCTCTGGGTTTATATTAGTTTTAGGTGTGGGACGGAACAGGCGCTTTCTCAGAATGTCCGACTGACTTCCCAAACTTCCGCGAACTCCGCACCAATCCTTTCTTTTCCCAGGCTAGACTGACAGGCCTCTTCGGTCCGGCACCTCCCCCTGCTGCCATCCTGACATCTATGACGCATGCGCCTGCCTTCTCCTGGTCCCACCCCAATCAGGTACCAGAGTGGGATAGAGGGGCTTTCCCCTCATCCAATTATCTTGCCAGCCTTGCAGTCCTCATTGTGATGCTTCCTCCACCGCCATCTTGCCGGGGGGTGGAGGGACCCCCAGTGGTTCTCTGTTAACTCTGTACCCCCACGACCCAGTTCCTGCGTGCAGTGAGTTGCCCGTACTCAGGGCGTGCTGACGGAGTAAGGGGGCCCTGGAAATCCGCCTGGCATCTCAGGCAGCGCCTAGGACGGTTTCTCAGGCAGTGCCAAGGGTGGCCCTAGCGGGAGGGGCAGGGGATCTGCCACCAGGAGCAGGATGCTCCTCACTGGGGGCGGAGAAGCAGCTCCTCCTTTGCCCACCCTCAGCCTGCTCCCTGTGGTCAGGACAGGTGTCTATTGGTATCAAAGAGGTCACTGTTTATATTAACTAGCCCCCGATGGACAGATAATTGGGATTTGCTGCCACCAATGTTGCAACTGGAAATTATCTCACATGAACTCCCTTGCATGTACAAGTTCATCTACAAGATGTATCTCCCCAAAATTGGACGGCCGAGCCAAAGGAAGTGCCCCTTTCATAGCAACACAGTGTTGGCCTCCTATGAAACTTTCCAGGGCTGGGGCACACCTGCAGTGACTGCATGGGTCTCAACCTCTGACCTTTGCCCATCCAATTCCAGAAGGATAAAGAGGGGACTTGGCTTTGAGGGAGACCGAGGAGGAGGCACCAGTCTGGGGACAGGTGAGGGTCTGTGTGCTGGGGAAGCAGAAGCCCTGCAAGTGTGGTGCCCAAGGAATTAAGCAAGGAATGAGTGAATCATCCCACAGGCAGATGAGTTCAGCTCACAAAGGGCTCTGTGTCTCCAGCTAAGATGTTTGAACTCTCTTCAGGGCTGTAGGGAAGCCTCAGGATGCTAAGCAGGGGTGTTCATGCCATCCCGTCTGTTTCAGCTCCATCTGTCTGGTCGCTGGTGGCAAGTGGGGTTGGGGATGGGGATGGGGATGGGCTGAGTCAGGGGCACCAGGCAGGTGACTGATTCAAAACTAGAAACAAACGAGTGTCTGGATCCCCAGGGACTGTGTCAGTCTTGGCCACTGCAGTGGCCCCAGAAACATGGCCTAAAGCGTGGTGAACAGAGGGGCCAATAAGCATTTGTTAACAAAATGAATGAAAGCGTGTAACACTGGGGGTGGTGCAAATAGTGGGTTTTTGAGAATTATTAAGGAGGTAACACTATCAGAGCTGGATGATCAACCAGCCACAGGGGAGGAGGGGGGAATTGGTGTCTGGGATGATATTAAAGTCATACGTGGATGGGTGGACAATTCTGAGGACACATCTAGGAAGTAGGTGGACCTATGGGAAGCCCATGCTACAGATGGAGATGAGTGGGAGAGAGAAGGCAAAGGATAGATGGGATGACTCAGGACAAGAGGATAGGGAACAAGGGACTGCCATAAAGAACAGGTGCATCAATATATGGGAAAAGGCAAGCAGAGTCCCCAGGTGAAAGAGTGTGTTGATCTTGCCTTTTGATGTCATGTATTTTCTGGTGCTTTGCAATCCTGGGACCTTGCTGATCCTGGAGACATGCCCCTCCCAGGATTAGCTAATTCCTAGAAATAGCAAACAGCTCCCTCGGAGAGTGTTCCTCTCCTTTATCAAGCTCTGCACCTGGGTCAATAATCCCTCTGCCCCAGGACCAAGTACCAAGCAACTAGGGCAACCTCTGTGCCCCAGAGGCTGTTGAAATTATTCAAACAAGCCAATACTAAACTGTCTTGCCCTGTCTTGCCTTTCTCATAGAAACCACCAATAATGCTCCCACCCACTTTTTTCCCTCATCCCTCTACCTCCTGTTCCTACCTGGTGCTTCCATTAGTGGCCAGGTATAGTGATAGCCTCCTGCTTCTAGGGGACTGAGTATACACATCTTCCTACTGACAGTCATTTCTGTGTCGGTGTGTCTTATCATACCTGATTAAAACAAATCCCAGGTACATTTGAAGACAAGAGGATTTCCAACAATTCAGACAGATAGTCAACAGTGCCAGATGCTACAGAGGTTAGGGCAGCCAAGAGTGGTTGGTGACTGCAGGAAATGAGGGCCCCAATGAAAGAGATGGGCTGACAGTGGCATGTGGAGGGCCTGTGTCCTCTCTGACTGGGAAATGAGTCCAAGGCTAACTGCTAAAGGGAAGAAGACTGTGTACAGCTGAAGGATACCAGCTTGAAGAAGTGTTTTTCTTTGGGTCTTCAGTGAAAGAGGTGGTGAAGACTACGGGAGCATAGTGAGATTTGGGGGGACACTGGGGTGAGCAAAGGAGAGAGGAGTTGATGAGACAGCTCAGCTGACTCAAACTGTGCCCCTTGGAGCAGGTGTGTGACTGTTTGCAGAAACAGGCAAGGTGTGGCTGGAAGGGATGGGTGAGGTGTCGAAGGTGGTGGGGAAAGGGGTCAAAGGTGAAGGGGAAAGAAGAGTCACAGGACCCTGACACTGAATGGGGAGAGAAGGGTGCAGTCCAGGAGCTGGAGATGAGAAAGTGAGAGCTCAAGGGTTGTGGACGGAGATGATGACGACAATGATGATGATGATGGATGATGACGATGGTGATAATCGTGGTGATGGTGGTGGTGGTGGTGGTGGTGGTGGTGGGATGATGGTGATAATCATGGTGGTGATGGTGGTGGTGGTAGTGGTGGCGGTGGTGATGATGATGATTGTGGTGGTGGTGGCAGTGGTAGTTGTCATGGCAGCTAATCTTCACCAAAGCCCTGTTCTGTGCCAAGCCATAAATGTATAATTCCATAGAGGACAGCTGCATAATTTGCGGGGCCCTTAAAAAAAATAAAGGACATACAAAGTCTTTTCTTCCCTCATCTCCTTCTCTCACTGCTTATAGTGTTTTCTGTTTCCCATGTCATCATGTCAGTCTAAATAACAAGGACTTAAAATGTTAAATTCTTAACATCAATTTTACCATTCATCTTCATGTTGTCCAGTAACAGTTTTCAATGCAAACATAAGAGCATTTTCAATTGTTGGTGAAATCCCCTAACATACACAGTTTGGGTTTCATAGCTAGTGCACATATGTGCATTGTTCTTACCAGAGCAGTGGAAATGCAACACAAAATGTTGCATACACTACCAATACTCTCTACTCTCAGCTTGCTGGGAAGTGAGGAAGGGCCAAAAGGAGAGAGGACCGTGGGCTGCCCTCTCCCATTCCTCCTACTCCTGTGGGGTCTCTTTCCGCATAACCAGTTGGCTAATACAGGACAGTGACATGAGTGGAAAAAGATAGGGCTTCTTAATCTTTGCTTTTTAGAATACTGCTTTCTTTCAGAGTTAGAAGCAAGTCCTAGTTCGTGTGGAAAGTGTGGCTCCTAGAGGCTGTCAGTGTCTTACTTGGTCCTAGACTGAGCACCACGCACTATACACTCATTGGAGTCCCACTCATTGTCACACATCACGGGTGCACTGAGAACTTGTGCTCCTGGGGCATGATGGCCACTGTATGCAGGTCTTCTGTAATGTGCATGCTCCTTTGTCCCCTCAGACTTCACTTAACCAAGCACAAGTGCCAAAGAACAATGATTAAAACGTTCCTGGTGAAAGCATCATTTTCAGTGAAATAAGTTAGACAGAAAAAGACAAATACTCTACGATCTCACTTATACATGGAATCTAAAGATTTTAAGAAAACAAAGTAGAATGCTGGTTACCAGGGGTTGAGGCCTCGGGAAATGGGGAGATGTTAGCCAAAGAATACAAACCTCCAGTTAAAAGATGGACAGAGGATCTAATGCGCAGCATGGTGGTTATAGCTAATAATAGTGTATTATTTACTTGAATGTAGCTAAGAAAGTAGATCTTAAATGTTTTCACCACAAAATGGAAATGATAATTATGAGATGAGATGGGCTGAAGGGGTAGCTAATGCTATGGTGGTCATCGTGTTGCAATTTATAAATGTTATCAAATCAACAGATTGTATATCTTAAACTTACACAGTTATATGTCAATTTTATCTCAATAAAGCTGAGGGGAGGGGTTTCCGGATGACAGCTGCAGAGTAAAACCAAATACAGGGCCCTTCTGAGTGCTGGGCTCTGGGCAAATGTATAGGTTGAACGCAGGCAAAGCCAGTCTTGGTGCAGCACTTTACTGATGGAAAAACAAGGGAGCAACTTGCCCAAGCGTGCCTACCTGGAAATTGGCAAAACCACCAACACCTCTCTCTCATTGCACAACTGAACTATGTCTTAGATGCTGGAATGAAGTTCTGCTGTCCCATTCTGGGCACCCAGTCCCCACTGACAAATCCAATAACCACAGCTCCTCTGCTGCCACTTGTGCTTCCTTTGTGTAAATCACCTGGTTGGAATCTGTGGAGAGTGGATGGATGTTGGGATGACCCAGAAGGTTGGTTCACATGTGATTTTTTGCTAGCACTCTTTCATAATTAAATGGAAAATCTTAATGGTATATGAATAACCTTAGTTAAAAAGAAAAAAACATGAAGAGCTAACAAAAAATCTTTCAGGATTAGTAGTGGCTGGGTTCCATGGCTGGGTTCTTTTATGTTAATCCTCATTTGAAGACTTTTTTTTTTTTTTTCCCATTACTTTTAGAGAGAGAGGAAGGGGGAGAGAGAGAAACATTGACGTGAGAGAGAAACATCAATCAGTTACCTCCTGGAGGCTCCCCAAGTGGGGATTGAACCCACAACCCAGGCATGTACCCTGACTGGGAATTGGACCTGCAACATCTAGGTGTACAGGATGAAGATGCTTTAACCAGCTGAGCCACACCAGCCAGGGCCCAAAGCTGGGTTCTGTTTTGGGTTTTGTGTTGAGTGTTGTGGCTGAGTTCCAAGGCTGGGTTCTGTGGCTATGTTCCATGGCTATGTTCCATGGTTGGGTTCTGTGGTTGGGTTCCATGGTTGGGTTCTGTGGTTGGGTTCCATGGTTGGGTTCTGTGGTTGGGTTCTGTGGCTGTGTTTCATGGATAGGTTCTGTGGCTATGTTCCACAATTGGGTTCTGTGGCTGTGCTCTGTGGCTGGGTTCCACACTGGGCTCAGTGGCTGTGTTCTGTGGCTGCGTTCCCTGGTTGGGTTCTGTGGCTGGGATTCATCCTGGATTCTGTGGTTGAGTTTCATGACTAGGTTCTGTGACTGGGTTTCTTGGTTGCGTTCTGTGGCTGAGTTCCACAGCTGGGTTCCATGACTGAGTTTTGGGTTGAGTTTTATAGCTGGTTTTTGAGTTGGGTTGCATGACTGGTTCCATGGTTAGGTTTTATGGCTGGATTCTGTGGCTGATTTAAGTCTTCAAAAACCTCTACACCTTCTGGTCTCTTGGCTAAGGAAGTTTCAAGTTTAGTTGAAAAGACATTGCAAAGACATGTTGCCTAGTTTGAAGCAATAAATTAATGAAAGCACTTACATACTGGATCAGATTTGAACTGGGTTAAAAATTACCTCTCTTAGGGTGAATGCCTTTAACTCAAGGAGGAGACAGCTGCCCTGAGTTTGAGCCTGGAGAAGAGGGAATGACACAGATACCTAGAGAGGTTACCTGGGGTAGAAGTTACACCAGGATGCCAAGTAGTTTTGTTAGTGATCTAGGTACAAAGTGCAGTGTGTTTTTTTTCTGCCTTCAACCCTGTCTTTCCCCAATTATTTTTGTTATGAAATGTAATATTTTATTTATATTTAAGATATTTATTATAATTAATATCCTACTACAATTTAAATTTTGTTTATATTATGTTTATCAGTATATACGTAGTCTCCTGTTATTTTTAGAGTGTGAGTTTTCAGAACACAGGATTTCTCAGGAAAGCATTGGAATGTTTCCATAAAAGCAACTGGTGTGCTGAGCACCTACTCTGTGCCAGGCACTGTTGGAGAAACAGCAGTGGACAACCCAAATGGGGATCCTGCCCTCCTTGGAGGGGCCACTGCAGTGGGGATGAAGCAGATGGTATTTTGCAAAAACAGCTGTAACACTATCCCATGCCCCGCTGTCCTTTCTTCAGTGTGAACTTGACACTCCTGCACAAGAGCTGGGGTCTAGACCCAGGCAGACCTTTGTGTCCACCTCCTTAACCAATAGAATTAAGTGACATAGTGCTTTAATAAGGTGGAAGTGATGTAACACTATAAGGCTAGGCCATAAATGGTGTGAGGCTCCTTTCTGGCTCCCCCTTGACCATTCCCTGTTGGAACCAGCCACCATGATGGGAGGAAGCCCAAACCACATGGAGAAAGCGCATGCAGGTTTGCCATTGACAGCCCCAGCTGAGCTCCCAGCATCACCTGCCAGACAGGGGAGCCAGGAAGCCTGGAAATGACTCCAATTCCAGCCTGACGGTGACCACTTGAGAAACCTTGAGCACAACCCACTCAGCCATGCCCAGTAAACCCCAAAAACTGTGAAAGATAGTTTTTTGGGGAGGTAACATTACACAGCAGTGGATAACCAGAACTAGGACAGACAGTAAACAAACAAACAAAAGAATTTCAACCAGTGATACGGAGACACGAAAGTGGAGTGATATAGCTGAAGGGGGCTGCTTTCATTGGGGGCATCAAAGAGGGCTTCTTGGGAATGACATTTGAACTGAGATCTGAAGGACAAGAGGAGTCAGCTATGATAAGAACTAGGAAAGAGTGTTCTGGGCAGCAGAAGCAGCAATGGCAAAGGCCTGAGGCAAGAATGAACAGTAGAGCCCTGGCTGGTGTGGTTCAGTGGATTGGGTGCCAACATGAAAATGGAAAGGCCGCTCGTTTGATTCCCAGTCAGGGCACATGCCTGGGAGTAGGCCAGTTCCCGATCAATGTTTCTCTCCCTCTCTCTCCCTCACTTCCCCTCTCTCTAAAAATAAATAATAAAATCTTAAGGAAAAAAAAAAAGAATGAGCAGCAAGGAGGTCAGTGGGGTTGAAGTAGGGAGCAAAGGGGCAAGGAGCAGGCAGGTGACGAGGCCTTGTTGGCTGAGGCTGTAAGAATTGCAGTCTGTTTGCTGTGCTGGGAGACCGCAGGAGGTTCTGAGCAGCAGCAGGGTGAGACCCATCTCTCACAGGAAAGGGTTACAGGTGGGGCTGCCTCAGTGGGTCCTCAGTACTTTGGTGATCTGTGATATCCTCCTTCATTTCAACAAAAGTAATCATATTTCAAACTGCATTGGCATGAAAATGAATATAATCCAGGCTGAATTTATGATGACATATTAATTTTTATTCATGTTTTTCTTCTGATCTTAAAAAAATTAAATTGAAAACATTTTCATGGACCCCTAAAAGTATTATTGTCCCTGGGCACAGTGCCTAAAGTAAGAGTCAGCCCTGCAGAGCCACTCAACTGACTGAGAAGCAGGTAATGCCAGGGTATGTGCCCTTGGGGGACCCGCAGCAGGACATAGGACTGGACTTGGTGGCAGTCAGCCAACAGATCTGCCAACAGTCACACTCTCAGGGGATCCTCAATGATGAATGGATACATGAAATGATCCAGACTCAGCCAGACTGAGAGAGACTGGTGGTGGTAGACTACCTTCCGCCATAGGTAGCAGACTACCTTCTGCCATAACACTGCTGGAAAAAGGTTTCAGGGTCATGGGGAGCTCCATGATGCTCAGGAGAGGAGAGCCCTTGCTTCCTGTCAGCTCCACTTCCTGGAGGGACTTTGTTGATACCATTCCATGCTGAATCCCCAACAGGGCCCCTTGCACAGGTAGCTGCTCAGTTAATATCTGCTCATGCACACCCTGGCTGGGTTGCTCAGTTGGTTAGAGTGTCATCCATAGACTGAAAGGTTGTGGGTTGGATTTCCAGTCAGGGCACATACCCAGGTTTGACCTTTGGTCAGGGCAAGGGTGCATACGAGAAGGCAACCAATTGATGTTTCCCTCCCACATCGATGTTTCTTTCTCACCCACCCCCACTTTCTCTGTTAAAGGAATGGGGAAAATGTCCTTTGGTTAGGATTAAAATATATGTATATATCTATATATCTATACCTATATCTATATATCAGTTGATGCACTAAATGAATGGACTTACTACTTCCTGTTCAGGGCCTTGGGCAAAGCTGGTGTGAGGATAAAAGGGACAGGTGAGGGGACTACAGACATGTTAGTGGTTATAGGTCAGGAAAGGAGGATTCCAGACTTGGGGGTAGCCATCGTCCACTGGGGTCTCTGTAGGGGTGAAGCCCCGGCAATGGCACCCCCATTTAACAGGTAACTGCTTGGTGGGTCCTGACACTTTCCTCTGCTCAGAAAAATTCTGGATTCCTTTCTGTGGTTGTCTGGGAGTGTTGGCCACTGCCTGATCTGCCTCAGTTTCCCTCTGGGAAGTCAGAGACACAAGGGTGGAAGGAAGTCATGAAGCAGGGGCTTGTGGGCACCTCCCTCTGGGAGTTTAGCACCCTGCCGGGACTGGCTGAGGCTGTCTGGCAGCCCCCGAATCAACTCAATGTGAGAAGAATGCCTTTAGGACCTACTGATATGAATGAAGAGGAGGCAGGAAACTGTAGGAGCTGAAACAGCCCTTGGGAGTTGGGTGTTTAAGTTTGAATTACATCTCTAGTTCTTTATTAGCTTCATGACACTGGGCAACTTAGAGAGCCCTTCTGAGCCTCAGTTGCCTCATCTGTAAAATAGGGAAAGTCATAGTACATACTTCCAGTGAGGACTGTGTAAATTAAATGAGATCTTTAGCTTGGAGTCTGGCATGATCCAGGGCAGACCCTGTAAATAGTCTAGAAAATAAAAGCAAGGATAGAAAGCAACAGCTGACCTAAACCAAACAACATAAAAAGGTGTCCTTAAATACCAGACGCAGGTGAAAGATACTCTGGGACAGAGGTGGGGGGAGGGGCACAAATCAACTGACCAGTTCACAGAGAAGAAGAAAGGTAAAAATAATTGAGGCAAAACGCAGAAGAGAAAGGAGGTCTTACTGGACGTGAGAACACATCCCGGAGTTAGAATAATTAAAACAGCATTACTCTAGCAATGATATTGGATACAGAATTTGTAGACCCAAACGTCATATGTGCGCACATGCATGTGATTTTTGCATAATGAAGGTGGTATCACAGATCAGCAAATGGTAATAAGACAAATAGTTAACTACTTGGGAGTAGGAAAATATCCTTTCCTCATACTACATTAGAACACTTTAGGATTGAATTTGGCTATTTACAGAAAACAAAATCTAACAGTGACTGAAACAGAGAGGGAGAAGTTTTGCTATTGCTCATGTAACATTAAATCTGGAAATAAAGAGCCCCATGCAGAGGCTCCATATTCCTTGCTGGGACCTAGGGTCATTCCCTCTTTTTGCATCACCATCCTTAGCCATGT
Organism: Furipterus horrens; assembly: GCF_987537825.1. Lineage (NCBI taxonomy): Eukaryota > Metazoa > Chordata > Mammalia > Chiroptera > Furipteridae > Furipterus > Furipterus horrens. Next base: position 55,866,582 of record NW_028327180.1, on the reverse strand, counting down.
GGCTTTTGTCTTCAGTTGAGGGTGCATGAGACGCAACCACACATTGATATTTCTCTCCCTCTCTTTCTCCTTTCCTTCCTCTCTGTCTAAAAATAAATAAATAAAATCTTTAAAAAAGGAAAAGAAAAACCCACGAACAGAGAAGTCACAATATCCAGGTGAAAAAAGCAGACCAGTAGCACTGATCCATCCGGGAAAGATGTTCAGCCTCATGAATACTCAAAATACTAACTGCTAATTTAAAATGAGATATCTTCTTGTCTATGGCAATAGTGACTTTTTAAAAATTACAAAGTTTTGCTTTGGCTTGCTGCCTTCAGCATAAATTGCAATCTTCTGGAGAGAATTTGACACCATGTGCCAAGAATCATAAAATGCTTATCTTTTGCAAGCCAGTATTTCTACTTCTGAGAATTCATCTGAAGAAATATGAGAAGTAAGCAAATATGTACACATAATGATACTCATGATAGAATTATTTTAATATTCAGTTAGCACAAAGGTTAAGGGGCACAGTTAAGTAAAGTGTAGTACAATAATATGATAAAAACTACTATGTCATTATTAAAAATGTTTCTAACATTTTTAATAATATGGAGATTTTTCTACTTATATGAAAAGATTTTCTTCAACAGTATGGAAAGTGCTTTTATAAAATGTTTTCAGAAAAAAAACTTTATACAAATGGAACCAATGTTTTTTCTAGATTTCTCTGTGATTAAAAATCCTGCTGCTAGGGAAGCATGATGAGGAGGGGTCAAGGACTTGGTGAGGAAGGAGACTAGACTTTGGGGAGTGAGCTCACAATAGAGTACATAGATGTCATATTATGTTGTACACCTGAATTTTATTTAATGTGATTTACCAATGCTACCCCAAGAAATTTAATTTTTAAAATTATATTAAGACCTGGCCAGGTTGCTCAGTTGGTTGGAGCATCATCTCAATGTGCCAAGGTTGCAGATTCAGTCAGCAGTTGAGGAGCATGCAGGAGTCAACCAATGGGTGCATGAAAAAATGGAGCAAAAAATCAATGTTTCTCCCTTCCTCTTTCCCTGAAATCAATCAATAAAAAATATATAAAAATAACTAAAAATAAAATCAATGTTTAAAACTATGGATAAATGTACAACATGGTGATTATAGTTACTACACTGTGCTATAGATTTGAAGTTGCTAGACTTGAAGAGAGCAGATCTTCATGTTCTCACCAAGAGAAGGAAATGTGAGGTGTTAGCCAGCTCTACCGCAGTCATCAATTTCAGTATGTCCATGTATCAAATCCATCAACACCTTGTACACCTTGAACACCTTAAACTCACGTAATGAGCTGTGTCAATTATATGACAATAAAGCTGGAAAAATAAAATAAAAGGCAGATTCTTCTCTGTCTCCCCCAAAAGAAATAATGTACATAAAATTATTTTGTAAACAATAAAGCTCTCTAATAAAATTAGCTATTACTAAAAGCCTGTTGCTATGGAGCAACAGAAATGCTCCATCATTGCTGGTGGGAATGAAAACGGTGCAGCCACTTTGGAAGATAATTTGGCAGTTTCTTACAAAATTAAACGTACTCTTACCATACAATTCAGCATTCGTGCTCCTTGGTATTTACCCAAGTGAGTTGAAATCTATGTCCACACAAAAACCTGTCCACGGATGTTTATAATAGCTCTACGCATAACTGCCAAAACAAGATGTCCTTCAGTAGATAAGTGGATAAACAGAATGTGTGCCTTCAGACAATGGGATATTATTTAACTCAAAACCCAGGTATGTACCCTGACCTTGATGGAACCCACAACCTTTCAGTTCATGGGACGACACTCCAACCAACTGAGCCACACTGACCAGGGCTATGAGATATATATATATTCAATTTTAATGCAAAAATAAAAACAAAAATTCTGTTGCCAAATCCTCAGCTGGTCCATAGGATTCTATCGGGTTTGTGCTCTGAATCAGGGTTAGCTTGTCTGGACCTGCTGAATGCTATGAAGGCTCAGAAAAACACACAAGGCTGCATACCTTGCCAACAATTTCTAGGGTCTGCAGCCCACCCAGGAGCCCTTCCACATGAGCCCCACTTTCCCTGTGGCACCCCAGGACAAATTCTAGTGACTCCTCAGATCCTCACCTGTGGCTCCCTCCTGATCCCCCCTGAGCCATGGCCCCATCAGTCACACTGGCACTCAGCCTGCGAAATCATTCTCTCTCTCCTCCAGGCAATCACCTCGGTATGCTGGCCTTACCACCTGAATACCTCCCAAAATTTCTTCCAGAATTTCTGCCATAGAAATATCTGACAAAGGACTTGTGTACAGCCTATGTAAAGAGCTCCTACAAATCAACAAGAAAAAAGGAAGAGCCCTAACTGTTGTGCTCAGTAGACTGAGTGCTGGCCAGCAAACTGAAAGGTCACTGGTTCAATTCCCAGTCAGGGCACCATGGCTGGGTTGTGGGCCAGGTCCCCAGTTGGGGGCGTTCAAGAGGCAACTGATCAATGTTTCTCTCACACATTGATGTTCCTCTTCCTCTCTTTCTCCCTCCCTTCCCCTCTCTCTGAAAATAAATAAATTAAAATTTTAACAACAACAAAAAAAGAAAAGGCAGAAAGCCCAAAGGAAAAAATGAGCTCTTCGCAAAAAGTGATCTCCAAATGGCCAATAAATGAAGACTTTTGATGTCATGACTCATTGGGGAAATGCAAATGAAAACCAAAATGCCATGACACTCCATATCTACCAGAATGGCTAATGTGAGAAAAACAATACCAAGTGGCGCTTCTATGTTGCTGGTGGAAGTGTGAAATGGCACACTGCTTTGGAAAATTGTTTGGCAGTATTCCTAAAGCTGAACAAACACCTACACTATGGCTCCCAGGAAATGTATCTTTATGTTCATCAAAAAACCTACAAGAATGTTTATCACACCTCTGCTTGTAAGACCTCCAAACTGGAAATAACTTTAATGCCCAACAAAAGGATGGGTCAATAAGTGTGTTGATATCACAAAATGGAATACGTTATAGCTGTGATTTTCAACCAGGGGTGATTTTTACCCTGAAGGGGATATTTGGCAAGGTCTAGAGACATTTGTTGTCACAATGTGGAGGGGTGTGTTACTGTCATCTCATGGATAGAGAGAGGCCAGGGATGCTGCTCAACATCGTATAAATGCATGGGACACACAGAGAATTAATCCTGCTCCAAGTGTCTTTAGTGGCTGAGAGGCCCTGCTATACAACAATGACAATGAACATGCACTAGAACAACTTAGAGCAATTTGAATATAACTCACCAACCTAATGCTGTGTAAAATAAGTCAGACATAAAAGAGAACATTCTGTCTGCTTCCATTTGTATAAAGTCCAATGACAGGCAGTGATTCTATGCTGCTCAAAGTCAAGTTAGGTGTTACCATGGGTGGGAATAAAAGAAAGGAGGCACAGCAGGAACTTGTAGAGGCTGGTGATGATCTGTCATTGATCTTGGTGCTTGTTCCACAAGTTTATTCACATTGTGAAAATGTTATGCTGTACAGTTGTGACTTGTGAGCTTTTTCTGTGTGCTATATTTGAATAAAAGGTCCTAAACTTAAAAGTCCTCCCCCTTTCCTCCATCCCTCTGCCCTATCCAGGCTTTATCAACTCTGCACTGAGCAGCTGCCCCCACTTCTCCCCGCCTGTCCTCCAGAAAACTACCAGGGGACCTCTAGGACACACAAAGAAGACTGTGTCTCTTCCTGCTCTAAAACCTTCCATGGCTCCCTATTGCCCCCAAGATCAAATCCAAGTCTTTAAGGACTTCCTTAGCATCAATCTTGCTTCTTTTGCAGTCTTATCTCTACCTACCCTCTCTGATCTTGCACCATTATATTAACCTTCATCCCAGAACATGCCACCTCAAACCTTCAGGCACTTGCACCCGCTGTCCTCTTTGCTCTGACACACTTTTGCCCTCCTGGGCTCAGTTTCAGTGCCCCTGCTCTGGAAACCTCACCCTCCCACCTTCCTACTGCCCCTGCTCAGATCTTGGGACATGAGGCTTTGGGACCATAGCTAACTTTCTACTAGTCAACAAACACACACATACTTAGTTTTGCAAAATACAAGAGAAAGTACTGAGTAATATGCGAAGCTCAGCTGCTCATCCCAAGATCCTTTCCTTCAGGAAATCCTCTTGTTACCAGGGAGACCCAAGTTAGGGGGCTCCCCCTCCTCACTTTTTGAGAGATGAATTCAGGTGACAGGCAAAGAGTGACGGAGGACTCAACTGTTGGAAAAGTTTAGTTTCAGGTACCAGCTAATAAGTTAGTAATCAATGTATGGAAAAAGCTATTGTTTCAGGAACTGGAGGTATGACCCACCTTGATTCCAAGAAACCATAAGCAATTCCACCTTTGTGCCTCAGGAGGCCTGCAAGCAATCAAGATGGTATCTGAGCCATTGTGTTTCAGGGTGAGAGGACCACTGCCCAGAGCACACATAAAGACCACAGCCCAGGACACAGATGAAAGAATGCTGCACCTTTTAAAATGACAACAAACTCACCACTATCAACGACTGAATCTAAAAAAATAAAAACAAAAACAAACTAAGCAAACAACCAGAACAGGAACAGAATCATAGGTATGGGGATCATTTGGAGGGTTATCAGCTGGGAGGTGGAAGGGGGAGAAATGGGGAAATGGTACAGGGACTAAGAAGTGTAATCAGTTGGTACAAAATAGACAGGGGGAGTTAAGAATAATATAGGAAAGGGTGAAGCCAAAGAACTTACATGCATGACCCATGGACATGAAGTAAGGAGGGTGGGATTGCTGGAAGGATGAGGGTACTGGGCAGAGGGGAGCAAAGAGCGAAAAATTGGGACTACTGTAACAACATAATCAATAAAATATACTAAAAAAAAAATCCCAAAACTGCAGCTTTTATCTGATTAACTTTTCCCTGAGTTCCAAATCCCTTACCTACACTTTTCTTCTCCTTATAAAAAGGGCCCATTATAACAGAGTTTAAGATGTTCTGTTAGGGTACAAACCCACTGTCTTCGCAGACTGCTGACCATCCGAATAAAGAGTCAATCCCTGTCTCAGCTGATTGGGTCTGGTACGTGACAGGCAGCACAAACCCCAGCCGCTCTGGTTTCAAGAGTACAGTGGAAATGTGGTAGCAAGTTTATTTATAAAATACAAGCGGCACACAGCTGGTCTGAGTGCCACGCCTATTGGGGCTTTAGGGGTTGTATGCTTGTAGCCAGCCTCTAGGCTCCACCTCCGCCTCCTCTCTCTGGACCTTGGAATTAACATATAGTTTTAAATGTAGGTTTCCTTTCCCAGGTAGTGGAACATACAGAATTTTGAAGGCTCCCTTCTTCCTGCTTATCATGGTCTCTCTTGTGATCTTTGGAACACCTGGCAATCTTATTTGACCACGGTCAGGACTGCTGAATTAATGGGTGAGTCCTATCTCCCTTCCCCTCCCTGGCTAACATTCCCATCCTTGGAGCCACCCCAGGGTCAGGGGTGGAGGGAATCTCGGGCTGGGAAGAACTGAGAAACCCCAGGCCTCGGCCAGCAGGGGAGGACAAGGCAGAGACCCCAAAGGTCCTGAGCTTGAACACAGCCCCTCTGCTTTCTTGGCAGCCCCTGCCTGGTCCTCGAGCCCCACATCCCCAAGAACCTCCCCCAGCTCTGCCAGTCCTCCTCCCACCCCTACCTCTGCAGCTGCAGCAGTTACTACAAAGTTATTGGTGGGAAGGGAGGTTCCAGGGAGGTGAGATTAGGTCAGTCTCACCTCCAGCTCACACACTGAGCAAGGGTCTCCATTCAGGGCCCAGCTTTGCCTAGACAGTGGGCTCCATCTGTCCACCTGCCACTGACGCACCACCAGTAGAGGAGAAACACCATTGGGGATTTCACTCCCAGGTCAGCCATTGACAGGCTGTGTGACTTTGGGCCAGTACTCTAACCTCTCTACATGTCCCTTTCCTCATCTGCAAAAGAAAGATAAGAATACCCACCTCACAGGGCTGTTGAGTGACCAGGTGCGTTTATGAAAAATAGTATCTGGCACAGGAATGACTGTGACAATTGTCAACTGTTGTTGTGTTTACTAGGCAAGAGGCTAGGATCTGCCCTGTGATTGGTAAATGGTTAATAAATGCAACAAATGCTGTTTTCCCCTCCCTACTCCTTTTTGATGGTTTCCATGCAGCTCTTGCCCCAGGGTGGCCTGGAGGCCAAGTTCAAAGTCTGATTTATCCTTCAGCTATAGTCCTTCAGCCTCATCTGTCCAGCAAAGCTGCTCAATGGACTCCTCTGCCTAGATGCTGAGGGTGGCTGGTTTGGGGATGGGGGATGAAACTCAGTGGAGCACAGCCATTTTCCTAAGAAACACCTAGTTTCTTAATATGTAAACAGCTATGGCCATTCCACATGCCAAGGAGATGGGAGGGGCCTTGACTGTAGAATGGTGACGAGAAGCCTACATAAAATTCTACAAGTGGCCATGACTGGTCAACACACACAGACTGTGTCACAGGCCACAGTCAGATTTAAAAATAAGGCAGCAGCCATTAACCTGGGAGATTCCACACAGTTTGCAAGGAGGTAGAGGAGAGAGCTACAGGGGATGAAAGAGAGCAGAAGCACCTTACCAGCCAGCCTTAAAGTCAGGTGGGCAAGAAGGTGCCAAGTGGTTCTGGATTAAGAGCTGAAGAACACCGAGACACAGGCAAAACCTTCCCAGTCAGGCATGAATGATCGGGAGCTGCCGGTAAAGCTGAACTGTGTCTGGGAAATAAAAAGCCATGACCTTCTATTTTCCTAGAGGGAAACGGTACCTCTGACTTTTCTGTTTGAAATTAGCCTTGTTTGGCAAGGGGAGGCAGAACTATGTGTTTGTGGGTGTTTTAAAGAAAGTAAGACTTAATGGCAGAAATCCGCCATTAAAACTAAATCTGTATAACCTTTACATAAAAATTCCTTTCCTTTTCACCAAACTCTGGTACTGGGAGTTATGCTTTTTGGCGGCGGGCAATAAAGCTCCTCATAACTGAACAGCCCGTGGGTTCTGTTTCACAGCTGGCTTGAGGGGGAAGAGGGGACAGGTCCCAGCCAGATGTCCCCCTTGCAGTTAGGCCTAGCCTCTCCCCATATGCCCCTTCCTGCCCTCATCCACAGAGTCTGTCACCCATGGGCGCTGCAGCGCTAGCTCAGACACACTGGGATTCCAGCACTGCCTCCCAGGGCCATCTGGACGCCTCCCATCCAACCTACACCTTTCCTCCAAATCTGCTGTCACCCCAGGCTGCCCACTTGGCAACCCAGCCAGAGAGGGGCCTCGTGCTAGGTGCACAGTCCAGCCCTTCCCGCAGGACCTCCCTCCCCCCTCACTCTCCTCTCTTCCCCCTGGTCATGCCAGCCTCTAAGTGCCTCATTGTCAAAACAAGGCTCGTGTCCTGTGCTTGCCATGCACCCTCCAACCCTGTGGTCCCGTGACCTTCAGATTGCAGGTCAGAGCGTGACTGTCTACAAAAACCTGATTGTGGTTTTATGAAGTCTGAGCCTGGATCCCGCAGGCCTGAGGGTGGGGCCCCCCTCAGGTCACACTATCCAGGCCCACCTGCCCCTTCAGCTGAGGGACATTCTGCCCTTGAGAGGGTCACCCCTACCTCCTACCCACATCCTGGACATTCTGTCCCCCACATGTTCCATCACCCATCTACCAAATTGACCTGGAATGACAAAGGGGCCTCCTCATGACCCTCCAAACCACAGGCACCAAAAACCCAGAGGAGAAAATGAAAGGGCTGATTGGAAGGAACTATATCTTTCAAAAAGTGTCCAAATTATGATAAAGAATTCATTCTACTTTACAGTGAATAAGATGGGGGCTATTACTTAAACTACAGGCTAATAATTCTCAGAAAAAAAAAGAAATTAATTCACTGGAGTTGTAGGGGAACTCACTTTAGAAGCAACCTGACTCCAACAGCAGAGGCACCTGGGAAATATTAGACCCTCTGCTTAACTCCCTGCAGCCTTATGCTCAGCTGACTACCCAGAAAACCACCCAAAGGCAAATGTTGGGCCCCCCAGGGAAGTGTCTAGAGTATGGTAAGGGCTACCTTAGGGACGCGCTGCTCGTTCTGGCAGTCTACGGGACTACCCCCCACATGGTTCTACTATTAACTTCCTGTAGAAAGCGATCCTGCCCTGGGGCAGGACGTGGATTCTTCCCAATGGTCACCACTGGGAGCAGCTGCTTTGCCCATGTATGTAAATTTATCCTATTAGAACTCTTATGAATTTGAATAAGGCTACATACCAGTTCTTCAGAATTGATCCTGAATTTAGACTTTGGGGATTCTCCCAAACAGGGGTTTTTTTGGAAGGGACATTTCCCCCCCACAAATTTGTATTTAACAATTCACATGTAATATTTCCTTGGGGTTCTGCCACCACAGAGTCATTTGGGGGGATGGAAACATATACACACAAAAAATACTTGGAGGGTAAAAAAATACTTGGAGTGTATGTTAGTCTCCCATAGCTGCAGTAACAAATCATCACAAAGTTGGTGGCTTAACTGATACCCAATTATTATCTGATAGTTTTGAAGATCAGAGGTCCAACACGGGTCTCACTGAGCTACAATCACGGTGTTGCAGGGCTGTGGTACTTCTGGAAGCACGAGGGGAGAGTGCTTCTGTGCCTCTGCCTGCTTCTACAGGCTGCCCGCGTGCCTTGGCTCACAGTCCCTTCCTCCGCCTTCAAAGTCAGCTGTGTAGCATTTCCAGTCTCTTTGACTCTCTCACCTTCCTTGTGATGACACTGGGCCCACCTGGATAAGCCAGGAGCAACTCTCCATCTCCAGATCCATAACTTAATCAGACCTGCAGAGTCCCTTTTGCCATGTAAGGTCACATAGCCACAGGTTCCAGGGGTGAGGACAGATGTGTGGACACCACTGGATAAGTATTGTTCTGCCTCTCACAAAGTTCCGGGTCCAGGGTCCAGCTTCCGGGCCTGGCATTCATGCCCCCCCACCCCTTTCCCAGATACCCCCACACTGAACTGGCTAGCTCAGAAACAGCTCCATCTCCCCATTCCCACTCACCAGGCCCTGGCCTCCCCTGATTCCCCTGACCCTGGCAACTATACCTCTAAATCCCCCTCCTTTCACTCCAGTCTGCAACCCTTGCCCCCCAATCAGGCGCCCACTTGTGAGAGACTCTGGGTCCCTCGGAATGGATGAAGAAACTACTCAGACACTCACCATCTGAGGAAGGAAGGAAGGAAGGAAGGAAGGAAGGAAGGAAGGAAGGAAGGAAGGGAGGGAGGGAGGGAGGGAGGGAGGGAGGGAGGGAGGGAGGCAGGGAGGGTTTTCTTTCTAAGGAAAATCGCCCTGTTTCTTTATTAGCCAGGGTTTTTATCCACTTTCTACAAGCATAAGAAAAACATGCAACTCTTCACCATATGGTTGGGAGTAATAACAAAGGGAAATGCAGATCAATACAAGGTTGAAAAGCTCAGGTATTTTACACAAGTTCAAAAACATTTCCTCTTACTTAATCGTTCTGTTTTTCATATTCCACTGACAAGAATTTGGGGCTATTCATAGAAAAACAGAGCAGGTTCCCTTTTCCTTAAAAGCCACTTTGAATTTCCATTCTACTTTTAAACCCCCCCAGAGGGTGAGAATCATAGCAAGCATGAAAGACAAAAACCAGCCAGTTAAGACCCAGGGCCGGGCTCCACAGAGCGGTTGTCAAAGTCTTTTGAACCATGCCTGCCTTTCTCCCACACCAGCAGCTCCCACTGCACACTCATTTTCAATCTGTGTCTTGTTTTAAATCTGGTCGTGCCTCTCCAGAAAGAGCCTCTGAGGGCCTGTAATGACTGGCCTCAACCTACTGTCCTCTCCTCATCACCTCCAGACCTTGACTCTGCTTAATCCCTACCCACTCATCTTTCTCAAGTCACCCCTCATCCAGGAGCATGCTTATGGATAGGGTTGGGGAGGACCAGGAGGAGGGCACACAGAAGCCACACAGCAGCCCAGCTGTGGACAGTGCAGCCTGCACCCCTGCTCACAAGGCTGACCCCTTCCTCCAGCTCCCCCACTTTGCCCATGCTGCGCCTCCCACCTGAAATCTCTCTCTGGCCCTGGACCACACCACCTTTTTTGGAGGGCCCCTCCCTCCACTTTGTCAAGGACCTGCCCCCATCCCTAGTCCATGGGGAATCTTCCTGTTACTCTTCATACAAATGGCTGCCCTGCTCTGAGCAGACCCAGGTGCAAGGCTTGTGCTACAAGATAGTTCCTATGGCAACAACTGAGACAAGTTACTTTGTTTTCCTTTCTTCGTGTGCAAAGGTGTGGGGGCCCGCTCCTTGTAGTTTCGGGAATTGTAGCCCAAGCTGTGAGCCAGCCCCCACGTCTGCCCCGACTGCCGGGAGGCCTTTAGGTCTCAACAGAAAACTGGAAGGCTGAGACAGACAGGACCGAAGGCCACTCGGAGGGTTCCCATGGGAACTGGGTTTAAAGAATGCATATTATGCTTTAGAGCTTGCTCTGCTTTTTAGTTAACTGTAAACAATCTGTAGCAAGGAATGTGTGAAACCTTGCACCTAATGCCAGTGTGGCATCAAAATCTTTAATGGACCCTAGCACAGACTGGTCACTGTGCCCTCTGTATTGATATCCGTAACTGTCAATTGTAATCCAGGCGCCTAAAAGCTAATTGATGATTTATGAATTTTGACTTTGTGTCTCCCATGCATACCTTTCTCAATAAAAGGCATCAGAAACGGAGGTCTTGCGCTTTCTCCACTAGAGGGAACAGCCACCTCCTTTCCGCCCCCCAGACAAAATAGTGTCCTGGGTAAATTTGTTCTGCCGTGGTCATGAAACCTCTGCTGGACAGAGAAGTTTCCAGCCAAGCCAGGGCGTTGGAGGCAGCTCAGCCTCATGAAGGGACTCTTGGAAGAGGGGGAGAGAATGAGTGCACTGGAGGGTGTGGCAGAGGTGGAGGTGGGGGGCTATTTGGAAGGGACTGAGGCCTGAGGGAGGAGGACACAGCATTTGAAGAGAAAGAATATTGGCAGCGGGGGTGGGGATGTGGGGGCGGTGTCGTTTACAGCAAATGCAAGGCCAGAAGCTGGATTGGAGAGACAGGTTCTTCCACACTAGCAATCGAGGACTCTGTCCCCTCTACATTCCCATGTGTGGAAATCAAATGTCAGTGATACAAAGCAACTTGGCTAGGGGCCCCACAGCCCAGAACACCAGGACTCCCCCCACCCCCTGGGAGTCCGCTTCAGGGAGAGGATTATTATCCAAAGTTGATGCCACTTGCCCAGGTCACATGGGTTGACCAGTGGCTCTGGAACCCCACCACCCCATCCCTTCAACCGTTGACAGCTGGACCCTGAGTCCCTGGTGCTCCTCGGGTTCACAGAGAAGACCTCTGCCTGATCCGGGATTGTCCTCCATTCACGGTTCGCGTGGACTTCATGCCCCTGCCCACTTCTGATCCTGGGTCCCGTTCGGTTCCAGCCGCTGCAAGGGAGCCCAGCACCTTCCCCTGTTGCCCTCCCCTATGCGGGCACGACGACAGAACCTGGGGCTGCACCAACTTCCAAGCTGCCTGGCGCCTGCACCTCACCAAACCTCAGACTTTTTTTTTTTTCATTCTTAAATGTATTGACACTTATTTTGTGTCCTACCATGTGGTCTATCCTAGAAAATATTCCATGTGCACTTGAATGTATATGCTCCAGTTTTGGGGTGAAATGCTCTGAAGACATCAATTAAGTCCATCCGATCTAGTGTGTCATTTAAAACTGCTGTTTCCTTGTTGACTTTCTGTCAATGGGGTGGTAAAATCCTTTACTGTGACTCCCAACTGCAAACTGCTCTGCTGCCCTCCACACCTCTCAGCCTCCAGAATGGCCCCGAAGGCCTCTGCACAAGCCTGGGCTCCACTAACCACGAACTGGACCGGTATGGCCTGCGAGCTGGGACAGGTCCCTAGACTTGGGGTACCGGAGGCGGCCTCTGAGGCCTGAAGCGGTGCTTGGGCCTCCTCTGCAACGACCATCCGTGCGTTACAGCGGAAACAGGGCTCCCCAGCAGTGTTGGTAGATACGCGGGTCAGATCCGGGCTAGAAGAGGGGATTTCGGAGGGGGTGGGCTTTGGGGGACGCGTAGAGAGCGGAGGTGAAGCGGGGACCAGACTGGGGCATGAAGTACAGTGCTCTGTTCACAGACAAGCGATAAGGTTCAGGCTGGATAGCAGGGGCTGGATCGTGGCCAAGCACTCCTCCGGGCGGGGCCCGGAGGCGGGGATGGGAAGTGGTCAATTGCCGGGAGGGAGCGAAGCACCACCAGGACCCCGCGTACCACTGGACCCTGCGCCCAGCCCCGCCCTTCCAGGCCCCGCCCCCCGCCTTTCCCCTCGGCGCCCCCCGCGCCCCTAGCCAAAGCGGTGCTGGGAGCGGAGTCTGCTCACTGGCGCTCGTAGCGTGTGATTCTTTTATTGGCGCGCGGTACCTCGTCCCTCCGCCGACCCTCGGTGCACTTGGTCGCCCGCTCCCTCCAGGTAAGCGAGTTCCCCGCGCCTAGAACACCGCCCGAAACGCCACCCTCGCGGCCAACTCTGGCCCCTCCTCCGCAGCCATGGCGGCCCCGGCCCGGCCCCCAGACGCCGCTGCTCGGCCCCACATCTCCTCGCCCTGGACTGCATCTCGGGGCTTTCGCCTTGGTCCCAGGCCCTGGCTGCTCCCTCGAGAGAGCCCCGCTCCTGGGAGAACCCTGGCGGCGGGCGCGCTCGGGGACGCGGCTGCGAAACGGGCAGGAGGGACTGAGGGCAAGCCTGGCACCATGACCTGGCGAATCCGGCTGTGTGCACGCGCGAAACGCGACAGGAGCGTAGTCCGTCACCAGCAAATCCTTACGGAGCGCCCACAGGCTGCTACCGACCTGCCAGAGCTGGGGATGCAGCCGGAGCCCCCGGCCGCAGTGCCCGCAGTGGGGCATCGTATACCGCTAGGAACCGCATAGGCAGAAACATCATTTCAGCCCCTACTAAGTGCAGGGAAGACAACGCATCAGGGCGATGGGGTAAGTTAGGCCACGGAAGGCTTCTTGGAGAAAGCGTCATCCGGGTCTCAGTGGACAACCAGCGAGGGCTTTCTTTAGGCCCAGAAAACAGCAACATTCTGAAGCAGGGCTCACATCCTGGTGTGTTTGCTGAGCAGAAAAGAGGCCAGCGTGGCTGAAGCGTGGGGATCGGAGGTGGGGAGAGGTTGGCCCGGGCCTTGAAGAGGATGGCGAGAAGTCTGTGGTTTCCATTCTCAAGCCTGTGGGGACCACAGGAGGCTTAGAACATAGAACGCGAAGTAGTCCTGTTGGATTTTAATAGGAACAAGCAGCTGCTGTGGGCAGAACAGATAGGAAAAGGCTGCTACTTTGGATGCGACTGGCAGGGGTGGTGGACACTAGGTGAATTGATGTTCGTTTTAGCAGAAATCATCTGTGTCTCCTGCCTGCAGTAGTGGGGCGTGAAGGAAAGTGCTCAGAGGGGATTGCTGGCGTGGGCAGCTGGGAATGTGAAGGGGCCTTTTATGGCTGGGATGGGGAAACTGACGGAGGAACATGTCTGGGTGGTGGAGCTGTTGTGGGTGAGTCTGACTTGCAAAACCTGTGAGATGTCACTTGATGGGGGAGCCCCACGGGCCCCACTGAGGTGGCCTGGATCTGCTGTATGGGGCCACCGGAGTTAGAAATTCTGGAGCAGCCCTCAGCCGGCATCCTCAGCCTCAACTCAGTCCCCTTCCAAGAGCAGCAGGTGTGAATAAACTGGAAAGTGCCTGGAGCCTCATTCAGGACTGGCACACCTGGGTCCTGCAGGGCCTAGCCAGGCTGCAGGGAGGAAGCTCGGGATCTTCCTTGCCTGCACTCCCAGCTCATCTTGCAGCAAAGATGTCTGGAGGGAAGAGGGAAGAAGCAGTGGAAATAAGCCAGGAGCCTTGGTCCTTGAACTGGCCTTTTGGCCCTAGGGAAAGTTTTCTGATCTTCAGTTTTCTCATTTGTAAAATCGGTGAGCAGTTCCTATCCCTGCAAGTGTTCTTGGTGTCAAAGGAAGTCTTGGCCAGGAAGGGCCATCCCAGAAGCAGCTTCATGACTGGGTGGCAGGGGGGCCCCAGTGCCAGTGGAAGTTCACAGCCCCACGAGCTTCTCTTTCTTGCTCTGAGAAATGGGCATGGGGGTACGCAACTGCACCCTCCTGCAGACCCAGGGCCATTGCAGATTGAGTGAGCCAGGCACACAAAGTGTTTTTGGTTGGCCCAGTGCCTGGCATGGAGTGAACACTGGCACAGGAGACGCTGGGATGACTAGTAGATGAGGGGAGCAGGCCTGGGTTCACTCCTCCCACCTCCTCCTCCCCCTGGGATGCCCATGGGAAAGCAGATGTGGGAGTGGGGAGGCGTGGCCCTTTCTTATCTGGGCACTGCAGGCTGTCCCCTTTCCGCTGTGGCTGTGACTGCCTGGATGGAGCAGCCAACCAGGTCCTGCTGGTTTGATGACGGTGACTTCACCTCCTCCTCCTGTGCTTCAGTTTCTTCCCTGCAAAATGGGAATAATAGTGATCATCACCTCAAAGGTGAGCACAGTGCCCAACTGGTAATAAGCATCTGGTAAAACAGAGGATGCCTGGGGGGAGGGAGCTAGAGGAGGGACCGGATTCAGCCTGGGAAGGGGCCAGGAAAGGCTTCTTGGAGGAGGTGGCTGTTGGACTCATTAGTAGGGATGATTAAGAGTTAATAGGCAGAGGGGGGAGAAGAGAGACCAGTGAGCTAGGGTGTGGAGGGGAGAGACTGCAGGGCTCCTGGAGTGGTAATTGGCAGGAGCTAGCATGGAGGCAGGCGCACCGCACTGGCCCAGGTCATGGTGGGGCTGAACCAGGTGAAGCCATGGATGTCTGAGAAGGGGGTGGGTCCTGGATAGATTGGCAGTTAGGTGGGATGCAGGTGCTGCTGACTGGAAAGTATGTTCAGTTACAAGTCAGCAATCTGTTTCCAGCATCTGGAAATTGTGGCGCCCTGGAGGCTGCGTGATGGCGAGGTGAGGCTAGATGCTAGGCAGGCTTTGGAGAAGCGAGCCTGGAGCTTGGGAGGCATACTCACCATGGGTGTGGGGATGGAGTGTGGAGAAAGAGTGGAAGGAAACC
Source organism: Furipterus horrens (assembly GCF_987537825.1). Taxonomy (NCBI): domain Eukaryota; kingdom Metazoa; phylum Chordata; class Mammalia; order Chiroptera; family Furipteridae; genus Furipterus; species Furipterus horrens. The sequence continues at coordinate 55,851,337 of NW_028327180.1, read as the reverse complement.
AGGAGGGGGTGACATGTCAGAAGCCAGGGGAGCAAGGGCTTCAAAGAGGAGGAAGAGGTCAGCCTCAGCCATGTTTTTGAATCCCCTGCTTCTAATCCCTCCCCTTGGCTGCCCTTTCTGCCCCCCGTCCACACCCCAAGCCTTTCAAATTGGCTTTTCATTGCCACCCTTGAACCTGCACCTCAGCCCCAACCTGCCTCTGACCTCAGTGGCAAAGAGGAGACTTTTCTCCACCTCAGTCTTGACTTTACACCTTTGTTAATAGGATGCCCTTACACCAGCTCCACACACTGAACCAGCAGGAGTCTGGCTTCCTCCCTAACCCCTCCTGGGTTTTCAACACTACCTTTTGCCCAGAGGTCCCGCAACTGTGTACTGAAGAGGGGTCAAGCCCCTGCCAGCCATGCCCTCAGGAGCCCCTCTGCCTGGCTCGGTCTCCCTGCCACCCCTGTCTGTCCTTCATTCACTCAGCATATACTTAGGAAGTGCCTGCACTTGAAGACAGCGGGGAGTAGAAATGAAGAAAATGAAGTAAAGCTCTTCCTCTGGAGCTGATGTTTTGGGAGCGGGGAGCGGGAAGGTGATGAGGTGATGAGACCTGAAAGATGAGAAAGACCCAGCCATACTTGGGGTGGGTGGGCATCTGGAGGAAGAACATTCAGGCAGAGGAACCGGCATGTGCAAAGAGGTCCTGAGGCAGGGCCAGGCCTGGCACGTTGGAGGTGTAGGAACGGGGCTCGGTGTGGCTGGAGTGGAGTGAACCCATGGGAGAGTGGAGGGAGGGGCAGCTGAAGAGACTGAGTCTCCCAGGGTCCCTAGTGCAATAACAGCAGACCCTGGGAGGGTCCTTGCTCCACAACTGCTTTGCAGTTTGTGGGGGAGCGGAGGTTGCTCCCGTACTTTGTCTCCTTGTGCGTTGGTCATTCTCTGAAGTCCTGGAACCCTGAGGGCGAGGAGACTGGCAGAAGGAGGGAAGACCACCCCCTCACTCGTTCACTTGGGGTGGGGGACTCAGCTGACCTGAGAGACCCCGTGAAAGGAGTGGAGAAGAGTAGCCAAGGAGAGGGCAATGATGGGGATATGGGGGTGGGGGACACAGCAGCACTAGTGGTTAGGCTGCAGGCCAGGCAGGTCGGACAGGGCACAGAACTGGGTATTAACGCAGGGTGCCCTTAGAAAGGTCCTAGGAGCCCCGAGGGGCACAGGTATGCCAGGCACGGGCCTGGCCGGGCCTCCAGGACAAGCAGCAAAAACCTAGGCAGATGTGTTTTGAGGATGGCCCTGCCACCAGCCCACCGTCACTCCCTTTCCAGGTTGAGGAGAAAGGACTTGGTGCCGACCTCCACGTGTCCTGTGAGAACAAGGGCCTGGTCACCCTCCACACCCCCACCACGGACCCAGGTGTGCCCCAAACCCCTCCAGCTTCAGAGGCTTCAGACCCTTGGACCCTGGAACCTTAATCAGAAGTTATGCTGAGCGAGGGACACACCATGATTGGGATTGTCCCCCCACCCATCACCCTCCAAAATAGGGATGGGTGCACCTATGGGTAATTCACTTTAGGCCCTGGCTCAGCTATATCAGTGATCCTGGCAGGCGCCATGGGACCGCAGTTGGAGCAAGGGAGTCAGACTAAACTATTGGGAGATGGCAGGGGACAAGGACCTTGAGCGACAGAAAAGAGCAGACAGGACAGGCTCTGAAAGTGTCTGCCTCTGGGTTTCATTTCTCCATGTGATATATTGGCTGGATGTTGGCTGTTACCTCCCTGCCCTCACCTCTTCCCGCTCTCCTCTCTGTTCCAGCCCCACAGGCCTGGTCTTTGTGCCTCGAATCCACCACACATGGCCCTGCCACAGGGCCTTTGCACAGGCTGTTCTCTGCCTAGAATGCTTTACCTACATGGCTTCCCACCTCACTCTTGCTCAAATATCACCTTGTCAGAGGTCTTCCTCTTTAAAATTGCAGCCCTCACTGCTCAACTGCTGATCTCTTTTCCTTCCTTATTTTTCTCTCTGCAACCTGACATCATGAAACAAATTAATAAACTATATGGTGTTTGCAGCCTCCCACTCCCACCCTCATGGAGTTAAGGTTCTGGATGGGGTGGGAATCCTGTGGTAGTCTGTGCTCTGCTGGGATCGCAGCTGTAGCCCGTTGGGGCACGTGCGAGAAGCAACCAATCCATGTTTCTCTCTCACATTGATGTTTCTCTCCCTCTCTTTTCCCCTTCTTCCCTTCTTTAAAAATAAATAACTACAATCTTTTTTTACAATTAAAAAAGAAAAGAAGAAATACATTGAGTGAGGGGGTTACTTCAGGTGGTCAGAGCCTCTCTAAGGTCATTTTTTTTCCCTCTCCATAGATTTTGTATCTTTTGCCTTTGGATACAAAGCAAACATTTTTATAGAGCATTTTCCAGGACAAATGCCATGAACCGTTAAGATGTGGGATAGCAGCACCATTTTCCAAATAACTGATTTCTTTGTTTTTTTCCTCACATTTATTTTTTTATTTTTTAAATTATATTTTATTGATTATGTTGTTACAGTTGTCCCAATTTTTTTCCCATTTGTTCCCCTCTGCCCAGTAGTCACCTTCCCTCCAGAAGTCCCCCCGCCCCCCCTTAGTCCATATCCATGGGGCGTGCATGTAACTTCTTTGGCTTCACCTTTTCATATATTATTAACATCCCCCTGTCTATTTTGTACATACCAGTTATGCTTCTTAATCCCTGCACCATTTTCCCATTTATCCCCCTTTCCCCTCCTAGTCGATAACCCTCCAAATGATCCCCATACCTAGGATTCTGTTCCTATTCTGGTTGTTGGCTTAGTTTGTTTTTGTTTTTATTTTTTAGATTCAGTTGTTGACAGTTGTGAGTTGTCAATTTAATGTTCATAGTTTTGATCTTCTTTTTCTTAAATAAGTTCCCTTTAACATTTCATATAATAATGGCTTGGTGATGATGAACTCCTTTAGCTTTTCCTTGTCTAGGAAGCACTTTATCTGCCCTTCCATTCTAAATGATAGCTTTGCTGGATAGAGTAATCTTGGTTGTAGGTCCTTGCTTTCATCACTGATGGTTGTATGGGAACCCTTTTGTAGGTAACTCTTCTTTCCTCTTGCTGCTTTTAGGATTCTCTCTTTATCTTTAACCTTTGGCATTTTAATTATGATGTGTCTTGGTGTGGTCCTCTTTGGGTCTAGCTCATTTGGGACTCTGTGCTTCCTGGGCTTGTATGTCCATTTCCTTCACCAAATTAGAGAAGTTTTCCTTCATTATTTTTTCAGCTAAGTTTTTTATTTCTTGCTCTTGCTCTTCTCCTTCTGGCATTTCTGTGATTCAGATGTTGGCCTGTGTAAAGGTGTCCCAGAGGTTCCTAGGCCTCTGCTGGTTTTTTTTTTTTTGGATTCTTCTTTCTTCATTCAGTACTTGTTGACTGTTTATCTCTTCCTTATGTTCTAAATCATTGATTTGAACCCTAGCTTCCTTCTCTTCACCATGAGTTTCATGTGGATTTTCCTTGTTTCATTTAGCATAGCCTTCATTTCTTCCCTTCTGTGTTTTCTGTACTTAAGCTTATCTGTCAAATCTGTGAGCATTGTTATTACCAGTGTTTTGAACTCTACATCTGTTAGGTTGGCTATCTCCTCATTGCTTAGTTCTCCCACTGGAACCTTGATCTGCTCCCTTTTTTGGGCCATTCTTCTCTCCCTCCTCAACTTGACAGCCTCCTGTATTCGCCTCTTTGTCTTACGTAGAGCTGTCTCACCTGTTATGTTGTAAGGCGCAGAGCCTTAGATATTCGTCAGTACAGGATGACCCATTTCACCACTTTGTGGCGCTATATGTGGGGGGAGGGGTCTGAGAGAGAATAATGCCACTTGCTTAGCACCCACCCCTTTTCCAGGCACTTTTCCCACTTCCCATATGGGACTGGTGCCTCTCTAGTTGTTGCCCTGGTTGTGGTTCCCAGAGTGGGTGGATCTACGGACATTCTAGGACCATGGAGGCCTCTAAACAAGCGGACTCTGCTGAGAGACCAACAGTTTCTCCCTCTGCCCCAGCCCCCACTGGTTTTCATAGTCAGAAGCAATGAGGCTTTATTTTCCCAGGCACTGGAACTGCGAGCTGCGTGGCCTGATTTAGGGCTGGGATGATTCCCCAGGTGTCCCTCATGACTTTTATAATGTGTGACTGCACTTTCCGCCGGCCTGCCATAGCCACAGTCTTGCTGCAACGCTTCCACCACCACTACCACGCCACGTTGTCTCCACTTCTTCTCCACCCCTCCTACCTGTCTGGATGAGTGTTGCTTCTTTATATCTTTGTTGGACTTCCATGCAGTTTAATTTTCTGGTAGTTTTGGTTGTTTTTAGTTTTGAGGTAGTTGTATTTCTTCTTCCAATTTCTTTTTATTGTTTGTTTGTTTAATTTATTGACTTTTTTAGAGTGAGACAGACATTGATCTATTGTTGCACACATTTATGCACTCGTTGATTGATTTTTGTATGTGCCCTGACTGGGGATTGAACCTGCAACCTTGGCATATCAGGACAATGATCCTCGAACTAACTGAGCTACTGAGCCAGGGCCCACATGGCTAATTAGTAACGATCAAGTCCACCTTCACTTCTACTATCGAATGCCACGTTTTCTCAGGTACCATGAGGCTCTGGACTGCAGATTATAAGTCAGTTCTTGGAGGAGGTGTCAGATTGTCCATGCATGTGCTTCCATAATGCAGTTTTCTCCTTGCCAAAGCAGTGATTCTGAATGTTGAAACTGTCACCTTTTTCACACCACAAAATATACATGACTCTGCAGAAGTATTGAGATTGGTGGGACAGATTGTGGCTAATCCATCTAAGAGCCTATCAAAACAACACAGGGAGCAAGACCTCTTCCTTGAGGCCTGAGTTATTCCTAGATTTGAAGCTGGCTCTGAGGGTTAATGGTTTCCAAAACATTCTTCAGGGTACAGCAAACATTGACACAGTGAAAGAGATGCTTACAGTGACTTCTGTGCTGAGACGGGTGAACAAGGGCTGTAACTGTTCACCTGTTCAGCCTATTTCAACCTTGGACCATATTCATCCAGGACTTGAGTGAGCAGAGCCAAGTGAAATTTTAGAAGTAGGTGAAGTCCAAAATGTTACAGGAGTCACTTGGCCAGGAATGAAAATCATCTTGTTTTCACTGTTTTATGGCCACTGTCTGCATGTGACATGAAGGTGGCTTTCTTTTTGGAGATGGAGAGCAATCTAAAAATAAATTGTGCTTAAGGAGGAAAAGTGAACCTTCTGAAGGAGACCGGTGGGCATGTAATTGCACAGGTGGGACAGGGATGGGGAGGATTGGAGCTGGAGCTCAGTTGTTTTCTGAGGCCCGGGTGTCTGTGGCCAGAATCAGGGTTTCAGCTTAGCCTTTCTTTAGTCCTCCGTTTGGTGGCGAGCTTCTGGGCACCTGTCGTGTGTCAGGTGCTGGGAACGTGGAGAGGTCAGGCCTCCTCACCAGGCTACGGGGGGGGAGAGAAAAGTTGCCCCAAATTTTTCTGAGAAAGGGGGTGGGTAGGAGAGTCCAGGGGAAGGACCCTAACCCAGTGTGAGGGCACCTGGCAGGCTTCCTGGAGGAAGTGTCTGGAGAGCAGTGTTGAAGAACCAGAAGGGGTTCTGGCAGGCAGAAAGAGAGGGTATTGCTGGTAGGGTTGATGGGGACGGAAGTGTGTTCAAAGGCCCCAGGGTATGCCTGAGTGCATGATGCCAGGTAGGTGGAGCACTTGCAGGATATTAAGCTAGGGACTGGTGTGCATAGTTAGAAGGATGGCATGGATGCTGATGGGGGAGGGAGTGGCCAAGGCAAAACTCACAGGCAACAAGACCCGGGCATTCCACAGTAACTGAGTTGGACAGATGAGGCCCTAGCGGTGGGAATCAGCCAAGAAGGGACTTTTTCAACAGTGACTGAGGAGATGGATGCAATTGCAGGACTTGATGAGTAGCTGAATGTCCCGGAGGTGTGTGGAGACACCTGGGATGTTCCCGTCCCCAAACACTGGATGGACGGGGGATCTCAACCAAGAAGCATCAGGAGAGAGAAAGCAGGCAGGGCACAACTTGAGTGGGGAGGGCAAAATCGAACACGTTTTTATTTAAAATAGTGTATTTTTCAGTTTTAGAATTTCCATTTGGTTCATTTTTATAGTTTTTAGAATTTCCACTTGGTTTATTTTTATATAGTTCCTGCTCCTCTGCTGAGGTGTCATATTTGTTCATTCTTCTGGTGGCCATTTTTCCTCACACCCTTGGCTACATAGTAACTGCTTCAGAGCCCTTCCTGCCTGCTCATCCCAACACCCGGCCCCCTGGGGGTCAACCCCACTGATCTTCCTTCTTGAGTATGGGTTGCGCTCTTCTGTTTCTTCATGTGTCAAGTAATTTATATTGTATTCTCAATGTTTTGAAAGATAGGTTGCAGAGACTCAGGATTCTGTTGTTCCTCTGAAGAGCATTGTTTGTTTTTTAATTGGGCGATTAGCCCTCTGGCCTCAAGCTCCAAAGTCTGTTTTCCTGAGGTGGTGATGGGTGAAATTTTAGTCTCTTAGCCTCAGCTGGGCGGCTTGGAGTCTGCCCTGTGCATGCATGGTTCAGGGTTTGCACAGGTTTTGAATAGGATCTGGAGCTGCTTTTTTAGGCTCTCTGTTTTTTACATGTTCCATCCATCATTGAGCTGCTGTGGTCTCTGTGGTCTCTGTCTTCGCACTTTTCAAGCCAGTTTCTATTTCCAATGAGTAACCGTTTAAAAAAAAAAAAAAGCGAAACGCATCCCATGCTGTTTCCTTTTTCTGGGTATAGACCCCCATCCAGCTTCTCCATGGTTTTGGTCACTTCCGGGCAGTACTGCTCTGTAGGATCTTGTGCATGAGGTTCCCTGAGTTCTTCTGCCCCATACCATAGCCACAGCAGCTATGGAGAATAGACATATGAAACTGAGGAACTGAATTTTAAATTGTATTTAATTGTAATTAATTGAAATGTAAGTAGCAGCATATTAGGCTAGTGGCTCCCACATTGGACATTGTAGCAGCAGAGCATTCAGGCACAATAAGTTCTCACTTAACATCAATCGGTTTTGTGACTAAGTGAAATGATGTGTAACGAAACCCATTTGCCAAAGACTAATTGATGTAAACAGAGTTAAATCTCATCAACATTGTATGAACTGATGTTATTTGACATTATATATTTAATACACAGTCCAGAGTTGATGCTCATCTCAGAGAGGGCCGGTCTAGCCTGGCAGTCCTACCATTCCCAGGAGCAGAGCTCTTCCCATGCTTTCTATTTCGTAAACTGCACAGCAGGCCATTAGTGTCTCTCTGCATTTTGCTTTCATTTTTTAACTCAGAGATCCTCCCGAGTCAGTGAACGTAGCATTCCCTCTTTTCCCCTCTCCTTTGATAATTTTTTAACTTGTGGTATAATACATATATCAAAAATTGGCCATGTTTAAGTGCACAGTTCAATATTAAGAATGTTCACATTGTTTTCTTGCAAAACTAAAACTAATCCCATGAAACAACTTCCCATTCCCCTTTCCAGCCCCTGGAGCCCACCATCTACTCTTTGTCTCTATGGATTTGACTCCTCCAGGAGTGCAATCCTATAGTACCAGTCTTTTTGTGACTGGCTTATTTCACTGAGCAGAATGTCTTCAAGGTTCCTACTTAATATTTCATCGTATGGAATCCTGAGGTTCCTGAGCCCCAAATGTTGGACATTAAAGTTGCTGCCAGTTTCACTGGAAGGGTGAGAGGGCTCTGAAGGGGCACAAGGAAACCTCAGGAAGTGATGGTGACCCTTGAACGACGGGGCCGTTTAGGGGTTCTGACCTCAGTGCATCTGAAAATATGTCTATAACTTTTGACTCCCCCAAAACTTAACTACTAAGAGCCTACTGTTGACCGGAAGCCTCACTGACAACATAAACAGTTGACAAATGCATATTTTCTATGTTATATGTACTGGATACTGTATTTTTATAATAAAGAAAAGGAAATGTTATTAAAAAATCATTAACGAAAATACATTTACAGTACTGTACATATTTATAGATACTGTAAGCTTACCTCACCTATTTGTTTACAAGATGTTAGAAATCAGCATATGCAGTGGACCCACTCAGTTCTAACCTGTGTTGTTGAAGGGTCAGCTGAATTCAATGTCTTGATAAGAGGTTATGATTTCATGGTTGTGCACATATGTCAAAACGCATTGACTTACACTGTTAAACATGTGCTGTTTTTTACATGGCAATGATACCGCAATAAAGCTGTGTTGTTGTTGCGTTGATTGTAGTGTCTGAGAGAGCTGCCCTGTACTCCCCACCCCCATGTGTCTGCAGGTATCAGTTAGATCCCACTGCCAGCTGGGGATGCTCATTTCCCCCTCAGACTCCCAGAGACCCCATCCTCTCTCCTCCCTCAGTTCTTAAAGCCTCCCTGACTGACCCCCTAGCACACACCCACACTAGGTGACACTGGGGACCCCAGAAGTCTCTCCCTGGTACTCACTGTTCGAGGGAGTTGCAGAGCCAGCTAGCTCTCTCAGCTCCATGGGGTCTGGCCAGCACCAGAGAAAAAGCTCTTAAGAAAGGCTTGAGGAGAGTGGGAAGGGCAGAGTCCCTTTAAGTGCAGAATTTAATCTGATCCAGGTCTTGAAAGGGTAGTAGGAACTGGCTCAGTGAAGTGGGTGGAGGCATTTCTGGCAAAAAACTGATGCAAAGGCCTGGAGGTTGGACCACTGGGGAAGCTCTTGGGCCTCCTAGGGCTGGGGTGTGGGGTAGGGCAGGAGCTGAAATGGAGCCATGGGAGGGAGCAGGACCAGGAGAGCAGGCCTCATGGCCCAATGTTGGCTGTTTAATTTGGGGGGTGAGGGGCAACAAGGGGAGTGGGAGGGGCAGCTTTGGTGAGGAAGGATGGCCAGTGGGCTGGGATGCCAGGGTACCTGGCTCAGCTCACGCAGGCCCCTGAGCCTTCTCTGTGGTGGAGAGGGGGCCCTGAGGAGCAGAAACAGGCATGGGAGGCCTCCCCAGGATCCTGTGAGTGCTGGTTGCCCAGCAGTCCTGGGGAGCTTTCAGCCCTAGCTCTCCCTTGCTGGCTGAGTGAACTGTTTCCAGCAGCTTCTGGCTTTGAGCCTTAGGCTTCCCAGCTTCTGGGGAGATAGTATCTGACCTTGCCTGTTAAAGAAAGTGGGTTCTTTTTCTAGAAAGTTTGACTACCCGAGCTTAAAGTCTTTATGTTCACCTGTAACAGAACCCCTGGGCTGCTCCGATTGAAACAGAACCCACGGGCTCTTTAGTTAGGGGCACGATTGCCCACCACCAGAATTATAACTCTCAATACCAGAGTTTAGTGAAAAGAAAAAGAATTGTTTATTTGCACATAGTTCTGCCTCCCCCTCCTAGACCTGGCCAGCCTTAGGAAAGTCAGAAATACCATTTCCCTACTTCCTAGGCACAGTTCAGCTTTACCAGTAGCTGCCAATTGCTCAAATCTGATTGGGGAGGTCCTTTCTGTGCTGTGGTACCCTCCAGCTCTCAATGCAGGACCGCCTGGATTCTCAGCCTCCTTGTAAACTGCCTTCTTCCTGCAAACCTCGTGGATCTCCTCTCCTCAAAACTTCATGGTGAGAGCCTCTTCTTAAAGCAGCCTGGAGAGCCCCCTCCTCCAAGCCACATGGAGGGAGCCCACCCTAAAATGTCTGCAGCTGCTTATATAGCCCTGACTGCGTCCTCTGACGCAGTGGGTGTTGTAAGCAGTTCTGACCATTCACAGAACCTGACACAGGCTCTGTAGGCTTCTTCCGTACCATCCCACAGTCCAAGACCCCTCCCATCTTCCTGAGCCTTGGAAGTTTCAAAGCGTATCTTTGTGCAACAAAGTTTCCAGCCACTAGCCCCAGGCATGCAAGGGCATCCTGAAAGCTGCTTCCTTTTCCCCATCCCCCAGCCGCAAACTCTGGGGTTTGTTTTTGGACTCCCCTGTTTCTGTAACACACTCATCAGTGTGTCTGTTCCACCCACTCATCCATCCACTGCACGTTTAGCAGGCACCTCAGATTGTGCCAGGCCCTGTCTGGAGACACGGCATTGACAATAACAATACCATGACAATAACAATACCAATGCCTGCATGAGGCTTATGCCTTGTAGAGTGAGGCAGACAAGTAAATAAGAAAACAGATCAACTGAGATGACAGGGCGAAAGGAACAGAACGGGGTAAAGAAATGGACCAATACGGTGGCTTTGTTAGTAGGTGATGTGAAGGATGAGATAGACCTAGACATTAGGCCATGGGGGCAGGAATGAGCTTGGCAACTTGGAAGCCCACCAAGTAATTGTTGCAATAAATTGAGCTGTTGGGGTGAGGGGAATGTAGCTACAGGGCAGGAGTGAGTCTAAACAGCAGGGGCTGGGGTGAGGTGGAACCCTGGCTTGCGGCCCTTCGTGGGGTCTTGCAGGAAGCAGCATGGGTAGTGTGTCTGGCCTAGCTCTGTCTCCAGTCATTAGCATCCCACAGGAACCCTGCTCAGAGAGGTCCAGAGTGGAGGAACTGGATGTCTGCAGGGGATAGCCATGGCCCAGCTGTGGGGGTAGCTGTGGTCAACGAACAGTCCACCTATAGTACACCATGTGTTCTGGGCGGGGCCTGCAGCTGCAGGAGTCAGGTGACTCCAGGCAGTAGGCCAGGCTAAAGGGGCCTGGTGAGTTTCGTTGTCCTTGTGTGTCTCTGTCCCTGGGCTGGACCTGGGCATCTGGAATCTGAATTGATTTCCCATTTCACAACTCAGGCTAGTCCTGTGTTCCCAGCTGGATTGAAAATAAAACAAAATGAACCTGTGTGCACAGCCCCGCTCTGCTGAGATCTTTGAGGGTCCAGAAGAATAATGGGGGCCGGGTGAACCCAATCAGACCCCTGAGGGAGGCCAGGGACCCTGTGCTCTCCTGCCCCTCCTCCTGTCAGCACAAGACCTAAGCTCTCTCTGTCCCCCAATCTAGGGCTATCTTTAGCCACTAAGAAGGATTGGGTGAGTGGTGGCTGGGGCAGGGCTGGGAATGAGGCCAGAGAGGCTTCAAGATGTAAGTGGACTGGGAGACCCAAGGGCGGGCCAGCTGGCGGTGATGGGGATGGAGGCTCAGGCTGGCCAAGCTGGCCCAGCCAGCCATGTGGTCATTCTCCAGATGACCCCTCTGTGGCCTTGGCTGAGCCCAGCCTTAGTCCATTAGCTACCACTCTAAGGGAAGGTGCCTTTGCAAAGGTCCACGGCAGTTCCAGGAAGAACCACCCAGAACTTGCTGCAGGCCAGCACCCTCCTTCCCAGAACACCCCAGCCCCCACCTCTCCTCTCTGTAGCTAACAATAAGTAACTAGACTTTACCTGGTGCCCGCTCCACCCCGGGCATCATTCCAGCCACCCCATGTGGAAGGGTTTGTTGTGATTCCATTTTACAGATGAGGATACGGAGGCACACAGCTGCCAGGTGAGTAGCTGGGTTTGCGTGACCGGCAAGTGGGTGAGACGGGAGTCCGGACAACTGCCGTGCAAGCATGTGGCGCGTGTGGCAGCCGGAGACCTAACTGCACCCACTGCTCAGACGGGTCAGCCAATGCCCAGGGAGGCTGGGTGTCCCTGGGAATGAGTGGAGGAGCTGGTGCCCAAGGGAGAAAAAAAGACCAGGGAGGAGTGCCACCTTGAGCCCCATTTCCTCCTGTCCTTCAGGAAGAGAGTGTCTGGGGGGGGGGGTCAGGGGTGGAAGAGAGTGTTGGGCCTTGCTGGCCACGGATGCCTGCTTACAGCTGCCACAAGCCTACTCTGTGTGCCAGGCACCTGTCCCACCAGAGGTGGGTAAAGAGATGGAGGCCCCAGCACTGGGAGCAATGGAGCAGCAACTCTGGCTTATTTGCTGGACTCCAGACCCTACTCTCTTCCCAAACCAACGTCTTTTCTTTATCAAGAGGGCAGAGAGTATGGGGGGACAGACAGATGTCAGGGTTAGAGAGAGATAGGACTTCGGGCCAAGACCTCTGCAGTCAGGGTAGGATATGTCAGTTTGAAACCCCCTTGGAGGGCTCTCTGGTTTGGAAAGCGTTTTTCAAAATGACTTGGGGGCTAGATAGGGCTCAGCCTGCTTCAGCTGAGGGTACTGGGGCTGGAGGCCTGTCATGCATCCTTTCTTTACCCCTCGCTGCCTCTAAAAAGATTGCCTGGCTGGCTCCCAACACCCCAGTGAATGAGGCAGGGCTGAGGAGGTGCTTTTAAGTGAATCCAAGGTTGGGGCAATCAGGAAGTACCTCCAGGAGGAAGTGACAACTAAACTGGGTTTTAAAGGATGCAGAGGAGTTTGCCAGACAGACAAGAAAGGTGAATAAACCCTGCAAGGACAGAGACCTTGCCTGCTTTCCCCCTCGTTTTGTGTCCTCAGCACCCAGCATGAGGCAATAAATATTATGTGGGTGTTCCAGGTAGAGGACAGCATTTGCAAAGGCTGGGTGCTGAAATGGTGCAGTGTGACGGAGGCCAAGCAGCAGGCAATGAATGGTGGGCTTTGAGGCTGGGTGCATCTGCAGAGACCTGAGATTACAAGATGCTGTTGTTCTTGCGATGTATCCCTTGTCCAGGAAGTGCCATGGCTTCGGTGGACCCACATCTGGGCACTGTTGGGTGAGGGAGGAACATGGGGCTGGGACCTGGACTCCCAGCCTATTTCCATCTGCACTTGGTTAGGGGTTGTCTTTTGGGTGGTTGGGACAGCCCCTGAGAAGGTGGCTGCAGATGCCCTGCGGTGGAAGTGTGCAGCCAGGAAGCCAGGACAGGCATGTGCCCTTGTGTCTCAGTGGGTGCAGGGGATCAAGCCAGCCTTGCCTGTGAGTGAAGATGGTTTCTTTGCTAGAGATCAACCACCGGGGCAAAAGTTCTCGCTTGTACCTTTCCATCTGTCTATTCCGTCTGGGCCGCCTGAGCTCTCTGGGTCTAAACTAGCCACTGCCACACATCCTTGATCCTTGATCCTTGATCCTTGATTGTTTGCCAGGCTACTTACTTCCTCCTGGTGCCCCGCCCCCATTAAAGTGCCAAACGGCAGCAGCCACTGCCAATCACTGATTATTGCCTGAATGCAGGGTTCCCTGGCTGGCCAGGGGCTGCTCCTTTATCCACATCCTGCCCCCCCAATCCCATCCATCCCCAGAGAGTTAAACATGAGTCCTGCCCCAGCCTGAGGAGCTCCTGCTTCCTCCATGAGTCTACAGGGACATCTAAGCACCCCAACCCCAGCTGGTCTTATTCAACACTGCGCCCGACTCCTGTCCCCAAATCCCCTCCTCCATCCTGAACTTGAGGAATTTTTTTTTTCTGTATTTGACTTGTGATATTGTGAAATACAATAATTAAGAAACACAAATTAGGTCCTTGTCACTGGTCCTGGCACAGAGCTCCTAAAACTGGGAATGGAGAGGGACAAAGGTATTTTGTTATGTTAATGAGGTGACATTTAGAAAGCCCCTTGGTCACCTAAGGATGAGGACTGGTTGTCAGGGGGTTGGAACTGTAAGTCCCACCCCAGGACCTCCCAGGAAGAGAAGGGCTAGAGGCAGAATCAGTCACCAGTAGCCAATTGTTAACCCCTCGGGCCTATGGGCCTAGTAGTGAAAACTGTAGAAACCCAATAGGATGGCATTCAGAGAGCATCCGGGTTGTGAACACATGGAGGGTGGGGCAAAGGGCACCTGGACAGGGCCCGGGGGCTCTGTGCCCTTCCCCATACAGGCCCCAGCATCTCTTCTGTCTGGCAATACCCGACTTACACCCTTTATAACAAAGCAGTGACCTAGTAGGTAACGTTTCTTTGAGTTCTGTGAGCCGCTCTAGCAAATTCGTCGGACCCAAGGAGGGATGGTGGGAACCTCTGATATGTAGCCCATTACGGGTCAGAAGCCCAGGTGAAATTGAAGTAGGATGGTGCCCTTAACTCGTGGGCTCTGATGCTGTCTCCAGATAGTGTCAGGATAGAGCTGAATGGTAGGACACCCAGCTAGTGTCAGAGAATTGTTTGCTGCTGTGGGGAGAAACGCCCATGTCAAACCTAAAATCAGAATTGTTGACTTTTAAAATACAAACGGTTTAATTTGCACTGAGAAAAGGGCCCATATCATAGATGCACAACTCAGTGAATTTTTGCAACCAGAATAATGCCCAGATTAGGAGACTGAAATTGCCAGCCCTCTGCAACCTCTTGTGGCCCCTCAGGTCACCACCTGTCCCTAAGAACAGGCACTCTCCCAGTGGCCGGCTGTGTTTCAGGCAGAGTAATGCCCCTTAACAAGGTCCATGTCCTAATCCCAGGACAAGGGAATATATTTATCTCATTGAGTTTGCAGATGGGATTAAGATCACTAACAGGCTGACACTGAGGTAGATGACCCTGGATTACTTGTGGGGCCCAAAGTAATCTCAGGGGTCGTTACAAGAGGGAGGCAGGAGGGTGAGAGAGACATTTGAAAATGTTTTGCTCCCAGCTGTGAAGGCAGAGAAAGGGGCCATAGCCAGGAAATGCAGGCATTTCTAGAAGCTGGAAAAGGCACAAAAACACATTCTGCCCTGGAACTTCCAGAAGTATAGCAGCCCTGCTGACACCTTGATGTTAACCTGGCAAGATCCTTTCCAGACTTCAGACCCTCAGACCGCAAGGGAATACATCTGTATTTAAGCCACAGAATTCAGCAGCCACAGGAAACCCATATAAGCATCCTAGACTGGTTTGACCTGGTGTTCAATTGTACATGCCTGCTTCTCTTCTGGCTCCTTTCTTAACCCTTTGAGTGCCATGCATAATTCGAAATTTGGATCAACGTGAGAAAAAATTATATCAATACAAAAAAAAGAGAACAAAACATAAAATACGAATTATTCCATTGTTATTTACATTTATAGCCATTGAAAAAAGAGCCGCTGGGAGCGCTGCTGGCACTTTTGGGAAAATTTGTCAAGTGTCACTCAAAGGGTTAAAGGGGTTCAACTCTTGGGGGCTCTGCCTCCAAAATGTCTCTGGACATGTCTACCCACTTACCTCATCTGAACAGCCCACAGCACCCATTTTTGGCCTCCCCCAGACAGCCTATAGCCCATGGCTTGCCATGTTGCCCAAATTGTGATGAAGAGCCGCAGAACCCCCAGACTCCACAGGCAGGAGTGTAAAACGGTGCACCCATCTGGAAAACGGTCTGGCAGTTGTTTATAAAGTTAAACACGTGACTGTCCCATGGCCCAGCAATTCCTTTCCTTGGACCGACCCAGGAGACATGCAAACTTCTATTCACACAAGACTAGGATATGAATGTTTGTAACAGCTTTGCTCATGATTACCCCAAACTAGAAGCCTCCCAAATGCCCCTCAACAAGTGAATAATAACCAAGTAAGTTATATGCCTGTGGTACCTACAGTTCCATGTTTAAAAGGAAAGCCACTACGGTAGATGAAACAACATGGATGAGTCTCAAACACATGGTATGGAGGGAAAACAGCCAGACACAAGATGGAGTCTTTGGTTCCATTTATGTGAAGATCTAGAACAGATAAAAGAGCTTCCTCCTCACAGGCCCTCTTATCCATCTGACAGGCACCACCACTCCAGTGTAGATGGAAAAAAAAAATTAGCCCCGACTGGTGTGGCTTAGTGGGTTGGGCGTTGTCCTGCAAACCAAAAAGTCACCAGTTCAATTCCCAGTCAGGACACATGCCTGGGTTGTGGGCCAGGTCCCCAAATGGGGGCGAGAGCGAGAGGCAACCAATCAATGTTTCTCTCCCTCTCTTTGCCCTCCCTTCCCCTCTCTCTAAAAATAAAATCTTTTTAAAAATTGGCACAGAGCTGTCCTTTGGACGGCAGAAATGGAGACTGGGAAAGGACACGAGAGAACTTGGTGGAAAAACAAGAATGTTTGTGGTAGAAGGCTGGGCTACACAGGTACATGCATTTGCCAAAACTGAGCAACTCTACACTTAACACGTTGCGTACCGGGGTATTTAAATGCCTTTTAGAAATGATGAGGATTCTCGCCACCCGTACGCAGTGTGTTAAGATTGATGCATTTTGCTCTAGTAAAATTTACCTTGAAAGAAAAAAAACATAAGCAAATATTGAACCCTAGTTATGACTTACATGCTGAAATATTCACGGGTAATGTGGCTTATGTCTGTTGCTGCTTTTGAAATGCATCCAGAAAAATCAAGTGGGCTGATGGGTGGATAGAGGGATGTATGGAAGCATGGGTAGGCATGTGATGAAGCAAATGGAGCAAACTGAATGGTGGAATCCAGCAGTGGGCATGTGGGTGCTCATTGTAAACTTAACTCTTCTGTTGGGGCAGTTAACACGTTGCGTACCGGGGAATTTAAATGCCTTTTAGAAGTTATGAGAATTCTCGCCACCCGTACACAATGTGTTAATCAAAATTCTTGCCCATAGGCCCCGCATGGCCTCCCCCGCCTAGCGCCCGTCCTGCTCTCCCTTCCTCCTTCTCTCCCCCTCACTCCGTTGCCACACAGACCTACTTACTGATCCTCCAGCACTGTGCTGAGTCCTGCTTCAGGGCCTTTGCACATGCTGCTTAATGTCTCTGGAAAGCCCCTCTGTACCACCACTGCATTCCTCTACACAAACTCAGGCCCTCCGATGGTTTATCCTCAGAGACATCTTCCTCGGTTATCTCCCTTAAAATCAATGTCACACTGTTTATTTTCCACTAGACCTCATCACTTATAAATCTGTTTGATTGTGTATTGGTTGCCTCTCCTGCTGAGCTGGGAGCTCCCTGGAGACAGGAATGTGTCTGCTTTGTTCCTGGCTGTGTCCTCAGTGCCCAGCCCAGGCTGGCATGTACAATTCACTCAAGGAACATCTTATTGGGGGGAGGTGGACTGATGAACCAAAGAAATGGATAGGTAGATGGATGGGTGGGTAGACTGATGTGTATATAAATGGATAGACGGATGGATGAACCAAATTATGGGTGGATGGACAGGTGAGTGGAAGGGTGGGTGGATGGACACATAGATGAACAAATGAGTGAGCAAACATTCCAAGTGGGGATTGGTGTGAGGATCTGGGTACTTGTCTTAAGATCCTGAGGAAGGGAGAAGCTGTGTGGGCTACTCAGGATGGCTGGGCTCTGCAGATGGGGGCTGGTCCCCGGCAACTCTTGGTGGAAAGCTGACTCACCTTAGTTACTGCTCTGGTATCCCAAGAGCTCGGTGTTCCCATTGATTCTCCTGCACAGCTGTCACCCATTGATTCTCCTGCACAGCTGTCACCCATTGTCTGGGGTAGTGAGCGAGACAGCTGACATTCAGACCTCCTGGGGTGTCCACCTGGGGAAGGGTGGCTAGGGAGGGAATTACAGATTTCCTTAAATTCTCCATCTTTGAGCTCCATCTGAGGCTCATTCCCAAAATGGCAGGAAACCCTCCTAGACATTTGAGAACTCAAGGTCATGACCTTACCCAACCACTCCCTTGACTTCTGGCCATCAATTTCTTGCCTGTAAAGTGCAGAATAATAACTACTCTCACGAGCTGTGTTGTTAAGGGTCAGCAGGCACCAGGCTAAGCACTTTGTAAGCCTGACCAGTCTGAGCTGAGAGGTGGCTATTTACTGTCCTTGGTTTACAGATGAACCTGAGATTCAGAGAGATTGAGTCATTTGATTAAAGACACACAGCCCAAGTTTATCCTTAACCTCCGCTGTAATAAATTCCAGGTTGCCGACATCAAGGGAGCGAGGGCAGGGCGATGGGCCCTCCAGCATCACCCAGCCTGCAGGCTGAGCTCACCCTTAACGGGACTGTCTGTCCACAGGATGTGGTCCAGTCTGAACAAGTGGCTGTGGCAGGACAGGTTCTGGCTACCGCCCAATAGCTCATGGGCTGACCTGGAGGACCGGGATGGACTGGTCTATGCCCACCCCAAGGACATGCTGGCGGCCCTACCCCTGGCACTGGCCTTGGTGGTCATGCGCTTTACCTTTGAGAGGTGAGTGTACCTTGTGGCTGGTGTTGCAGTGCTGGCCTGTGCTGCCGCCTTTGCGTGGTTTTGTCCTCACATGTCCCTGGCTTTGAACCAAATTACTCCTCCTCCATCCTCCCCCCAGCTGCTGCCACTCATATTCCTCTGGTCTCTGAGGGCTGTTTTATTGGGACACTGGCTGCAGCTCTGGTCTGGCTATGCAGCATCTTCAGAAAACAGATGGGGATCTGGAGGGCATATGCCCACTTTGCTGACCGAGGACAGGTCTGCAGAGGCCAGTCAGTCAGCAGAGAAATGCCTGCCCACTCTCTCCCCACCTTCCGCTACAGGCAAGCAAGGCCCTCACCCTTACCACCCGTCCCTGCTTCCCCATTGCTCCTTCTATCACCTTCCCTCCTACTACCCTTTTTAGCCAAAGGAGTACAGGCACTCTGGCCTCCCCTTTGGGGCCCTCTCCACTCAACCCCAGCCTCCTGCAGCCTGGCCCCAGCCCTGCGTATATGCCACTTGCCCTCCCAGCAACCTCCTGGTTGCCAAACCCTGTGGATTTTCAGTCATTTCTCAGGTGACCCAGGTGCTGATGGATCAGAACTAGGTTTCTTCCTCTTTTCCTGGTGTCCTTCTCTTGGGGTCCCTCCCCTCTGTCCCAGGTAGTTCCTCCCTTTCCCCTGTCATCAGTGCTCTGGTCACAGCTCCTAGACGTGCCTTGCCAGGCCCCTCTCCTGTCCGCCTCCCCACTCTCTGCCCCACGAGGTTCCTTTGGTGCTGAGGGCCCCTCTGCCTCCCCTTTCTCCACACACATTTCCTCCTCCACTCTTCACACCCATTCCTAGTTTGCCATCTTTGCTGCCCCCCTGGCCTGTGCAGGGAAGCCTACACTGCCCTTCTCCCACAGGGCCCTTTACCCCCTCCAGCCATTTGGGTCTCCCCCTGACCACAGGGACATGGAAGCAGTCTGCATCTTGCTTTGTGTATCCCACTCATAAGAAGCTTCCAGGCTCTGGGCTCCCTGGACACGGGGAACCCAGGGAAGGTCACTGATGTATTTATTTAACAGGCACCCTTTGAGCACTTACTCCATGCCAAACACTGCTTAAAGCAGCTGATGTGTCTTAAATTCCTTTGTGCTATTATTATCATCCCCATCTTACAGAAGAGGAAATGGAAGCACAGATCGGTCAAGTGACCTACTTCATGTCATACAGTGGGTGGGCCAGCATGGACTGAGGCTATGCCTGAGGGATTCTGGGAGGCCAGACTGGCCAGACCTTGATGGGTGGGTCTGCTTCCCCACAGGGTGGGGCGCGGGTGTGCCCAGGTTCACTACTAGAGCCCAGACTGATGGCCCCAACTGAAGTGGGAGTGTTATCCCAAAGGGAGCAGGTGGAATGACAGAGATGAAATTCAGTTTTGACCCCTGGCATTGGGAGCCCTCTCATCCAATCAATGGATGATTGACCAGAGTCCCGCTCCTCCAAGTGTCCCCCACCCTGAGTGGGCGAAGCTGGAAGAGGGGAGGCCTAAGTGGGAGCCCCAGCCTGATCCAGGCCAGACCAGGACCTAGGCCACCATGACACAGGCAGTGAGGGAACTCTGACCCCTAGTTTTGGATTAGATTGAATGACGGTGTTGAGTACCCAAAAGTTGACCTTCACACCCCCATCCTGCAGGCCAGCCCAGCTCCCTATCTTACACTTAGCCTAATCAGCAGCCAGGCAGCCCTCCAGGGTCCCAGGACACCACCTGGCCCTGCCCAGCCTCAGTTTCACCACCTGTAGCATGTACGTCCCTCCTCGCCTGAACTGATGAACCCTGTGTCCCCTGCCCCCAGACTCGTCGGTCTGCCCCTGGGCCAGTGGCTGGGTGTGCGGGATCAGGCCAGGAGGCTGGTGAAACCCAACAACACACTGGAGAAACACTTTCTCATGGAAGGACAGGGACTTGCTGAGGTAAGGACTCCTGCCACCCTCCTCCCTCCCTGTCTGCCCGCGGGGATGCTGTGTGGATGGGGCCTGGGGGTGGCCTGTGGCCGACCTGTTGGGGACAGGGAAAGCACAGGGCAGCCCATGACCACTCCACAGTGTCTCACGCACCCCACTGCACCAGATCCCAATCAGTGAGCCCGGCTGACCAATGGGAAGCTCCTGGGACTGGAGAGGATTGGGGGACTGGGTGTCTCTCCTGTTCTGGGGTAGAGTGGAAGGCCTGAGTATTTTAGGGGTTTGGCAGTCCTGTGACCCTCCCTCCATTCCCCTCTGTGGTATAGCTGCCTGGTAGGCAGGGTCTGGGTTGAGTCCTCAGGGGGAAGAGGGAAGGGAGAGGTCTTCCTACCCTGGGTGGGGGTGCAGCTCCTGCAGAATAGAGAGCCTTGTGCTCCCTGTCCCTTGTCAGTTCCTCTACAGGTAGGGGAGAGGGACAAGGTCTCCACTGCCTGCCTAGAGCAGGGGTGAGGCCGTGCTGTTCTGAAGGGGTACAGAAAAACCTTTTTAATCCCAGCCCGTCAGTCATCTGTCTGTCCTGAAAGCAAGGCTGGATTCCCATTAAGGCCTGGCCGTTTGGGGGGATCCACC
Organism: Furipterus horrens; assembly: GCF_987537825.1. Classification (NCBI taxonomy): domain Eukaryota; kingdom Metazoa; phylum Chordata; class Mammalia; order Chiroptera; family Furipteridae; genus Furipterus; species Furipterus horrens. The sequence goes on along the minus strand of NW_028327180.1, from coordinate 55,830,684 downwards.
CTATACCCCCCTACTTCCCTATTTCACAGGTAGATAGCCCCTCAGGTGAGGTCTGGGGCTGCAGGGGATGGGGTAGCAGAGCTGGGTCCCACCTGTCCTGGGAAGCCACATCCGTGACCCTGGTCCTCCCCCCAACCCCAGCCTCAGATGGCTGTCCTGGCCACCCAATGTGGCCTCACACTGAGGCAGACCCAGCGCTGGTTCCGAAGACGCCGGAACCAGGACCGGCCTTGCATGACCAAGAAGTTCTGTGAGGCAAGGTCAGCCCCAGCTGGGGCTGGGAGGGAGGCAGAAGGGGGGAGGGGTCTGCTGTAAACAGCTGCCTCATGGACACCCTCTGTGTCTGCAGCTGGAGGTTTGTCTTCTATCTGTGCTCCTTCTTTGGTGGCCTCTCTGTCCTCTACCACGTGAGTGTTCCTGGCTGCTCCCTGGCCCTCCACCTGCCCACAGGCACCCGCGGTGGGCCTGGCTGGCATGGGGTTGGGGTTATGGAGGCGGGTGGGCAGAGGGGAAGAAGGCATGCATGCAGAGAAGGGAGCGAGAACTGGCAAAGTCAGGGCAGTTGGTCCCTCAACCGAAGCCTTTAGGGACCTCCTGTGGGTGGGGCTGGCATCAGGCAGCAGGTGAGCTCCTGGTCTGGAGTGAGAACAGGGATGCAACAGGAGGGACTCAGCAGAGCTGAGTGACAGCTGTATCTCAAGGGACAGGGGAGCCCCGAGGAGGCCCTGGGCCTGGGGTGGGGGTGGGGTCTGACCTTGGGGCAGCCTCAGATGCCTGTGTCCTCACAGGAGTCATGGCTGTGGAGGCCAGTAATGTGTTGGGACAATTACCCAGTTCAGGTGAGTAACAGGAATTGCCTGGAGCTGGAGGGAGGATTGGGGTGGTCAGAGTTCATGTGGCCAAAGGCAGTGGATCCAGACCTGGACATGATACTGTGACCTCTGCGAACCCCGCTGTCTGTTTCTCTTCCCTCCTGCAGAATGGAGAGGGGCTGGGCATCAGGAAACTTGGGGCAGAAGCCCAAAACCACTGCCTTTGGTTACCTCCAGGGACAGGGAGCTCACTCCTTAACTCATTGGGATTCAAGTGTCCTGGTTTTGAGCACATTGGGGAGGGCCCTAAGGGAGTTTTCCCCCTCCTCAGCTAATCCTGCCCTACCACCCTGCCACAGCCCCTGAAGACAGCCCTGTACTACTGGTACCTCTTTGAGCTGAGTTTCTACATTTCCCTACTGATCACTCTGCCCTTCGACATCAGGCGCAAGGTGAGGCCAGGCCAAAAGTTGGCCGGGGAAGGGATACCCTGTGCAGTCAAGATCCAGTTGCAGTTGGGGAGGGATGGCCTCACTCACACCTGGAGATCCCCTGATACCTCAGGCAGCAGGTGTGGTGCCAACCAACCCCCTGAGGGCCTCTCCAGCCACCCAGCCTTGTCTGGGCAGTGACCCGCCATCTCTCGCAGGATTTCAAGGAACAGGTGGCGCACCACCTCGTGACCATCACCCTCATCAGCTTCTCCTATGGTGCAAACCTGCTGCGCATTGGCTCTCTGGTGCTGCTGCTGCACGACTCCGCGGACTACCTGCTGGAGGTGGGCCCAAGCCCCCCCTCAGAGGTCCTATCCTGCCCTCCCAGGAGCCTCTGGAGATGAGGCCCCGCCCCCTCGGCTTTCCAGAGGGAGGAGACTTGGCCCTATTCAGTCTTCCTCGAAGATGACTCCTTGCCCTTCTCTGTATTCTTGGGAGGTGAGGCCTCGCCCCCTAAGATATCTGGAAGGTGAGGCCGCTCTCTCTTCCAGGGAACTGAAGCTTCTCAAGAGACCCATTTGTACCTTTCTAAGCAGTTCCTGGAGATCAGGCTCCGCACCATGGTGCCTTTTCCTGGGGAAGAGGCCCTGCCCCTTCCCACCTGGTTTCCCACCACTACCACTCACCCACCCGGGTCCTTCACTCTCTGCTGTCTTCCCCAGGCCTGTAAGATGTTCAACTATGCACACCACCAGCGAGTGTGCAATTCTCTCTTCATTGTCTTCTCCTTGGTCTTCTTCTACACTCGCCTCGTGCTCTTCCCCACCCAGTGAGTCAGCCCTCCAGTGGGGAGCTGGGGAGGTGGGTGGGCGCAGCTGGGGTCCAGGCCTGCCTCACCCTCAGTTCCAGACCCGTGGAGTGGGGGTGTTGATTGAGGAGTCTCCAGGAGGAGGCACAGGAGGCTGTTACGTTCCCAGCCCAGGGCACAACATATGCTAAGTCCCAGAGGTAAAAGGGACAGAAAATGGCTTAGTCCTCATTCCCCTGTGGGCCTGGAACAAGGAATGGATGGCGGGGTCGATGGCCAGTTCACTGACGTTTTTGCCCAGTGCATTTGCTGAGCCTCTCCCAGCAGAGGCAGTAACTGACATTGGGGGGATTCAATAAGACAAATAAGTAGAATACAGAGCGCACAAGGGAGTGGTGGTCATGTTAAAGAGAAAAGAGGCGCAGGAAGTATGTGGTAACTGAAATTGCAGGGATGATCCGAGAAAGCGTCACTGACAGTGTTCATGCAAAAGACTGGACTGAGGGGAGGGAGAGAACAGTACTGATTGGAGCAGAAGAGGCTTCCAGGAGTGGAAACAGCACAATCAAACGCCCGGGGCTGGACTGGGGCTGGCATGTTGGAGGAAGAGCAGCCCATATGACAGGAGCAGAATGAGCTGAGGGAGGGAGGGGACCAGACAGGTTGTGCAGCGCCTTGTGGGCCAGGGGGAGGAGTTGGGTTTTCATCCAAGCTAAGTGAATAATTCTAAGTACAGGAGGGAGGGGACCTGCTTGGGTGCTCACAGGCGCCCTCTGGTGGCTGAAGAGAGAACAGACGAGAGCGGCACCCCACCCCTCACTCCTACGCCCACCCCCCTCCACCCCGGGCCAGGAGCTGGGGGATCAGGACAGAGGCCACTGCGCTGGTCCAAGTGAGCGATGATGGGACTGTGCCAGTACAGGTGAGAGAAGTGGGTGGACTCATGGAAGACTCAAGGGTCATGATAGGGGTTTGAGCGCAGAGTTGTTCCTTGAGGATCAGGAGCTCAGCTCTGTGTTGGGTTTGAGGGGACTGTAGGCACACCAGTTTGGAGACATGTGACTGTTGGGTGCTTGCAGCCATGAGACTGGACGAGTCGTCCAGGGGCCAGGCGTGGACAGAGGTGTTTGCCGGTCAGGGGGAGCCTGCAGAGGAGGTGCAGAGGGAGCAGCTGTGACCTGGGGAGGCAGGAGTGTGGGCTCAGGGAGGAGGGAGAGCCCACTGTGCGCCTGCTGCACGAGCCAGGCAGGTCACTGGTGACCTTACAGGTGATCTGGATGAGGGTGGCTGGGGGTGAAAGATGAAGCCTGCTGAGTTGGGGCAGGAAGCGGGCCTGAGAAGAGAAGGAAAAGTGTGAAAGGACCACCCAGGAGAGCAATTGAAATACTAAGTGCCCCCTTGGGGTTCATGGTTGTGCACAGTTGGTAACCCTGTGCAATCTCATTTAACCCATAACCAAGTGAGAGTAGGTACTTAAATGCCCAGCTAAAGAGCATAGGTATTACTCTGGGGGCAACAGGGAGCCTTCGGAAGTTCTGGAGCAGGGAAGCTCACACAAGTTAGAGCTTCCTAGGCCTGGGGGCTAGAGCTGCTGGTGAAACCCACCTCTCCCTCCTGCCTGCACCTGCCTCAGGATCCTTTATACCACATACTACGAGTCCATCGCCAACTCAGGCCCCTTCCTCGGTTATTACCTCTTCAACTTGCTTCTGGTGATGCTGCAGCTGCTGCACATGTTCTGGTCTTGCCTCATCCTTCGTATGATCCACAGCTTCACAAAAAAAGGCCAGGTAGAGCCAGGCGAGGGTGGGCTCCCATATGCTGTCCTGGAGCCCCAGCCCAGCCCACCCCCAGCCTCGAACCCGCTCTGTTTCCCAGATGGAGAAGGACATTCGCAGTGACATGGAGGAGTCGGACTCAAGCGAAGGGGAGGAAGCCCAGGAGCATCCACGGCTCATGAATGGGATGGCCCCTACTGATGGCCCTCGGAGCCGGGCAGCTGTGCAGCTGGCCAATGGGCACATGTTGGCCACGTAGCTAGCCAAGGACTGACTGTGAGGGGCTGCCCCCAGTGCCTTGGACTTGTGGGGTGGCTGGATTGGTGGCTCTTGGCCCAGCTCTGTGGAGACAGGGAGGGCCCCACCCAGGGCGGGGGAAGGGCTGATGAATTGTCTCCAGCCCCTTCTTTCTGTGTACCCTCCCTCCTTTCCTTGGGGCACCAGCCAGAGCTGGGTGGTGGGCAGCAGCTGGGTGCTACAGCCTGCCAAAGCCACCTCCAGGTTGCAGTCTGGGGGCTAAAGAGCCCCAGGGTGAAAGGAGTCCAATAAAACTTGAACAGAGACAAATCCTCTGCCTCAGAGTTTGTGTCCCTGTCACAGTTTCTCAGAGGCCCCAAGGAAGCCAGGATCTGTTTACATGCTCCATTGACGGGACACTCAGTGCCACCCCAATACACATGCTTGATTCCAGGGGACCCAGACAGCAAGCAACCCTTGGAGATTCCCCCAGGCAAGTTCCTGAGTCCCAGCCAATGCCTCAGCCAGGTCACTTCCTTACACCCCAGGGGAGACTTCAGCCAGCTGCTCACAGACCCAGCTTACAGATGCCTTTGCCTGGGGTCAAAGATGTCAGAGGCCAAGCAGAAGGGCAAAGGGGAGCCTCCTGCCTAACCTTGCAGCCCTTGCTCAGTGCTGGCAGAACCCCATGCTTGTGATCCCTGGGCTTCCCTAGAGACGGGGAGATAGGGCCCCCAAGTGGAGACTCCCGCGGGCTTCCCAAGGGTCAGCCTGGGTGAGATCACTTTCTCTTCTGTAGCTCCGCAGGAAAGTGTCTCCTTCTTCCCCAGCTGAGACAGGCTGAAGGTGGTGTCCCATACCCCAGAAATCAGCCACAAAGCTCCATGCAGGGCCAGAATATCCTGCCTGCAGGGAAACAAAAAGGTGAGTCAGAGAAAAAGGAAGTAGGAGATGGCAGGGGACAGGCAATGCATGGGGACAAGGGGGAGAGCAACTGTGTTAGAGAGGACATATCACTAAGAGAAAGAACAAAGGAGCAGGTCTGAGATCAGAAATGGCTGGGTGACATGGCAGTGGGAGAAGGAAAGGAGGTCAGAGGGACAGGAGAGGGGAGAGAAAGCCAAATCAAACTGGGCTGAGAGGCACACGAGGGGAGGCAGAAGGTAAGAGAAAGGGTGTACGGAGACTGGCCCTGGGAACACATGGCAGAGGAGAAAGGTCTCTGCTTTGTCTCCACTGAGAGAAACAGGACGGAGGGACAGGAAAGAGACTCAGGAGAAAGGTATTCCAGCCCTGATCTGTGTGGCTATTGGTTGGACATCATCCTGCAAAGCCAGAGGTTGCTGGTTTGATTCCCAGTTGTGACCCATAACTGGGTTGCGGGTTTGGAGCAACGAATCAATGTTTCTCTTCCTCTCTTCCTCCCTTCCCCTCTCTCAAAAATAAATAAATAAATATAATATTTTTAAGAAGAGAGAGAAAGGTGTTTGAGAAGCTGGAAAGGGACTAGAACGGGGAGAGGGAAGAACAGATAGCAGAGGAGAGTGGCAGATGGCACGGGAACAAGAAGCAAACAGGACAAGAGGAAGAGGGAGGGAAAGAAGCACTAGAGAAAACAGATGGAGCAGAGAGACAGTAGTCCCAGAGCTTCAAGGGAGGATGAGGTACCAGAGAGAAGGACTTGTGAGCAGGTGGAAGGACTTGGAGGAAGAAAGAGAGAAGATTGAGAAATGGCAAAAGAGACAGGACAGAGAAAGAAGTATGAAAGGGTTATCCAATAGAAATTGAGTAAATATTGAGAGAGAAAAGCAGATCCTGAGAGGAGGGAGACATGGGAAAGTGAACAGGTTGTTGAGAGGGGAAAGATGCAATTGGCCTTGAAGCAAATAAAAAAGATGCTCAACATTGCCTTGGCAGGTGTGGCTCGGTTGGAGTGTCCTCTAGTAACCGAAATCTTGCGGGTTTGATCCCCAGTCTGGGTAGGGCTCGTTCGACACACCCGCTCCCCTTCCCCACCCCCCCATCCAGACCTTGGGATCCCCAACCAGCGCAGATCCCTGTCTGGACGAGTATGGGAAGCAACCAATTGATGTTTCACTCTCTCCTTCGCTCTCTAAAAGCAGTTGAAAATAATGTCCTCCGTGAGAATAAAAAAACAATTTAAAGATGCTCAACATTTAAAAAGTGAGAATGAGCCCTGGCTGGTGTGGTGTGAATTGAGTGCCGGCCTGCAAACCAAAGGGTCACCTGTGGGATTCCCAGTCCAGGCACATGCCTGGGTTCCGAGCCAGGTCCCCAGTTGGCGTCGTGCAAGAGGCAACCAGTCAACATATCTCTTACACATCAATGCTTTGCTCCCCCTTTCTCCCTTCCCCTCTCTCTAAAAATAAGTTTAAAAAAAATTTTTTTTAAGTGCAAATGGAAATGAGACTGAAATTTCGTTTCTCGCCAGCTATCCTGGCAAAAGGGACGGTGACAGCGCCCTCTGGTGGTGACATTTGCAGAGACCATGGAGCTGCTCTGGCACGCCCCAAGGCGGGGAACTGCTCAGTACACTGGGAGAACAAATGCATTTCCTCTTTATCCCTAAAGGTACATTTCGGTCTCCCTAGTACACCTTCAAATCAATGAGAAAAGGATAACCAACTTAAAAAGAAAACAAGAGAAAAGACTGTACGTTTATAGAAGGGAAGACACGACCAATAAATGCATGAAGACATGCTCAATCTCATTCATAATCAGGAAAATGCCAAGCAAGACTGAGATGCCATTTTAGACCCATCCAACTGGCAAAAATAAAGAAATTGGACAAATACAGTGTTGGAGAAGATGGGGGTCAGTAAGAATCACAGATATTACTGAAGAGAGTGTAAACTGGTACAATGACTTGGAAAACCATTCAGCATCATGTAAAATTGTTGACCATTTTATACAGTTCAAAAGCAACTAAAATAAAATGATGCAGCAACAACGGCCATCTGCCTTCACCTGTACCAAGTGCGGCAGGGATTGTCACTCCCGAATTGGACTGCACAGCCATTCTCGGCGGTGCAGATAGACTCTCAAGAAGCTACGCCATCGTCTCTCGAGACGGACGGCTGCCGACGAAAATAAAATGATATATTGTTTAGGCATAAATGTCTATCTGGTAGAACTACAGTAGTCTATCCAAGCTCCCCAAGCTCCCCAGTCCCCTGAAACCACAGAATGTACCAAATTATATATAAGTACTGTTTTTAAAAAAAAATATTTTACTTAGAGAGAGCGGAATGAAAGGGAAAAGGAAGAGAAATATCAGTCAGCTCCCTCTCACATGCTCCCAACTGGGCACCTGACCTGAAACCCAGGCATGTGCCCTGATCGGGAATTGAACCTGTGACCTTTCAATTTGTGGGACAATGCCCAACCTGTGGAGCCACACCAGTCAAGCCTGTACTATGTTTTGTTTATTTCTGGAATTTTCCACTTAATATTTTTGTGCCACAGTTGACCACAGGTAACTGAGACCTCACATAGAAAAACCTCAGGTAAGGGGGCACTACTGTATTTCTTTAATAAAATATTTAAAAATTTCAAAAGACTGATATGTTACCTTTGATCTGGGGAAGAAGGGCAATGGGATTCAGGTAGACATAAATTACTGTCACTGTTCTAGCTTTTAAAGTTGTAAGGTGTGGTGACAGTTATATTATTAAATACAAGTTAAAAGGGATATGCAGTCAAGAACCATATGATTTTACTCATGGGATATAAAACTGAAAGGAACAGCTCAGTTGGTTGGAGCATCATCCTGTAAACAGAAAGACCATGGGTTTGGGTCACAATCAGGGCACAGGCCTCAGCTACAAGTTCAGTCCCTGGTTGGGGCACATCCGAGTCTCAGCCAATCAATGTTTCTCATGTGGATGTTTCTCTCCTCTCTCCCTCCCTCCCTTCTCCTCTCTCTAAGATCAATGAGCATGTTCTCAGGTAAGGATAACATATATATACATAAAACTGAAAGCAACAAATGAACAAGCAAGACAAACATACAAAAACCCATAGGCAACAGTATGATGGTTACCAGAGGGAAAGGGGGTCGGGGGGGATAGTGAAGGGTAGAGGGGATCAGTGGTGACAGAAGGAGACTTGTCTTTGGGCGGTGGATGCTATATCATAGAATTGTACACTTGAAACATATAATTTTATTAATGTCATTCCAATACACTTAATTTTTAAAAAGCTAAAGGGGGGGTATATGTGAAAAGACTACACACAACGCAGGAGGAAGTATTTGCAAATCATATATCTGAAAAGGGCTTAGTATCCAGAATATATAAAAAACTTACACCTCAACAACCAAAAAAACAAAACCTAAGTAAAGGATGGGCAAAGGACTTGAATTGACATTTCCCCAAGCAAGATATACAAATAGCTAACAAGCAAATGAAAAGATGTTCAACAAATCAAATGATGTTCAATTAAAACCACAAAATACCACTTCACATCCATAAGGATGGATATAGCAAAAAAGTAAACTAACCAGTGTTGGTGAAGATAGGGAAAAATTGGCACAACCCTCATACATTGTTGGGAATGTAAAATGGTTAATCGTTGTGGAACACAATTTGGCAGCTCCTCAAAAAGTTAATGTGAGTTACCATATGACCCAGTTGAAAACAGGGACTCAAAACAAAATTTTGTTCATGAATGCTCACAGTGGCACTATTCACAACAGCCAAAAGATGGAAACCACGCAAACATCCATCAACAGATGAATGGCTAAACTGTTTTCCATCCATACAATGGAATATTACTCAGCCTTAAGAAATATACAGGTCATTGCAGCTGCTGCCACCTTGAGAAGACCTGTCTGGCTATCACTGCCATTCTCACCGTTGGCACCATGTCCACCCAAGCGCAGATACGGGCCCTGCCAGACTGGCTCATTGGCACAGCCCTGGACGGAGATGAAACCCTTGCAGAGTGCGGCCCCCCAGAAAACCCCAGAGCCTGTGGTTTGGAGGATGGGGGAAGGGAAACAGCTTTCAGGATTCCTTTGCATATCTATGGCTAGTAGCTGGGGTCTTAATTATGTAAATAGCTTCGGTTCTTCCACAGCTCCAAGGAATAAAGAGCAGTGAATAAGCAAGGAATGTGGAAGGTTTTGTGAATGGTCAGAACCAGTTACCACGCCCACTGCATCACAGGCCACAGTCAGGGATTTAAGGAGAGGGCGGCAGACATTTGGGAAAGAAGAAAGAGGAGAGGAAGGAAAGAAGAGAGTTCCACGCAGCTAGCACAAGAGGAGAATTAGGCAGTTTACAAAGAGAAAAGGAGAGAACAAGAATCGCGCAGTATTGCAGAGAGGTGGAGGAGAGATCCATGCTTTCATTGCAAGGAAGCTGGGACCTCCACAGATCTAAATCTGCATAATCTTTAAATAAACCTTTTTCTTTTCACCAAACTCTGGTGTTGAGAGTTATGCTTCTAGTGGCGGGCAATTGGGCCCCTCATAACTGAACAGCCCATGGGGTTCTGTAACAATTACACATCATATGCCATCAAGGAAATAAATGTAAATTAAAACCACAATGAGCTCTGGCCAGGTAGCTCAATTAGTTGGAGCATCCTCCCAATGTGCCAAGGTTGCAGGTTCAACTCTTGGTCTGGGCACATGTAGGAGACAGCCAGTAAATGCATAGATGGGTGGAACAGCAAATCAATTAAAAAAAAATTAAAAACACAGATACCAATACACACCTATCAGAATGACCCAAAATCTAGAATACTGACAACACCAAATGCTGACAAGGATTGTGGAGCAGCAGGAACTGTTATAAGTGGGGGAAGGCTCCCCAGAGTCCCCACAGCTCAGGGTTTTGGGGATGGGGAAAGCAGACAATACAGCTTTTCAAGTACCTTGCATATCTATGTCAAGTTGGTTAACTACATAATAGCTGTGCAGTAGCCCAGGGCAAAAGGGTAGGTGATAGGCTTAAGATACTAGCCTTTCCTGAAGGGAAGCTATGCTGCCCCCAGGTAAAAGGGCAGATGACAGGCTTAAGATACTTTTCATAACAATGATGTATGGTGCTCCAGGTCAGCATTTAAAATGAGGAGGAGCCATGAGGATGGGAAGAGAAGCCATGCAGTCTGGAAGGGTGTAGACAGGAGTTGGCTAGGAGGTCTGGTGTGTAGGAAGAGAGCCATGAGGCAGCAGCTAGGCAGCTTTGTAGGAGAGCTGGTCTGCCATGGGAGAGGGCCATAGGGTGGAGTGAGTGTAAAAGAGAAGAGGAGGAGTAACCATGAGGAAGGGGCCATGAGCTGGAAGGGAATTCAGCCATGCTGCCTGTAGTGAAGTAGCAGCTATGCAGTCTGTAGTGAAGCTGGTCCTCGGTGAGAAGGAAGCAGCATCTATGCAGTTTGCAATCAGGATCCAGACACAAGACCTGAGCTAGTAAGAAAGCAGGCATGCTGCTGCCTTGATTGTGCCTGCTCCAGCTGACTCCAAGGCCACCAAGGACTCTGCCTCACAGACCCAGACTCCATCTGGACTCTTCGACCTCAAGACATGTAGAGAGGAGACTCTCGTGGGACTTGTGCCTTTCCTGGACTTCACCATGATCCAGTGTAACACGGCACATGCTTTTCTGGAATATTATATGGACACTGACAATGTACCCTAGATCCTGAAGGAAAGAGCTGACAGATAAGGAGTGGGAAACTATTTATTGGGCTTGGTTTTGTCTTACAGCCTTCTGGGGAGCAAGGGAAGTGCTGGGTGTCATGGAAGAACAGGGCCTGAGTAGGAGTGCTCCCAGCCCCCAGAAGGTTGGGATATTGTACACAAAGACCTGCTTTTCTCAACATTAATTGTTGGGTCATACACCAAGGCACCATGTGAATGAGCCCGGTAACACTGTCACTCATAATGCAAAACGGCACAGCTATTTTGGGAGGTAGTTTGGCAATTTGGCAATTTCTTACAAAACTAAACATACTCAAACTGTTACAGAAACAGGGGAGTCCAAAAATCCCCAGAGTTTGCTGCTGGGGGATGGGGAGAAGTAAGCAGCTTTTCAAATGCTTCCACATGCCTGAGGCTGGTGGCTACTGTCTTTCTTATGCAAATGGCTTTAATGCATCCAAAGCCTCAGGCAGATGGGAGGAGTCTTGAACCAGGGGACGGTGTGGAGAAAGCACACAGAGCCTACGTAGGGGTCTGTGAATGGTCAGAGCTGTTTGCAGCGCCCACTGCGTCGGATGACGCAGCAGGGATATATAAGCAGCTGCAGACATTTTAGCTCAGACTCTTTCAGACTCTCGCTCTGAGACTCTCTCAGACTCTCTCTGGGACTCTTGCTCTGGCGCTCAGACTCTCTCAGACTCTCGCTCTGAGACTCTCTCTGGCTCTCGCTCGTGCTCTCACTCTGAGACTCTCTCAGACACTCTCGCTCTCTGACTCGGGTCTCTCAAGCTCTCGTTCGGGCTCTGGCTCTCACTGGCACTCTGGCTCTCGCTCTGGCGCTCTGACTCGGGCTCTCACTCTAGCTCTCGGGCTCTCTCGCTCTCGCTCTCTCGTGTGCTCCCTCCACGTGGCTTGGTGAAGGGGCCTTCTCCATGTGGCTTGGAGAAGGGGTCTCCAGGCTGCTTTAAGAGGCTCTCGCCATGCGGTTTTGAGAAGGAAAGGAGATCCGTGCAGTTTGCAGGAAGAAGACAGTTTGCAAGGAGGCTGAGAATCCAGGTGGTTCTGCATTGAGAGCTGGAGGGCACCACAGCACAGAAAGGACCTCCCCAATCAGATTGAATGATTGGCAGCTGCTGGTAAAGCTGAACTGTGTTTGGAAAGTAGGGAAACGGTTTCTCTGACTTTCCCAAAACTAGCCTGGTTTGGAAGGGGGGAGGCAAGGATATGTGTTTGTGGGTATTTTAAAGAGCATAAGACTTAACAACAGAAATCCGCAAATAATCTAAATCTATATAACTGTTAAATAAACAATTCTTTTTCTTTTCACCAAACTCTGGTATTGAGAGTTATAATTTTGGCGGCGGGCAATCAGGCCCCTAACTAAAGAGCCCGTGGGTTTGTTTTCAACTGGAGCAGCCCAGGGGTTCTGTAACAATACCATATAATCTAGCAACTGTGCTCCTTCGAATTTACCCAAAGGAGTAGAAAACTTACATCCACAAAAAGACCTACATGAGAACACTTATGACAACTTTACTCATAATTTTCAAAATTTGGAAATCACGAAGATGTCCAGTTGATGAATGGATTAGTAAACTGATACACCCAGAGAATGGAATGTTCTTATTAATTGCAAGAGAGAAATGAGCTATCTAGTCATGAAAAAACACAGAGGAAAGTGAAATGCATATTACTTAGTGAAAGAAGTCAACTGAAAAACCTACATAGTGGATAGTTTCAACTATGAAATTCTGGAAAAGGCAAAACTATGAAGATAATAAAAAGATCCATGATTTCCAGGAGTTGGGTGGAGCGAGAGATTTTTAAGGCAGTGAAACTACTCTGTTTTATGATACTGTAATGATAGATGCATGTTGTGTTGAAACTGGAAAAGTTGGAATTTGTGCTGCCTGTCATGACCAGAACCAATAAACAGAAACAGGATTGAATCACCCTGGGTGCTTTATTCAGATGGCTGGTGTTTTGAGAAGACAGCGGGTTATGCACCCTCAAAAACCATCTTACCATCTCATTTCAAGCTGACTTTTTTATAAGGAGAAGAGTAGGTAAGGGGTTTGGAAGGAAAGGTTCATCAGATAAGCGTTGCAGTCCTGGATTTTCCTAGTACTTCTTTATCTGTCAATCAATAATTCTTTATCTGCATCCCTCCCTGGAACACAATGGCTCACATACCATCTCCATCCCTTGCAGACCACCCTGGAGCACAAAGGTCATGCATTCCAGTTCCTAGAATAAGTTTTCCACATGTATTAATCACTTAAGCCTATCAACTATAGCTAAGATTAAAATCTTTAACTCTTGAGTTTCTCTATCAATGTTACATTGTGCAAACCCACAGAATGTACAACACCAAGAGTGAACCCAATGCAATCTATGGACTTTGGGTAACTATGATGTGTCAATGTAGGTTCATCGATTATAACAAAGGTACCACTCTGCTGTGGGACTTTGATAACTGGGGAGGCTGTGCATGTGTTGGGGCTGGGGAAACATGGGAACTCTGTACCTTCTAAATCTGCTGTGAACCTAAAACTGCTTTAAAAATAAAATCTATTTAACATGTTTAAAAAGAGAGCTTCCCTAGTAATAAAAAGAATGCCCTTTGAAATAGTCACAAGATTTATATTCTAACCTGAGGTTGGGGAAAAAAATTAGGTTTGATAATATCGAATGTTAATGAGATTGTGGGGAAAATGGTACTTTCCTGGGGCATTGATACAAGTTGTTTTGGAAGACACTAGGCACTAACAAAAAATAAAAGGGGAAAGCACGCTGGTCCCACACACCAGCACAGCCTGAGGATGCAGAGGCGTGGTCTAGTGGGAAAAAATGGAAAATGTACTAATGCATGTTTCAATACTAAATATCACTATGAATGACGTTCATATTATTGAAACTGGAAAAGCTGATGTACGTGCTGCCTGTCATCTCCCAGACCCAAAAAGCAGACAGGGATTGAATCTTTTTTTTTTTTTTTTAATATGCTTTATTGATTATGCTGTTACAGTTGTCCCAATTTATTTTCCCTTTGTTCCCCTCCACCCAGTAACTGCGCTCCCCCCAGTTATCCCCACCAGTCCATGTTCATTGGTTGTGCATATAGTTCTTCTCAACCTCTTCCTGTCTACTCCACTCCCTCCTACTATGCTTAATTCCTGTACCATCTCCCTCCCTTTCTCGTCTTCCCTCTCCCTGCTGACCTCCCTCCATAATGTTCCCCATGCCTGTAATTCTTTTCCTCTCTCGTTGCCCACTTAGTTTACCTTTTATTTCGGTTCCCTAGCTTCTGTTGTTGGTTGTTGTGATACAGTTTTCATTTTAATGTTCATAGTTTTGATCCTCTTTCTCCTAAACAAGTCCCTTTAGCATTTCATATGACAGTGGTTTGGATCTGCTGAACTCCTTCAGTTTTACTTTGTCCTGGAAGCATTTTCTCTGCCCTTCTGTTCCGAATGACAGCTTTGCTGGATAGAGTAATCGTGGTTGTGGGTTTTTGATTTTCATTACTTTGAATATTTCTTGCCAGTCCCTTCTTGCCTGCAGAATTTCCTTTGAGAAATCAGCTGATAGCCTTATTGGGACCCCTTTGTATGTAATTCTCTTCTTCTCTCTTGCTGCTTTTAAGATTCTCTCTTTATCCTTAATTTCTGACATTTTGATTATAATGTGTCTTGGTGTGGTTCTCCCTGGGTCCAGTTGTTTTGGAACTCTCTGTGCTTCCTGAACCTGTAAGTCTATTTCCTTCCCCAAGTTTGGGAAGTTCTGCTTCGTTATTTTTTCACATAATTTTTCAATTTCTAGTTCTTCCTCTTCACCTGGCAACCCTATGATTCGGATGTTGGCCCACTTATAGCTGTCTCATAGGTTTTTGAGCCTCTCTCATTTTCCTCACTTCTTGTTTCCTCTTTCTGCACTGGTTGACTGTTTGTTCCTTCCCTATGTTCCAATTTGTTGATTTGATCCCTGGTTTTCTTACCCTCACCCCTAGTTTCGTATGTGTTTTCATTCATTTCAGCAGGGCTAGCCTTCATTTCTTCCCCGTCTTGTTTAAGATCTGCTGTTAGGTCTGTAAGCATTTTTATAACCAAAGCTCTGAACCATGCCTCAGAAAGATTTCCTATCTGCTGCTTCGTTAAATTAGATATTTGCTCTCTGTTCAGCTGTGTGACTGGGATCTCTATCATGACAGTTTTGTGTTTACCTTTGCTTCCTGGGTGAGGCTGTCACACCTGCAGGGGGCGGAGCCCCGTGCACTCATCACTATTGGGTGACCCTTCTCACCATGCTGTGGCGTTTTCTGTGGGGATGGATTCCTGCTGTTCACTCTCCACTGAGAGACTGGGAGCCTCCTCCTCTATCCCCACCCCTTCTGGGCCTCACAGTCCAAGGCAATGGGGGTCTGCCTTCCCCAGCATTGGAAACGCAAGCTGATGGGTCTGGTCTGCAGCCAGGGGTGCTCCTCAGGCGCTTCTCGCCTCCCCTTAAACACAGGTGTCTGTGCTTACTGCTGTTCTGCCGCCGTTGCTGCTGCTGCTGCAGACAGCACAGCTTGACCTCTCCTCCCCGGCTTCACCCTTCCTACCTGTCCGGATGAGCACCATGTCTTTATAACTTCATACGTTGGACTTCCACTTATTTTTCTGGAACTTCTGGTTATTTCTGGCTTTGCAGTAATTGTATTCCTTCTTAGTTGTGGAGGGAGACAGAGCATGTCACAGTCTAGGCCTCCATCTTGGCCAGAAGTCTCCTGTGTGTGTTTGCCTCTGTGTCTTGGGAGTGGAGCCTTAGGGATTCATCAGTATAGGGCGACCTGTTTCACCACATTGTGGCACTGTATGTTGGGGAGGGGTCTGGGAAGAAACAAATGCGCTTGCCCAGCACTCACCCCTTTTCCAGGCACTTCTCCCACTTCTGTATGAGACTGGTGCCTCTCTAGCTGTTGCCCTGGTTGTCGTTCCCAGAGTGAATGGGTCTGCGGACGTTCTAGGACCGTGGGGGCCCTTTAAACAAGCGGACTCTACTGAGAGACCACCCCAACCCCCACTGGTTTGCACAGTCAGAAGCAATGAGGCTTGATTTTCCCCAGTGCTGGGACTGTGAGCTGCATAGTCTGGTGAGGAGCCGGGAACGCTCCTCAGGTGTCCCTCCTGACTTTTTTAAAACATGTAACTGTGCTTTCTGCTGGCCTGCCGCTGCTGCTGCTGCTGCTGCTGCTGCCACCACCACATCGTGTCCTCTCTGCTCTGGCTCTGCCCCTCCTACCTGTCTGGATGAGTATTTCTTCTTTATATCTTTGTTTCTTGGACTTCCATGCAGTTTGATTTTCTGGAACTTCTGGTTGTTTCTAGTTTTGAGGTAGTTGTATTCCTTCTTAGTTGTGGATGGAGACACAGCATGTCTGTCTATGACTCCATTTTGGCCAGAAGTCCCATATGGCTTGGGATTGAATCTTTATGGGAGCTTTATTCAGATGATTGGCGATTTGAGAAGACAGTGGGTTTGTACCCTAATGGACTGTCATAAATTCCAGTATAAATGGCCCTTTTTATGAGGAGAAGAAAAGTGTAGGTAAGGGGTTTGGAACTCAGGGAAAAGGTTAATGGGATAATTGGATGAAAGCTGCAGGAGTCCTTCACCTGTGTCCTGGGCTGCAGTCACCCTGGACTAAAATGGCTCAGATGCCATCTTGATTGTTTGCAGTCCTCCCGAGGCACAAAGGTGGAACTGCTTATGGTTTCTTGGAATCCAGGTGGTCATACCTCCAGTTCCTGAAACAATAGCTTTTTACATACATTGATTACTAACTTATTAGCTGGTACCTGAAACTAAAAATTTCCAGCATTTGAGTCCTCCATCATGTTCAAGATGAATAGATAACAAAAACATTGTTGAGTAAAAACATTTTCATGAGATGAAGGACTTAACAATCAAGTTGTATCAGCATCTCCAGTAGCAGATAATTCCCATCTTATTCAGGTTGACACTGTGAGAAACACTCACAATAAAAACACCGGGACACAGGACTTGAGCAGTAACTGAGGCAGTTGTTTATTCACAGATCTGCAGCTGTGGGTGCAGCTAAAAGCCAAATCGAAGGTGCGTGCTGACAAAACAAAGCAGGCTGCTTTTATCCTAACTCGAGTAAACCCCCCTTTCCCTCTCCCCTTCCTTCTCCTTCTCCATTTTTCCATGCTGGATATTCCGGAGTTACAATTTAACATAATTAGCTAAATTAACTGAGGGTGATAATTAACTCTGGGTGATCTGGTTA
This sequence comes from Furipterus horrens, assembly GCF_987537825.1. Classification (NCBI taxonomy): domain Eukaryota; kingdom Metazoa; phylum Chordata; class Mammalia; order Chiroptera; family Furipteridae; genus Furipterus; species Furipterus horrens. The sequence continues at coordinate 55,813,653 of NW_028327180.1, read as the reverse complement.
TAGGTCTGTCTCCAGCTCTTCAAAATTTCCCTATCTTGTTTGCTGGGCTATGCAGCTACATTTTCCCATTTCCCGGTGTTTGGTGATGACTATCTCCCCCACTTTGATCTCAGATATCCTTTGTCCTCAGAAGAATTTATGGCGAGCTGCGGAATGCCCCCTTCCTGACTTGTAAGTGTGCTAATACTGTTAACTCTGGCTCAGAGACCCTCTCATTACATTTGTCCTTTGCTGCTAATTATTTTCTACTGGTTTGAAAGTCACCAGTTTCTCTGTCCCTTACAACACCAAGAATAGAAAAAAAGGAAACAAGAGGGGGAGAACACCCAACTTCTTCAAAGAGATTAGTATATTACCTACAAATCAAGACCAAACAGGGCTACAACATGGATGAACCTGGAAAGAAGCCAGATACACAAGGCCACACAGCACAGGACTCTATTTATAGGAAATGTCCGGAAGAGGCAAATCCACAGGCAGGAAGCAGAGGAAGGGTTACCAGGAGGGGAGGAAGTAGAGGAGGCCAATAACCAGAACAATGCTTAATGAGTCCAGGGGTTTTCTTTAGGGGTGAGGAAGTGTTTTGGAATGAGAGGGTGGGACGATTGCCCAGCACTGTGAATGTACTAAATGGCACCGAACTGTTTACTTTCAAATGGTTCATTTCGTTATGTAAATTTCAGCTCAATAAAAACAAAATCTGTTAATGAGCATGGAGCTAGATAGGAAAAGTCAGGCTGATTTGCAAAAATGTCCATAGAAGCAAAAGTTCTAAAAAAAATGCTGCTACCCAAATCTTGCAGCATAGGGCATTCCATCACGACCAAGTATGACTTGGCCAGAAAAGCACAGATGGATGAACCTCAGAAAATCAGGGCTATTTACATCTGTGTGCTGATGGGCTTGCTCCTGACACAGGCACTTGTTTGCCATAATACTTAATACGTGTTTTACACTAGGGGTCCCCAGCCCCCTGGGCCACAGACCGGTACTGGTCCTGTTAGGAACCAGGCAAAACAACAGGAGGTGAGCAGCAGATGAGGGGAGCAAAGCCAGCGAAGCTTCCCTAATATTACGGCCTGAGCTCTGACTCTTGTCCCCTCCCCCATCCCCATCTCCAGTGTGTGAAAAAATTGTCTTCCTCTCACAAGCCCCCAACTGGAGACCTGGCCTGCAACCCTGGCATGTGTCCTGACCAGGAATCAAACCAGTCAGGGCACAAGAAATATATTTTGAAGAAATAGACAATCTTTCATAACTCAAAGAACTGAATAAAAGTAGAAATTTCTGACTGTGGCCAAGTCAGTAGGAGAAAGTATTAGAAAGTCCTTTAAAAAAAAGATTTTATCTACTTTCAGAGAGAGGGGAAGGAGGGAGGAGAGGGAGAGAAACATCAATGTGTGAGAGACACATCAATCAGTTGCATCCCTCATGCCCCCAACTGGGGACCTGTCTGACCACCCAGGCATGTGCCCTCAGGAGTTACCTTTCGGTTTGCAGGCCAGAGCTCAATCCACTGAGCCAGTACAGAAAGTCCCTTTTTTCCAAGTACTTTTAAATTTCAATTGCTGCTCTATTTCTATAAGGACACACTAAAACGCTAGATGATACTAGCTAATGACAAAATGTAGAAATGAGGCATCAGCTTCTCTAACCATGGCCAGGAGACTGCTAATATGTATTGTCAACACATGTTCACTTTTGGGAGTCTCATTCTACCCACATAAGTAACAAAGTGGCTAGAATACAGTAAGTAGATCCTGCCTCCCAGGTAAGCACTCCACGGATATCTGCCTCTGAGGGTGCTGACCTCCCCACTCTCCCTGGTGCAGCTAAGCTCTTGAGGACCAGTCCTAGTAATTGCCAAGAGAAGGGGTGCCGACAGGGCACTTAAACATAGGGACAAAGAGCAGGCAACTACAGTGTTATAAGGGAGTCAGCTAGCCACATCCGTGTCAGTGACAGTCCCGGCGTCTGCTCAGCTACCCCTCCAGAGGTTTATGGTTACTTCTCTGGGATGATTTCAGAACTGGAGGAACATAGTGAGGGAGCTAAAATATTTCTATGCAAGTCTCCACCCATAAATTATATTGCTATTCATTGAAACAAAATATTATGGATTAAAAAAAAGAAAACAACGCCTGGGTGAGTTTTGTTAAGCGTCCCAAAGTACTCACAGTGATGATGCTCATCTGAAACACTCGTTCTTTCAGATCTGCTGGCACTTTCCAAGTCACCTGCATGTTCTGTGCTTGAAAGGAGGAAGGTTCAGAAAACACGACACACAGGGAGCTCAAATGTTAGTGTGGGAAAAGGTCAGTTTAGAATCACAGCTAAGTTCAAATGTTCATTTTCTAGAAATATATTAGTCAATCAAAAGCACAAAAGAACAGGAGAGGTTTGATGAGGGAAGTTAGGCCATGCATTTTGATACGTTCTCCTTCTGCCCACAGTACAGGGTTAGCAGCAGGTAGGCGCAGCTGCTGCAACTCTGTGTTGTGTGATGACCATGGGGCCCAGCTCAGTCACAAAGGACACCTCAGTGGAAGCTTTATCTCTTAGGCTTCTTGCTTACATCACTAAGTAGCTCTCAACAAATGGCTAGCACTTTCCTGTTCTATGGTAAACATGGAGAAGAGTCTATCAAAATGTTCATTTTTTAACTGTAGCCATTGCAAAATTAACTTTGCTGCGGAGTTGCTTATGGCTAAATCTTAGTATGATCACTGTGTGCCCTTATTTGAGTAATACTGTAAAATGGGAGAAAAGACAGAAGGCCCTGGCCAGATAGCTGAATTGGTTAGAGTATCATCCTGATATGCTGAGGTTGGGGGTTCAACCCCTAGACAGAGTACGTACAAGAGGCAACTGATCGATGTTTCTCTCTCACATTAATGTTTTTCTCTCTCTCCTTCTCTTCTGTGCTCTCTAAAATCAATAAAGAGCCCTGGCTGGTGTGGCTCAATGGATTGAGTGCTGGCCTGTGAACCCAAATGTCACTGGTTCAACTCCCCATCAAAGCACATGCCTGGGTTGCAGGCCAGGTTGTGTGAGAGGCAACCAATCGATGTTTTTCTCACACAGTGATGTTTCTCTCCTTCTCTTTCTCCCTCCCTTCCCCTCTCTAAAAATAAATAAATAAATAAATAAATAAAATCTTTAAAATCAATAAACACATCCTTGGGTGAGGATCAAAAAAAGAAGGAAGAACGCTGAAGAGGTGAAAGGCCACTCTTTCCCTATGGATGGTGCAGGGAAGAGGGTGAGGACAAAGAACAAGACTCAATTCTATTTTACAGGACAGGAGCCCTGTCACTTTACAGTTTTCTGGAACAGTCAGGGCAATAGACCTGCGCCTGATGAAAGACAAAGGGCTTGCTGGCCAGATGCACAGAGCGTGTTTTGCAATGGAGCAGTAGTCATGCCAGGATTGTCCTTCATGGGCCACCACACTGGAGCCTTCCCAACCAGTGATGGGGTTCTTGCACCCAGCACACTGCTTGGCCACAAAGTCTTGTAGCCATCCACACAGTAACATTGGTCCTCCGCAGCAGTGACACCTGCCCAGCTGGCTCCTCAGAGCAGGTAACACATGCAAAGCACTCAGCACGCCAGGGCTGATCCTAGTACATGATTCTTCCAGACATGATAGCCTTGTTGCATTTCACACAATGCTTGGCAAATCTGGCCTCATGGCAAGTCACACAGACGGAAGAAGCTTCCAGTCTGGGTGACTTGCAGGTGAAGGGGTCTTTGTGCCAGACGGTCCCCTTGTACTACACATCTGATCTCCTGCCACAATGGGCTTGAAGTAGCCCTTGCAATTGGGCGAGTCCTCCCACATGGTGCATTTGTTGCACAGGATCTTGTACTTGTACACAAAGGTCTCGCTGGGTGAAGGCTGCAGGCACTGGGCACAGCGGAAGCAGGTGTTGTGCCAGTAGCAGTTCCCATAGCATACCTTCCTGGAGTCCGCACCACTGGGCTTGCGGCATCCACACAGGTGTAGGCACAGAACTTGTCAAAGCACTTGAGGCAGCAGTGGTGGCCATACTTCTCCATGTACCTCTTCCCCTGCAGGGTGTCCCTGCCATGATGGCAATCAAACTTCTCAGCCATGGTGCCCGTCTTGTACTTGGAGGGACCACACACTTGATGTGTGGACAGATGTGTGGACAATGGGATGTGTTGGCAAGGGCTGGATATAATTGTCAGCAATTTCTGTGTGCTGCCTGGGGACACTGGCAGCACGGGTGTTCAGGCGGCTGTGCTGCCTACGCCAAGATTGACGCATGGTGGCGGCAGCGCAGCAGTGGTGGGGCGGTGGTGGTGGCAGACTACCCAACCCAAGAAATTTATTTTTCAATATTAATTTATTTATTTTTAGAGAGAGGTGAAGGGACAGAGAAAGAGAGGGAGAGAAACAGACATGAGCGAGAAACATCGATCAGTTGCCTCTGGCACACCACGAGCTGGGGACCTGGCCCACAACCCAGGTGTTATCACCAGTGTTTTGAACTCTGTGTCTGTTAGGTTGGCTATCTCCTCCTCACTTAGTTCTCCCTCTGGAACTTTGATGTGCTCCCTCCTTTGGACCACACTTCTCTGTCTCCTCAGCTTGACAGGCTCCTGTGTTTGTTTGCCTCTGTGTATTAGGTAGCGCTGTCACACCTGTTACATTGTAAGCAGCGGACCCTTCACTATTAGTCAGTTCAGGGTGACTGGTTTCACTGCTTTGTGGTGCTGTATGTGGGGGAGGGGTCAAAGAGGGAACAATGCCACTTGCTCGGCACTCACCTCTTTTCCAGTCACTTCACCTGCTTCCTGTATGCAACTGGCACACCTCTAGCTGTTGCCCTGTTGATGGTTCCCAGAGTGGGTTGGTTTGCATGTGTTCTAGGACCGTGTGGCCCTCTAAAGAGGCTCTCTTGAGAGACAGGCAGTTTCTCCCACTGTCCCAACTCCCACTGGTTTTCACAGACACAAGCTATGAGGCTTTATTTTCCCAGTGCTAAAACCCTGGGCTGTGAGGCTGGGATCATTCCCCAGGTGTCCCTCCCAGCTTTTACAATGTGTGACCATTCATTTCATTGGCTGGCCACAGCTGCTGCCTTGCCTCCACCAAACCACATCCTCTCTGCCCCAGCTCCCCAGCTCCACCCCTCCTACCGATCTGGATGAGTATTTCTTCTTTAAATCTTTGGTTGTCAAACTTCCATACAGTCGATTTTCTGGCTGTTCTGATTGTTGTTTTGTTTTGTTTTATTTTGAGGTAGTTGTAATCCTCATGGTTGTGTGAGGAGGCAAAGCACATCTACCTATGCCTTCATTTTGGCCGGAAGCTATGAATGTGTCTTCTTTAAATCCTTGGTTGTTGGACTTCCTTACAGCTCAATTTTCTGATGGTTTTGAGTGTTGTTTTGAGATCTAGTTGTAATTCTTTCTGTGGTTGAGCGAGGAGGCGAAGCGTGTTTACCTACACTTCTACCTTGACCAGAAATTCCTCTATTTTCTGTATTCTTGATGCTCTGGCAACTGATGTCTCCCTAACTAGGGAGGGACTGTCCATAGGGGTTAGCTAGTTCCAACAGAAAGCAAACAACCCACCTTTCATGTGCAAACCAACCAAACCAGAGCCACTATCCTCCTGCCCTGATCATCTGGGGCCAGGTGCCAATTAGGGACAGTTAGTGTAAGTGCCTGACTATAATCTTTTTGATTACGGAGTCATCCATTTCAAAAGACATCCCTCTTGAATAAACACAATGACAATCTGATGACATAGCTACTAGCAAGACAACCAGATTAGGAATCAGGCTGCTCCCACACATAAAAGGCCCTCTTTCTGAAAGCGCTGGGTAACTAGATAACCAACCACTTGAATGACCTCACTTCTCCCTTCCCACACCCTAATTCCCACTTTTATGCTTAAAGTTCACCAACAGAAAACCCAAGCAACCCTAAATGACTCACCCTCAGTCCCTAATAGAGAGAGCCCTAGGTCCATGCGCCCCACCAAAAGTCTAACCACGTCATGTGGCCCAGAGCCTGCCATGGTAGCTCCAGGGTCCATGAGTAATAAGTCTTGTTCCTCGAAGTTCCCAAACAGTTGCTGCTGAGTTGCAACCTGGGATCATACTAAGAACCACCAGGGCTGGTGCAGCTCTAATACTGGCTCCTGTCAGAGAATGTCTGCGGGGCAGCAGGAGTAATAAGGACCCAGGTGAGTGTCTTCAGCCTTCCTAGCTGAGGGCACCCCTGTCAACAGGCTGATGCTTACACAACAGACAGTGCCCACACCAAGCCCACTGAAACAATTCGCACAAGCCATGCCCGCTTACCCTGCTTGTCCACTCCTTCTGGTGGCAACTGCAGTCGATGGTCTGGCCCATGTTCCTTCCCGGCCTTCTGCCTCTTGACTGCCCACCTGCTTCCTCATGTGGATTGCCTGCCATGGCAGGCCCCTGCTCTTAGTGGGCTTCCATGTGCCTTTTCAATGGCAGTCCTTTCCTGATCTGTTGGCCTTGTCATACCTCATGGCCATGATGGACAGGAGCCCCCCAGACTCCAGGAGGCAATGCCCAAGCTCTCTTCTTGCAAAAGCCTGTAGGTAATGCAGACTTCCCTGCCACCCCTGCTCTGGGCCCCAGGAAGCCAGAAGCAGGATGGCCAAGGGCACCCTTGGCTGGGTGCTGCACCACAGAGGAGGGCTGCAGCCCAAAGCCCAGGCTGCCCCGGCAGAGAGAGACAGGACCAGAGGTAGGCAATTATGTGAAATAACTTTAATCACCACCCTCAGACAGGGTAGGACAGCAGCAGTCTCCAAGCACAGGCTACCACCTTCCTGGAACTGCCTGGGGCCAACCCCTCGGTTCCAGCTGGGGCATGTTCTCTATCCAGGCTCCCCACATTCAGGGGAAGGGTCGGGTACCTCCAATCTCCAGGGTCATGTCTGTAGTAGCTCTGGTCTATAGTGCTGTGTGACCAGAAGAACGCATGTCTGAGGGCTGGTGTGCCAGCAGCCAAATGCGTGTCCCCACAGCTGCCACTCAGGGCCCCGGTGACATGATGGCAAGAGTGCATCCTCAGAGCAGTGAGGTCTTCCTCTCTGACAGCTGTTTCAGTGGGTATGGGAGCCCCTCAGCACAGAGCTGGGACAGCACAAGCAGCACGGCAGCAAGCAGACCTGCACTGAGCACCACTGTGGGGAAGGGACAGATAGGAGTGGGTGAGGGAGTGGAAGAGGCCCCACACCCACCAAGCCCCATTCCTAGGAGCAGCTACCCCAGGCCCAGGGAGTGGGAGTTGGGGGGCCTGTTCACCATACCAGCAGTTGCAATAACCCCGTAGGCACTTCGACTTCTAGATTGGACTGAGTCCTGGTCCCTGGCAAAGGTCCCTGTGGTATTCCTGAGATAGGTGACACTCTGTAGCGTCACAGGGGTCCCCACAGACATGCCTTCCTGGAAAGTCTCAGTTCCTGCAATAAGTTCAGGCATTCATTAGCTGTGGAGGGGCACCCAGGGCATGGGGGGATGAACAGGGGTTCCAGGTGCCTGAGGGGAACCTTGAGCTCATTTTCCATCCCAGACTGAGTGAAGCTGGTGAGCGCTGATACCGGAAGTGACCTCTCACTGCCCCCAAGGGGATGCAGACAAGAGCAGATGCACATGTCCACGTTCCCAGCCTGTCACACACCAGAAGGTGTCAGACATTCCTATCTAATGACCAGCCCTCCCCACCACTACTGCCATGATGAGGTCGAATGGCATGTACCACAGCCAAGCTCATCACTGGAGTCAGGACAGTCTGGGTGGCCATCACAGAACCACGTGTGTGGGATGCAGGTGCTGCCCAGTGGGCAGCGGAGCTCCTCTGCCTGGCAGGGCTGGCTGCTGCAGTTGGGAAGGTTCTTGCAGTCATCGATGCTGTCACAAGAGCAGGGGCTGCTCGTGGGTGGTGGGCACTGCCCGTCCTGGGTGCATGGCTCCCTATCTGGAGTACAGGGTCAGTCAGGTCCCAAGCGTCCTCACCACAGGCCCCAGGTACACCCCACATCCCACTCCCTTGCAAGCCTCACTTTCCTGGGCCACACTAACTCCACCTCCAAGTAAACTGACCTCTTCTGATGCCTAAGAACCAGACTTACCTCCTTATAAGCCCCACCTACCCTCAGGCCCCGCCCCATGGTACTCTCTGAAAGCCACACCCCTTTCACAAGCACCGCCTCCCACAGTCCTACCCTTGCAAGCCCCGCTCCAGGGAGTGTCTACTCACTGCAATCCTCCTCATCGCTGCCATCGGGGCAGTCCTGGTCACCATCGCAATGCCAGATGAGGGGCACGCAGTAGCCTGTGATGTGGCACTGGAAGTGGGTGGGTGAGCATGAGCCTGTGTGAGACGTACACCTGTGAGGCCTGGGAGGCCTGAGTCTGGACCCTCTCCATAAGTCCAGTGGTCACAGGCTGCAACCACCAGGACACAGGCCAGGTCCCAGAGCACTGTAACTACATTGCTGGCCACCCTTTTCTGGGGACCTACTAAGTGTGGGGCTTGGAGTCAGAGTTCACAGCCTCGCCAGCAGCCTATGGGGCAGGTTCTACTGCCATCCCCAGGCCACAGAAAACATTGTAGAGAAAAAAGGCCAGAGGCAGCAGAACTACTGGTAGAGTCAGGGTTTGAACCCACATCTCACTGATGCCAGAGTCATTACCAGGCTCCAAAGGGCCAGATAGTCTCCTCAGGAGTCTCTCCAAGCTTCATAGTTAAATAGACTTGGGGAGGGGCCTTCTCTGAACCTGCCCAGGATCAGGACCATGGTCAGCGTCAGCAGGACCTATTACATTCCACCTACTTAACAAAGGGGAAACTGAGGCCCTGGGTAAAGAACCTGCTTCATCACTAAATTTGGTCGACTGAGCTCCTAAATTCCTCCTAGTTCTGACCACTATTCCTGAATGTGCCACCTCTCCACCAGACCCCCATGCCCATCTCCATTTGGACACTGGGACCTCTCAAGTCACAGCATTTATCACCCACACTCACCTGTCCTCTGCTCAAAGCCATCCTCTGGTCCTCCAACCTTCCCACAACCAAATCCTACCTCCTCCATGTGACCCGAGAGGCCTAGCCCAGCCCTGAACCCTTCCCAGAACCTCATCTCCTCCCACATTCTCCACATTCTCCTCCTTGCCACACTTCCTCTGTTCCTTCGTCAGTGCTGTTCCCTGGCCTAGTACATTCTCCCCCCACCCCCCACTCTGTACCTGGTGATTTCCTCCCCAGCCTTCAGATCTCAATCTATTTCCTGGGAGGGGCCTCATGCCCTTCTCAAGAGACCCCTGAGGCTCTGCTATCCACTTATATATAACAATGGTCCTTAAACTGATATAGAATAGACTGGACATTCAGTGTGCCAGGACCATGACCTTGTGACTGAAAGCCCAGGGTGGTGCCTGACAATAAATGGACACAGGTCACACTCAGATGAGATCTGAGCCTTCCTGGAACCCTCACAGTGAGGCCAGGGTTATATGCTGATGGAGGGAGTTTGATTTTGAGGGACTGAGCAAGGGAATGACTTTTAGGCTTCCTCCTGGGTGCAGCGTGACAGGTGGCAAACACCTGGCTTGGCCCCAGCCTAGCCCCACTCCATTTGATGCTGTTCACTTGCCCCTTCCATCTTAACTCACAGGGGTCCAAGCCTCCAAACACCCCATTCTCCACAGCTGGCCCCTCTGCAGACCCCCAGGCCCAGTTGTAGCTGTAGGCCACACAGTCCCTGAGCTCAGTTGAGCCCAGAAAAGCTGTAGACAACCTGGAGCCAGCTTCCTTCCCTGCCGCCCATGGGGGACTAGCAGCCTTGAGGCTTGGCTTACTTCCCAGGCCTAGCCAATCTTGGCCTGGATGGCCAGCAACCTCTCTCCCTGGTCTGCTGGAGTGTGTGTCCCTATGTAAAGTGGGCAGCAGAGCAGAGTTGACCCTGCCTCGTAAGTCTGCGGGGCACCAGACAGTTGAAGCGACTAGTGACCTTCCCTCCTAGCCTGTTTTCTCACCTGTAAATGGGGCAGTTAGGAGTCCTTACCTATGTCCTGAGGAGACTGCTTTTGTATAAAGGGTTTGGTACTTGGTTAACACGAGGCCTGCCTTCCTTGAAGGAACATTTAATCTGAAAAAGGCAGGGACTGGCACACTCTCCGAAGCACGCCCACTCCTTTCCCCTCCACTCTGCTTCCCCACAGGCCCTTTATCTTCGCCTCTTTCTTCTAAGCTCCAAGGGCGCCTCTTGTGTTTCTGTAAGTTGTTTCCTGAACCTACCAGCCCAGCTGACTCCCTTCCACAAATTCTAACTTTCTAAATAAACTTTCTCATAATTTGGAAAAAAATAAAGAATTAAGAAAGAAAAGAAAGGAGAAAAGACAGGGACTTTTGGGTGAAGTAGGGGACCAGGTAAGAGGAGAACCCACGGAGGAGCGGGTTAAGTGTGTGAACCTGAGCTCACAGCTGAAAGTCAGGGGCACCTGTGTACGCGGAGGGGAGGGGGACACTCTAACCCTCCCAGCTGCCTTTGAGAACCTCAGAGACAGCCTCCAACATCACATAGGCCAGGAGTCACAGGAAGGGAGACCTTTCTAAGGGCGGGGGAGTTAACTGCAGAGATTGGGAAGGCGGTAGGGGGATGGTCGCCCAGGAATTGGCCACATGACCTCAGCTCAGGCGCGAGGATTTGGAAGGCGCAGGTGCTTCGGGAGGTACCAGGTACCAAGTGACCGGCCCTGCAGTGTTAAGAGCCTGCAACGAGCCTTCCGGCCCATGCTGGGCTGAAGGGCGGCTTGGAGGTGACAATGGGTCACGACAAAGCAAAGCAGGTGCTGGGTCTCAGCAGGGCCAGAACAGGGTAGTTAAAAGCAGGCAGTGAATCCCTCCATTGGTGAAGGCTCCCACAGTCGCCCAGCTAAGGAGTCAACAGCCCCATGCGGGAGGAGAGTGTACGGGACAGGCTTGCGGCGCAGCTAATAGCTGGGGGCTGCCGGCACGTGGGGATGATGCCAGGTTCCCGGCAGGGCGGACGCGCAGGCTGCGTGGAGCTCACTCACCTAGGGTCTGGGCCGCGGACTGGATCGGGGCGGCCTCCAGGCCCAGGCCCAGCCCCAAGCCGAGTAGCAGCCACAGCACCAGATCGAGAACCGCGGTCTGTCGCGCTGCTCCCCTTGCCATCCAGCAGCTCAACGCGCCTCCCCGGGCAGCCGCTGATCAAGTGCAGTCCTGACCCGGCTGTTATCCCCAAGCGCAAGCTCTGAGGCCGGGCCGGTGGGCGGGGCCCAAACCCGGAGGGCCTGCGGGTAAGTCTACCGTAAATGTCCGAATACGTGGGGACCCACGATTTGGGGCTCTTTCGCACTTTTCCCAGTAACAAGGTATAGCGAAAGGTACAGGGGTGGAGGGATGGAAACGAACTTGTCGGCGTCTACTTACAACTTTTAACATTCTATGTGCTTCCTGCAGTCAGTGCACTGCCCAATTATTTAATGCGGCAGTCACACCCGTCAGGTACGCCCCGCCCCCCGCCTTCCCTCCCGCTGCTTCTTTCCTGCATCCTACACAATATATCTTTTATTTACTTGTTTTGGTTCAATGTCTGATCCCCCACTGGAATGATAGGCCCAGGGAGGCAGGAATGCTGGTTTTCTGTCCGCAGTGCCTAGGACAGTAGTAGACTCTTAAACATAAACGTCCAGTTCGTGGCTTCCATCCTCGGTCCTGTCCCTGACACCAGGATGCGCTCACCCAGGCTCGCTGAGTCCTAAGTACCCCTCAACAGGGAACTGTTAGTCTTCACCTTGGAAATCGGATATGTGAAAACAACCCTTGAGTTTTCACTTTTCGCCCTCACCCAGAAGGCACACGAAATAACAAACCTGCAGGCTTTCTAGCCAATGTGGCTGCTTTTTTTTATTTTTATTTTTATTGTTTTTCTATTACAGTTGTCTCACTTTTTCCACCATTGCTGCTCCCCCACCCAGCCCACCCCTTCTCCCACAGTCAATCCCCACCCCGTTGTCCATGTCTATGGGATATTTATACTAGTTCCTTTACTAAACCTTTCCCCTACTTACCCCCCTTCTCTACTTCCCCTGCATTTTTGTCTTGAAAATATTTTTATCTACAGCTCTGCCTTCAGAAGCAGCACGTGCACCTGCCAGCAAGACCCCACCGAAACACCACCCCACAAGTTTCCTGTAAAGCTGTAAAGAACAAAGAAACTGGTGACTCTCAAACCAGTAGAAAATAATTAGCAGCAAAGAACAAATGTAATCTTGAATTAGGGGGTCTCCAAGCCAGAGTTAACGGTATCAGCACACTTACAAGTCAGGAAGGGACATTCCGCAGCTCAGCACAAATGCCTCTGAGATCAAAGGGGAAAGATATTCATCACCAAACACAGGACCCCTGGCTGGTTTGGCTCAGTGGATTGAGCGTCGGCCTGCGAGCTAAGTGTCGCTGGTTCGATCTTCCAGTCAGGGCACATCAGAGAAGGAAAACTCTGACTCCAAAAAACCTCCGCTGCCTTGCAGCATACCTCTTCAGGGGAAAGGCTAAGGGAGTAAACCCCAACAGAAAATCCGGAGCCGGAGTCCCTAAGGCGGTTTGATGTTGTAGTCAACACTGGCAACTCCTGCGGTGCACCTGAAGCCAAGCTGTATTGACTTCATCTTTCCCTTGGACCCTTCAGCTGCGAAGAGAGGGGGGGGGGGTCTGCTGCATGGGCAACAGCAGACCCTCCATATCACCCTGCCCAGGCTCTGTAGCTTCAGCTTCACTGGAGAGGACACTCCAGCGTCATCGCAAGATGTCGATTCAACACAGCAGGAGACAGATACCGTGTCACTCCCGAGTCGGACTGCACAGCCATTCTCAGCGGTGCAGATAGACTCTTAAGAAGCTACACCATCGTCTCTCGAGACGGACGGCTGCCGACCAAACACAGGGAAATGGGAAAATGTAGCTAGACAGCCTAGCAAACAAGTTAGGGAAATTTGAAAGGAGAGCTGGAGACAGACCTATAACCAGATCACCCTTAGTTAATTACCAACCTCAGTTAATTTAGCTAATCGCGTTAGATTGTAACCCCAGAGTATCCAGCATGGAAAAACGGAGGAGATGGGGGAGGACGGAAGGGGAGGTTTTACTCGTTAGGATAAAAACAGCCTGCTTCACTCCGAGTCCCCCGCTCCCGAGGCCGTCGTCAAAAAAACAAAAAACAAAAAACAAAAAAACAAAAAACAAAAAACAAAAAAACAGCCTGCTCCGTTTTGTCGGCGCACACCTTTGATTTGGCTGCGTCCTGACCTACAGACTCGTGAATGAACAATGCCTCATCTACTGCTTAAGTCCTGTGTCCAGTGTTTTTATTATGAGTGTTTCTTGCAAAGTGACACTGAAGCGTACATATTTTCACAGAAGGGGCTCTATTTGCAGGTCGATGGCACACTCCACTATCTGAAAATGTTGGAGGTTATAGCTGCTTTTGGAGTAGTTCTATTTTCTGAAAAATAATCTCCCAGATTCCTAGGGGAAATGGGTTAAGAAGAAAAGGTGCAGAGGCAGGTGGGAAGGGTGGCACATAGGACTGCGGGGTGGGGGTTGGGGAGACCCAGCCTTAGAGGCTCAGCGTCTTGGTAAGGGAGCCAGCTGAGGTCCAGCGAGAAAAGCTGAAGCCAATCTTGGACTCTCCATGCCTCAGTTCTTCGGTGGAGGTCTGACAACAGCAATGACCTCATAGGAGTGAAGGAGCTGAGATCACGGATAGGAAGCGTTCAGAACAGTACCTGGCACATGTAAGAGCTCAGGTGTCAAACCTCTTTCCTACTCTACTCCCTCACCAAATTGCAAGTCTGGGTCATAAAACAATTCTGAAACCTTCCACATCTTGCCTAGGGTCTTCTGGAGCACTCCACGGTTGCCCTCCTGGTGCCTTCTACACACCTGCTCTCCCTCCTGATCCTCCTGAATTTGATTCATCATTTGCCCCAATCAGAATCCCACCTCCTCCAGGAAGTTTTCGCAGGGGCTTGAGCCTATGGGGCTCTCCTTCTGATGAGCTTTGAGCTTTTAGTACGAGATGCCCACTCTGGCACATTTACACCTTCCTGGGGATGTGACCCTTTCCTGCCCTCTTCTTCCCTCTCCTGACAACTGATCTCAACCTACTAAAGGCTGAGGGGTTCTTCCATGGGGCTGTCACGACACTCCCCCACTGGAGGTCACTGTGTGGCTCCCCATCACTCCTGCAGCCAGACTGGGGCCACTTCTTCTTGGCTTTCACTCTCCTGCCCATTCCTCCGAAAGCACAGGCCCTTTCCTTTCCTGGGCTGACACTGCCTTACCACCCCTCTGCCCCACCCCAGGTCCCCCAGGCCCTGAACAGAAAGATTTCTGGCTCAGGTAGGCCTTTCCTCACCTGCCCTAGGTGAGCCTTACCTGTGAGCCACCTTGCTGTCCTCTGCCTCCCCTGCTGAGCTGCAGGGTGGTCAGTCAGGCAGGAGCCACAGTGGGAGGGAACTGGCCAATGTCCATGTGAGCAATGGCTGAGGAAACTCTTGAGAGGAAAGTGGGTAGTGTGTTTGGCCCTGCTGCCCTTCATAGGCAGTCTCCCACACCTCCAGGGGCCCTGGGATCCAGCCCATTACTCTCAGGCCCTTGGGCAAGGGACAGAGACATCTCTGGGCCCCCTGCACATCATTCATCTCTGTGACACGTCACCCAGGAACCCGAGAACCACCATCCCTCCCTGACCCTGGAGTGCTTTGGCACCAACTTCACCTCAAAATCCAAATAAACACAGTGTTGCTTGAAAAGCAAAAATGAAAGTGATACTGAAGAGCATATATATTTATCATAAGTTAGGTCACATTCTCCCGGTGGGGAAGGACAAGTTGAGAAAGCACTCAAGATGGTCCTGGGGGCACAGCCAGGTGGCCCAGAGCAGTGTCACAGGTAAGGCTGGTCTCGGGACAGCTCCCACCTCTGTATGGGAGGAGCTGGTGTCACTGCCTTCTTCTCAGTGGCCGCCACAGCTGAGCTGAAAGAGGAATCAAATCTTATCATTTGCAACAATACAAATGGACCTAGAGGGTATTATGCTCAGGGAAATAAATCAGACAGAGAAAGACAAGTATCATATGATCTCACCTATATGTGGAAACTAAAAACAACAACAAGTTCACAGATACAGAGAAGAGATTGGGGTTTGCCAGGGTTGGAGGGTGGTGGGTGGACAGAGAGGGTTAAAAGGTATAAACTTATATTTATAAAATTATTAAGTCCTAGCGATGTCATGTACAACATGGTGATTATAGTTAATAATACAGAATTTTATATTTGCAAGTTGCTAAGAGAGTAGATGTTAAAAGTTCTCATCACAAAAAATTATTTTAATTATGTGAAGTAATGAACATTAAGTAGATTTATTGTGGTGATCACTTTGCAATATATACAGATACCAAATCATTGTGTTGTACACCTGAAACTAATATGTTATATGTTAATTACACCTCAATTTTTTTTCTTTTTTAAGAGGGGAAGGGAGGAAGAAAGAGAAATATCAACATGTGAGAGAAACAATCTGTTGCCTCTCTCATGTGCCCTGCATGTGCCCTGACTGGGAATTGAAACACTGACCTTTTGGCTTGCAGACCAGCACTCAAGCCACTGAGTGTTACCAGCCAGGGCTATACCTCAATTTTTAAAAAAGTAATACAAAATTTCAAAACAACAATGCCTGGGATTCTCCCAGGGCCCTTCAAGTGACCTTGGAGCTCCAACTGATTTGCAAGAAATCCACCCCTGGCTGAGGCCCTATTTCCTACATTGAGCCAGGTGGGGACTAATGAGTTTGCAGATAAAAGAAAGCCCTCTGGCAGCACAGTTGTCAACACAGTTGATACTCAGTAAAAAGCAGAAGCAAGAGGAAGGGCTGGCTGCAGGAGGTATGTGTAGGGTCCTCACCTCTCTGCTGGCTTGCCTGACACCAGTGTCTTCTGTGAGGACATGATGATCAAGGGTGGCATGGCTTCCCGGCGGCCATCACGAGTGCAGTAGTAATTGTTGGAGAGCTTGTGGCTGGGGCCGACAGGGAGTTTGGGAGGTGGCTGAGTTCTGAGGAAAAAGGACATCAGCATTAAAGAAAAGCCATGTGTTCTCACTGCCTGGCTGAGCAGGCCAGTCACTTCAGTCACTGGGACAGGCTATAGGCCAGGAGTATCCATTGGTATACACTGTCATGGAGGGACATTTGTAGAGAGGGTCCAGAGCCTAGAAGCAGGTAGCAGCTCAGGTTTTGGATGTGAAGGTACTGAAATGTGATGTCTGGACCTGCCCCACTGCAGGTCCCCACCTGCCCCAAATGTGATGGGTATGCAAGAACCACCTTTTGTGAAACCCACATGAGTGGCAGGCCCAGATGGAACATCCCAGCATGACCCAGAGCTTGGCAGCTGGCCTCACATCCATCTGCAGATGCTCAGGAAATGAGGAAGCCAGGCTCTGCATACCACCTATCCAGTAGTTAGTAAACACTTGGGCAACAAGCTCCAAACATAGCTCATTCTGAGGGGGTTCCTCTCCAAAGGCCAGACTACATAACTCCTGGGAATGCTGCTCTCAGGAACTCTTCTGGAGAACCCTGCTGGGACCAAGGCTTTTTACTCAAAGAGCACCCTGTACCCCAGCCTCCCAAGCCTCTGTATTTCCAGCCAATCCATGGTGGCTGCAGCCAGAGAGGTGATTGAACAGAGCTCTTTCCTGGTTTGGACTAAACCCTGGGTGAATTTATGAAGACACTGGAAGCCTGCAAAGGAAGCCCTAACTTCAAAACAAGATGAACTTCCCTGGAAAGCAGAGCAGAGAGGGAAGCCTGAAAAAATAGAAAAAAATCTTTAAAAGATTGGGTTTTCATTCAACCATGTTTTTAAATAAACTTTTTGTCTAATAATAATTTTGCCAGGGTTTTTCTTAAAACAAGTGACAGTCATCATATAGTTTTAAAAAATAAATAAATAACAACTTTAAAAATTTAACATTCCAAGTAATATCCTGTGTGGAAGTTAAGAGTTTGCTTAACCCCAGGAGTGACCTCTGTAGGAATGGCCACAGCTTTCTGCAAGTAGCACAGAGAAGGTATAAAGAACCAGTGCTGAGCTTTGCACAGTCGGGGTATCTTAACCAGTGAGGTTTATCCCAAGTGCGACTGTTGCTCATTTGGAGGGGAAAAAAACCCAAAAACATCCCAGCGCCCAACAGAAGGGCCCAAATAATAACTAGGGGGCGCCATTATCCTACAGAAGCTGAAAATTTTACAAAACTTTCAACGGGCCTAAACCCTGGATGGAAAAGCAATTCAAAACTTTTGATATTATGAATTAGTCACACCATGTAGGCATTCACATAAATTTGGTTAATGCTATTTTTCCTTCTTTCTTGACAACGCTCCAACGCTGCCTGCCATTGACTTCATGTATACTGCTATTCCCTTTCCTCCATGTTTCAGCCACACTGGCCTTCTGGTTCTGCCTGGCCTCACACCTTTGTGCTTACTGGTCCTTCTGCCCAGAATGTTTTTTCAATAATTATCCTTTGGCTCCTTCCAATCACTCAGGTAAATCAAATGTCAATAACAACCCCTGACAAGACTTTTCCTGACCACAGGACTGAAGGTAGCCACCCTCCAGATTACTCTCATTCAGAAAGTCTTTAGCCTACTTTGTTTACTTCCCTACTATGTTCTCTCTCCCTAGGATATGAAGGAATGAGGACAAAAACTTTTGTTTGCACTGGTATCCCCAAGGCTGAGGACATGGCAAGGGCTTGTAAATATCAAGCATTTTGGAACATAAATGAGTTTGAAATCAAGGCTGAAATCAGTTCAACCCCAGCTGTCACTTCTAGCTTGAGTGGCTTTAAAGCAAATAATTTAGTCTCTCCACGCCTGAGATTTTTTTCATCCGTAGCTTGGGGATAGCACTAACTGGCAAGGCTGCACCAGGGACTGCATATCACAATGAGGATTCCCAAGCAAAATTCACACCCAGTCTGGCTGTTTCCGAGAACAGCGGTCTGCAACAAGAGTCCAGCAAGATTAAAGGCAAACCTGCCTTCGCAGCCTGCCAGGAAGCTGGAGTCAGGATTCTGGCCCAGTGTTTCAGGAGTCTAAAGGAACACGGGTTTTGTTTTTGGAGGAGGAAGGACAGACAGAACAGTTCGAGGGTTTCAGCAGCGAGCGGGGCCTGCTCACCGCTTGGCGATCTCCTGGTAACGCAGCTGCAGCTTCGCCTGCAAGTCTCGCTGTGGGAGGAGAGGAAGGAGGTCAGCCAGCCCCGAGCCCCAGGTGAGGACACAGGGACAGCCCAGGGATAGATAAATGAAGGGAAGGCGAGAGGGATATGGACCCCGTGAAGAGCAAAGTCGGGGGCCGGGGCCACCAAATCCAAGGTTGGGGAGATGCCAGGTCTGATGCCAGGTGTCCGGCAAAGGGCTAGGGGTGGATGTGGGTGTGAACCTGGCTGAAGAGGTGAGGAGATGGGGGTCCCGGGCTGAGCGAGAGGGATCTCGGTACTAAGGCCGTCAGACCCAGGGTGCAGGAGGGAGTGAAGGAGCGGGCCCCAGGCACACGGATCCCGAAGCGCCCCCAGCGCGGCCCTTCCCGCCCCGCGTACCCCAGAGGCCCAGTTCCGTAGCCTCTGGATGAACCGGGTAGCGGACGCCATCTTCCGTCTGCGCTGAAGGGCGCCACAGCGTCAGTAACGCAAGTGCTTGCTGGGAAATGCGTGCACGGTATCGCGAGAGCTGGGTGGGCGGGGCTAATAGTCATATAAATGCTCTCCTCAGAACACGTGACTCCTTTCCGCCAGACCGCCGTCGCCGCCGCCATCATGGATACCAGTCGTGTGCAGCCTATCAAGCTGGCCAGGGTGAGGCGGCAGCCCAGTCTTGAGAACCGGATTGAGGGGGATGGGGGAAACCGGTCGGGCCAGGTCTGACCCCAGCTTCTTTCCGCCAGGTCACCAAGGTACTGGGCAGGACCGGCTCCCAGGGACAGTGCACGCAGGTGAGCAGGTGGAGACGCATAGGGGTCTGAACCCTGCCAGTTGGAATCTGAGAACTGATGACCCCTTTATCCCAGGGTTCCTGGTGGGGTCCGAACCCTCACCAGGGCCCTGGCAGCCGGGTCTGAGTTCCGATGAACCTCTTCCTCTTGTCTCAGCCGGTCCCAACAACCAGTGTGTGTGTCTCCGTGCCCTGCCAAGTCTGCTCCCCTCCCCACCGAGCCCAGAGCTGCAGTTTCCCCCCCGGTGGGTGCTTCTGGCCCTCGAGAACTTTGTTCGCCAAGTCTGCCCTTTTCGACTTTTTCCTGGCCTAGTCCTACTTTCCAGCGAGAGTCAGGCCTCTTTACGTTCTTTATATCCACATATGCCCACCGCGTGGTGCTTATTCGTGGTTGGTCCACACTCCTTTACATCCCCACTTTGTGGGCCCCGCAGGTGCGCGTGGAATTCATGGACGACACGAGCCGCTCCATCATCCGCAACGTGAAAGGACCCGTGCGAGAGGGCGACGTGCTCACGCTACTGGAGTCAGAGCGAGAGGCTCGTCGGCTGCGCTGAGTTGGTGTCTGGTGAGTGCAGTACTGGGGTGGGGGACAGAGCCGGCCTCTGTTAGCTGGTGGTAAGGAGGCTTTGCCAAGCCCACGGGTGAGGGGCTCCTGGGAGTGGGGTGGGGGGTGTAGAAGCTGGCAAAGCGGGGGGAGGGAGTTGGCCTGTTGCTGGGACGAATGTCAACATCTCATGCTTGGGTCTGTTTACAGGGTCCTGGATGCCTAGGTGGACCAGGTGGCCCATGGGGATGAAGTTGTACTGTTAATAAAACATTTATATTGTATGTAAGTTCAGGTTCTTGACTGGATTGTCTCTAGGCTTATAAAACCTTCCTGTGGGGCATCCAGGTGGTCACTGACCCCTTTGCATTCTGAAAAACTGGGGAGGGGGGGGCTTGCCCAACAAGGCATATTCTTTTTGAAAGGGAACCATGTATCTGTATATGCTCCTGAAACAAGATACAAGTTTAGCTAACAATATTTTATTAGGGAAGAAGATTGGGCCAGGTTAGTCTAGCAACTGGACAGCAGACCCTGGCCCCTGCTTTACCCCAGAGATTGAGGTAGGGGAGGGAAAGATCTCTTCAGCCCTCCTCATCCAGGTCCATTGTGCGAGGCCACTCACTAAGACTGGGGGGTCTTCTCCATTGTCACTGCTTCCTCTTGCACCATGCACGGCTGTGGGAGAACCAGGGGGTGACTGGTGAGAAGCGGGGGTGGGGGGGGTGTCCTGTCACAATCTTTTGTGGGCAGAACGCTATGGGTTTTGGTTCCTTTGGACTCAAGGATGCTTAACCTAATGGAGCTCTTGTTCCTCTCTGTTGTGGTCATTTCTAAGGAAAAACTTACCTTTCACAGTGGAGCCAGGCTGCCTGTGTTTAATTATGCAGATACTAAGAACAACCTGGCACTTACTTCCCTTTTGAGTGTAAATCTTCCTCTTGGGGACAAACTTGAGTGTTCCCCTCTGCCTGCTGCTGGCATGTTCATCCAGTCTCCAGTTCTGGAGTTCTCCCTTGCCAGAGACCCGCATCCTCTTCCCCCACCAGGCCTAACTCCAAAGGGTACCTAATTCCTTTGCTATGAGCGTCCCTGGGGTTGGTAACAGGAGTTCACTGACAGAGAAGTCCTAACAGCTCTCTCTTCTCATCATGGGCTTTTTCCTCTACAGGCCTCAGACTCGTGATCTATAAAAGTGGAGGAGTGTCCTAGCCACATAGATTCAGACCCTGGTTCCCCACCCCGCTGCTCCCCTGAGGGAGCAGGGAGACCTTCCTCAAGCACACTTGGTAGCCTCCCTCAATGAACAGCTGTAAAGTTTTGTTGCTTGGGGCAGGAACTGTACTCACCAGGGGGCCAGGCTGGCCCAAGCTCAGGTGGGCATGCAACAGAGCGGCCACCTCATCCTGTTCAGCCTCCAGGGCCATGGCTAGGGCACTGGTGCCCTCCTGAAGGATAATAGACACAATTGGGTCCCTGTAGTAAGGCATGGGTATCCTGCCACCCCCAGTAGCCCCACAGTGGCTTACATTATCTAGGAGAGTGGGGTCGCAGCCTGGCTGGGCCAGCAGCAACCGGACAGTTTCCAGGTGCCCGTACTCACTGGCGCACATCAGTGCTGTGGCCCCATCCACATCTTGCACATTGACATCTGCCCCATGTGCCAGCAGGGCTGCCACCATGTCTTGTCGGCCATGACTGATGGCCAGCATGAGGGCTGTCTGCCCTGTCTGAGTGAAGAAGAAAAGGATAGGGCTGGGTGGGCTCTAGGGGAAGGGAGGTCAAAGACAGTTGGCTCCTGAAGTGGAAGTGACCTCTGGGCTTGGAGCCAGGGAGGGTACCCACACACCTGGCTGGCCTTGGCATTGACATTGCCCATGCAGAAGAGTCTCTGGACCACAGCCATGTCCTGGTGCCCCACGGAGGTGAATGCAGCCAACATGAGGGCCGAGTAGCCTGCTCGATTCTGGCAGTCAACCTCACACACCCCTGGGAGAGGAGGGGATCAGTCAACTGAGAAAATCCCACACCTTTACCCAACTTTGTCCATTTGCCATTCCCAGTGTCAAGGTTCATGTAATGGACAGTCATGAATTGACCGTCTCCCTTGTCTATATGGCTTCCCTTACCTTCAGTGTTGTGCCCAAATCTCACCTCATCGAAGCCCTCTCCACTCCCTACTTCAGACTGGTTTGAGGACTTGGTTTTGTTTGTTGCTGTATCCCCCTGTAACTAGAACAATACCTGGCACATAGTAGTTGCTCAATAAGGAATATTTTCATGGCTACTACCTACCAAGCCACCATTGTTCCTTCCCCCAGAGAACTATGCCAACTGGTCCACCTTGGTGCAAATCCGCGTTTCCACTCGGCAGCAAGTAGCAGATCAAAAGAGGTTTGGCCCAGCCAATTTAAAACCTTCCTGTACTCCACCCCCACCCCCTGCTCCAAAAATACAGGCCATGCTTCACCATGGTCTCTGAGGCTCTGTTATCTAACTTCCTTCACTGGAATCATCCTCTGCCCCATGCCAGTGTTAAAGGTTGAATATCCCCAAAATATGTTGAGGTCCTAACCCTCAGTACTGTGAATGTGGCCTTATTTGGAAATAGGGTCTTTGCAGTTAAGATGAGGTCCTATGGCAGGCCCTAATCCCATGTGACTGGTGTCCAGGGACTTGGGGTGGGGGAAATGGATAATGGTCTCTTAAGGTCAAGGACTGTTGGGGTTGGGGAATGCGAGGCAGCAAGCGGATTTGTCAGAGAGGTGGAAGTTGAGAAATGGGGTGCTGGGAAGTGAGGTTATGGAGGCAGCAACTATTGGTGACATCAGGGTTTTTAGGAGACCCTCCAAGTATAAGGCTGAGATTGAGGTCAAGGCTAAGGAACCAGGAGGTTGGAGGGATGAAAGAGAAGACAACCCCCTACATGAGTGTGAGAGCTCAGAGTCCCCAGGAAGGGAGGACCAGTTTGATGGGACAGCAACCAGACGGGCACAGGGATATTGCTGATGACCAAAGGCCTGGGAGTCAGCTGAATGAAGTTCAATACAGGGACTAAAGGGGTCCAACAAGCCTTGGGCCTCTTGTGAATGACCGCCATGACTGCCTTGCTATCTGTCCCTTTTAAGGCAGGAGATGCCCAGGAAATAACTCGAATTCATGCATTGGTTCCTCCTGAGCCCCAGCTCCTTGACCAACCAAGACTTGCAGGGATAGGACCAATCTGTTTAGGGATGGGGGAGGGGACACAGGACCTGTCTCAGTTGCAGTGGAACCAGCCTCCCAAGGGCAGGCCCCAGAGGTTACTGGACCTGAAGGAGGGCACTTTGTATATTATCCACTATCCCCGCTGCTGAGTCCCATGGAGAAAGCAGCTGTATGTGGGTGACCCACTCCAGCACTGCACCTGGTATCTAGTAGGCTCAGCAACAACTGGGGTTGTGTATCCAGAGGCTAGGGATGAGCTAGTAAGAGGTGGTGAAGTGTGTGATATGGAGCCAGTGGAGAGCAAAGCACAGTGCCAGCCCAGGAAAGTAGCCACAGCTCAGACCAGTGAAGACCTTCCCTCAAGACTGAAGAGGCAGGTGGATGGACATGGGGGCTCGGGAGCAAGGTATGCAGGGCTGGAGATTCAGGGACAGAAAGAGTGGTAGCCATTGACTGACCATCTGCATGCCTGACACTGCTACATGTGTTACCACAGCTGCCCAGGGAGGGAGGTGATACATCCCCATTTCACAGCTGAGGAAGCCAAAGACTGGTCAGATTAAATAATTCCCCTAAATTTAGGTCGACATTATTTGAAGGTCTGGAATGCCCTCCCCTAGGAAAGTGAGGGAAGGGTCAGGCAGAGCTTGGAGAGGTCAATCCATAATGGATGCTGAAACCCCCATTGAAGGGCGGGTGAAGTCATATGCTTGGCCAACCCTTCTCTTCCTACTTGCCCAGGTTTTCCCAGGCCCTCCTTTCCATGCCCCCCACCCCGACGACCCCTCCTGCATGCTGACCAGTATCCAGCAGCAAGCTGGAAATGGCCAGGTTCCCATGGGACACGCTGTAGTGCAGGGCTGTGTTCCCGTTGCCATCCGCCAAGTTCACCACGTGCGCCAGCAGATCCGGTCCCAGGCGCGCCAAGACACTCAGGACCTGGGCTACGGGCTCCGCCTGCGAACGTCGCTGGCTGGATACTCGAAACCACTCCATGGCCACCAGGCGCGCTGCTCCCTGCTGGGACAGGGAAAGACTTCAGCAATGGCCCCACACGGAAGCAGAGAGGATGGTCACTGCTAGCCTGAGGAGGACTGTGGAAACCCGTAGGGCCGCACCCCTTTGGAGAAGGGAATACAATGTGGGTCCTAAGCTCACAGGAACAGGATTCCGGGGAAGTGCATGTGGGAAAACCTGGAGGAAGGTGGTGAGCGCTTGTCTTTGGGGAGTCAGGGAGAGGGCTTGGGCGGGACCCTTTTAGGGAACCAAGTGAAGATCAGAGCTGTCCTTTTCTCACCATCCCAAGCAACAGTTTATCTAATATGTTAACAGTTTCCCATTCGTCCCACCCGCAAAAAAAAAAAAAAAAAAAAAAAAAAAGGCGATGTCCTGGGGCAGAAATCCCTTTGTAAAGCCTGGGATTTGGTGGAGGTCCCTGGCGGTAGGAGAGGGGACTTGGAACCCTCCCCCAACTCTAGGCAACAGAGGTGCTGCCCTAAGGAGGTCAGGGTAGATCCCTGGCAGTCCCTGTGAAGGATTGTCCTTGCACTCACGCCGTCGAGGGCAACTCCACAGGGCTGGCTCAGCTGCTGCTGCAGCGCAACGCATGCATCCCTCAATCGTGGGCTCAGTTCGTACCTACTGAGGAGGTCGGGAAGGATTCAGGAGTGGTGGGGGCAGGATCGCAGAAATTGGAAAGAGAACAACTGTCCCCACTTCGGTGTCCCTGGCACTGCTCACCTCCCCTGTGCACCCAGCTGAGGCTCTGTCTCTGCGTCCGGCTCAGGGTCCCGGGCGACCCCGCTGCTGTGAGGGCCAGGGGTGCCAGAGTTGGATCCCTGGCCGCTGTGGTCCCTGGAGCCAGATGAGCTTCTCGGAGGTTCAGCAGCACCATGCTCACTGTCACTGTCTTCCTCGCTGGATGAGCTCTCGTACCTGGGGGCAGGATGGGAGGCGTCTACTGAGCCTCCCCTGTGGGCTCGTTCTGGAGCCCTATGAGGTGGGAGTGGCTGTCCCCATTTCCCAGCTGAGGCAGCTGAGGCTTTCCAAGACGGTACTGTGAGAGAGGGGGCAGAGCTGGGATTCAAACCCCAGTCCATGTTCCCTTAGATGCTGCCATGGAGAGGGGGGAAATGCTCACTCTCCGTTGGAGACCCCAACAAACTGCAGGCTCTTGGGTCCAGGGTTGGGTTGGGCGCCAGGTGTACCGTCTCTCCTTTTCATGATGGATTTGAGGATGCCTGCCAGGAATCAGATTAAGGCACTGAGTTCCTTTGGCGACCAGCAAGCCAGGCCTCCGCGAGGGGTTGAGACTCACCGGTGGGTGCCATGGTCCTGTCCTGGTCCGTGACTCCAGGCGGGTTCTGCGTCAGCAAAGGGGATTCTGCGGGAGGCTCGGTCTGAGTGGCCTTCTCGACACAATCCCATGAGGTCTGGGTGGCAGCCTCGCGTGGCTGAGACTGGGCAGCTGCCTCCTTCGCAGCCTCGCAAGCCTCCTCCAGCTCTCGTAGCCGGCTCCGCAGGAGCTCACTCACCCCGCACTGGTGCTCCAGGCTGGTGCGCAGCAACTCCAGCTCACGCTGGGCAGCCGCAGGCAGCCCCAGCAACGCCTCCGTCACCCATGAGTCCGCCTCAAGGGTCTCGGGGACTACCTCCACGCTGGCTTCCTGGGTCTCCGGCACTGCCTGAGCTCCCGCCTCTCGGGTCCCCAGCATGGCCTGGGTTCCAAGATCCCGCATCTGGGGCGCCCCGTCAAGGGCCTGGAGTGCAACCTCACTGCACCTCGGAGGTTCCCCGTCGGAGCCATCCACCCTGGTGCTCGCCCTGGCGCGAACGCCGCGCTCGGAGGTGGCTAGGCGTTTGGTGAGCCGCCGCAGCTGTGCGAGCTTGTTGGGGCGCGCCTCTACCTCTACGTCGGGTTCCTGCTGCCAGCGCACAGCCATTAGCCTGGCCTTCTCCGCGCGCAGCATGCGCACCTGCTCCTGCAGTTCCGGCAACGCGCGCGCCTGGTCCTCAAGCTCGCGCAGACGCCGCAGCGCTGTGGCCATTTGCTCACGCACCAGCTGCAGTTGCACTGGGCCCGGCGAGGTAGGGGCGGGGTTGGGGGCGGAGCCTGGGACTGGGCTGCTGCGGCCTGAACCACCAGGGCTGCGTTCGTGCTCGCTAGCCTGCGCTAGCTCCAGCCGCCGGCTAGTCTCCAGGAGCATGTCCTGGACGTGCGGGTTACTCACCGGCGTACAAGGCGACAGCGGGAGAAACCACGAGGGCGCACCCGGGGAGAGTGAGCCCGACGCTCCCCCGTCGTCACTAACCAGGGACTCAGTGGATGTCCAGGCCCCTGGGATACACGCGCCCGCGAGGCCGGCCCGGGATGCTCGAGGATGGCGTGCCGGCTGGGCTCCCGGCGCATGGCGGGCGACAGGGCCGCGCTCCAGCTCCTCCACGTATTTAAGGAAGTCCAGATCCAAGTGGAAGCCATAGGGCGTCTCCACCGCGTAGGGCGAGCTCGGGCTGCGGGCGTCCCGGATCGGGTCAGGACACAAGCGGGGGCTGCCCATGTCTGCGGGTATGACAGGGGCATGAGGGGTGTCAGGCCAGGGGTCCGGGAACAACTAGACAAATGGACCGTGTCCCCCACCCCATCACGACTCTCTGGTAGGGCTCCACTGCACCAAATTGCACACCTGCACCCAAATAGTCACGCAAACACGCATTTATTGAGCTCCTACTATATGCCAAGCACTTTTCTAGACTCTGAGGACACAGCAGTGAACAAAACAAACATCCTTGACCTCTTGTAGGAGACAAACACAATCATTACAAATGGTGCTTAGGGCAATAATAAGACGAAATAGAGAATAATTGGAGGAGGCATTACTTTGCCTCCGGTTGTCAGGACAGGTTTCTTGCGGAGGGGACTTCTAAGTTGATCCCTAAGTGACAAGGAGGAATCAGCTGGGGACAGAAGGTTCCTAAAAGAGAACAGCCCATGCAAAGGCCCTGAAGTGGAGTGAGCAGGGTGGACTAGAGTAACAGGGGTGGAGGTGAGGGTATCCAGAGCAGAGTGATGGAAGACGGGGAGAGGATTAGGAGAAGTGAGCTGGGGTCAGGCAGACGGGGCTCCCGGGCCATCCTGAGGAGCTGGATTACATTTCACATGTGACAGGGCAGCACAGGAGGGTTTTAAACAGGGCCCAGACATTCGCCAAAGGATGATTAGGTTAGAAAGGGCCCTCTGGCCACTATGTGAAGGAGGGAACTGCAGGGCTATGTCCACAAACCAGCAGCAAATGTGGATCTGTGTGTACACACATATCCCATTTTGCACACTTACCAGGCAGGTTCTGATTCAGGGCAAACTTGGCCATATTTCCTGGAGTAGCCACCAGACACACCCTGAAAAAGGCCCCTAGAAGAGGTGAGGGTAGAGTCAGGCCCTGACCTTCTGGTTTGCCTCTGGGGTCAGCCTAGATTCTGAGCAAATAGACCCAAGAGCTCCTCTCCACCCACCCACCCCACACACCATACCCTTTCCTCCCTCCTCCCTCTAGAGGCCTTGAAACTTTGGAATGGATGAATATGGGGACACCCAGGTGCTAGGCCTCAGCCTGCTGGGCAGGAGTAGGCAGGAAGGGCATCAGAAGAAGAAAGTGACGAAGAAAACTAGAGTAGCTGGAGGTGGGGGTGGGTGTCATTCCAGACCTGTTGCATTTTCTGTCAATCCCTGAGGAAAATAAGAAATTAATGGTCAAAGGGGTAAAATGTGCACCTTCAGAAGAGAAAGGCAAGAATTGGAAGTCCTTCATGGGCTCATTAAGAATTCATCTTGTCAGAGTCTGCAGATTAAAAAACAAATAACAGCCCTGGCTGGTGTGGCTCAGTGGATTGAGTGCCAGCCTGTGAACCAAAAGGTCACCGGTTTGATTCCTGGTCAGGGCACAGGACTCTGCCCTTGGCTTGTAATGGAACCACAGCATTCAGGTTGTCAGGGCTGAAGCTATACCTGAGGCTGGAGGGAAAGTAACTCTCTGGGTGACATGGTGGAGGCTTTAAGAAACTGAGAGAGTGAGACACATCTAATATTATGATATTTAACAAGGACAAATATTGAGTCCAGAACTTTGATTCAGAAAGCACAGGGTGAGAAAGATGGGGCTTTGAAAAGCGCACATGAAAAACCTTCAGGAAACCAAGCTGCCTCTATCAAGTGCCTACTATATACACTGCTTAATTAAATGTAACCCCATGCAATCCAGCAAGGTAGGTTATTATTCACATTTTCCAGATGGGGATACTGAAGCACAAAGCAATTAAGTCAATTGCCTGTGGGAAACACCCTCAGATTGGGCTGTGCTCATCTTCTGGGGACCCTTGTCTACCAGACCAATCTACTCTCCCTAACCCACTGCTCATCTGTGCTAAACTAACCAGCTGGCAATCTTCCCGGTTACCCTTTCTGGCCTCTTGCACTCCTGATGACCACCTGTGTGCCTGACACCCACCCACCCATCTGCCTACCTGCTTCACCGTGCTCCATTGTTGGAGGGACTGTTGTCCAGGCTGGGTCCCTGACCTCCCCCTCCCACTCCAGGCCAAACAGGGCCCCTTCCAGTCCTGGCAGCTGTTTCCTGTCCCTTTATACTGGCTGCAAGGGGTGGGCAGGCAGGACAGCTGGTCATCACAGAGAACATCCAGTGCCTCTCAGGACTTGTGTTTTGGAAACTGCCAGAGAAGAGCTGGGCCATGGGAAAGGCCTGGGTGGGGGATTCAGTCTGAGCCTGCCTCAGTTGGGGTCAGCCCCCTCCTCCCCAGACCTGGTGACACTGAAATCTGAGGTGTGGGAAATTCAAAGAACTTAAGACCCAAACCAGCTGCAGCAGCTGGATCCAGAGGCTGGGCTGAGAAACGGGTGGATGATCCAAGAACAGTAAATAATAAAAACAACACTTTTCCATTTTCTATGGACCAGCATCAATTCTAGGCAATCTGTGAGTATTAATTAAAAACCCTAGCTAAACCCTGTCATGTAGGCTTTGTGTCATTCTCCTTCCTCCATTATACAGGTGCAGAAACAGACAAAGACAAATTAATTGATCCGCCCAAGGTCACATACACGCAAAGGCAGGGTATGAACCCAGGCAGTTTTGCCACTGTTTTTGCATTGGCCGCGCCACTTGATGGCCTTCTATAAAGAGCCCTCCCCTCCCCGACCTTCCCAGCCTGCACTCATGCCTATCCCCGCGTGTGTCCCTGATGGCGAGGAGCGGGCTGACACCCCGGTGGCTCCGAGGGCTGCAGCCTCGCCAGAGTGGGGGCATGGGGGCGTGCAGCTGCTCGGCTCCCTCCTCAGCGCCCTGCCCAAGCTATCACAGCTAGATCTGGATCCTCAGCCTGAGGCCCCCTCATTAGTCCGTCATAGCCAACGTCAGACGCCCTCTTCACTGCAGCCCCAGGAACTATTTCGGGATTCGGAGCTGTGATCGGGAAAAAGGAGGATCGCAGGCGCCAGGTCCCGGGGAGGAGACTTTTTCCCTGCGTGGTGGCATCCCCTAACTTTGGGGCGGCACTCTCACACCCCTGAAGTGGGGGTGGAGGCTGATGATGGTGTTAGGGGAACGTACTCAGGTCAGCACCCACCACCCCCTCACGGTCTCCCCAGGACGGCCTCGCAGAGACAGGGCAGTTTCCTACAGGAAACGCCGCCGGGCGGTTCCATCCGCTGTCCATTGTCTGCCGGCCCGGTGGCCGTCCGTCCCTCCCCCAACACCGTTTCCGTGTAACCCCACACACACCCAGGTCCAGAGCAAGGGGCACGACGCCGTCCGCAAGCTGTCCGGGAGGGACATGCGGGGAAAGGATCTTGGAGTCGGTTGGGAAACTAGAGGGCAAATAAGCCCCCCATTTGACCCCTGAAGGGCGGGAGGAGGGCAATCTCACATTCCAGAGTCCCCCACTCTGCTCGCTGCCCACCTGGGACTCTCAGTGTGGGCGGTGTCCCAGCCAGAAGACACGGAGCCCGCCCCGTCGCAGCGCGCTGAGCCCGCAGGGGGGCTGAAGACGCAGCTCTCCTTCCCGGGGCGTCCCCTGATCCCCCCCTAATACGTATCGGTAGCCTGCAAGCAGGCGATTTACCTGACGCCGCAGCCTCACCCGCGCCCGTACCCGAGCCCGCCCCCTCGAAGCTGGAGAACTGGTTATCAATGCCTTGACTCTAACTGACGGTCACCCCAGCCAACCAACGCCCAACACTCTCTGAACTATCCAATGAAGAGGCGGAGTGGGCCGGCGCCTAGAATGTAAGGCGTGTTTGGGAGCGGGGCCTGCAGTGACGGCCCCTGAGGGCGGACTGGGCAGAGCGCCGCCGAGAAGTGCTGCTCTGCGCAGGGCTAAGGACCCTGGATTTGATCCATTGGCCATTAGAGAGCCATGGGAAGGCTCTGAGCCGCAGAGTCACCGAGGGAATTTGTGTGTTTGTGAGATCCTTTGGGTAGAAGCTGGAAGGACTGATGCTCAGGTCCCAGTGTCCGGGTGAGGTACCAGGATCCTGGATCTTTCCCATAGCAGGGTTTTTGCACACGCTGTT
Organism: Furipterus horrens; assembly: GCF_987537825.1. Classification (NCBI taxonomy): domain Eukaryota; kingdom Metazoa; phylum Chordata; class Mammalia; order Chiroptera; family Furipteridae; genus Furipterus; species Furipterus horrens. The sequence goes on along the minus strand of NW_028327180.1, from coordinate 55,783,213 downwards.
CCACCTTCCTGAACTGCCTTCCCTGCACACGTCTCTCCCACTAGTGTCAGCACCATAAGGAAAGGGAACTAACTTATTTTGGTCACTGTTTTATCCAGTACCCCGGCACACAGTAGGTGCTCGATAAATGTTTGTTGAACTTATAATTTAAAATTACATTTAACACTTTAACCTATTTGGAATATGTTATGATCTAAAGTGACTGTACAGATTGTTTTTTTCCTGTTTTGTTTTTTTTTTTTTTTTAGCAATATTGAGCACTACTGTGTACCTGCACTGTGTGTGTCCCTAAGGGGACACAACCCCTGCCATCCTGGACTTCAAAGCTGAGAACCAGAGGCAGATTTTCAAGCTAAAATTTATAGTAAGGGAATGACAGGTGGGAGCTGGGGTCTATGAGAAGAGAAAAGAGGGATAAATCCCTGACCTGGAGAACCCAGAGAGGCACCCTGCAGGAGTAACACTTAAGGAAGGGTGCTCCAAGTAGGAGAAAGTGCATATGCAAAGGAAGAGAAGAAGGAAGATTCCTATATGGAGGACTTCGACTAGGTCGATGTGCTGGTAGGAGGGGAGCTGAAGGGACAGGCAGAAAGGCACACCTGTAGCTCTTAGACTTTACTTGATCAAATGGAGCCATCCAGAGGCAAGTTATTTATTCTAGATTCCTTTGTGTTTGTCCCAATTGTAGTCTGCTTTAACTACTGGAGCTTTAGAATGTATTTCAATATCTGATGCTCCTCTTTTAATAAAATTCCTGGGCTATTTCTATTGTGTTTTCCTCTTGCAGATAAACTGTATGTAGACATCCGTCGAGTTTCCCCATGAAAATGCCATTGGAATATTTATTTATTTATTGTTTTTCTATTACAGTTGTCCATGGAACTTTTAAATATTTGTTTATTTTTAGAGAGAAGGGAAGGGAGGGAGAAAGAGAGAGAAACATTGATGTGCAAGAGAGAAACATCAATTTGTCACCTCTCATTCGCACCCCATCCAGGGACTGAACCCACAACCTAGGCATGTGCCCTGACCAGGAATCACCCCATCAACCTTTCACTTGGTAGTATGTTGCCCAACCAATTGAGCCACACCGATCGGGGCTAAATATTTTTATTGTAAAAGAAAGTGCACACACACACAGAGCCATACTCAAGAAACCACATAAAATAAATGTAGAGCTTAAGGAGTACTGAAGGGAGGTTCTCAACCAGGGTGATTTTGCCCTTTGGAGGACACATGGCTATATCTGGAGACAGTTTTGATTGTCATGATGGAGAAGCAAAAGGGATCTAGTGGGTGGAGGCCAGGGACACTACACAGAGCAGCACCCCAAAACAAAGAATTTTCTCGCCTGAATGTCAGTAGTGCTGAGTTTGAGAAACCCATCTGGGAAGTGAGCATAATTATAATATAACCCCTACCCAGGTCAACATGTTACCCGCTAGCTTAGAAGGCCCTCCATGCACCACATCTGCATCACAGCTGCCTTCTTACGTTGCAAAGTAACACTGTTGTGACTTTTGCGGTAATCACTGCCTTGCAGTTCTGAATAGTTTATCACCCAAATGTGAATCTCTAGACACTGTAGCTTAGTCTTGCTTATTCCAAAAGAAAATTGGTATGTTTCTCAAATCTCTGTTAATTTATAAGCCCCCTCCATCCCCTTCCTTCCCTTATGATAAATCACGTGCACATCTTGGGCTATTCGTCCTGAAGTGTTTCCCACTATCAGGGTGTCATTGATTGCACACCCATGACTCAACCCAGTATATTGCTCTGTCCTCCCTATGCCCTGCAAATGGGCATTTTGTACCAGAATTGGGGTCAGATGTGGACTTGATTCCTTTAATATGACCATGGATGATATTGCATCATCAGGAGGCTTATACTCTGACTGTCCTTGCATGAGACCAACAGCCATTGAGGGTTGCAAAATAGTGACCTTCCCCCAGCATCTCTTCCCTGTTTATCAGCTAGAATTCTTTGCCAGGTGCTTCCTTCCCCTTGCTTACTATGTGGTTACTCAGTGAATGTTCCTATAGGAAAGGCAAGACAAGGGCTGGCTTCTTTCACTTCCTATACGTACCACTGTTCAAAATAATGCATGATTCCCCACAATTCTCTAAGGTGATAAATTAAGCTTTGTTGTTAAGTCATTATGAGCTTATGGAGCCCTGGCCAGATAGCTCAGTAGGTTAGAGCATCATCTTGATAACCCAAGGTTGCGGATTTGATCCTCTGATGGGTGTATACAAGAATCAACCAATGAATGCATAAATACTGTAGATGGAACAACAAATCAATGTCTCTCTCTCTCTCTCTAAAATCAACTTTTTAAGGAAGTCATTACGACCTTATGGATTGAAATATTTATCCTTACAGATGAACTGGGCCCACCTGGCATGGGGAGCCTTTGTAGGATGAAGCTTTTAGAAGTGACTTGGGTAGTTTTTGATAATTTTCTTGCTCTCTTGCAAGACCACATATTCCAGGTTCATCCTGAACATATTCTGTCCCAGACCTGGCATCAGCCAGAAACTCTGGTTTCTGTTAGTGGGAAATACAGTAGTCTGGGTGCTAGGAATGCTCATTTGTTATTGTATCTAGACTTTTTCAGTGAGCAGAGCTAAGTAGGGGGATATACATATATATACACATATATATACACACACACATACATATATATGTGTATATATTGGTTTGGCCAAAAAGTTCACGTGAGTTTTTCCATAAAATAAAGGACACATTTTTCATTTTCACCAATAACTATTGATTTGGATATTTTGAGTGTGTCAGCTATCTCCCGCATAGTATAATGCTGATTGTTCTCAATTAATGTCTCCATTATGATTGCTATCAACTTCAACTGGTCTACCTGACTGTGGAGTATCGTCCAGCAAGAGATCGCCAGCACGATACTTTGTACATCACTTTTGATGTGTTTGATCAGTCACAGCACCTTCTCCATACACTGTACACATTTTTTTTTACATTTCAGTTATGTTTTTTGTTTTTCAGTTGTGTCTTTACCTTTCTTGAAATAATAAAACATAATATGCCAAAAACGTTGCTTATTTTCTTCCATCTTCAATGTGAAAATGGCCATACAAAAATTTACCAATTTTGATGTTTTTTAATTTAATGCATGCTGATATGACAGCTGTTAAAATACAATCTAACAAAATTGTTTTGAATGAAGTTAAATACAACTAAGTACTACTAGAGCCATCTTACAAAAAAAAAGAACTTTTTGGCCAACTCAATATATACATTACATCATTTTTTAAAAATCCTCACCTGTTTACTTATTTGAGAGAGAGAAATATCAACCAGTTGCTTCCCATATACATCCTGACTGGGAATCGAACCTACAGCCTAGGTATGTGTCCTTATTGGGAATCGAACTCAGAATCTTTTGGTGTAGGGGATGATGTTCCAACCAACTGAGTCACCGGCCAGGGCAATTATATTACATCATTTATGATTATGACATATATGATGATGACGACATAATATAATGTATAATATATAATAATAAAATATAATATAATTAGCCCTGGCTGGTGTGGCTCAGTGGATTGAGCACTGACCTGGGAATCAAAGGGTCACCAGTTCCATTCCTGGTCAGGGTACATGCCTGGGTTGTGGGCCAGGTCCCTGATTGGGGGCGTGTGAGAGGCAACCACACATTGATGTTTCTCTCCTCTTTCTCCCTCTCTTCTCCTCTCTCTAAATATAAGTAAATAAAATTAAAAAAATATGTAATATAATTATAATACATAGTAAGTATGATATAATAAATAATGTGTTTACATAATATAATATATTTAATTTTATATGTGCATTTTATGTTTTATAAATGCTTTATGAGCTCATTTTTATATTTCCAATTCAAGTTCAGGTTGTAATTTTTATTCAACCTCTTCATGGTAGGTAGAATAACATCCTGCCAAAGATGTCCACATAACCTATGAATATGTTACTTAATATGGCAAAAGGCACTTGCAGATGTGATTATGTTAAGGATCTTGAGATGGGGAGGTGATCCTGGATTATCTGGGTGGGCCTAATGCCACTGTAAATAAAGGTCCCCCTAAGAGTTGGCAGGAGGGCCAGAGACAGGGAAGGAGATGTGAGGACTGAAACAGTGGTGGAAGTGCTGTGATGGCTGGAACCACCCAGGAGTGTGTATGCCTCCAGAAGCTGGAAAAGGCAAGATTATTTCCCTGGAGCATCTGGAAGAAGCATAGCCTTGAAGACATCTTGGTTTTAGTCCAGTGAGACCCGTGTTGTACTTCTGACCTCAGAACAGGAAGGAAACAAATTTTTGTTGTTTTAAGCCACTAAGATTGTGGTAATTTGTTATAGCAGCCATTGGAAACTACTGTTTCTCCTTCCACAAAAATCTTTCTTCTCAAGGACACGGAAGAAGACAAAATTAGCATAGTGCAAAATTACTTATTTGCTTTAATTAAAAGTGCTCACACAAGTCTCAAAATAACATGCCAATACTACCTCCAAAATGTGACTAACAGCACTTTAAAAGAGTCTTTTGCATATGTTCTCCTGATTCTGTATCCTCTCTCTGATCATTGTACTGTATCTACACTGTGAACACATTCTGCCATCCCATACTGGAATCTGTCCCTTTTATCCCCTTCAGGCTCTTAGTTTTACAAGCAACTGCGTGTTTCATAGTCTCTGCCAGTCCTATATTCATCCCTTTCTAATCATTTGTTTGTCTGAAGGAGAATGTTCAAGAGTTCATGGAAACTATATTCCCTTAGGTGTAACATGTTGATAACATTCTGTATCCTTTACATTTGAAAATCAGTTTTGCTGAATACAAAATCCTTGGCTTACATTTTCTTTCCTAGAATATATCTAAACATGTTACTACATTTTCTCCTTGTATAAAGCACTGCTCTCACAAGTGTGAGAATCTAATTTTTTTCTTTCTTTTTAAAAAAATATGCTTTATTGATTATGCTGTTACAGTTGTCCCAATTTCTTTTGCCTTTGTTCCCCTCCACCCAATGACCCCTCTCCCTTCAGTTGTCCCCTCCCCTTAGTCCATGCCCCATTGGTTATGCATATAGTTCTTCTCAACATCTTCCTGTCTACTCCACTCCCTCCTACTATGCTTCTTAATTCCTGTACCATCTCCCTCCCTTTCTCCTCTTCCCCCTCCCTGCTGACCTCCCCTCATAATGTTCCCCATACCTATAGTTCTTTTCCCACTCTCGTTGCCTAGTTTGCCTTTGTTTCGGTTCCCTAGCTTCTGTTGTTGGTTGTTGTGATACAGTTTTCATTTTCATGTTCATAGTTTTGATCCTCCTTCTCCTAAACAAGTCCCTTTAACATCTCATATAACAGTGGTTTGGATCTGCTGAACTCCTTCAGTTTTACTTTGTCCTGGAAACATTTTCTCTGCCCTTCTAGTCTGAATGACAGCTTTGCTGGATAGAGTAATTGTGATTGTAGGTTTTTGCTTTTCATTACTTTGAATATTTCTTGCCAGTCCCTTCTTGCCTGCAGAGTTTCTTTTGAGAAATCAGCTGATAATTTTATTGGGACCCTTTGTATGTAATTCTCTTCTTCTCTCTTGCTGCTTTTAAGATTCTCTCTTTATCTTTAATTTTTGACATTTTGATTATAATGTGTCTTGGTGTGGTTCTCCCTGGGTCAAGTTTTTTCAGAACTCTCTGTGCTTCCTGTACCTGCAAGTCTATTTCCTTCCCCAAGTTAGGGAAGTTCTGCTTCATTATTTTTTCACATAATTTTTCAATTTCTAGTTCTTCCTCTTCACCTTCTGGCAACCCTATGATTCAGATGTTGGCCTGCTTATAGTTGTCCCATAGGTTTCTGAGCCTCTCCTCATTTTCCTCACTTTTCATTTCCTCTTTCTGCTCTGGTTGATTGTTTGTTCCTTCCCTATGTTCCAATTTGTTGATTTGATCCCTGCTTTTCTTGCCCTTACCACTAGTTTCATATGTGTTTTCATTTATTTCAGCAGGGCTAGCCTTCATTTCTTCCCTGTCTTGTTTAAGATCTGCTGTTAGGTCTGTAAGCATTTTTATAACCAAAGCTCTGAACTGTGCCTCAGAAAGATTTCCTATCTGCTGCTTCGTTCGATTAGATATTTGCTGTCTGGTCAGCTGCATCACCAGGATCTCTATCATGATCTGTGCTATCCTGACAGTTTTGTGTTTACTTTTGCTACCTGGGGGGGGGCTGTCACACCTTCTACGCTATATGGGGTGGAGCCCTGTGCACTCGTCACAACCCGGTGACCCTTCTCACTACACTGTGGCATTTTCTGTGGGGGTGGGGGTCCAAGATAGATTCCTGTCATTCACTCTTCGCTGAGACTGGGAGCCTCCTCCTCCATCCCCATCCCCCCTCTGGGCTCACAGTCCAAGGCAATGGGGGTCTGCCTTCCCCGGCATTGGAATCGCAAGCTGACGGGTCTAGCCTGCAGCCGAGGGTGCTCCCCAGGCGCTTCTTGCCTCTACTTAAATACCAGTGTCTGTCCTTACCGCTGTCCCACTGCTGTTGCCGCTGCTGCCACCGCCAGCACAGCTTGACCTCTCTGCCCTGGTTTCGCCCCTCCTACCCATCTGGACGAGGACCACTTCTTTATCACTTCATACATCGGACTTCCATTTATTTTCTGGAACTTCTGGTTATTTCTGGTTTCGTGGTAGTTGTATTCCTTCTTAGTTGTGGAGGGAGATGGAGTCTGTTAGTCTAGGCCTTGATCTTGGCCGGAAGTCTCCTGTGTGTCATTGAAATTTTTATTGTGGTAAAATAAATGTAACATAAAATTGATTGTTTTAACCATTTTTATTAAATTTAACTTTTTGAAGACCTGCCAAATGATTTTCCACAGTGATTGTATCATTTTGCATTCATACTAGTAGTAAACAAGGATTCTAGTGTGATTATATCTGTACCAACACCTATTTTCCATTTGTAAAAAATTTTAGTTCATTTAAGCTGAACTGACCACTTAAAAAAAATAATAGCTAGCCTAGTGGATGGGAAGTGATAACTCATTGTGGTTTTGATTTGCATTTCCCTGATGACTAGTGATGTTGAGCATCTTTTCATATGCTTAGTGGTCATTTGTATATCTTCTTTGGAGAAGTGTCTGTTCAAGTCCTTTGCCCATTTTTGAATTAGACTGTTTGGATTTTTTGTCATTGAGTTGTAGGAGTTCTTCATATATTCTAAATATTAATCCCTTATTAAATATATGATTTGTGAAAAATTTCCCCCATTTTGTGTTTGTCTTTTCACTTTGTTGATAGTGTCCTATGATGAATGAAAGTTTTTAATCTCCATGAAGTCCAATTTATCCTTTTTTTCTGTTGTTACCTGTCCTTTTGGTGTCAAATCCAAGAAATCATTGCCAAATCCAATGTCATAAAGATTTCCCTTATGTTTCTTCTAAGAGTTTTAGAGCCTTGGCTCTTAAGTTTAACTCTTTGATCAATTTTGAGTCCATTGAATTTTTTAAAATAGAAATTGCAATAAACACATTAATTTGGCCAGATTTGGCATTAAAAAATAAGATCAGTCATTTCATCCATAAACGTGACATATCTGTTAATTAATCCAAGTCTTATGTTAACCTCTTAATAAAATTTGTAGTTTTCTTCAAACAGGCCACATCCTTCTCCTTAAGGTTATTCTCTTTTCGGGGAGAGATGCCTGCTTTGGTAGACCGAGCTCTGTTTCCTATCTTTTCCTAACTGGCTGCTTTTGCCATATTGGAATGCAACTGGTATTATTGTGAATTGTGTTTATTTGTAGTGTATGATTTGTGAACCCTGAGGAAAAAAGAGACACCTACTAACTGCTCTCAAATTAAGGGGGAAAAAATAAAGGTAGAACCTAGCAGTCATTTCTGCACAGGGGCTTCTCACACAAACTGTACTTCACAGAGGAACTGGCACTGAACTGCTTTCCTCTGCACTAAACTATCTGCCAGCACTGTGTTCCTGCCATCTGAACCAGCCCTCATAAAGGAATTCCTAGAATCCTATTTCAACCAGTAGGACTGAAGCTCTTTCCCCATCCAATCAGAGCTGTGCAGCTCTGACCAGTCAGAGCAGCTCTATTGTGACCAGTTAGGACAGTGCCTTTTGAACCAATCAAACTCTGATGATTTGGAGTACTTGTCTGCATGAAGACAGACTAATCAGGGGCCAGGGTGGGGATTTTTGTCCATATAAGCCAGTTCCCTCCTGGTTCTGATAATGCACTTTTCCTCTCCATTGAAGACTCTCCTTGTCTTAGCTGAAACACTGAAGGTGTCTCACAAGCCAGACCAGACCAGATCAGAGCAGAGTTATCTAACCAGAGAGTGCTCTAGCTCCAGGGCTTCCTCGCAGCTATGCTGTTTTCACAGCTGCACTGTATCACAATTGAGTTGTTTTGCACTGAATAGTTTTCTTCTTCACTGCACCCCAAATTGGGGGTGACTGTTGGCGTTGAATTGGCCCCAGCAATCATAGGTTGACATATCTTTTCTAGAAAACTGAAGGGAGTGACAATGAGGATGTGAAAGAGAGGTGGAGTGGAAGGGGAGCAAGATGGAGGTGAGTAAGATAGGGTTTCAGCTAGGGGTAGTGGAGCATGTAATCAGTCTGAGAAATGAAGGAGGGACCAGTTTTGGGGCAAAGTTATTATCCTTTCTCAGTTCAAACCTATTCATACCTTCTGCCTGATTAGTATAAGAACCAAAATCTTTATAGTGGCCTAAAGACCCTGCATGACTTTTACCCCCTCTCTCCTCACTCATTCTGTTCCACCAGGCAGAGTTGCACCTCAGGGCCTTTGCACCTGCTGCTTCAGCTGCCTGAATCCTCTTCCCAAATGGCTTCCTCCTTGCCCATTTTGATCTTTGCTCAAATGTCACAATGTGGCTGCCCTGCCCCCCTTTTCCCCTTTCTCCATTTGAGACCTCCTTAGCCTGTAATATTTTTTCCTTAGCACATATAATCATCTTATACAGGCCTGTCTTTCCCTCACTAGAGCATCAGCCTCACATGGGCAAAAATTTTGTGTGTCTTCTTCACTGCTTGGTCCCCAGAGCTTTGAACAATATTTGGTGCATGAGAGGTACTCAGTCAATAATTGTTCACTGAATAACAGGAATGAAAGGTGAATTTGAGCTCCATGCACACAAAGGATTTCCAAGGGGCCCTGTAAAAGCATCCCAGCTTAGCCAGACCAGGGAGATGTGGACCAGGAAGAAGGAACTGTATTGGGTAGGTGAGGACAAGAGATGCAATTATCTCGGACCGCTTAAAAAAAGTCCCCCCCCCCAACTTTGTTGTTACCCTTTCCTGTCCCACTCTCTCAAGTTGAGGCTTGAGCCAGAGAAGAGAAGGAGGCTCCTGGTCACTCCAAGACTCCAGTGGGAGCCACTTTCAGACCCTTCGCCTCCTGGGAACTCTGGAGCAGCCACACCCTGGCTGGGATGCCCAGCTGCCCCCAGAAGGTTGTGCCTGCCCTCAACACTCACACCCCTGACTCTGCAGGTGGACTGACCAAAGGGGGTGTGTGGTGGGGTGTGTGTGTGCTTTGAAGGGAAGCCTCTCCTTCCATCCCAGTCCCCAGCCACATGCACCCTCATCCCCAGGCTCCAAACCCAACTGATCTACATCCTGTCAGTTTTACCACCTGAAATAGTTTAGGAATTCAGCCCTGTCTCCACATTTGGTTAATGCAAGACCCTACCATCTCAGGCTCTCTACGGTCCTCCTGCCACTCACTACCCCCAGCTTTGAACAATGTGTATCTATCTCCAGTCAGGAGCCTAGGGAATTGTCGCACATCCTCAGGTGTCTGTCTCTCTCTCAGCCTGGTTGAAATGTACACGGATGTGTGTTTTATTGTTACTCTTTATACCTCACACTTATATTTAAAGCAGCCTATTGTCTTTACAAAAGAAAAATTCTGAGATGTTCTAAATTACAGCAGCTAACAAGTGAGAGAAAGAAACAAGAATAGATAACCAGTTAATAGCTGAGGGCCAGCTGACAAAAGAGCTCATATTCCTGAGTGTGTGTTGGAGCTTTAACTCAGCCACCAGGCGTCTAGCCAACAGACGCCACCCCTTGTGTGAATTTTCAATAGTAACATTTCAAAAGTAGTAAATTTCTTTTCTTTACGGACTGTGCTCCCATCATAGAACTGCCCCCACTTCTCCTTTTCCCGCCCCTCCTTATCTGTAACCAATGTAAATTCTTTCAGAACAACTCACATCTTTCTTCCCCAAACATCATGTAAAAAAGCAACCCTGGACTCTAGGATGGTGGACCAGCTTGTCTTCCCCACCTAGTCCTGCAGCTGATGGTTCAAACCAAATACCCCGAGTCCTTTTTCTGGATAACCTATGGCTCAATAAACTCTTTCTTTTAGAAAAGCTTCCTGTGAACATGTTTTTGTTTGCTTGGTCATTTAACAGTCCTTATTCAGTACTTATTTAAAACAATTACTAACAACAACCAATCAGGACAACTGATTCATGCAAGAATCATCAATGGATGCTGAAACTAGTAGGTGGAAGTTTCATGAGAAACGGGATATTTGGGTAGCTTCAATGTATCTGTCACATATTAATTACAAAGGGGAAAACAGTCACTTTACAGAGGAGAAACAGACAGGGTTTTAACCAAGTGGTCATGATGAAAATTACCAGGAATGGGGCAAATGAGTATCATGCCCCACCTTGCTAGAAGGCACAGAGATAAACCCACCATTACAGTGTGGTGTTCATCCCAAAGAGGTAAAACCAGAATCCAACCATGAGGATAAGTCAGGCAAAGCCAAACAAGGGCCATTCTATAAAATGACTGACTAGCCTATAACCTTCAAAAATGTCAGTGTCATGAAGGACAAAAAAAAAAAAAAAAGGAAAAAGAATGTTCCAGAGTAAAGCAAGTTAAAAAAAGCACAACATCTAAATGGAAAACGTGATCCTGGATTGGATCAGGGACCAGAAAATAAAAACTGCTATAAAAGACATCATTGGATGATTTATAAAATTTGAATAAGATCTGTAGTTTAGATAGCAATGTCCCATCAATGTCAGATTTTCTGGTTGTAAGCCTTGCACTGTGGTTATGTAAGCAATGGTCTTCAACTGGGGGCAGTGCTGTCATCCAGGGGACATGTGGTAATGTCTGAAGACATTTTTGGTTGTCACTACTGGGTGTGTGTGTGCTGCTGACATCTAGTGGGTACAGGCCAGAACTGCTAAAAATTGTACTGTGCGCAGAGCAGCCCCCCACAGCAAAGAACTGTTCAGCTCAAATGTCAACAGCAACAAGGTAGATAAGCCCTCTGTAAGAGAATGTCCTTTTTCTCAGGAAATATTGTAAGAATGGAGTTGCTCAGAAAGCCATTAAGACGCTGCGAGCAGGAAAAAAGAAGTTTATTGGGAGAATCAGCAAACAGGGAGGGAGCCCTGCTGCAGGTGGTCGGGACTCTGAGCTCCTAGGGAAGAGGGGGGTTGCTTTATAGGGGGAAGAAAAAAGGGATTTTTGAGCTTAGCCGGACGTTTGTTTATCTCGCAGCTGCGGGTGCGACGGACTGATCAAAGCAGAACGTGGTTTAGTTTATTTTCAGTTTGAAGCACCCTGTTATCTCCCAGGCAGCTGCAAGGGGGGGTGAGAGTAGGGGGGTGCATGGAAACTGGGGATGTCAAATATAAATTGAAGAATTCAGGAATATGAAGGAGTCATAGAATTGGTTCTCAAAAAACTCAAAAAATCATATATATCTATTGTATACTCTCGCTCCATCAGTTTTTCCCTCTACACACACACACACACACACACACACACACAGATCTGTGAGTCATCCTCACCTAAATTTCAAAAATCTTAATATGTCGGTGCATTTGCTTATTATTCTCTCTCTCCCTCCCTTCCTCTCCCCGCTCCCCATGGGCAGTCTTAATGTTCCAACACATTAGGCCCGTCCCTGCCTCACAGCCTCCGCACTGGCCATTCCCTTTGCCCCAGTGTTCTTCTTCCAGGTAACTGCTTGCCTTACCCCTTTGTTACAGTCAAATGAGTAGCAAAAGGGAAAATAAAGGCAGGATTTTTACCACTGGAATCTAACAAAGAACTTCATAAAAGAGGCTAGAAGCAGAGGAAGACATGTCTCACCTGCTAACTCAGCAGTCCTGGGCCTGGTCTGATAACACTGCCAGCTGATATAACATCACAAGAAAACACCAGGAGGGCAGTCCTTGAAATTTAATGGAGTCTTTCCACTATCTGGGAAGGAAAGCCTTTGAAACTGTGCTTTTAGCCCAAGGTCAGAAAGGCAGGGGAGGGTCCACAATGCCCAAAGGCAAGAGCCCATAAACCAACTTTGGTTAATTGTCTACCTCTGGTCACTATTTGTTTTATCAGGGAGTCCCTAATGCTTACAGAAAGAGTCCATAAATAACTTTGAGTAACTGACCCCACTTTAACAATAAGATGAACAAATGGAGTCTGGAGCAAGATAACGATTTGGGCTAAGAGGCCCCCACCCATACCTACATTTGGGTAGTCACGTCCCTCCACACTGAAAATCTGGCTCCACCTTTACCTGTCAATCAATATGTCACTTCACCCCATCTTCCCATCCCACCAACTATATAAGTTCTCAGAACAAAGGACTCCTTCTCTTGGCTCTCTTGGCCCTTTTGCCACATGGGGTGCCCCTGGCCTGCTGGCCTCTGGCCATGGGACCTCTGGCCACCTGCGTCTAGCCACTCTCCTGGTGCTCTTGGCCTTCTGGCCACCCTAGGACAAGCTTGCCACCCCGGCCTTTGGCCACCCTTTCTTTTGCTCTCTCATTCACTAATAAACTTTGTGTGCATGCTAATACTCTGATCTGTGATTCTTTACTGCGTCAGCAAGAAGAATCAGTAACACCTTCACATCCTCCACTTCCCCGGTCAAACTCCTCCTCCTCCTTCTTTTGAGAATTTTTATGAGTTTATTTGAGCAAAACAAGATTTCAAATGCTCCTCAAACTCTCTCTTCTTCTTAAAAAAAATCTGTTTATTTATTTTTAGAGAGGGGAAGGGAGAGGAAAAAAGAGAGGGAGAGAAACATGGACGTGAGAGAGAAACATCAACCTGTTGCCTCTCATACACAGGAATGATCCTGCAACCCAGGCATGTGCCCTGGTTGGGGAATCCAAGGGGCGACCTTTCACTCTGCAGACTGTTGCCCAACCGAGCCACGCCTGTCAAGCAAATTCCCTCTTCTTAATGACACTGTTTCTAACCACTCTATTTAAAATTGCAAGCACCTCCCCCCTACTTCAGTATCTCCCTTTCTGGATTTTACTTAAATCACCTAACACGCTGTATATTTTCTTTACTTGTTTATTTCGTCTCCCTCACAGTAATTGTGTCATTTCCACTGGGGCAAGGACTTTTGCCCTTAGTGCTTGGAACAGCCCCTGGCACACAGTAGGTGCTCAATAAATGTTTGATGAAATAATGAATTAATTGTTGTTAAATGAGATGGACTAAAAAAAAGGAGGAAGGTGGGAGGAAGAAGAGAGGAGAGAGAGGTAGGGGAGGAAAGTTGCTACTCATCATCTCTACATTTCCCCTTCAGTTTCTCCTTGGGTTCTCTCTTCTAGGACAAGACCTCTAGGCCGCCTCGGATGCCCCCTCAGCGCGCAGGAGTCGCTCAAGAGGGCGCACAGTCACCAGCAGCATCTTCCTTTCCTTCGCGGAGCCCAACTCAAGAGCGGTCTCAGATGAACCACGAGAGGGCGCTACTCCCCCAGTCAAATCCAGGAGCAGCGCTTGTCTGCGGAACGCTTGTGAAGGAATTGTCCTGAAAAAGTGACATAAATGTCACTTTTCTTATTGTTATCTTAAAAATCTCTAAACATAGTATATTAATTATAGAAATTTAAGAATAAAAAGAGAAATGAAAATCACTGCACTAGCCCTCCTGGAAACTCAATATTGATTTACCTATATATTTTATTTACTATTTGCTTACTCACAACTTATTAACCGTTTTAAAAAACTGATTGATTGATTTGAGAGAGGGGGATGGGGCGGGGGAGAAAGAGAAAAAAAAGGAGAGGAACTTCCACTCGTTGTTGCACACATTTATTCATTTATTAGTTGGTTCTTGTATATGCCCAGACAGGGGCTCCAAACCCCAACCTGGAGTATTAGGAGGACGCTCTAAACTGAACTACTCAGCCAGAGCACAACTGTTGTTTCCACCCAGTACACACCTTCCCTCCAGCAAACCCCCCTCCCTTAGTTCCTGTCCATGGGTCGCGCATGTAAGTTCTTTGGCTTCATACTTTCCTATATTATTCTTAACTTCCCCCTGTATATTTTGTACCAAACAATTATGCTTCTTAATCCCTGCATCATTTCTCTCACTTCCCCCTCCCAAATGATAGCCCTCCAAATGATCCCCGTACTTAAAATTCTATTTCTTTCTGGTTTCCTTAGTTTGCTTTTATTTTTCTAGGTTCAGTTGTTGATAGTTGTGAGTTTGTTTTCATTTTAATGTTCATAGTTTTGATCTTCTTTTTATTAAATAAGTCCCTTTAACATTTCATATAATAAGGGCTTGGTGATGATGAACTCCTTTAGCTTTACCTTGCCTGGGAAGCACTTTATCTGCCCTTCCATTCTAAGTGATGGCCTTGCTGGATAAAGTAATTTTGGTTGTAGAGCCTTGCTTCTCAGAACTTTGAATACTTCTTGCCAGCCCCTTCTAGCCTGCAAAGTTTCTTTTGAGAAATCATCTGATAGTCTTATGGGAACTCTGTTGTATTATGATGTTTCTTGTTGTGGTCTTCTTTGGGTCTAGCTTGTTTGGGACTCTCTCTGCTTCCCGGACTTGTATGTCTATTTACTCTGCCAAATTAGGGAAGTTTTCTTTCATTATTTCTTCAAATAAGTTTTCCATTTCTTGCTTCTCCCTCTTCTCCTTCCAGCACCCCTATGATTCTGATGTTGGCACTTTGGAGCTCTCTCAGAGTCTTCTTATTCTTTCCTCATTTTTAAAAATGTTTGTTTCTTCATTCTGTACTGGTTGACTGTTTATCTCTTCTTTTTCCTCTAAATCATTGATTTGAACCCTGGCCTCCTTCCCTTCACTATTGTTTCCCATGTGGATTTTTCTTTATCTCATTTAGTGTAGCCTTCATTTCTTCGCTTATGCATTTGCCATACTTATTGAGTTATCTGAGCATCTTTATCACCAGTGTTTTGAACTCTGTATCTGATAGGTTGGCTATCTTCATTTTGCTAAGTTGTTTTTCTGGAGTTTTGATCTTGTTCTTTCATTTGGGCCATATTTCGTTGTCTCTCAATTTGGCAGCTTCCCTGTGTCTGTTTCTGTGTATTAGGTAGAGCTGTTTTGACCTCCTGTCTTGGCACACCTGTTATGTTTTAAGGGGCGGAGGCTTAGGTATTCTTTTCACCACTTTGTGGCGATGTGTGTGTGGGGAGGGGTCAGAGAGGGAACAATGCCGCTTGCTCCCTTATGTGACTGGTGCCCCTTTAGCTGTTGTCCTGTGATGGTTCCCAGAGTGGGTGGGTTTGCATAAGTTCTAGGACTGTGGGGCACTCCAAACAGGCTCTCCTGAGAAACAGGCAGTTTCTTCTGGAGCCCCAACCCCCTCTGGTTTTCACAGCAAGACATTATGAGACTTTATTTTCCATGTGCTGGAACCCTGGGCTGTGTGGTCTGGCCTGGGGCTGGGATCACTCCCTAGGTGACCCTCCTGGCTTTTATCCACCACATGCGAATGTGGGACCACTGGTTCCACCAGCCTTGCCACCACCACTGCCTTGCTGCCGCTGCCACACCACATTCTTTCTGCCCTGGTTCCCTGTCTCCACCCCTCCTCCTCATCTGGATGATTTTTTTTTTTAATCCTTGGTTCTTAGACTTCCATACAGTTTGATTTTCTGGCACTCCTGGTTATTTTTGTTCTGAAGTTAGTTGTGATCCTTCTTATGGTTGTGCAAGGAGGCAAAGCAATCTACCTATGCCTCTGTCTTGGCCAGAAGTTGAACATTTAAAAAAAAAAAATTGAAAATGGTTAAAATAGTAAATTTTATATGATGTATATTTTTCCACAATGAAAAAAAGTAGGCTGTAAAAAATGAACAATTATCAACTCAATCCTATGTCATCTCCTCCCATGTTCCCACTTCCTTGCCAACTGGATTGTTTTGAAACATTTGCTTCAAAGCAGATGGTTCATCATTTGCAAATATTTGAATATGTATAAGTTCTAGGAGATAAGGACTGTTTTTAAAATACCCATAATAGCTTTGTTATACTTAAAAACTTAAAATCATCAAATGTCCAGTAAGTGTTCAAGTTTGTAATTGTCTCATAAATGTTATAACTTTTCTTGTTTTATGATTTTAGCAACGGATTGAATCAGAACCCCAAAATGTCCACATATTGTATTTGGTTGAAATGTTTTTAAAATCTTTTTTGATCTAAAATTTTTTCTCACCATTTTTAAAAATTTGTTTAAGAAGATAGATTTGTCCTGTTGCATCTCCCACAGTTTGGGTTTTTCTGACCGCACCCGTGTGATGTCATTTGTGATGGTCCCTATCATTCTTTTTTCCTAAAAATTAGTAGATAGCTGTAGGCCTGTGCTGAAAACAAAAACAATGAGAGCCAGAAATGCGAGTCACATATGTGAGTTTAAAAAGATTCTTTTTTAAGAAGGATGAAATTGATTTTAATCATTTAATTTTAACCCAACACATCCAAAATTTGATTATTTCAACATGCAATCAATACATAAAAAGTTAGGTAGTTTGCATTCTTTGTTTTTCAACTCTTCCAGATCTGGTGTACAGTTTACATTCAGAGCACATCTGAATTTGGACTGGCCATATTTCAAGTGTTCGACAGCCACGTGTGACTCATAGCTACTACATTGAATATTTTTTGGAAATTGGGCCTTCAAGACATTTTATCTGATTCAGGTTTGATTTTTTTTCAGCAAGGCTACTTCACTAGTGGTGATGTTACACTGTGTGGCTATTCCTTAAAGTTGAACCACCTGGGCTATTTCTAGAGCACCACTATTATAAGTCATTGGTTAGGAAGGTGGCATAGCTGGTTCACTAAGATATTGTGATTTGAATAAAATAAATAAGCAGAAAAATTAAACCATAAATGGTCTGCAAGAGAAAAAAAAAGGAAGTAACCCTTTATCAGCTTGCAACGAGGAAGGACTTTTTATGACCTAAAATCCAGAAGCCATAAAAAAAAAAAAAAGAATACATTTGCTCTTTTTTTCTCACACACATAAAATTTCTGTATGGCAAAAACATTAACAACAATGACAAACTGGGGAGAGGGGGAAATGCTTGTGATTTATATCACAAGAATTTAATTTGCTTAATAAAGAGCATCTAGGGTGGTGAGGGGATTAAGAAGAAAGAGAGAAAAAACTCATACACATGGACAAACAGTGTGGTGATTGAAGGGGAGAGGGAAGGGGAGGTAGAAAAGGATAAAGGGGGGATAAATGGTGATGGAAGAAGACTTGACTTGGGGTGGTGAACTCACAGTACAATGTACAGATGATGTGGGGTAGAATTGTGCCCTTGAAACCTGTATAATTTTGTTAACTAGTGTCACCCCAATAAATAAAAGAAAAAGGAGCTTCTTGAAGCCAATAAGAAATAGAACAATATACCAATTTTAAAATTTTTATTTATTGATTGAATTTAGAGAGAGGGGTGTAAGGGGAGAGAGAGAGAGAGAGAGAGAGAGTGAGAGGGAGAGAGAGAGAGAGATTTGTTGTTCCACTTATTTATGCATTCCTTGGTTGCTTCTTGTATATCCCTGACTGAGGATTGAACCTGCAACCTTGGAGTACCAGAACAACGTTATAACCAATTGAGCTAACCGGCCAGTGCCATACCATTTTTTTAAAAGTGTGTTTCAAAGGAAATACAAATGGCTATTAAAATTTTGGAAAAATATTGTACTAAGATGAAAATTAAAACTATGTGAAATGCCATTTTCCACCCATCAGACTGACAAAAATCCATAAGTTTGTTGTTGTTTTTAATTTTTAACTTTAACAAAATGTATTGGTTTTCCTTGATTGCCTCTGGTCCAGGCTTAGAAGGGTTCTCTGAGTTCCTTTGACCTTGTTTCTGGGCAGCTCCTGTTGCTTTCAAGGCTCTGTTTTGCTTCTTTAGCTTTTGAGCCTCAGGGACTATACAAGTGCACAGGGCATTCTTTTTTTTTTTTTTTCAACCTTGTTTGAAACTAGCCCACATGCTACAGAGCTGTTAGGCCAGCTTCAGTATTACTTTTCCTCCTTTTACGACCACCAAGACCAGTGTTCAGATCCGATGGGAAAGGGAGCTGGAGGGTCATAGGGCCTTCTTAGTCACCCAGTGGCAGTGGGCTTTCCAGTAGTAGAGAAGGGGAAATGTGTACTCAATCCGCAGCTCCTTGCACGTCTTCTCCAGGACATTACAGTTGGTCTTACAGAGGATTCTGAGCATCTATTGCTCTGGTTAGTGCTCATCAGCAGGTAGCACTTGTAGGCTTTGTCCTGTTGATATTTCTGCGTGTTCTTCATACTTGCAAACCTGACAGTCAAGGCAACAGTTTGAGCCTGGAGGGAGCTGATGTCCTCAGGGACACCTTGTTCATCAACTGCTGTTGTTTGATTTTTAGCTTCTCTTTCTGGTTCGCCATTTCCAAAGACAAGAGTTCTTTCACGACATCATCAAACTCCTCAATTCCATGTATGTTCTGGTAAACTTTGAGTGGCATGGAAGCAGGTGGGCCATCTTGGCTGGACTGGCTAGGTTTTGGCTGAGACCATAAGGAAGTTGTAACAGTGGAAAATTGTAACGGTGACATTTTTTCTATAAGTGCTGACTCTGACTAATATGTAGCTTGTAGATAAACAGCATGTTTGTATAAGAATCCTAGGGACAACTTCAGAAGATATAGACTCAGACCTTCAGGCATCCCAGCTGCGGGAGATTTGCTGACCTTCAACCATGGAACCAGGATGACATAGAACCAGGATGATGTGCCCTGACCAGTGTGGCTCAGCTGGTTGATCGCTGTCCTGAAAAGCAGAAGGTCACTGGTTTGATTTCTGGTCAGGACACATGCCAGGTTGCTGGCATGTGTAAGAGGCAACCACTTGATGTTTCTCTCCCTCTCTTTCTCCCTCCCTTCCCCTCTGTCTAAAAATAAATAAATAAACAATTTTTAAAAATACAGGGTGACGTGAATCCAGGATGACTAAACCATGATAACGCACACCGGACCGTCACTTTGCTTATCGGAATCAATGGTGCTCATCTGCACATAGAGAACTTTGCAACCCCCTCCATTGATCCCTTTGTTCTGTTCTCCTCTCCCTCCTTATAAAAACCTCTGCCTCCACTGAGAGGTGGAGATGAGCTTTGAGACATGGGTACCCTACCTTCCTGAAAGATGGGCTTTTGACATGAGTCCCTCATCTTCCAGGTGGCCAGTAGCTGAAATTAAACCACTTTCCTTTATATCAGCACCTGCCTGTTGAGTATCGGCTTTCATAGTGGCAGACAGCTGGACCTGCTTTCGGTTACAGGTTTTGGCAACTCCAGATGGGACTTTGTGGACCCCGCTAAGCCCTGGAGGGCCCAGGCTGGGGGTCCCTGCTGCTTGTGGCAGGCTGACCCCATGGCAGAGATTGCAAGAACTTTCCAGTTCTTCATCTCGGGGACCTCCTGGTCTCCCTCTCAAGGCATCAGCTGCCTTTACACGCTTTGCTGGTGAAAGGAAATGGGTCTGTGGGGAATCAATGGGCTTCAGTCTGAGGGGTTGATGAACTCCAGACTGGGTAAGTCCAGGTGTGCACAACCAAGACCCCCTACCCCACCATTTGGGTTCTTTGAACCATTTGGGATTCTGCAGGAATTAATAGGCACCACTTGGCAGTAGGCACAGCTCAATGACAAGAAAAAAATCCCAGTTCCCCAGGGAGGATTTGGTTTTGGTTTGGGTATTTGTTTTTCTTGTTGCATACTGCTCTTTAATTGTCTGCTAGTTGTGTTGCTCTGTTCCTCTGCGGGAGAAAGTCTGTTTCTGTTTGAGAGGTCTTGTCTGTCTGAAGTGAAACTTTGGTTACAGTTTTTTGGTTGCTTTCTTATCTTTTGGGGACTTGGTTTAATCTTTGCTGTTTTGTACACACCAGGAATCCTCTGTCTCTGCCATTTGGGCTTTTGCCATTTGGACCTTGTATGAGTCATTTGTGGACCAGTTGGTGTGAGATAAAATTCTAAGGCCAGTGTCCCAAATCCTTTTAGAGAATTTAATTTGAGAACACTGTGTCTTTGCTTGAGATTTTGTTTTTGTTTCTGTTTTGAAAAGGAGCAGCTTGGTCTCCATGCCATCAGAGAGTCCATTAGGTTGCATTTTAGACTAATTAGAATTGTTTTTGCCAAAGGTCTGGTAAGGAGGACAAGATTTCTTTTGTGCAAGCTTTCATGTTGTTACATCATAAAGATTCTACTGAGAGTATTTAAACTGATACTTCGAAGAGGGAGAAAAGCTCTCACTCCCCTCTTAGACAGGAAAACACAGAAAGAAAAGGAAAAGAAAAAAAAAGGGCATTTTTACTATCTTACTCTTTAACTGTGACCCCAATTAAGAGAGGAGAACAATTAAAAAGGATAGAAGAAATAAAAAGGGCAGGCACAATAACCTATCTTGGAGTCAGCTTGGATTTCCTAAAATTGAATCAGCTTCCCTCTGAACTGTTCCCAAACAAGCCTGCTAGCTATAAAACCCAGAATTCAGTGGATAAAAAATATTATTGACAATAACGTAAAACACATGTACAAAACTGTCCAACCATAAGGGATGGTTTAAATAAAAATCCATATATGGAACACTCGTCAGACATTTTAAAAAATGCTCAGAAAGCTATTAAATGACATGGAAAGGTACGTAGAGTCTACTTAATTTAAAGGGAGAAAAAGAATGTACAACAGCATATAGAGTATGCCTCGGGTTAAAATTCCAAAATTCCATAAGCAAAAAATAAAAACTCTCTTTCTTCTCTCTGTGCTCTCTCCCTCTCCCTCCCTCTCTCTCTCTCTCTCTCTCTCTCCAAACACACACACACACACACACTGGAAGAATACAACTGATAAGTAATTTTGTTTTTAAATTTTTAAGTATATTTTATTGATTATGCTGTTACAGTTGTCCTAATTTCTTTTCCCTTTGTTCCCCTCCACACATTCCCCCTTCCCTCCAGCAATTCTACCCCCCACCCCCTTAGTTCATGTCCATGGGTTGTACATATAAGCTCTTTGGTTTCACTCATTCCTATATTATTCTTAACTTCCCACTGTCTATTTTGTACCTACCAATTATGCTTCTTAATCCCTGCACCATTCCCCCGCCCTTCCCATTCCCAGTTGATAACCTTCCAAATGATCCCCATACCTATGATTCTGTTTCTGTTCTGGTTGTTTGCTTAGTTTGTTTTCCTTCTTTTAGGTTCTGTTGTTGATAGTTGTGAGTTTGTTGTCATTTTAATGTTCATAATTTTGATCTTCTTTTTCTTAAATAAGTCCCTTTAACATTTCATATAATAAGGGCTTGGTGAAGATGAACTGCTTTAGATTAACCTTGTCTGGAAAGCACTTTATCTGTCCTTCCATTCTAAATGATAGCTTTGCTGGATAGAGTAATCTTGGTTGTAGATCCTTGCTTTTCATCACCTTGAATACTTCTTGCCAGTCCCTTCTTGCCTACAAGTTTCTTGTGAGACATCAACTGATAGTCTTATATGGATCCCTTTGTAGGTAACTCTGCTTTTCTCTTGCTGCTTTTAAGATTCTCTCTTTATCTTTGACCTTCGGTGTTTTATTGATGATGTGTCTTGGTGTGGTTCTCTTTGGGTATAGCTTGTTTGGGACCCTCTGTGCTTCCTGGACTTGTATGTCTATTTCCTTTGCCAAATTTGGGAAGTTTTCCTTCATTATTTTTTCACTTAAGTTTTCAATTTCTTGCTCTTCCTCTTCTCCTGGCACCCCTATGATTTCGACGTTGGCATATTTAAAGTTGTCCTAGAGGTTCCTAAGCTTCTGCTCGGTTTTTTGAATTCTTGTTCCTTCATTCTGTGCTGGTTGACTGTTTATTTCTTCCTTCTGTTCCAAATCATTGATTTGAACCCTGGTTTCCTTCCCTTCATCATTGGTTTTGTGTGGATCTTCCTTCGTTTCATTCAGGATATCCTTTACTTCTTCCCTTATGTGTTTGCTATACTTAAGCATATCGTCAAGCCTGTGAGCATCTTTATCACCAGTGTTTTGAACTCTATATCTGTTAGGTTGGCTATCTCCTCATCGCTTAGTTCTCCCACTGGAATCTTGATCCGTTCCCTCTTTGGGGTCATACTTCTCTGTCTCCTCATCTTGACAGGCTTCTGTGTTTATTTGCCTCTGTGTCTTAGGTTGAGCTGTTGCACCTGTTACATTGTAAGGGGTGGAGCCTTAGATATTCCTCAGTACCAGGCGACCCGTTTCACCATGTTGTGGTGCTGTATGTGGGGGAGGGATCTGAGAGGAGACAATGCTTCTTGCTCAGCACTCGCCCCTTTTCCAGGTCCTTCTCCCACTTCCCATACGAAACTGGCACCTCTCTAGCTGTTGCCCTGGTGGTGGTTCCAAGAGTGGGTGGGTCTGTGGACATTCTAGGGCCATGGGGGTCTCTAAACAAGTGGACTCTGCTGAGAGACCAGCAGTTTCTTCCTCCGCCCCAACTCCCACTGGTTTTCACAGTCAGAAGCAATGAGGCTTTATTTACCCCAGTGCTGGAGCCATGAGCTTCGCAGTCTTGTCTGGTGTGGTAGAGCTCCCCAGGAGTCCCTCCATACTTTTTAAAATGTGTGATTCCACTTTTTGCCAGCTGGGCACAACCTCCACCGCCACTGCCACTGCTGCCACCATCACACCTCATCCTCTCCGCCCAGCTCCGCCTCTCCTACCTGTCTGGATGAGTATTTCTTCTTTTTATCTTTGTTTGTTGGACTTCCATGCAGCTCAGTTTTCTGGAACTTCTGGTTGTCTCCAGTTTTGCGGTACAGTAGTTGTATTCCTTCTTAGCTGTAGAGGGAGATGCAGTGTGTCTACCTATGCCTCCATCTTGGCCAGAAGTGTCTCTATTTTAAATCATCTGTGTTTTTAACTTATTTGTATTAGATATACATTCCTTTTGTAATAAGAATAAGACAATAAAAGGTAAAAAGTTTCTAAAATATGACTTTAAGAGAGAAAAAGAAAAGCACGTAGATAGATAGATGGTAAAGCAGAATGATAATTTTAATGACAAATGAAAAAAGCAAAAACTCTTTAATGATCTAAAACTGATTGTTATTTCCCAATAGAAACTCAACTTAAAATTGACAGTAGGGAACAAATTAATTGATTTCTTAGTCTGATGTACTTCATTTGTAATTTTGAGTGTTATCTTAAAATGTGTTACAAAAAAGCAAATTTCTTTGTCAATTGCATGGTAATCAGATTTATGTCATTTTAAGTTTTTTCTTTTTTGTCATTTAGAGACACTCACTGTTTTACAGTATTCCCTCACTTATCGCGAGTATTGCGTTCTAGACTCCCCCCCCCCCGCCATAGGTGAAAATCCGTGAAGTAGGAACCTTACATTTATTTTAGTATTTATATATATTTTAAGGCTTTATAAACCCTTTCCACACACTTATAAACTGTTCCCAGTCCCTTATTAACCTTTCCCACTCCCTTATTAACCTTTTCCACACTTTTATAAACACTACTTATGTTCTTAAACATATTCTACACTCTTAAACCTACATAACTTTAACAATATACATATACAGTATTGCAAAATCCTGTGATATAGTGAAAAATCTCCGATAAATAATTAAATATAATATTTTTAAAAATCCGGCTATACAGTGAGGCTGCAATAAGTGAACCACGATATAGAGAGGGACTACTGTACTCTGATGCATTTGCAAAAATGTTACATCTTCAGCCCTAGCTGGTGTGGCTTAGTTGGTTGTGCACTGGCCTGCTAACTGAAAGGTCACTGGTTTGATTCCTGGTCAGCACACATACCTGGGTTGTAGGCCAGGTCCCAAGTTGGGGCCTGTGAGTGGCAACCAATGGATGTTTCTCTTCCTTTCTTTCTCCTTCCCTTCCTTGATCTCTGAAAATCTTCCCTTCCCCGCTCTATGAAAATAAAATAAAATCTTTTAAAACTGTTACATCTTCAAAAAGATCCATGGAAAGGACTTTGACTTATTCTAAAATATAAGTTTCTGAGAAAGAATTTTCAGACCATACCTTTGAAGTTAACAGAGATTTGTGGGGCTGTGGAGAATGACTGGGTTTTTTAAGATGCTGGTGGACAATCAGAGTAAACAATAATTGTGGGACCGAATGAACTAAGGATAACTATTGTTCTTGTGACTTTGTTAAAAATATTGCCAATTAAAAAAACTGTGTTTGTTCTCATAGAGCAATTTGGTAAATTGTAGCAATATTGAAGCATTTATAATTTTCTCCCTACCTGATCCCTCCAGAATTTGAAAACTTTTTATGGCTATATGTTGGTTTTTTTCCCCCATGAATCTAACAGAAATGTGATTTCTTTCAGTTTCTAATTGTATATTTATTAGCCAAGACTTTGACTGGAATATCATGTCTGAAAGAGATATGTCTAGACTCTGGATGTCAGCAAAAAGCTTCAAGGAATGAAGATTGACTTTGAAGCCAATAAAAACCCCTTAGAGAAATGGCCTGGTACCTTGCTTATTCATGTGGTTCATGGCAGTCTTTCCAGGTAAGGAGTGAAGGCTGCTTTCCTGGGAGATGGCGAGACATTTTGGAGACCTCAAGAACTTGAAGAATTTACTCAAACCTATAGGTATTTCAGGCAACTGTGTGGCCTGACTTCTTTGCCCTGAGAGGCTAATTAAAGCTTAACCTAGAAATTCCCTGTAACATTCCAGCAAAGTAGATTTAAGAAAGCCTATATGATCAGTTGCTATTCCTGTTGTATTATGCAAATAATCAGGCTAGATTGAAACTCGACATAATACAGTGAATGGATTGGACTTGATTTGGCTCTTTGATAAAAATGGGTGGTTTTAGGAGAAGAAAAATTGTGTTTCAAGATACTCTATTATACAGGGTTATAGAAATTAGACTCTAATTCAGTGAATTATCTGTAAAATTTTATTTTCTACTTATGAACTAGACTGTGCCCTGAATTTTTCTTGTTTTCTGAAATGTTTTGGCTACAACCATCTAAGTTCCATAGAAATGGAGGGAAAATTGACAGTGAGGATTTGTAACAGTGAAAAATTGTAATGGTGGGAAACTCTTTTGCCACTCTTTCTGTAAGTGCGGACTCTGACTAATATGCAGCTCGTAGATAAACAGCACGTTTGTATAAGAAGCCTAGGAACCAACTCCAGATGATACAGATTCTGACATTCAGACATCCCACATCCAGGAGTTTTGCTAACCTTCAACTTTGGAACCAGTGTGATTTAAAACCAGGATAATATGAGTCCAGGATGACTAAACCAGGATGATGCACATCGGATCTTAACTTGCCTTGCTGGAGTAGACTGCGCTCATCTGCACATATAGAACTTTTCAACCACCTCCCGTGATCTCTTTGTTCTGTTTCCCTCTCCCTCCTTATACAAACCTCTGCCTCTATTGAGATGTGGAGATGGGCTTTGACACATGAATCCCCATCTTCCAGGTGGCCAGAACCTGAAAATAAATCACTTTCCTTTACATCAGCACCTGCCTCCCAAGTATTGGCTTTCATAATGGCAGGCAGTTGGACCTGCTTTCAATTACAAGGTGAGAGAAGGCCCCAGTGGTTGGAGAGAGGCAAGGTGCACCCTCCACCACTGGCCCAAGGTCTGGGGTCTGGGTCACTGCCTGGGTCCAAATGAAACTCACCCTCCACACCACCCTCAGCATGGTGACTTCTGACTCCAGTGGGTAGTGCTACCATGCTGGCTCCAAAAATCCAGAAGTTTAATAAGATAATTTATTGGCAGTGCTGAGGGGAAATAAATGCTGTCATACATTGTTGGTGCCTGTGCATATTGACCCAACTCCATGTTGGCAATGTGGTAACATTTATCAAAATTAACAAATATACATCCCTTTCCATGTAATTCTACTTTGGGAAATTCTTCCTATATGTATAACTGTACAGATACAAAATGACCACCTGAGAGATTATTTATTACTGTATGGTTTATAGTAGCAAAAGATTAGGAACAATGTGGGTCCCTAATAGGTACCTGGTTAAGTAAATTATAGTACAAATATAAAATGGAATACTATACAGCTATAAAAATGAGGGAGCACCCTGGCCAGTATGGCTCATTTGCCTGGACCATTACCCCAACCAAAAGGCCTGGGTGTTTGATTCCTGGTCAGATCATATAGCCAGGTTGCAAGTTTGATCCCTGGCTGGGGAGAACACTAGAAGGCAACCAATCAATGTTTCTCTCTAACATTTCTATTTCCCTCTCTCTTCCCCTGCTTCCCCCCTCTCTAAAGCAATGTAAAAATGTCCTTTGGTAAGGGTAAAAAATGAGGGAGCTTCTACCACTTGGGAAGGGTCCCTAGTACAAGATTGTTGGAGAGAGGCTCACCTGTTTCTCTCTACACAAGGAGGTTGAAAGCTTGAATGTGCAGTTCCAGCCCTTCTGTGCAGAGAGAGTCTCCTGTCCTCCTTTATAATTTCTGTAGGTTAATGTGAGGGTTAGGGCTTGTAATTCCCTTACCCTGCATCCATTTTCTCCCTCTTCACATTCAAACAGCCCAATCCTCATTCGACTGGGCCACTGAGGTGTGGTGTGGGGTTGATGACTTTGGGGGCCTCCTCAGTGACTCCCTCACCTCATGAACTTCTGAGTAGATTAAGTCTGCCTTCCTTTCAGAAAAACTTGTTCTGGAATTGCTAATGGAACCAATTAATTTTTTTTTTTTAATGAAGGAGCTTCTACAGGCTGATAAGAGCTTTGAAATTTATGTCAAATGAAGAAAGGTACAAAACACTGGCTGTAACATGCTATCTTCTGTGTAAAAGAGAGGGTATATTGCTTATATCTGTATAAATAAAGACCAGAAGCACAGAGAAGGAACAGTTGACAGTGATTTTGGGGCATGGGGGAAGGGCTGGGCAGATGGGGGACAGAAGTGCAAAGGGTATTAAAATTAAAAATTTTTAAAAAAATCGCCCCCAAGATAAATGAAAGAATTATTCAATCAAAAATCTGTACATGATGTTCATAACTTTTTTGTTACTAACCAAAGACTGGAAGCAACCCAAACTTCCTTCAATAGGTGAATAATAAAGAAACTGCTGTGGGAGCAGGGGGTGGGCTGGGTGGGGGCGGGCAAAGGGAGGAACATTGGGATACTATAATAGAATAACAATAAACAATAAATAAAGAGAACAGAATGTAAAGAAAAAGAAACTGTGGTTTATCCATATCAGTATTAAATATAAATATAGTAACCCAACAGGGATGATCTCAATTGTGCTGAGTGAAAGAAGCTAGAAAAAAAAGGAATATATTCTATGTGATTCCATTTACATAAAATTCTAGAAAATACAACCTAATCTGTAGTAACAGAAAGCAGGTGATGATTGATTACATGGGGAAAGTGGGGCGGGGGAGGACAGTGGGAGGGGTTCCCAAGAGGCACAAAGAAGTTCTTGGGGGGGGATACATATGTTCATCACCTTGTTTATGGTGATAATTTCACAGGCATGTATCTATGTCAAAGTTTATTAAATTGTGCACTTGAGATATGTGCAGATTATGGTGTGTTGATTAGACTTCCTCATGCTGCTGTAATATTCTCCTGGCCATTTTTATTTTAGTCAACTGGGGCTGCTATAACAGAATACCATAGGCTGGGGGGTTTAAACAACAGACATCTGTTTCTCACCGTCCTGGGGGCTGGGAAGTCCAAGGTCAAGGTGTTGGCAGTTTCTGTTGAGAGCTGTCTTCCTGGCTTGCAAACAGCTAGCTTCTTTCTGTGTCCTCACATGGTGGAGAGAGAGGGACCCTCTCTTTTTATAAGGGCTCCAGTTCCATCATGGGGACCCCACCCTCATGATGTAATCACCTCCCAAAGGCCCCACCTCCAAATATCATCACATCAGAGGGGAATACAAACATTCAGTCCAAAATAATTTTTTATTTTTTTAGTATTGTTCTATTACAATTGTACCAATTTCCCCCCCGTTGCTCTCCACTGCCCAGCCCCAAACAATTTTTTAAATGAAAATGTCTAAGCATACAATAAACCTTAAGAGTGATTATGAATAAACCTGGATAAACATTCTTGCAAAAGTTTGTGTGGACACATGACAAGGAAAGGGAGACTTCTCCAGCTCTGCTGTTTAGACTTTGTGGGTTTAGGGCAATGGAAATGCACTTTTCATTCAAAACTAGAGATTCACTGGTTTGGAACTAGAGAGAAGGAGGTTCAAATCTTGGCTCTCAAAAGTGGTACGACTTTGGCCAAGTACCTAAATGTCTCAGAACCTTAGTTTCCTTACTTCAAAAGGGAAAGACCTGTTCTTCTGTCCAATGCCAATTTGAGGATGACATGAGATGGAGCACGCACGTGCTTGATGGTATAAAAGTGAGTGCTAAACAAACATGCATGTAGACTTATTATTCTTGCCTTACTGAGTTCAGAGCTGTTTGCTCTGGGGACAAAGGCTGCCAGGTTCATGCACACACAGATTCCCAGGCTCAGAGGGCTGGGAGGTGGGGTGCAGATGGGAAGGGCGTGTCAGCAGTGCTAGCCACTTTGTTCCCTTCTGAAGCCTCAGCTCAGCATCCAAGTTATCTCTGCCCCAAGCCTTGGAGGCTCCTGTCCTAGGGCTGACCTCTCCTGGTGACCTGAATGTGACCAGAGACCGGCAGAAAAGGTCATGATGAGCTAGCTGCTGGGGTGGTGGGACCATGCCCTGGAGAGAGGCCCTGCCGCCTTTCTCAGGGTGTCCACATACATAGTTCCAATGTCCCCATGGGCTCCTCTAGAAAGAATCAGGCACATGTCCCAGGCTATGGTGCATATTCAGGCTTCTCCTTCAAGCTGGGCCACCCATTCCTTAGCCTCTTTGTCTGGATAATCTTGGCACCCCTCAGCCTCAGGGCCCTGCCCCAGGAAGCCTTACCTGATGGTGTTATCCCTTTGTCTGGGCTCTTGTAGCTTCTGTGCTTCCCCCATGAAAGCACTGATCATCCAGTATTCACATCAAGTGGTTAAAAGAGTCACAATTAGGTTAAGAGGTACACATTTCCAGTTACAAATAAATAAGTCATGAGTATGTAATATAAAGGTGATTATATACATATTTTTATATAATAATACTGTATGGCTTATTTGAAAGTTACTAAAAGAGTAGATCTTAAAAGTTCTCATCACAAGAAAAGAAGTTGTGACTATGTGAAGTGATGAATGTTAACTTGATTTATTGTGGTGAATGTTTTACAATATATACAAGTATTGCCCCAACCAGTCTGGCTCAGTTGATTGGAGTATTGTCCCACAAACCAAAAGGTCTCAGGTTCAATTCCTGGTCAGGTCACATGCCTAGGTTGCAGGTTTGGTCCCAGTCTGGGCACACAGGGGAGGCAACTCATCAATGATTCTCTCTCACACTGATGTTTCTCTCCTTCTCTTTCTCCATCCCTTCCCCTCTCTCTAAAATCAATGAGCATGTCCTCGAGTGAGGATAAAATATATATATACATACAAGTATTGAACATTATGTGTACACCTGACACTAATAATGATACATGTCAATTGTGCTACAATAGAAAATAAAATTTAAACATCACAGTTAATGGTGTTAATGAGGGGCAAGCTGATGTCATGTGCCTCCTGATGTCATGCCCAGAGAAGGACACAGCAGCACTGCTGAACATGTGCAATTGGGAGTAAAACATCAGACAATGCCAATGGAGGGACATTCTACAGATAACTGGTGTGTACACTTCAAAAATGCTGATGCTGTGAAGAACAAAGGAGGAACATGGAACAGCTCCAGGTTATGAGAGACACAACCATATTGTGCGGCCCTGGGTGGGACCTCGCAGGAAAAGGTGGCTGTAAAGGGCATGTTGGGCACAGCTGTGGAACTGGAATATGGACTGCAATTAGAGAACTGTATTATGTCAGGGTTGAATTTACTGAAATTGCTAACTGTACTATGGTTATGTAAAAGAATGTTCTTGTTCTTTTTTTTTAGGGTGTTGTTTATTTCAGGACTTCCAGCCAAGATGGAGGAATAGGAAGACATGCTGCATCTCCCTCCACAACTAAGAAGAAATACAACTACCTCAAAACTGGAGAAAACTAGAAGTTCCAGAAAACCGAGCTGCATAGAAGTCCAACAAACAAAGCTATAAAGAAGAAATACTCATCCAGACAGCTATGAGGGGTGGAGCCTGGTCAGAAGGGAATGGTATGGTGGCAGCTGCAGCAGCGGCAGTGGCAGTAGCAGGGCAGCAGAAAGCGTAGTAACACATTTTAAAAAGTAGGAAGGGACACCTGGGGAGCGCTCCAGCACCAGACCAGATCACGCAGTTCACAGTTCCAGTGCTGGGGAAAATAAAGCCACATTGCTTCTGACTGAAAACCAGTGGGGGTTGGGGCAGAGAAAGAAACTACTGGTCCCTCGACAGAGTCTGCTTATTTAGAGGCCCCCATAGTCCTAGAATGTCCGCAGACTCACGGACTCTGGGAACCACCACCAGGGCGAAAGCTAGAGAGGTACCAGTCCTACATGGGAAGTGAGAGAAGGGCTTGGAAAAGGGGCAAGTGCTGAGCGAGAAGCATTGTTCCCTCTCAGATCCCTCTCCCACATACAGCACCACAACATGATGAAACAGGTCACCTGGTACTGATGAATACCTAAGGCTTCTCCCCTT
Source organism: Furipterus horrens (assembly GCF_987537825.1). Taxonomy (NCBI): domain Eukaryota; kingdom Metazoa; phylum Chordata; class Mammalia; order Chiroptera; family Furipteridae; genus Furipterus; species Furipterus horrens. The sequence goes on along the minus strand of NW_028327180.1, from coordinate 55,752,157 downwards.
AAAATATAACAGGTGCCACAGCTCTATCTAAGACACAGAGGCAAACACAGGAGCCTATCAAGTTGAGGAGACAGAGAAGTATGGCCTAAAAGAGGGAACATATCAAGGTTCTAGTGGAAGAACTAAGAGATGAGGAGATAGCCAACCTAACAGATGCAGAGTTCAAAACACTGGTGATAAAGATGCTCACAGGCTTGACAGATATGCTTCGATACGGCAGATGCAGAAGGGAAAAAGTGAAAGCTAAGCTAAGTGAAACGAAGGAAAATCCACATGAAACCAATGGTGAAGGGAGGGAAACTGGTGTTCAAATCAATGATTTGGAACATAAGAAAGAAATAAACTATCAACCAGTACAGAATGAGGAAACAGGAATTGAAAAAAATGAGGAGAGGCCTAGAGACCTCTGGGACAACTTTAAACGTGCCAACATCTAAATCATAGGGGTGCCAGAAGGAGAAGAGGATAAGCTAGAAATTGAAAACTTATGTGAAAAAATAATGAAGGAAAACTTCCCAAATTTGGCGAAGGAAATAGAACTATAAGTCCAGGAAGTACAGAGAGTCCCAAACAAGCTATACCCAAAGAGGACCACACCAAGACACATCATAATTAAAATGTGAAAAGTTAAAGGTAAAGGGAGAATCTTAAAAGCAAAAGGAGAGAAGAAGAGAATTACATACAAAGGGTCTCAATAAGACTATCAGCTGACTTGTCAAAAGAAACTTTGCAGGCAAGAAGGGACTGGCAAGAAGTATTCAAAGTGATGAAAAGCAAGGATCTACAACCAAAATTACTCTATCCAGTAAAGCTATCACTCAGAATGGAAGGGCAGATAAAGTGCTTCCCAGACAAGGTAAATCTAAAGGAGCTCATCATCACTAAACACTTATTATATGAAATGTTAAAGGTACTTATTTAAGAAAAAGAAGATCAAAACTATGAACAATAAAATGAACTACAAACTCACATCTATCAATAACTAAATCTAAAAAACAAGAACTAAGCAAACAACCAGAATAGGAACAAAATCATAGATATGGGGGTCATTTGAAGAGTTATCAACTGGGAGGGGGAATGGGAGAAATGGTACAGGGATTAAGAAGCATAATTGGTTGGTACAAAATAGACAGGGGGAGTTAAGAATAATATAGGAAAGTTTGAAGCCAAAGAACTTATATGCATGACCCATGGATATGAACTAAGGGGGGGTGTAGAATTGTTGGAGGGAAGGGGTGTACTAGGAGGAGGGGAACAAAGGAAAAGAAATTCAGACAACTGTAACAGCATAATCAATAAAATATACTTTAAAAATAAATAATTTTATTAAATAAAAAAGTTTTAAAGATGTTTATTTATTTTTAGAGAGAGGGGAAGGGAGTGAGAAAGAGAGGGGAAGAAACATCGATGTGCGAGAGATGGCAATCAGCTGACTCTTGGATGCCTGCACTGGGGATGTGGCCCATAACCCAGGCATGTCTCCTGACTGTGAATCAAACCAGTGACCTTTTGGTTTACAAGTCGGCACTCAATCCACTGAGCCACACCAGCCAGGGTGATAATGTTCTTGTTCTTAGTAAAAGGCAAAGTCATACATCATGTCTGCAACATAGGGTTCAGAAAAAATAATGTGTGTGTATTACCTTTCTCTCCCTCTCTCTGTATTTTATATATGTGTGTGTGTATGTATCATACATAGGTGCATATGTATTATATATGTGTGTATATATTATATATCTGTGTGAGAGGAAAGTAATTGAGAGATGGTGGAGGGGTTTGGCTTCTGTGCAAATTTGAACCAGTGACAGGATTGTGACTCATGGAAGCAGCATTAGCTGCACCCATTGTCAGCCCCTGGCAGAACTCAAAATAGACCATGATTGGGACAGGTTTAATCTCAACAGTAGTTCTAGTTTTCCTCAGGATCTATTGCCCTCACACCTCCTCTCTCAAACCATGGGACCTCTCTACACCTCAGTTTCCTCTCTTCTTCAAAATGGAACTTAAAACAGTACTATCATAACATTATAGGGTATGTTAAGTGAATGCATGTACATAAAATACTCAAAATAGTGCCAGGTACAGAGTGAGACTACTGAAGTGTTGGCTATTATATATTTAGCTATCTATTGTGTTACCCAAATTACAAATGGTTTAGAACAACACACATTTATTATTTCATAGTTTTAATGGTTCAGGAGTTTGGGAGTGGCTTAGCTGGGTGGTTCTGGCCTGGGGTTTCATGAGGTTAATAATGTGTCAGCTGAGGCTGTGTCAGCTGAAAGTGTGACTGGGACTGGAAGATGTGCTTTCAAGAGCGCTGTCTTGCATGGCAGACAAGCTGATGCTGGCTGTTGAGTGGGAGCCTCAGTTCCTCACTGTGTGGATCTCTCCGAAGGGTTGCTTGAGTGTCCTCACAGCATTGCAGCTGAGTTCTCTCAGACCTCATGATCTAATCAAGAACCATATGTTTTTTATGACCTAACCTCAGAAGTCACACACACCATCATTTTAACAATATGCTCTTGAGTATATGATGGAGGGGAGATACTCAAGGGCATGAATATCAAAAGGCAAGGCTCACTGGGATATTTTGAATAAAGATAGCATATTAAAACTGCTAAGAAGAGAGCTCTGAGTTAGCCAGCCTGGTTTCAAATACTACCTCTGTCCAGATAACTATGAGAACTTGCACAACTATGCAATCTCTCTTTCATTGTGTTGTCATCTATAAAATAGAATAATTACCTACCTAATTTGGAGTTGTTATTAGAATTAAGTGAACATGGAATCACTTTAGAACAATACCTGGCATATATTTAGTGCACAATAGGTGTGGGAGAGAAACATCAATCAGCTGCCTCTCATACATGTGCCCCAATTTAAGGAACCGAGCCCACAATCCAGGCATGTGCCCTGACCTGGAATTGAACTGGTGCCTTTTCACTTTGTAGGATGACAGCCGACCAACTGAGCCACACCTATCACGGTGCCACTATTTTTATTATAAGCAATTCCTCCATTAACAGATCAGCTCTTCCTGTCCCATCCACCAGAAGCCCCAAGGATTAGAGATTAGTAAAGAGGGACTGAGGGGCCCCCAGAAACCTAAGTCTTGGAGATACAGATGGAAAGAAACTGTTTATGAGACCATGTCCTGCCCCAGATTGAAAATTCCCAAAGGCAGGGATTTCATTCAGCCGCCCACAAAGTCAGTTTCACTGTTTCCTTTTCTGATGAGAGATTCCAGTCCACATGTCATTTTTCTATGACTTTTACCTTGCCTAGAGTAGCCTATGTGGGGGCTGAGGGGTCTTGCCCACCATTACGGCCCCAGGACAGTAACTGGCACACTCAAGAAACAATGGATCAGGGTAACCATGGCATTGCTGGGGCATAGAGCACATTCCACGGAGCACATTTTAGGATGGAATCAAGAGCCAGGCCCCTGAAGAAATTCGTGTGTAGCTTGTTCATGGTCTGTGCCTCTAAGAGAGAGCCTTTTGTGTTTTGTGACCTCTGAAACATGGTACCGAGGAAGAAGACCCTGGGAAATGGATCATGAAGAGGTTATCAGGTTGGGAAAGTAATTGATCAATTAGCACAGGAAGACAGAGAGGAAAGAACACACTCTGGGATAGCAACGTCCCCTACTCAGATGGAAGCCAGGGGCTTCGGGATGGACAGACTGGCTCTAGGGCAGATGGTGACTGTCCGGGTCTACTCCTTGTGAAGGTTTTCCTCCCTGTCCTTCCCATTTGCCTGTCATGGCTGCAGGGATCTGCAATCCTGGCAGCTGGCCCAGCCGAATGTGTGAGTGGTGACCTGCACATCAGACCCAGGGAACCCAGTTTCAGATTTCAGAGGCTGAGCTGGCTCCAACCACTACTGAGTCAACTCCGTTCTTACCAGAGCTTGGAACCAACCTGCCCCAGGTTCTTCCTGGCAGGCAGATTTTTCTGTGCCAACCTCTCTTTCCCGACAGGGTATAAGGGAATTGGGGAGGATAGAGGGGAAGACTTTAGTGCAAGTTTGTTGAATAAAAGCTTAGCCTTGTGATACAGACCTGGTCCAGCCCCACAGCTGCACTCAGTTCTTTCTTTGTCCCAATCTTGCCCATACCCCAGTCTCAAGAGTGTTGGGGTCTCTCCATCAGCCTGGGAACTCCACAGAGGTGAGTGGTCGACTACTGAATGAATGAATGAATGAGTTGGCCCTCCTTCCAGGTATCCCCTCTTTCTGTTAGAGGAGGTTCCCAGCTTTGATACAGGCAAGACTTAGACACTGCAGACCCTGGGGGAAGTGTGTCAGTGGGAAGTAAGGCCCTGAGATGGAAACTTGAGACTCTGCCATTAGGGCACTAGGTTGTGGGGAAGGGGGATGAGGGACATTAAAGAATCCACAGACATTGCCGTGGCTTGGTAGTTCAGTTGATCAGAGCTATGTCCCCATACGCCAAGGTTGTGGTTTGATCCCTGGTCAGGATACAAATAAGAAGCAACCAATGAATGCATGAATAAGTGGAACAACAAGTTGACCTCTCTCTCTCTCCCTCATCTCTAAAATTAATTGGAAAAAAAAATCCACGGACACATGATGAGTTTCTGAGGAAGGGGCGAGGGAACCGGGAGACGTCTCCGGGTGGGGCGGGGGTAGCCTTGTGTTGGGAGGCTCTCTCAGAAAGATCCTGGGCTGTATGGGATTCAGCGCACCAGGGCCCGGTCTCTGGTCTCTTCTGTCTCTCTTCAGACCTCTCCCCAGCTTTTTGAGGCGAGAAGGGCAGGAGGAACGCAGCTGTCCGCCCGGCCTTCCGGTAAGCCAGCGCCCTTTCCCCTTTTGAGTGGGGCGGGATCCGCAGAGTGGGCGGCTCCGAATTCTGACGCTGGAATGTGGATCGGGGAGAGAGGGACAGTCACGTCTCCTACGGTCGGCAGAGAAGCCACGTCAGGGCCAGGTAGAGAGGAGTCAGAGTTTTGCACCTCTAGGGGGCCCCGCACCCAGCATATTAACTACAAGGCCTAGAACGCCCAGAACCCTACCCGGCCTGCATGCCCCGCCCCCGACACGCCCGCGCTCCGCCTTAGAAGCAGCCCAGCTCTTTCGAAACCGCCTTAAAAAGGGTGTCTCAGGGACACGCCAAACAGAGGACTTGAGGCATATATCTGACCCTTGTCCCCTGTGGCTTCTGCGCCCTCACGAGCTTCTCTCTGCCAGGGGTGCCTCGCTTCTAGACCCTGCGTCAGTCTGTGCCCCAGTGCTGCTGTGTCTGAGTCCTCGCGTCCCCACGCCCACGCTACCTGGAAGGATGTGCTGTGCGCAGACGGCCAGAGCAGCCCTGCTGCTGTGCGCTGCCACCGCCGGGCTGCTGAGCGCGCAGAGCAGCCCTGCACCGGCGGAGCCACCGCTGCGCTTCGCGTCCTGGGATGAGGTGAACGTGCTGGCGCACGGGCTCCTCCAGCTCGGCCATGGGCTGCGCGAACACGTGGAGCGTACCCGGGGGCAGCTGGGGGCACTCGAGCGGCGTCTGGGTGCGTGCCGGGCCTCCTGTGAGGAGCCGGGGGCATCCGTCGCGCCCCCGCACGTCCTCGCCAGTCCCGTCTTTCGTGGTGGGGCCTCCCCCGAGACCCTCCGCAACCTGCAGGTACATGCGACCCGGAGTGGTTGTCTGTGCACCTACTGCTCTCTCGCGAGTCTGGAAAGGTGTGGATGGGGGGGGGGGGGGGGCGCATCCAGGACTCTGAACTCTCTCGCCCAAGCATGAAAGAATGGGAACTTGGATGACGAATGGTTGAATGGAGAGGCTGGCAATGGAATGCAGGGTCTTCATCAGGGTTTTCATTCTCCCCAGACTCAGCTCATGGCTCAGAACAGCAGAATCGAGCTACTTTTCCAGAAGGTGGCCCAGCAGCAGCATCACCTGGAGAAGCAGCATCTGAGAATCCAGAATCTGCAGAGCCAGGTGCCAGATGCTTGCCTCAGGTGGGGAGGGAGGTCAAAGCTGGACCTGTGGGTCTGGACGTGAGCCAGTCATATCTGACACTCTCCTCCCTTCCTTTCCCAGGTGAGTCTCCTGGCCCCCATGCAGGTGGGCCACAGGATGGCCAAGCCTGCCAGGAGGAAGAGGCTACCCAAGATGTCCCAGCTTGTTGGCCACCCTCACAATATAAGCGACCGGCACAGTGAGTATCCAGCCCTTTGCTGTCCGCTGGTAGCTCTCCCTTCTGCCTGGCCGTGCATGCACACACACACACACACACACTAACTTACTTGCCATTCCTGTACCCCTCCTTGTCACGCCCACCTTACTGAGAAGGAAAGAGGTCCTGGCCCTGGGTCCCTGTGGGCTCTGGTAAAGGGCTGATGGGGGCACCTCCCTCCTCAGCTCTGTCCCTGACCACTCCACCTTTCTTCCCAGTGGGCCAGTGGGTTTTTCCCAAAGCCTTGCTGGCCATAATAGAGCAGAGGTTGGGAAAGAGGGTCTATGAGGGACTTGAGCTGCAGGAGTGTGGGGAAGTGGGTGGTGTAGCTTAGAGACACCTCCATAAAGGTTGGAACTTTCTAGGAGTGCACGATGGTGGACAAGAGGGTGCCATCAGGGAGTCCGGAGTCCTTATTGGGTGAACAGCAAATGCCTTTCTGGGAGAGTGGTTCTGAGTTTGGAGTGTGTATCTAGGAGGTGCAGCAAGGGCATGGAACCCCTGTGTCCCTGGCCAGACACATTCATTCTTGCATTTCTTGACAAATCTAGAGTGCTGACCTGAACACCTGGTCCCTCACCCCTCTCTTGCCCCCAAAGTGCCTGATCACCCCTATTTTTCATCCCCCACTTCCATGACAGCTAGCCATTGCCACGATCTGGAGTTCGGGGTCCTTTTAGGGTGTATGCCTGATATTGCCCCAGATTTTCAACTACATGTCTGTGTATGTCAACACAATCTCCCAGCTTCCCATGTCACTGCCCCATCCTAAGTTCATGGCCCCAGACCCAGATGAATTCCCTCTGGTCCTTCTACCCCATCACCTGCATCTGTGGCTGTCTGCAGCCAACTGGGTGAAAGTTAAGATCCCACATCACCCTTCACACCCTCAGGCAGGTTGCTGGCTTCCAGCCCTCTAATTCTGAGGGCTCTCCCACTGCTGCCACTCCTACCAGGAAGGGTACAGTACACCCTCCCAAACTGCTATTCTGGGATGGGCCAGCAAGAATAGGTCCAGACAGGGATGTGGAGTGGATTGGAGAAGGAAACATGGGTTTGGGGACTCTCAGACTCCAGCTCAGTCCCGCCAAGTAGGGGAGAGGTCAAGCTGGAGAGAGAAACAGCTGGTGCTAATGGAAGCCACATTGGTGTTTTGGCGAGGTGCCAGTCCTGATTGGAAAAGGAAAGTAGGGGAAAGGGGAGCTGCCCCAGGGGCCGGAAAGTGTCTCCAGTCACTCTGGGCTGGCCCCCACCCCAGCAGTGGTTAGGACACACTCACCCCTTGTCCTGAGCCTCCCCCATCCACCCTACAGACAACCTTTTCCCTACTTTCTTTGCTGGGCTCGTGGTGGGACTTTCCACTAACTGTAGCCATTCCTCCTTCCTCCCTTCTCCCTCCCTCCCTCCTCCTTTTCTCTCTCCCTCTCTCCTTTACTCCTCAATCATTCAACTCCCACTCCGATACCTGGGACCCCAGGCAGGACCTCTGTGTGCCCCTCCGCCCCAGTCCCATCCAGGCCTGATCCAAATTCCACACTAGACAAAGCAGAGCTTGTCCAGCTCTTGCCTCCCCTCCCCCCACCATCCAGCTCCTGCAATCATTCATTCATTGTGTCTTTATTAAACAGCTGTTGTGAACTAGGATCAGTCTGGGCCAAGAACACTCCCTGTCCATGGCCTCACAGGGGCCTCATTCAATGGTAGGAGTCAGGGAGAGATTACCATATAGCTCCAGTGTTGGGAGTGGGGGGTCCTTGATGACCCTTTTTAGGGGTCTGGACTGGCCTCGGGGGTCAGGGATCCCTTCCACAACCTAGGACCTTTAGAATGAGGCAGAAAAAGGTGTGAAGGAAGAGCATCCTAGGCAGAGGGACCAGCATGTACAAAGGCCCTGTGGCAGGAGGGTGTGTGGGACAAGGAAAGCTGTGTGGTCAGCAGGTGGGCATGCAGTGTGGGAGGAGGGCAGATGGGTGCAGGGGCCAGTCCTGGAGCATCTTGCAGGCAGTGTTGAGGAAGGTCAGAGGGAGCCCTGGAAGACTTTAGGCAAGTGTGTGGGAGGTATCATGAACTAAGGATTGCCCTCTTATACCTTGTTGCCCACTGCCCAGACTCTTAGACACACCTGTTTCCTGGGACCCCCACAGGACTGCTCTCTGCTTCAATTTTCCTGCCCCTTTCTTTGCCCTGTAGGGCTGCCCAGGGACTGCCAAGAACTGTTTGAAGAGGGAGAACGGCAAAGTGGACTGTTCCAGATCCAGCCTCAGGGGTCTCTGCCTTTCCCGGTTAACTGCAAGATGACCACAGGTAGGATTTGCTGGCCCACCAGGCGCTGTTGTCTTTCTGTCAAATGCAGCCAACCTTCCTCACTCCCACTCCCTCCTTCCCTGCTGGGTCCTGGGGACAAAGATCTAGGCTGAGCCTCTGGCCTGCTGGCCAGCCCATGGTATTCCTTCCTTTGACCATCTTCCTCCAGTCCTGCTGGGATGAACGAGAAAATTCCCTTCCCTGGGTTTGGAGTTGGCTTGGGGTTTGGGACCCAGATGGAGGAGTTGGAGTCCCCTGTGAAAAGGATCTTCCCGGTGACCTTGCACCTGTCTGGGCAGATGGAGGGTGGACTATAATTCAGAGGCGCCACGATGGCTCTGTGGACTTCAATCAGCCATGGGAAGCCTACAAGGCTGGCTTCGGAGATCCCCAAGGTGGGTGTTTCCAGTGGCTGGAGGCACAGAGGGAGGAGGGGGCTGTGGAGGTGGTTGGTCCCGGTCTCACCAATGGCCTTTTCCCCTATAGGAGAGTTCTGGCTGGGACTGGAGAAGGTGCACCTGATCTTGGGAGACCGTGACAGCCACCTTGCTGTGCAGCTGCAGGACTGGGAGGGCAATGCTGAGTTGTTGCAGTTCCCTGTCCGCCTCGGTGGTGAGGACACTGCCTACAGCCTGCAGCTAACGGCATCTGTGGCCAGCAGGCTGGGTGCCACCACTATGACAGCCAGTGGCCTCTCCCTGCCCTTCTCCACTTGGGACCAGGACCACGACCTCCGTGGGGACAAGAACTGTGCCAAGAACCTCTCTGGTAAGTAAGCTCTGTCCCTCCTTTTCTTGCCTGCGGAGCCTCCCCTCCCTGCCTTCAACCTCAGTTCCAGCCATTCTCCTCTTCCTTACTTTTTGTTTGCCCTTGGGCAATTGACTTATCCTCTCCCACCTTCAGTTGCCCCATCTTTAAAATGGGTATAACCACAGTGCCCACTCCATATGATGACTGAAAATTCAATGAGATGACATTTGTGGGATGGTGGCTGGCATGTAGCAAAGTAACCAAGGCAAACACCGTCATGTTCTAATGAAATCAAAGGCAAAGCCTAGGCCCTGTGAAGTGAAACATGTCAAACTGCCTTTTGGTGGGTCAAAAAATAATAGAATAATGGTAATTTCATATGGTTCAATCTAATATAAATTGACGAGACAGATGACAATCATAGAAAGTCTTTAATGAATGTTCACCATGTGTAAGGCACAGAGAAAGGACTTGCCATGGTCACAGAAGTGAAAGCTGTAGTTATTGAGCTGGGGAGCCCAGAGTGCCTGAGGCTTCTCTGTTACAACCTGGGGTTCTTCGGAACATGATCTGACAACCCCTGCCCCAGTCCTCCCATCTAAAGCATATAAAATCTAGCACCTAGCCTCATGTCCATCCCAGCCCCAGTGGAGGCCCAAGTACCGCACCTAAACATGCTCCCTTTTTTCTGACCCCCACAGGTGGCTGGTGGTTTGGGACCTGTGGCCACTCCAACCTTAACGGCCAGTACTTCCGCTCCATTCCTCGGCAGCGGCAGCAGCGTAAGAAGGGCATCTTCTGGAAGATGTGGCGGGGCCGCTACTACCCTCTGCAGGCCACCACCATGCTGATCCAGCCCACAGCAGCTGAAGCAGCTTCCTAGCCTCCTTGCTGGGGCCTGGTCCCAGGCTCCTAGAGGACAATGACTTTGACTCTGGCCCAGCATGTGGCCACTCCCTGCCTGTGCAGGGGCTCTGGGCAGGGGCCATCTGGAGCCTTTCGGACAGAGAATAAGCCTGTGACTGGAGAGGCCCCCTTTCCTAGCGTGGGGCTGCAGGTGAGGCCCTCTGAGAAAGCTGGAACTGAAGGGCTGCAGGCACAGATCCCAGAAGTATGGGACCAATGGGCATTGAGGCCTGCTCCTTGCCTACCTGAGGAGTAGGGGACGCAGAAGGACCACTCAGGGACAGCCAGGACAGCCCTGAGTGGCAGATTCAGTCATGTTGACTGGCCAGGGGACCAGGGCACCCTCACCATGCTGTGGTGTGTGGGTGCTGGGGGACAAGCCAGTGCCAGTGGTGTCTGGGCGGGGCTCGCCGAATTCTTGGAATAAAAGCAACCTCAGAACATTTTGTTCTTTGTCTTTGGTTTTGTTTTAAAGAGTGGACAGTTTCAAAATCCACATAAACATTCTCAGGATGGAAGTGAACATTCCCTGGTCTGTTAACAACACTGGTTATTCCTACCACCTCTGACAACTGATTTAATTTCCTTCATTTATTATTTTATGATGTATACATTATTTTTATCTTCAAAATTACAGAACAAAGCCCTCATTCATTCCAGGGAAGAGAGAAAATTAGAGTGCCCCTTGGCTTGTACTCATGCACACGAATCACCACAAACCTCTCAGGGTCCCACCAACTGATAAAAATATGTAAGTCGCATGTTTAAGTTCATTTTTTTCTAGCAGTCACATTTTTTAAAGTAAAAAATATGTAATTCTTAAAGGAAACAAAAACTAAAAAATAAACAGGTAAAGTGAATTTTAAAAAATATTTTATCCAGCTAAGTCAAATTTGGTTCCTGCCCGTCCGTGGCAGGCACTGGCCCTGAGGACTGCTGTAGAAACACAATGACTCATGGGCCCTGATACCCCTGCTGGGCCTCAGGGATAAGTGTGCTTACAGACACGAAGAAAAAGAAAAAAAGAAAAAAGAATTTATATATATATATCATCATCATCGGCAGCCGTCCGTCTCCAGAGACGATGGTGTAGCTTCTTAAGTGTCTATCTGCACCGCCGAGAATGGTTGTGCAGTCCGACTCGGGAGTGACACGGTATCTGTCTCCTCCCGTGTTGAATCGACATCTTGCGATGACGCTGGAGTGTCCTCTCCAGTGGAGCTGAAGCTACAGAGCCTGGGCAGGGTGATATGGAGGGTCTGCTGTTGCCCATGCAGCAGACCCCCCCTCTCTTCGCAGCTGAAGGGTCCAAGGGAAAGACGGAGTCAATACAGCTTGGCTTCAGGTGCGCCGCAGGAGTTGCCAGTGTTGACTACAACGTCAAACCGCCTTAGGGACTCCGGCTCCGGATTTTCTGTCGGGGTTTACTCCCTTAGCCTTTCCCCTGAAGAGGTATGCCGCAAGGCAGCGGAGGTTTTTTGGAATCAGAGTTTTCCTTCTCTGATGTGCCCTGACTGGAAGATCGAACCAGCGACACTTAGCTCGCAGGCCGACGCTCAATCCACTGAGCCAAACCAGCCAGTATATATATATATATATATATATATATATATATATTTAAAGTCCTATATATCAAAGGTATTACCATTTCAACATGCGATCAACAAAGAAGTTATTTTTTTTAGAGAGAGGGGAAGGGAGAGAGAAATAGAAATGTTGATGTGAGAGACACCAATTGGTTGCCTCCCACACACGCCCCAATGAGAGACCGAACCTGCAACCTTATGGTGTACAGGACCATGCCCAAGCAACTGAGCCACACCAGTAAGGGCAACATAAAAGTTGCTAATGAGATATTTGACTTTTATTTTTGTACTGAGTCTTTGGAATCCAGTGTGTATTTTACACTTATGGCACATCTGAGTTGGGATCAACCATATGTCAAGGACTCAACAGTCACAGAGGCCAAGGGCCACCATATAATGTGCACATTAATGCAGTGTTTGGGGTAATTCCACATTTTCTGCCACATCTGCATGTTTTCTTTAAATTAGCTTTAAAAATATGAATATAAGTTCAAGTAATATTTATTGAGCACCTGCTACATGCTAAGCCCTGTATTAAGTTCTTGGGATACGGGAGTGAAAGAAGAGTCCCTAGCTGGCACCAAGCCCCTCCCATTACAGATGGGGTGACCTATAGTTGATGGTTCAAACGGAGACACTTTCTGAGAGTGAAAGGGAGTTGTGCTGTTAATAATTAAGCCAAATTCTCAGTTTTTAAAAATGTAAACACATATCTCTATCACATGTGGAAAACCAGTATCACCTGCCATAAATAGATTAGTAAAACTAAAGTCAATGAAAATAAAACAATGCCAGTGCTTTAATATTCCAGCTAGAAAACTTGTGTATGATGGAAAACACACACACGCACAGACAGATAGTGGCTGCCCTTGTGAGGGTGGAATGGGGACCAACTGGGAAGGGGCATGAGGAAAACTTTCCCAAGTTAGGGTAATGTCCTGAAACTTGATAGAGCTGGGTTACTTAGGTTCATGCCATCGACTCAGTGAATGTACACTCAAGATCTGTGTATTTCATTGTATGTACATTTTACTTTCAAAGAAACTACTAAAAGAGCCATAAATAGCCCTGGCTTGTGTGGCTCAGTGGATTGAGTGTCAGCCTGTGAACTGAAAGTTTGTCGGTTCAATTCCTAGTCGGGGCACATGCCTAGGTCGTAGACCAGGTCCCCCGTTGGGGGCATGTGAGAGGCAACAGATTCATGTACCTCTCACACATTGCTGTTTCTCTTCCTCTCTTCCCCTCTCTCTGAAAGTAAATAAATAAAATCTTCACACACAAAGAAGAGCCATAAACAAATTTTGAAGTGTATTTAATGATATTCATGCTGAAGTGTTTAGAGGTGAAGAAAATGACACCTTCAATTTTCTGTTTTGCTTTCATTTTTTTCCAGTTGTACTGAGATATAATTGACATATAATATTGTGTAACTTTAACTTGTACAATGTGTTGATTTGATACACATATATTTCTGAAACAATGAGCACCATAGCATTAGCTAACTCCCCATCATATCACAAAATTGCCATTTCTTTTTTGTGATGAGAACACTTGAAATCTACTGTCTTAGCAACTTTCAGGTATGTGGTATGCTATTATTAACTGTACCACCGTGCTATGCATTACATTCCCCAAAATCTTCAACTTTCTTTGAAATACATAAAAAAAATAAGATGATGACCCTAGCGGGTGTGGCTCAGTGGCTTGAGTGCTGGCCTGCAAATCAAAGGGTTGCCAGTTTGATTTCCAGTCAGGGCACATGCCTGGGTTGTGAGCCAGGTCCCCAGCTGGGGCCGTGTGAGAGGCAACCACACATTGATGTTTTTCTCCCTCTCTTTCTCCCTCCCTTCCCCTCTCTCTAAAAATAAATAAATTTTTAAAATCTTAAAAAAATGTAAGATGATGGATATGTGATAAAATAAAATGCTGTATTAATAGTGGGATCCAGGTGGTGGGGAATACGAGTACAGAGATATTCTCTGTACAATTCTTTCCATTTTTCTAAATGTTAAAAAATTTCACAACAAAATGTGAAGAAGAAAATCCTAGCCACATCTTGTTGCCTTCTGGAGACTCTCAATCTGTATCTCAGCTCTGTTTAAAATAAGAGATATGAACCCTAGCCAGGTGGCTTAGTTGGTTGAAGCATCGTCCCATACACTAAAAGGTTGCAAGTTTGATTCCTGGTCAGAGCACATACCTAGTTTGCAGGTTCAGTCCCCGGTTGGGGCATGTAAGGGAGGCAACCAATTGATGCTTCTCTCTCATATCCAACGTTTCTCTCTCTCTTTCTCTCCTCCCTGTCTCCTCTCTCTCTCAAATCAATAAGTATATCATAGGGTGAGGATTAAAAATATACAGAGAGATGATGGTTAGAAAATTGTGCAAGAGGTATGAGCCAGAGAGAGTAAACCTCTCTCCTTGATAGGTTAAAAGGATTTTAAGAATTGAAAAAAAGTAGGACTTTCTCAGTATGTGGTTCAACGTTATTTAATACAACACCTAAAATGATCAGCAGATCATAAGGCCTAAAATAATGTGATTTCTTGTTTCCAGGACACCTGTTTGAGAAAAACACCTTCTGCCTGTGCCCTGAGTTCCCAGCTTCCTCTTCCTGGAACATGTTAGGGACACAGTAGCTTCCCCGGGGCCACACTTGAGTATGGGCCATGAAGTCCTCAGCACTGTAGGCCAGACCCTTCCCATGCTCCTTCTTTGGAGTTGTGCTGTACCAGGCAGGCTTGGAGAGTTTCCCTTGAGACCACTGTGGCTGGAACTGATAGGAAATCCCACCTGTAGAGGTGGAAGGAGGATTCCCTAGCTCTGTCCTCTTAGTACCCAAGCTCTTCCAAGAAGGCTCTCCTCCCCAAACCCATCCCTTCTTCTGCAATCATGACCTCCTCCAACACGGCATTTACTGCCCCTTCACCTCTAGGAACAACACAAAGAATAACCACCATGGTTGGGAACAAAACAAGAGCCAGGATGTGAATCCAGACCTGTCCAATTCCAGAGTTGGAGTGCTTAACCACATCCATCTCCTGGGTAACTGGGAACAGACCCTAAAGCTCTGTGGCCTCAGGTCCTGTATCTAGAAAATGGGACGGTTCTCATACCCTACCCTCCCACCCCTTCCTGTTCTCCTGATGTTGTGAGGATTTCAGGATTTCATGTAGCATTGTGTGAAAAGCACTTGGAAAGGTGAGTGTATGGCTCACTGTGAGCACCCAATATAAATATAGCCATCCTTGCTAATACTATTATTATTATGAGTCATGCTGGGGGTGGGACAGGGAGGGGAGCATGACCTGGATAGGAGAAAAGACTTCATGAGGTGAACATGGCTTTTGAATCAGTTTTTAAAGGATAAAAATTCTACAAGGATGGTGGGGGATGGCATTCCAGCAAGAGAGCACGTGAGAAAAACCTAGTGGCCTGGGTAGAAGAGCACAGCCCTACCTGGCTGTGGCATGGAGCAGGAAGCTGGGTGGTGAACTGGGGTAGGGTAGAAAGTGGTTTGGCCTGAATGTGCAGGGTTTCAAACCAGATGCCCAGGAGCTTGCTGACAAAGGCAGGGCTTCCAGTCCCCACTAAACTGTCAGATTCTTGAGGGTTAGGGCCTTGTCTTATTCCATTGTGCACCCCCAGTGTCAGGGTAGCTTTGCTTGGAGAAATCACCTGGAGACCACTGTGGGATTAGGCAATGGGTTTATTGAGGGAAAAGGTGGGGAAGGGGTAAAGGGGAGAGGCAGCTCCCAGACCAATTCAAGGGCCCGTAGGAGCAAGCAGAATGGGGAATGGGGAACGGGGAACGGGGAATGGGGAATGAGGAATGGGGAATGAGGAACGGGGACTCTGGGTCCTCCTCGTGGGCCCGTAGGAGTGTTACAGAACCCCTGGGCTGCTCCAGTTGAAAACAAACCCACGGGCTCTTTAGTTAGGGGCCCGATTGCCCGCCGCCAAAATTATAACTCTCAATACCAGAGTTTGGTGAAAAGAAAAAGAATTGTTTATTTAACAGTTATATAAATTTAGTTATTTGCGGATTTCTGTTGTTAAGTCTTATGCTCTTTAAAATACCCACAAACACATATCCTTGCCTCCCCCCCTTCCAAACCAGGCTAGTTTTCGGAAAGTCAGAGAAACTGTTTCCCTACTTTCCAAACACAGTTCAGCTTTACCAGCAGCTGCCAATCATTCAATCCTGATTGGGGAGGTCCTTTCTGTGCTGTGGTGCCCTCCAGCTCTCAATGCAGGATCGCCTGGATTCTCAGCCTCCTTGCAAACTGCCTTCTTCCTGCAAACCGCGCAGATCTCCTCTCCTCCTCAAAACCGCATGGCGAGAGCCTCTTAAAGCAGCCCGGAGACCCCTTCTCCAAGCCACATGGAGAAGGCCCCTTCACCAAGCCACGTGGAGGGAGCACACGGGAGAGCGAGAGAGCGAGAGAGCGAGAGCCCGAGAGCGCGAGCGCGAGTGAGAGCCCGAGTCAGAGAGCCAGAGTGCCAGAGAGAGCCAGAGTGCCAGTGAGAGCCAGAGCCCGAACGAGAGCTTGAGAGAGTCCCAGAGTGAGAGCACGAGCGAGAGTCAGAGCGCCAGAGCCAGAGTGCCAGTGAGAGCCAGAGCCCGAACGAGAGCTTGAGAGACTCTGAGCTAAAATGTCTGCAGCTGCCTATATATCCCCGACTGCGTCATCTGACGCAGTGGGCGTTGCAAACAGTTCCGACCATTCACAGAACCTTACGTAGGCTCTGTGTGCTTTCCATACCGTCCCCTGGTTCAAGACTCCTCCCATCTGCCTGAGGCTTTGGATGCATTAAAGCCATTTGCATAAGAAAGACACTAGCCACCAGCCTCAGGCATGTGGAGGCATTCCAAAAGCTGCTTCCTTCTCCCCATCCCCCAGCTGCAAGCTCTGGGGATTTTTGGACTCCCCTGTTTCTGTAACAGGAGTCCCACCTGCACTTCTGCAGGCACCCTTTTTATACTTGTCAACCACACATTTTGGTGAGGGTGAGTTTGCTTATCAACATATTCAGTAGATCATTTACATCTGATTGCTCACCCTGCCTGCCCCCCCACCAGGTTAGTTAACATATCAGGCTAGGTTCATTACCATTTCCCCTGGGAATGGTTTCAGTCTATCAACACATGTTTTGGGAACTGCTAAGTCCATCAGCATCTCTTTGGGAATGCCTAAGTCCAGGGCCAGGTTGATTAGCATATACCAAAAGTCCAGGTGTGCATTCTAGCTGCATCCGTGTTCTGACACCCAGCACCTAGTGTGTTGCCTGGCACTTAGTAGGTGCTTAGTAAATGCTTATTAACAGAAGGACTAAAAGATTTTTAAACAGGGGAGTGAGAAGGTCTGACTCATGTTTTAAAAGACTACCTCTGACTGCTTTGGGAAGAATAGCATGTGCATGTGTGGGTAGAGCAGGGAGATCAGGGAGGTCCAGGAAGTGATGATGGGACAAGAATCAGGGTATTGGCAGTGGAGGGGAAGTAGAGAAGAGTCAGAATTTAGGAAGAAGGAAGGACATAAAAAGGCAATTGAGGGAGGGTAGGGGAGTGTAAGAAACAAGGACATAGTGACTCCCAAACCAGTAGAAAGTCATTAGTAACAAAGGGCAAATGTAATTAGAGGGTCTTAAGGGGACATCCTGAAGGGGGAAAGATAGTCATCACCAGACAAAGGGAAATTGGGAGAAGGTAGTTGACAGTAGTAACATATTTACAAATCACAGTAGGGGCATTTAGATAATCACGTTAGATTGTAACTCCATAGTTAGCAGTAATGGAGAAACAGGGGAGAAGGAGAGGGGAGGGGGAGCTAATCACATTACTATAAAATCAGTTTTCTTCATCTACTTGGGGCGCCCATTCTCCTGGCTGAGGGTGCACCCGGCTGGCTCTGCAGACTCGTGAATAAATGCCTCGCTTTGCTGCTTGAGTCCTGTGTCCCAGTTTTTATTGTGAGTGTTTCTCACAATTTGGGGGCTCGTCCGGGATCCTCCGCCTGTGTGCGGGAAGGGGCTCTGAGCCAAGGCGGGGAGACGCGTCCTACCCACTTTTGGGTGGCTAGCTTGACCCAGGGACCACCTGCCTCACAGTGTCCGTAAACAACCCGAGACTTCTTGTTGGTGTTACAGAACCCCTGGGCTGCTCCAGTTGAAAACAAACCCACGGGCTCTTTAGTTAGGGGCCCGATTGCCCGCTGCCAAAATTATAACTCTCAATACCAGAGTTTGGTGAAAAGAAAAAGAATTGTTTATTTAACAGTTATATAGATTTAGATTATTTGCGGATTTCTGTTGTTAAGTCTTATGCTCTTTAAAATACCCACAAACACATATCCTTGCCTCCCCCCTTCCAAACCAGGCTAGTTTTGGGAAAGTCAGAGAAACCGTTTCCCTACTTTCCAAACACAGTTCAGCTTTACCAGCAGCTGCCAATCATTCAATCTGATTGGGGAGGTCCTTTCTGTGCTGTGGTGCCCTCCAGCTCTCAATGCAGAACCACCTGGATTCTCAGCCTCCTTGCAAAACTGCCTTCTTCTTGCAAACCGTGTGGATCTTCTCTCCTTCTCAAAACTGCATGGCGAGAGCCTCTTAAAGCAGCCTGGAGACCCCTTCTCCAAGCCACATGGAGAAGGCCCCTTCACCAAGCCATGTGGAGGGAGCACACACAAGAGAGCGAGAGCGAGAGAGCCCGAGAGCTAGAGTGAGAGCCCGAGTCAGAGCGCGAGAGTCTCAGAGTGAGAGCACGAGCGAGAGCCAGAGAGAGTCCGAGTCAGAGCACCAGAGCGAGAGCCAGAGTGCCAGTGAGAGCCAGAGCCCGAACGAGAGCTTGAGAGACTCTCAGAGAGAGAGCACGAGCGAGAGCCAGAGAGAGTCCGAGAGCGAGCATCTGAGAGAGTCTGATAGAGTCAGAGCTAAAATGTCTGCAGCTGCTTATATATCCCTGACTGCGTCATCTGACGCAGTGGGCGTTGCAAATAGTTCTGACCATTCACAGAACCTTACGTAGGCTCTGTGTGCTTTCCATACCATCCCCTGGTTCAAGACTCCTCCCATCTGCCTGAGGCTTTGGATGCATTAAAGCCATTTGCATAAGAAAGACAGTAGCCACCAGCCTCAGGCATGTGGAAGCATTTGAAAAGCTGCTTACTTCTCCCCATCCCCCAGCAGCAAACTCTGGGGATTTTTTGGACTCCCCTGTTTCTGTAACAGTTTCCCCCCTTTCAGACTAAGACCCTTTATAATCTTATAAAGGACAATGGGCGAAGGTCTCATGCTCCTCTAACTGCTTCCTGCTGAACTTGGTCGTCGTCCTACCTACCCTTGGGTCTAGAAATCCCTAATAAGAGTGGGGGTGTAGGGGAGGGTGCCCTTCCCACATGGGGAAGAATCTTGCAGAGTCCAGGTCAGTTGGCTATTCCTGGGTAGCAGCATGCTTGGTTTCCAAGGGCTGGTACTGCTGGACAAGCTGGCATTCTTGTCGTATTCTGAGGGCAACAGACTTGGCAACAAGGTTAAAAAGAAACACAATTCAACCTATATCCACTATATACAAAAGGCAGGGATTAATTTTTCAATGTCCCACGTTAGAAAAAGAAATGGCTTCTTTGGAGGAAGGTGTGCAGGGCATGTCACACCTGTCCAAAGCCCTTTTGCCCACTATACTTAGCTTGGGCTGAGGGGTATAAATTTTGGATTTCCCCCCTCTCAGACCTCTGGGCCCTTTCTGTCCAAGCCATTAGGACAGAAAAGAAACCGGTTTTAAAGTGAAGCCTGCAGACCACCCCATACTTCACCAACTCAGCCACTTAGTTCAGCCAAACCGTTGAGTCTCAGGAGGTGGCAATGCTGATGGGCTTCTTAAGTGAGGCCTATACGTACAGATAATTACTCAGGTAGAGATCATAGGATTATGCCCTATGAAAACAGAAAGAACATGCATGTTAATTTACACAACACAGTTCACAAACCAGTCTCTTAATCTGAGAGACTGTCTTATTGGGAAGACCTCCAGTTGCAAGGCATTTGACATTCTTCTTGCCTGTAAATAAAGCATCCTTGATAATGTCACAGACTTGGTTTAACTTTCAAAAGGAAAACAAACTTTATAGACAGCTGCACTGAGCGTTGCGATTTTCCTTGAGTCACGATTTTTCTCCTTAAGATTACCCTCCTTGCCAGTAAAGGGACTGCATTAAGTCCAGTTTTAATTTAGCCTGTTCATTTGCATAAACACAACAAGAGCAGTGATTGATCACATATGATCTTTAAGTCTACTATGCTGGAACTTATACAAGGAACCTTCATGTTGACTTTTAGTTTGCCCATTAGAGCACAGAAGCTGAGCCACACACCTGCCATTCAGCCTTGCCTGCAAACACCTGCTTTCCCAAGTCCTTTGGGTTTTCCATTGTGCCTTAGGTTCTTTCTAGCCATCCTTCAGGAAAGCAACCTTCGTTCCTTCCCTGGAAAGACTGCCATGAACCGCACAACCAACCAAGGTGTCAGGCCTTTTTCCTCAGCTTCAAAAGTCAAGTCCAGTTCCTCAGGGCTTTCTGGTAACAACCAGAGCCTAAGCATGCCTCCTTCAGGCATGTCACTCCAGTCAAAAGTCTTGGTTAACAATACCTTTATTAACAACTGGTCTTTTTAGTTTTATGCAAAGAAACCTAACGTAATTACTTACTCCTTTAAATTGCCAAATTCTGGAGGGATCAGGTAGGAGAAAAATACACAGTGTGAAGGAAAATCCTTGTCCTTCTAATATTCCCAAAATTGCATTTCCATGCCTTATACTTTCTTTTGTTCACTTTCCTACATGTGAAGTTTTCTTAACTTTCTCTGGGAAACCTCAATTTTCCTTTCAGATTATATGGCCAGTACCAATACAGAGAATTCCAGACCCTTCCTAGGCCTCAGAGAATTCTAGACCTTACATAGGTCTCCAATGGCTAATGCCAAACCAATACAAGGAATTCCAAATGACCTTTCATAGGTCCCCAATGGCTAAATGCCAATCCCAACACAGGAAATTCCAAATGACCTTTCATAGGTCCCCAATGGCTAAATGCCAATCCCAACACAGGAAATTCCAAATGACCTTTCATAGGTCCCAAGGCTAAATGCCAACACAGGGAATTCCAAATGACCTTTCATTAGGTCCCCAATGGCTAAATGCCAATACAGAGGTACAGTAACCATACAATTAGACCACAAGTAGTTGAGGTTTCCCTTTTCCCAGGTTTAAAAACTTCCACCACCTTTCTATATATTTACCCATTCAGATTTAACCATAACCCATTTCCAATTCTTTTCCACACTGTAAAGGACTCTACCCAAACTCAGTATTTGGCAGCTAAAATTCCCTAGATTTGCAAGCACATGCCTAAAGCAAAAGAAACACTTTTAATCTGTGTTTCAGTTCACTGTCCTTTTTTTCGAAAGAGTAATTTCAAATCTTCTTCCGGAGTGCAGGTCCAACTTTCCTTTTCGGTGTCAGTCACAGCAGCAGGGTCTGTGTCCTCCTCAGGCGGTGCTCGTTTTACCCGTGTGTGGTGTATCCAGGGCTTGATTCCTACCAGCTTCAGCGAAGAATGTGTTGTTAGCAAAACATCATAGGGACCAGTCCATTGTTCAGCCAGCTGCTGTTTGGGACCTTGTGTCTTCCAGGTCTTCAGTAAGACTCTGTCCCCAGGTCCGAATGGGTGCAAGGGTTTTCATTTCTACTTCCCTTCTTACGATTTGGACACTCATTTTTCCAGTGGCCCTTCTTTCTGCAATAGGCACACTGGTCCTTGCCCAATGGCTCTTTCCTCCTCTCTTTAGGGTCCTGTTTCTTCCTTTGGCCTCTCCAGCCTGTTTTAAAGAACATCAGGTCCTGTCTTCTCTTTTCTACTCCCCTTGCATGGTAAACTTTAAATGCGATGTCCACTAACTGAGAGGGGCTCATTCCTAATACTCCATCTATACGCTGGAGTTTCCGTCTAATATCTGGGGCACTCTGCCCAATAAATGTCATGTTCACCATTCTTATGTTCTCTTGTGCCTGTGGATCAACATCAGTGTACTTTCAATAGGATTGATAGATCCTCTCTAAGAACTCAGAAGGATCCTCATCTGGTTTTTGCTGAATAGTCTGTACCATATTCAGGCTTTTTGGCTTGGGTACCCCTTTTCTAAGTCCTTCCAATATACACTTCCTGTAGTGTTTCAAAGGAACTAGGCCTCCACCATTCGGGTCCCAGTTAGGCTCTGTCCAAGGAATTGCCACAGTTGGGTCGGGGGTCCCATGGGGATCCTCTCCATGGAGACGCTGAGCCTCTTCATTAGCCTTACTTGTAACCAGTTGCCTCTCATCCCCAGTTAGAAGAATATTTAGGAGAGCCTGTACATCTGCCCAGTTCGGGTTATGAGTGGCAAAAATGGAGGCAACAAGCTCTGCCATTTTCTGAGGATCTTCCCTACATGAGGGGTTAGAATTTTTCCAATTTAGCAAATCTGAAGTGGAAAACGGAGTATGGGCCCAATAGTAGCCAGAGGGCTGGCCTTGCTGATTTATTCCACCTATTGGGTACTGCCGTAGAGGGAATTGGCTTGCTCCGAATTGGGAGGTCCCCTGACTATACTGAGTTCCTTGGCGGGTTCTGGCGGGGGAGATCCACTCCTCCTCCTGTAAGGGTGGAGTCATTGACTTTGCAGTCACTTCAGAGGCTGGCTCCAAAAAGGGTGGCGCGAGAGAAGTCCCTTGAGTTTGCAAAAGGGCGGGCACCGCGGAAGCCACTTCCATCTCTGGAGGTGGTGTGGTGGAAGCAACCTCCACCTGCAGGGGGTGCTGTGCCATCGCCACTGGCGTTGCAGGAGCTGCGGCCGCCTGCAGAGGGCGCTGCGCCACAGGAACCGTCCCCCCGGAAGCCTGGGCCTCCTGCAGAGGAGGTGGAGCCACTGCTGCGGAAGCTATGGCCTCCTGAACCGCCCCCACCTGTGCCTGGCTTGGTGCCAAATTAGGGTCTTTGTCTCCGGGATTTAGAGAATTAAAGAGGGCTACTTCCTCATTCTCCCTTTCTTCCGGCGTTTGACTCTCAGGAAAAGGATTTGAGATCTCCTTTTTCCTCTGCACCATTATTCGGGCCTCCATTTCTGCTAAGGTCTTATTATGCAACTCTACAAATGCATTTAGATAATAAACATCTTCCCAATTTCCCGACTGCAGACAGTACCCCTTTAATTGATTAATCACATGGTAATTCAGAGAACCATTCACAGGCCACCTTTTCTTACCACCCAGAACATACTCAGGCCAAACAGTGTTACAATAATAAATTAATATTTTTCTAGTCATAGGATAACAACAGTATTTATCCCAATTTTCCAAAATTCTTCCCAGCGGGCTGCCATCAGGGACTTGCCCAGAACTGCTCTTATTAACCCAGACATACATGCTAATGGCTATAACCAAAACAATCCCAAGGACTAGAAAACATATATACCACTCCGGCATCCATAATTCTATTACTTCCAGGAATTCTCCTAACCGGACAAACAAATCTAGTATCCACGATGCCATTATTTCAGAAATGAGTTTTAGCAAACAATCTTACTTCTCTAATCCCTTTTCAGTTCTATTTTCTTTTCACCACACTGGCGTGCTTAGGCGGTCGGCGCCCTCAGAAGGTGTCTCCCAAGGGGGTCGACCTGCCACGGGCAATTATTAATGTCCCACCTGGGGTGCCAAATTGTTACAGAACCCCTGGGCTGCTCCAGTTGAAAACAAACCCACGGGCTCTTTAGTTAGGGGCCCGATTGCCCGCTGCCAAAATTATAACTCTCAATACCAGAGTTTGGTGAAAAGAAAAAGAATTGTTCATGGACTTGGAGAGGGGATTGTTGGGGAAGGGGGGTGCTGGGCGGAGGGGAGCAAAGGGGAAAAAAAATTGGAACTATTGTAACAATATAATCAATAAAATATACTTAAAAAAAAAACAAAAAAAAAAAACAAAAAAAAAAAAAAAGAAAAAGAATTGTTTATTTAACAGTTATATAGATTTAGATTATTTGCGGATTTCTGTTGTTAAGTCTTATGCTCTTTAAAATACCCACAAACACATATCCTTGCCTCCCCCCTTCCAAACCAGGCTAGTTTTGGGAAAGTCAGAGAAACCGTTTCCCTACTTTCCAAACACAGTTCAGCTTTACCAGCAGCTGCCAATCATTCAATCTGATTGGGGAGGTCCTTTCTGTGCTGTGGTGCCCTCCAGCTCTCAATGCAGAACCACCTGGATTCTCAGCCTCCTTGCAAAACTGCCTTCTTCTTGCAAACCGTGTGGATCTTCTCTCCTTCTCAAAACTGCATGGCGAGAGCCTCTTAAAGCAGCCTGGAGACCCCTTCTCCAAGCCACATGGAGAAGGCCCCTTCACCAAGCCATGTGGAGGGAGCACACACGAGAGAGCGAGAGCGAGAGAGCCCGAGAGCTAGAGTGAGAGCCCGAGTCAGAGCGCGAGAGTCTCAGAGTGAGAGCACGAGCGAGAGCCAGAGAGAGTCCGAGTCAGAGCACCAGAGCGAGAGCCAGAGTGCCAGTGAGAGCCAGAGCCCGAACGAGAGCTTGAGAGACTCTCAGAGAGAGAGCACGAGCGAGAGCCAGAGAGAGTCCGAGAGCGAGCATCTGAGAGAGTCTGATAGAGTCAGAGCTAAAATGTCTGCAGCTGCTTATATATCCCTGACTGCGTCATCTGACGCAGTGGGCGTTGCAAATAGTTCTGACCATTCACAGAACCTTACGTAGGCTCTGTGTGCTTTCCATATCATCCCCTGGTTCAAGACTCCTCCCATCTGCCTGAGGCTTTGGATGCATTAAAGCCATTTGCATAAGAAAGACAGTAGCCACCAGCCTCAGGCATGTGGAAGCATTTGAAAAGCTGCTTACTTCTCCCCATCCCCCAGCAGCAAACTCTGGGGATTTTTTGGACTCCCCTGTTTCTGTAACATTGGGACGGCAGTGGATCGACGCAGGGGGGAAACAAAAGCAAAACACTGCGGCAACCAGGCAACCACATGCATGGGCAAAGGTAAGAAAATTGGACTTAAGTACTGCTTTGGTGGTTAGGCATCCTCGGGAAGCTGATTGTGTGTGTGTGGCTGGGATCTGTCTCTAGACACGAAGCAAGTGTGAAGTGTCCCTCTGCTGGGTCTGTTCTCCCGTGAGGGAAACGGCCGAAGACATACGAAGCATCTCGGCCTGTGTGCAAGGTCTCTGTAAGAGGGTTGAGCACACAGGACTGTATGCAAGAAACTTCCAGTAAGGGAGGTTGAGTCTACAGGGCATGAATAGGGGGGTTGAGCTCATGGGGTCTGTGTTTAATAAATCTCTGGTAGAGGAGGTTGAGAACACAATCGGATTCAGCCACAGGAATCAGCTGAGGATGAGAAATAGAAATTCTAGGCCTAGGGAAATTAAAAGGGGTGAAGGCCCCACAGACATTCCAGCCAACAGTCCATTAGGGAGAATGTTAGAGCACTGGAGAGAGGATCCCCAGACCAAAAGTAAGGAAAAACAGACAATGGTAAAATATTGTTGTCTCCTTTGGCAAAAGGAACCCATTTAGGGGAAATCTGTCCTCTGGCCCCAATTTGGGTCTGATGAATGTTGGGTTTGTCAAGCCCTGGTCTTATATGTGAGTGATCAGGCATCTTTTTTTGTTTTTTCCGGATTATTTGTTTGTTTGTTTATTTTTGGAGAGAGGGGAAGGGAGGAAGAGAGGGAGAGAGACATTGCTGTATGATTGCCTCTCACTCGTGCCCCCAGTTGTGGACCTGGCGTGCGGCCTGATCGTGTGCCCTGACTGGGAGTCGAACCAGTGACTCTTGGTTTGCAGGCTGGCGCTCAGTCCATTGGGCCACAGCAGCCAGGGCCAGGCATCAGCCTTTAAGGAAGAGTAAATATGCTCTCTGCTGATCACCACCTACCAGCAGATCTGCAGGTCTCTTCCCTGTAGAAGAGAAAGAAGATAAAGCCTGGGACCCTCTGTCCTGTCTCCCACTGCCTTATAGCCCTGGCCAGCCAGCGGCCATCTGTGCAGAGGCATCAGACAGTACAGACAGATCAGGCTGAGGACACCTAACAGGTGCTCAATCAGCAGAACACCGGCAGAAATTTACTCTAAGAAAGGAATTAGAACAATGTAAGCAAGACCTAAAGAACTTCCCCATTCCCTCAGAGCATCAATGTTTCCCCTTAGGGAGGTCTCCATGGGTCCAGGACATATTGGATAAGTCAAATGCTCCTTCAACAAGCACTGAAGTTAGAAACTTCAAGCGCAATATGAAGCACTTGGTAGAGGACCCCTTTGGACTGGCAGAACAATTAGATCAGTTCCCTGGACCCAGCATATACATGTGGACGGAATTAATGTCTATACTAGACATCTTCAGTGGGGAAGAGACTGCTATGAGGATATGGGAAAGGGAACATTCTCCCGGTCAGGGAATTGTTCTGGCCTTACAAAAGTTTCCCACTATAGACCCTGAATGAGACAACAGGCCATAGGATAGCGCTCAGATGAGAGAACTTAGGAGCCTCATCATCAGGGGAATCAAGGAGTCTGTTCCCCAAGCACAGAATGTCTCCAAGGCATTCGAGATACGGCTCCATCAGATTCCTACAGAAGCTCAGGGACCACATGAGGAAGTATTCTGGTCTAAATCCAGAGAATGCTGTAAGACAGGGACTCTTACAAGTAACCGTTGTAACAGAAACTGGCCAGATATTTGTAAGAAATTGCAGAAGGTAGATGAATGGGCCAGATAGATAGAGCAATTGAAGAACTCCTCAGGAAAGCTCAGAAAGTGTATGTTAGAAGAGAGGAGGAGAAGCAGGAACTTCAAAAAGCTGCAGAATATCTCTGCAAATCTAGGAACTTTTAGCTGCCAGATCTGAGTTTGAGTATAGTCCTTCACCATGTGGAAAAGAACAAGGATTGGAAGCATGTTATGGTTAAATCTAAAGAAGTAAAGGGTATTTAGAAAGTTTGTAAATGTTGCAGAAGGTCTAAGAAAAGTTGTAATAATAAAAAGGAAAGTTATGGAAGTTTTAAAACTGGGAAAAGGAAACCTCAGCTGCTTGTGTTCTGATTTTATCAAAGCGTACCTTCATCTCTTCTGCTGTGGAATTCTCTGTATCTGTTTTTGACCAATAAGACCTAGGAAAGGTTGTCTGTAAACCAGTTGGCAAAAATTCCTTTTGCCACCCAGGTCCCAGGAAGGGTCATTCAAGGCTGCTGGGTGCTCCAGCCTGGGTAAGTGAGTATGTCTCTGCCAAGGGCACGTCTCTCTAGGAGGCCAGTGGACATACTGGAGAGAGAGGGCCTAGCTATCTGTGTTTTGAATTATTGCTCTGTTTATAATCTAAAAGGAAAACTGATGTTTTTCCCAGGGAAATTTAAAACTTCACATGAAAGAAAGGGAACAAGGGAAAGTGTAAGGCATGTAAATGAAAAGGTTTGTTAGAAATTTATAAAGGTTTTGAAAATAAATTGTATGGTTTTAGTAATGAAAGGTGTAATGCATGGAAATGCAGTTTTGAAGGACAAGGATTTTCCTTCACGCCTTTATATTTTTCTCCCTACCTGAACCCTCCAGTATGTGGCATTCTAAAGAAGTAAGAAGTGATATAAGGTTCCTTTGCATAAAGTTAATAAGACCAGTTGCTAATGGTGGTTTTGTATCAATTGCTGTTCTTGTGTTTATGCAAATGAACAGGCTAAATTAAAACTGGACTTAATGCAGTTCTTTTAATAACAAGGAGGATAATCTTAAGGAGAAAAATCATGATTTGAGGAAAATCACAATGCTCAGTGGTAGACTATAGGCTAGTGCAGCTAACTGTGTCTATAAAGTGTATTTTAATTAAAAGTTTGTTTTCATTCAAAAGTTAAACCAGGTCAGTGACATTATCAAAGATGCTTACTTTACAGGCAAAAAGAATGTCAAATGCCTTGCTACTGGATGTCCTCCCAAATTTAGAGACTGGTTTGTGAATTGTGTTGTGTGAATTTACATGTGTGTTCTTTCTGTTTTCATAGGGCATAAGCCTATGATCTCATTACCTGAGTGATTGTCTGTACACATAAGCCTCACTTAAGAAGCCCATCTGCATTGCCGCCTCCTGAGTCTCAACAGTTTGGCTGAACTAAGTGGTTGGGTTGGTGAAGTATGGGTCGGTCTGTGGGCTCACTTTAAAACTGGTCTCTCTTTTGCCTAAAATAACTTTAAGCAAAGGAGCTCCTCCCCCAAACTGCCAGCTTCTCCAGTGCAACCCTCTTCTTCTAACACTTAACCAGCCACAGGCCTTAAGTCAGGAACCCCATGTGGCTACCAGAGTTTATGGCCTAGGAGCTGATGTATCTGGCATAGATCCAGTAGGGTGGCTAGGTCTTCACTTACTGACAACTCCTTCTTCCCTAGAAAATCTAATTTCCCCCAGCCAGACTTCAGAAACACCTCAGAAAAGACCCCAGAATGATCCAACCAAGGTAAAAGTTTTTGAGGTATTAGATCTCAGATAAACATTACAGATAGAGACTGGGTATGAGGACACAAATGCTTGGGTAGAATGGGTCAAATTTACTGTTAAATCCCTGAATAAAAGCAACTGTTATGCTTGTACCACAGGGAGACCCCAGGCACAGGTCGTACCATTTCCACTAGGCTGGGACTCTGACCCCTCGGGAATGGCCTGTATGCTCACTCTCTACCAGGATGAGAATGCATGGGGAAATGAGACTTGCAGAAGCTTTTCTCTCCTCTTTCCCTCTATAAGGAGTAATGGGACTCAATCCCTCCTGTCATACTCAGTGGGACCCATGAATTACTCTTCTTGCCTCTCTAGGTGGGAAGCAAATTCCAGTACCCCTGTAGGAGAACTCCTAACATGCACTCATACCAGAAATGCGAGCCACCTTCACAGTGGGGCAGGCAACTATATTCCCCTCTGAATCCCCAGAGCAGATGTCTGGTGGTACTGTGGGCAGAGGAATCTCTGGAAAATCCTACCTGACAGGTGGAGTGGAACCTGTGCCCTGGTTCAATTGGCTATCCCATTTTCCCTAGCATTTCCAAAACCAGTCCAGACTGACCCTGCTAGGAAAAAGAGGTCAATGGTGCCTGGTGGATCCTTTGATCCTCGTATCTATATTGATGCCATTGGGGTCCCTAGAGGAGTTCCAGATGAGTTTAAAGCTAGAAATCAGATAGCAGGGTTTGAGTCAGTCCTCTTCTGGTGGTCAACAATTAATAATAATGTTGATTGGATAAATTATATTTATTATAACCAGCGGGTAGTGTTGCACCATTATCCCTAGTAATACAGCCCCTGGTGGATCTATCACTAAGGCTCTGCAGGGACTAACTATTTTAACAAATGAACTAGCAGAAAACTCAGGTATTGACAATCCCATAACAGGATGGTTAGAAAATTGGTTTGGCAACTGGAAAGGAATGATCTTATCAGCTCTCGTATCCCTCGTAGTATAGCAGGCATCCTCACAGCTTTAGGCTGCTGTATTCCATGCGTCAGAAGTTTAGTTCAGAGACTAATTGAGACTGCACTAACTAAACAAATGCCAGCAACTTTTCATAATCTCCTCCTCCTAGAGGCCAAAGGGAATCCTAACTATGAGGAAGAAAGTCGAGAAATCCTCCTTACATTCGAAGGGATAAATAGAATGGTTTGAGCAGTCAATTTCCCAAGAGAAGACAGGGAGAATTATAAGAAACAAGAAAATAATGACTCCCAAACCAGTAGAAAGACAGTCATCACCAGACAAAGGGAAAATGGGAGAAGGGAGTTTATACAGTAGTAACATATTTACAAATCACAAAAGGGGCATTTAGATAATCGCGTTAGATTATAACTCTGGAGTATCTAGCCTGGAGAAATGGGGAAGGAAAGGGAGAGGGAGGAGGCTTTAGATACTTTAGGGATAAAAGCAGCCAGCTCCCTCTTTTGTCGCACACAGTCTCCTGGCTGAGGGTGCGCCCGACTCTGCAGACTCATGAATAATCGCCTCACTTTGCTTCTCAAGTCCTGTGTTCCGGTTTTTATTGTGAGCATTTCTCAAACTGGGAAAGCAACAGTGGTTGCCACAGACCATTTCTGCCTTCATGGGGCTGATAATTCTGTTGATTTGGGACAGAAACTTAAGAGATTAATGTATCAAGGAAGAAATACATACTTGAAAGTTAGGTGGTGATAAATCCTGGAGTGGGATGTGTGAGTGTACGGAATAAGGGTAAGGGACAAAGAGAAGAAATGTTGTACAGTCTGTCGCCCAGAAAGAATTCATAAATATTTGTTAAAGACTTAATGACAAAAAGTAGATGATTGATTTAGTGTGTGTTTAGGGAAATGATCTCGATATCCCCAAACGTTCCCATGAGGTGGGTTTCTTTCCTGTTATATCGAGTAAAGAAACTGAAGCAGAGGGTCAACTGCCAATGTAAGGATGAAAACTGCAACCGACAGAAAAGGGACCTCTAAGTGCAAGACCACGTGCAAACGCCCGCGAAAACAGTCATACGCGCAGAACAGGTGGTCCAAGAGGGCACGCACTGACTTGTGACGTCATCGGGACGTTACGTAGCGTAACATCACCTGGACGTAGCTCCATTTTCATTCCCGGATAGATCCGTCTGTTAGGCGCGGTTGAATGAAGCCTATCATTGGCTATTCTCTCCGTCAATCCGTTTAATTCTTCCACTCTTCAGCCCCGTCTTCCTGAGCTGATTTCTGTTAGGCTGACGCGGCCGTCACTTCAGAAAGGTTCGCATTCCTTCCGCCTTTCTCTAGGAGTCCGAGGGCGAGGAAGGTGGATCCCAGACGGCACCCACCCCGGGGGTTCTGCTTCCGTCTCTGACTGGCTGTTCTGAGTGTCGATCGCTACGCCACCCAGCGCTGATTGGCTGTCCAGCCGCCGCTCTGCGCGGCGCCGGTCCCGCCCCCGTCGGGTGTTTGTGGTGGGGCTGCGGAGTCGCGGATCCCGCCGGAAGCGCCAAGACAATGGGGACCCGGGACGATGAGTACGACTATCTATTCAAAGGTACGGCCGGTGGGGCATAAATGGGCGAGGGGATGGCGGTGAGACGACGCACAGGTGAGCCGAAATTGAGTCCAGCCGTTGGGCCCAGGTCGGAGTCCGGGGATAATGGCCCAACTGGACAAGCAATCAAGAAGGCCCGGGCAGGCTGGTCTCGGACAACTTTGGGCCTGGGTGTGCGACTGTGCAGACCTGGCGGGCCAGAGGCGGCCTGAGGTTCTCTGGATGCACCGAGGCAGGGCTGGAGCTCAGAGGGGGTGGGGTCCAGAGTGGTAGGAGAGGCCGTAGGGGGCGGGGCCTCCAGAGGGGGCGGGATCGCCCCAGCATTTGCCGGGCCGGGTGGAAAGCTCCTTTGGGGCGGGGCTCGGGCAGTGGGCGTGTCCAAGACGAGGGCTGGGAGGATGGGGGCGGTGCGCTTCTCAGGGTGGGCGTGGTCAGGCTTTGTGGGAGGTAACCTGTTTGGGGGCGGGACCCGGGAAGGGAGGGGTTAACAATGTGGGTTGAAGTGTTTGTGTCCTGGTGGTTAACAGCAAAGGTTCTCTTAGAACTTTTTTTATTCCAAGAAGATATTAAGTCGTTTATTGATACACGAGCTTCAGTCTCATCTATAATTTTTTTCTGGTACCATAAAAATATGGAAAGTTAACGAGTTTGCACAGGGGCCATGAAAATCTCCGTATCATTCCAGTTTTAGTATATGTGCTGCCAAAGCGAGCACACAATTAGAACTCTTAATAACATTACCCAAGTACTTGCATTTTTCTAAGCTCTTTACACACGCCACTTCATTGAAATCCTCACCGCAACTCTATGAGGTCGATATTATTCAGCATTTCCTTTTATGGCCCTGAAAACTGGGGTCCAGAGAGATAAGGACATAGTGAATAAACGTTAGAGCAGGATTTTGAACGCAGGTCAGCTGTGGGCTTTAACACTTAGGGACTGTATCTGTGGAAGTTTGTAGCCAGAATCTTGGACTGAGATTTCAGACTGCCTCCTTCGACATGTGCACGTTGATGGCTCGGGTGTGGGCCAACCTTCTGGAGGGTTTTCCGAGCCAGAGGGACAGAGGGTTTTACGAGCCTCAAGTATGGCATAGACAGGTCAGGCAGCCATAGCTGGCCTGGGGCCAGTTGGGGAGCTCCCTCACCTAGCCCCAAGATGTGGATACTCGCTGCATGTCACTGGAGTCCTTCGTTTCTCAACTTAGCTGGCTTCGGGGTCACAGGCTTCACAGTACTTTCTGTGCCAAGCTGGACTTTGGCCAGGCTCTCTGCTGTCTGTGCTGGGTTCTCTGGCTGATAGTGGCTGCCCTTGAGAGCTAACTCCGGAGCCCACGTGGGGCATGTTTGCTCTGCTGCCTGCTGTGTGAGGGTCTTCCTTCCATGCCAGCTTTTGGAATCTCCTCCTCATTCGGGGAGCCTGGCCATCCCTAGGAATGTGGTCTGTGTCTGGAGGTGGCCTTGGATGACCATCCAGCATCTTGGGACTGGGAACTTTGGGGATGTGGAGAGTGGGTGGAGCACTCCCTACCTGGGTTATCCATGTGGTGAAAGACTACTGGGCAGAGGGAGTGCCCATGCAGAGGCCCAGAGTCCTCACAGCACCATGGGCTCTGGAAACTGCCTGCAGGCTGATAAGTCACTGGTAAGTGAGACTGTGTGGTCAGCAGGCATCAGGCCAAAGCCCTGGTGCTGACTAAGCCTTGTGATTGGTCTCACCTTAGAGGCAGGGGAAGGTCTGTCAGGGCTTTGGGGAGGGATGACAGGTGGTCTGGACTCCAATTCTGCCGCTGCTGGTGCTTGTCTCTACAGCGTGCCTTTAGGCAGCTGCTCCTGGATCAGGGCTGGGCACCCAGATGTGGCATTGCCAGGGCAGGGGGCATTTCCCCAGTCACCCCCTCCAGGTTTCTGTGATCATTTGCTTGTTATTTTCAGCTGTGTGCTATTATAAGTAATCCAACTCCAAGTGTTTGCACGAGTCATCTTCTGCCCTTTGGGTCATTTCCTTGAAGTATGTTCCCAGAAGTACAGTTACTGGGACAGGGGCAGTGGAGCAGCTGTGCACTCTAGTCCACTTCCTGGAAACACACTGATCCCACTTCCATAGCAACTGGCATGGGGGAGGAGGGTG
Source organism: Furipterus horrens (assembly GCF_987537825.1). Taxonomy (NCBI): domain Eukaryota; kingdom Metazoa; phylum Chordata; class Mammalia; order Chiroptera; family Furipteridae; genus Furipterus; species Furipterus horrens. Next base: position 55,719,177 of record NW_028327180.1, on the reverse strand, counting down.
CCTGCCTGTCCTGCTGCCCTCCTCCACTGGCCTCATTTTCTGAGGGCAGCAGGTGCCCCAATGACCTTCTCAGCCTGGGTTGGAAGTGAAAATCTAACCCACAAAGTCAGGGTCCCCCAAACTGTAGGTTACCTGAGACCTCCCATTCACACTTACACCTTTTCAGAGGACCTTCCCAATTATCCTTTAATGTTTGTCTTTAAATTCACTCAGGTTTTCATTCGGTTTTGATTCCCTTAAATGGGAAAAGGAAACTGTATTTGGCTCTGGCAAGTAAAGAAGGAAGGAAGGAGGCTGACAGGCAAGCCACAACCCTCAGGAAACTTACCAAAAATCCGGCGGATAGACAGAAACATAAATGTGCTGCACTACCACCCTTCTCAGCCCCTCCTGAGACCCTGTGGCCTGCAGAGCGTCAGGCCTGGGCATAAGGAAGGGGTCTCAAGACACGGCTGCCCCAGACCACTGACCAGCGCCAGCTTTCTCCCTGGCCCTGCCACCTGGTGCAGGACACCTTTTATCAGGAAAAGAGGCAGCCATCTTCTCACTCCTGACCTTGTGCCCAACCTCCCCCAGGCTTCGGTCTCCTTCCCCTGGCCCTGACCTGGGCATGGAGGGGTCACACCTCTCACTTTGGGACACTGGCTGCCCTCTGCCCAGCTCTCTCACCAGTCTTGTTTGTTTTGGCAGCCACATCACATGTGGCTCCCCTGACCTCCACTGCCAAGGCCCACAGATCCCCCTGCATGTTTTTCCCATGTGGTGTTTACTTTCTTCACTACACATTCTCCCTTCCCCAGGAGTGAGGTTGTTTATTTGTACCCAATTATAGATCTCACATTTATCCTGCTAACATTTTATCCTGTCAGCTGTGAACCATTTGCTCAGCATGCCGATCCGTCCCCTGGGGCTCCCCGGCCTCCCCTCTGATAGAGTGGGCTGTGGGTTCTGCAGTGGGAGCAGTGGGGTCCCTACAGTCCACTGAGGCCTTCCCAGAGCCCCTGGCTACTCACCTGGCCCATAAGGATGTGGCTTATGTGGGGAGCTTCCACATTGGCCCCGGGCCCTCTCTTCCGGGTAACCCCATTTATGAGTCCTTCTGGGAAAGAGGGCAAGGAGAGAGTGGCAGTCAGCTCTGGTGCTTGCCTCTCTCTGCCAAGTGCTCGCAAGGCAGCCTTCTGGCTCTGCGACTGGGGCAGGACCTCTCTGGACGCACTAGTCTGGGAACCAAGCACACCTTCTTCTCCCATTGTGAATGGTGGCCCTGCCTGTACCCCAACTTCAGACACCCCTTCTCTGTTCTCCAGTTTCCCAGGAAATAGCTCACCTAACAAGATTGCCCTGAGTGCTAGACTCTAGAGCCTGAGATAATCAAGAGTCCGCTTCCTGGAGTAGGGGAGCGTGTCCCCCTACCTGAATGGCCACTCAGTCTACCTGAACATGTGAATGTGGGCCCTGGGGGAGCTACACTGTTGTGGGGCAGGCCAGGGGACCAGGCCTTCAAGAGTGGCCAGCTCTTTGTTTTTGCCAATTGGGCTTACCTGCCCTGCCAGCCAAGTGGCATGTCTAGGGAGGCCATTTCCAGGCCAGTGCTGCCATCAACTTCTGTGGAAATGCTGGGGGTCATGTCCTCAAGAGCCTTTTATTTCCCCGAAACAATAGCTCACTTGTGCCTTTGACAATGCCATTCTCCTTTCCACAGTGTACCTAGAGCCAGCCTAGTCACTGCCCTGCTGGCCATCTCTGCGTTGGACACCTGTGCCAAGGAGTGCCTGTGCATCCTGGCTTTTCCACCGTTTATCCGGGCAGTGGCTGGTGGCCCTTGTCCTCGTCTTACCTCTACTGATTTCATTGGGTGACCTTGGACTGGAGGACTTGGTCACTGTGTGTTGAGTGTCCCCAACTGTACAAGGGGAATGATAATGACATTTGTCTCTGGAGTGGCCCCAAGAACTCAATAATAAGGGCTTTAGGGCTGGACCTGGCATTTGGGGTTGAGATTGTTGGCTGGGCCAGGGCAGAATCGATTGGGCTAAGGGGACCCCAACGCTGGAACAAGGCTAGTTAGGGGTTAAGGGGGTAGTAGGGGATTCAGGGCAGGACTTAAAAGGGACTCTTCCTCATTTCTTCTTCCATTCCTGACGACATGAGAACGGTGAACAAACCTCCCCAGCCTTGGCCAGGTTCCTGTGACTGCCGTGGGAAGGAGGTGAGAGGTTGGGGTTTTGGATAGTAGGCCCCACAGTCAGTCCGGAGCCCATTTGGGACTCCACTGGCATGGTTGGGAGCCCTTGGCCCTGGACTGCAGGTCTGTGTCTATCTCTACCTGTTTTCCACCTTTCTCTGAAGTCAGCTTGGCAGTCTTGTGTTGGATACCCACAGTGTCAGGAGAGGACACTGGCCCTGTCATCACAGGTTTTGTAGGCCAGGCCACGTAGTGGTTTGGGGGAGAAAAGAGGCCTGATGAGGGTTTTGAAGGATAAGCAGGAGTGTGTTGGATACTCTAGGAGATCGAGGTGCCCCAGGTGGTGTGAGAGGAGGAGGCTGAACTCAGATCCCTGAGCCCAGCCCTAGACCCAGAAAAGCTGGGTTCAAATACTGTCAGACCACTTTCAGCAGGTGGCCCAGGTGAGCATGGTTGGGAAGTGGAAGTGGGCCTACTTAGTCCCTTGCTCTGCGTCTTTTTGTCCTTCTGCTCATTGTGCACCTTGGGCTGTCATTCCCCTATCTGTGCCTCAGTTTCTTCATCTGTAATGCGTTACATGAAGCTTCTGTGAGGCTTTCTCAGCACAGACTCATTAAAATTTCTTCTTTTGCCTTAACTGGGTAGTTCAGTTGGTTGGAGCATCGTCCTGATCAGCCCAATGGAAGGTTCAATCCTTGGTCAGGGCACATACAAGAGTTAACCAGTGAGGTGGGGGGATTGGGGTGGGTGGAGGTGGAATAAGGTATAGAAGGGGTAAGTGGTAATGGTAAAATTACAATAAAAAATAATTTAAAAAATTAAATTACAAAAAGTCAGTCAGTGAGTGCATAAATAAGTAAAACAACAAATTGATGTTTCTCTCTCCCTGCTTCTCTCTCTCTAAAGTCAAATTAAAAATTACTTGTTACTTTTTAAATTTTATTTATTGATTTTTATTTTATTCATTGGTTGAGTCTTGCACACATCCTGACCAGAGGTCGGACCTGCAACCTTGGTGTATTGGGTTGATGGTTTGACTGATTGAGCCAGGGCTAAATTTTCAGCTTGTTCTTATTCTTGGTTCTGAAGCAGCCAGCCAGAGAGGATGCTAGGCCCTGGGGGCTGGTTCATTGGCTCCCTTCTTTCCTATTGCCTGAGGACAGTGGCTTGGAGGCTCTGCAACCACTTGATTGTAATATTTTTTGTTCTTGTTCACTCTGTCCTGTATGTGAGGCTCTGTGCCAGGTCCTGGGGAGGCAGAAGGGAAATGATAGTGTCCAAGATCCTGCCCTTGAGTAAGACTGGCAAAAAAACCCGGCGAGTGTCAAAGGGTGGAGGAAAGGGAGGGGAGGGGAGTGGGGAGTGTTGGGGGGAGTGAGGTTTTAAGAGGATTGCCAAAAGGTCCTCCTCCTTGATCAGGTGCCATCTGAGGAGGCACCACACGGAGGGGTGGGAACCAGGCCGGTACCTGGGGAAAAACATTCCAGGCAAAAGACAGTGTGCACTTGCACATCTGTGAGTCTCAGAAAGAAGGCCTGTGTGGCAGGAGCGGAATAAGCAAGCAGGGGAGAGAGAGGAGATGAGGGCAGAGAAGGGACAAGGGCAGGTTGACTAGGGCCTTATGGGTCCTGGGGAGGACTTGGGCTTTTACTGCAAGGGAGGGACAGGACCTGACTCAGGTGCTCACAGATACCCCCTGGTGGCTGTGGTGGGGAGAACAGCTTGTTGATTGGGGGTGAGAGAAAACTCAGGGACACCAGGGAGGGGGGCGCTGGCATTGCAACCCAGGGGGAGATGGAAGCTGCCTGGACTCGCTAGGGTCGGGGCTGTATTGGAAGGAGGTAAGAAGCGGGGGGAATCCTGATGTACACACATAACATTTTTCATCGAGGAGAAATTTTTCATCGGGGCCGTGGCTGACCAAACCTGCAGCACCCACAGTTCTCCACTGGGCAGATCCACCTTCAGGTGCCAGCACCCAAGGCTCACACTTAGGGACCAGTGTGGTTTCCAGCTGGGGTGTCTGGCCAGATTGCTATGTGTTGTTCATTCTGTACTGCACATAAACCCATGCATGTGTGCCCACAGACATACACAATTTCCCTCCAGTGTGCCCTGGGACTGAGGACCACGCTCCTGAGCCCTGATCCTTCTCCTAGTGGGAGATCCCCACCGGGCCTGCTTTGCCCTGCTCAGGAGGGCTCTTGTCCTGGATGTCTCTCCAGAGCAGTCCAGCTCTGGGGATGGGGTGATGGAAGGTATAGCTGGCTCTTGTCCCTCTCAGCTATATCCAGAGGCCACATTCCTGTTTTAAATGGGCAAGTTGGTTGTGTTGAGCAGAATATTGGTTTGATTGCTGCTGCCTTCCATGAGGAAGTAGCAGGGTGGACATGTGATGTGAGGCTTCTCATTTCCTGTTACTTAAAATTCCAGAGCCAGATCCTTGTTCTAGGAACCTGGTGGAACAATAGTACCAGTTGCTTCCTCACCTGTCTTAGCAGGCTGGATGCTGGCTGAGTTCTGATCCTGTAAGCTCTTGTGTTTACTTTCCTGAAGTGGCTCTTGTTCCTGTTTTTCTTTTTACACCTTTAGAGAAGGCAGCCCAGAGAGTTTAAGTGACTTGCCCAAGGTTGCCCAGCCACAGAGCTTACTTGGGCCACCAGGCTGCAGTAGAAGTTTGGGGCTGAGGATCCCAAGCCACCTGCCTGCTGGGATCTCTGGATCCCTGTGCCTTAGCTGACGCAGCCCTGCTCTGAAGAACCAGACATAGGCAGGGGTGTTGTTCTGTCTACACTGGCTGTGTTTCTGGAAGTCTGGAACCACTGCTTGTTTCTACACCAAGGAATGTGGTGCATCAGGTGAGGGGCTCTAGGACAGCTCTGATTCCACCCTGTTGTTGAGTGTCATGTTTCTGAAGAACCCAGGGTACCACTGTGAAGGCTCTGCAGGTGGACATGGTGGCATGTGGGTCTTGGCTTGAGGGGCTGCTCTGACCTCTGGATCCTCAACTATATCCCTCCCTGCCTCTACAGTGGTGCTCATCGGGGACTCGGGTGTGGGGAAGAGCAACCTGCTGTCCCGCTTCACCCGCAACGAGTTCAACCTAGAGAGCAAGAGCACCATCGGCGTGGAGTTTGCCACGCGCAGCATCCAGGTAGACGGCAAGACCATCAAGGCCCAGATCTGGGACACCGCTGGCCAGGAGCGCTATCGCGCCATCACCTCCGCGTGAGTGTCAGGGATGGGCAGATGCAGGAGGCCATGGACATAGGGCCAGTGGACCCCAAAGGATGGGTAGGAGTTGGGCAGGAGGATAAGAGGAAAGCATAGCCCTGAAGTTGGCCGAGGGTAGAGGGATGAGACCCCCAGAATCTGTGGGACCCTCGGGAAGACCAGTGCCCTCTTTTGACCACACTGGGACCTCATGTGGGCATGTCCCATAGCCCTATGGGGCACTGCTGCTTTACTGGGTGCTGGCTGCACAGTGAAGGCTATTATCTGGGCCTGGAGAGGGCCATTCCTCTCTGCCCGCCCCCCAAGTCCTGCCTGCTTGGCCTGCCCTGCCTGGCTGTGTTCCCAGTCTTCCTCTTCCCTCAGCTCCCATGGCTACCCAGCCATCAGGTCCTACTCGAGTTGTCTTCTCCCAGACCCCTGGTCACCTCCCCATCTCCTGGTCCCTCGGGTGGCTATGTGTCCATTAGTCTTGGTGGGCAGGCCATGGCAGGTGTCGGAGCTTGCACAGAGCCACAGCTTTTGCCCTGCACAGGTGCTGTTTCCCTCTCCCCTTTTGGTGGGCATCTTCTGAGCTCAGGCCCTAAACTCCCTCCTCAGGCTCCCACAGTCCTGACCTGAATTTGGGCCGCGGAGCCCTCAGCTGGGCTCTACAAGGGCCAGGAGCCCCTGCCCATAGAGCCTTGGGGGTCCCCGTGGGGTGCTGGTGGGCAACTCATTGCTGGGCCCTGCCCTGTGTCTCCACAGGTACTACCGTGGTGCAGTGGGTGCGCTGCTGGTATATGACATTGCCAAGCACCTGACATATGAGAATGTGGAACGCTGGCTGAAGGAGCTGAGGGACCACGCTGACAGCAACATCGTCATCATGCTGGTGGGCAACAAGAGCGACCTGCGCCACCTGCGGGCCGTGCCCACTGACGAGGCCCGTGCCTTTGCAGGTGAGCGCCTACCAGTCGAGTGGATCTCACTTAGGGTCAGGGCCTCCCGCATGGGCCAGCTTCTGACAGCAGAGCTGTGGCTAAGGCCTCAGAAAAGTTTCTGGAAAGTAGGCAGCCCCTCCAGGTCCTACCCATTTTCCCTGGCTGTGGGCATGGCTACAGTGCCTTCCTCCCCTCCCTAAGGACTGGGCATCGCAGTCCTACCCCCTTGACCCCAGCCCTTCATTTCTTGGGCCAGATGGGCCAACAGGCACGTAGGGGCTCCTAGAAGGTGCAGGGGAGCACCCTGCTCACCTGGGTAATATTCTGTCTGTTCCAGAGAAGAACAACTTGTCCTTCATTGAGACCTCAGCCTTGGACTCCACCAATGTAGAGGAAGCTTTCAAGAACATTCTCACAGGTGGTCCCAGGGCCTGGTGGGGTGGGAAGGGCACCAGCTGCACTGGTTGCATGCTGCATAACATAGCCCCTGAACCTTCATTCCTTAAACCTGCCAGTGTGTCTGGACAGGAGGACAGACATGGCACACTCCATGAGGTCAGGCCACATCCGGCCCCTACTGGCACTTGGGATGCAGAGACCCCCTGGACCCAGCTTCCTTGGTGGCCTCGGGCCCAGAGCTCTTGGTCTTTTGGGCATTTATTCTGAGGAAGAGGGATCTCTGGTCTTTAGCAAGAAGCCAGAGCTTGGGAAGGCATCTCTGGGACCAGATGCGGGTTCCACTCTCTGAGTGCACTGGGGGAACTCTTATGTCCTGGGGTGTGAGTAGGCCACAGTGGGGGCCTTTGAGAGGGATATGGCCTTGGGGTAGTCCCTGGAGGAGGTGACATCCAGATGAATCCTGCAGGGGGACAGTCACTGCAGGTAGGGGCACACAAGGCACTCACCTCGCATTCCCCCACTGCAGAGATCTACCGCATCGTGTCACAGAAGCAGATTGCAGATCGCGCAGCCCATGACGAGTCCCCTGGCAACAACGTGGTAGACATCAGCGTGCCGCCCACGACTGACGGACAGAAACCGAACAAGCTGCAGTGCTGCCAGAACCTGTGACCACCCCGTGCCTCGTCCAAGCGTGCGTGCACATCCTCGCCCTTCACCCTCCCCTCACCACGATGTGTTCCCTGACCTGACCCTCTGTCCCTCTGTGACTGACACCTACCCTCCCACTGAGCTCTGCGCAGTCAGCTGGGGCTTAGGAAGAACAGGAGTCAGGCAGCACCTGCTGTCCCTGCCCCCAACCCCCAGGAAAACTTGAAACCCAGCTGCTGCATCTGTTTTTCTTGGGTCCCACTGGGTCTCTGGGCAGGGCAGGGCAGGGAGGCTGGCAGGATGGACAAGGCCAACCAGAGGCAAGAGGACGGGCACACCAAGCAGGCTTCTTCAGCTTTCCACAGCAGACTCCAAGGAGTGATTACCTCCCTCCCTGCCTTTCTGGCCAGTTGTCCTAGCTGGCTCTGCTCCCCACCTAGAACCCCACTTTGGGCTGAAGCCTGAAGAGCAAGTGACCAGGCAGGGAGGCTGGCGCAGGCAGAACCAGGCTTCCGGCACCCTACTCCCCACGCACAGCCAGCACCGGCACACGCCTTTGACCTCGGCCTCTCCCATGTGTGCTTAGCTCCTGCCTGTAGATTTATGCTGGGAGAAGCCCGCCCTCCCCTCCCCCCATTCCTTTCTGCACGCAGCGCACTCCCCACCCCTCCCTGTGCCCTTCTCTCTGTCTTGTCTCCCTGCCTGGTCAGGAACCTGTTTGCAAGTGAAGCAATATCTCAGTGTTTTGTATATACAACTGCTCTTGTAGCCTCTGGTTTTTTGTTATTATAGAGAAACACAGATTCTTTATACACTTTGTAAGATTGACGCCAAACCCCAGCTCTCTGATCTCTTACTGTCCCTGTGGCCTCTGTACTGTTGCCCCAATGCCTCATTTCTCTGGCCTGTTACTAAAATGTGTAACCTGACTTCCTGGACAGAAAGCTGCCACTGCGCCTTTGTCTTCTTTCTCTCTGCCAGGTGGTCGCCCCTGAGCCAGGCCCTTGTTGCACTCACCCTGCCGTGGGCTGCACTGCCTGGCTCAGCCTTATAGGGAGCTCAAAGAGCAGGCTTGAGCCTCCACCCAGGACCATGTAGAGGCCTCCTGAGCTGACCCTGGGGGTCCCAGGGTGGGTAAGGGTGGGCTGAACCCTCTCCAGGCTACACCTGTGGCAGAGAGGTAGGGGATGCTGGGGGTTTGACAGTGAAGTGTCTGGTCCTAGGACCCCCAGCTCCAGGACTTGAGGGCGGCCCTCAAGGAGGAAATGGGCTGTGTCCACTCCTGGTCTTGGATGGGTTGCTTGAATTGCTCATTGCTTCCACCTGCTCCCCCCCTGGGTGCCGCCTGGGGTCCCAGGCAGGACTGCTGAGAGGGGCTAGCCCAGTTGTTGGAGGCTCCAGTCTCAACCCAGCTCTCTTCGTCCTAGACTGACCTCTGAGGGGGGCTGAACAGGATGCTGGTGGCAGAGGGGAGGTGGCCAACCTGGGGTTCTGGTGGTCCCCTTGTCCAGGTGGGTGGGACTGGTCTGAGGGCCAGTTCCCAAAGTGGAGGAGGAGGAGGTGTGGCCAGCCCCCTCCCTGCACTGACTACATGACCTAGTGTATGTTCCCTTATCTGAGTGCCTGGCAGCTGTTCTAGAAGCTCCAGCCTCTGGCTAACACTCCTTGTGCCACTGACCCCTAGGAGAGCCATAAGGGGGGATTCCAGGCTCTGGCTCCCCTGCCTCAGGGGTGGGTAGACCGAGATGTCCCTCCACAAGAACTCTGAGCCACAGGGGCTGTTGTGACAGGAGCTGGGTGAGCCAGGGTTCATGCTCCAGGCTGAGGAACACCCTGGGCTGAAGATGTGGTGGTGTGCATGATCCAGGAGCCATTCACATGGGCCCCGGGTCCCCTGGGTTTGGTAGGGCAAGCTGTGAAGAGGGCAGAGGGTCAACGGGGGCTTCCAGGAGAGCTAAGTGAAACACTAAGGCACCTGGATGGGTTCAAATGGTCAAAGATCAAATCTTTCTGGTGCTTCCGATTGACCAGGCCCCGGGCACATACCAGGGAACAAGACTGATGTGACTGTCTCCTTGGGTGTGATAGCTCAGTAATGCTATTTCAGTTAACTCTGATTTCAGTGATTTAATAAGTCGCGCATGTTGGCTCTGTGCCAGACACTGTTCAAGGTACTTCTGTTATTATGGTAAAATACACATTACAAAATTTACCATCTCAACCTTTTTTTTTTTGTAAAGATTTTACTTATTTCCAGAGACTGGAAAGGGGGGAGAGAAATATCAATTGACTTGCAACCCAGGCATGTGCCCTGACAGGGAATGGAACTGGCAACCTTTCAGTTCACAGGCTGTTGTTCAATCCACTGAGTCACACCAGCCAGAGCCACCCCAATAAATTTAATTTTTAAAAAGTTAAAGGCTGGGGATGGGGCTCTGGCTAGTGTGACTCAGTGGATTGAGCGCTGGCCTGTGAACTGAAAGGTGACTAGTTTGATTCCCTGTCAGGGCACATTCCCTAGTTGGGGGCATTTCTCTCCCTCTCTTTTGCCCTCCCTTCCCTTCGCTCTAAAAGTAAATAAATAAAATTAAAAAAAAAAAGTTAAAGAGGGGGATATGTGAGGAGACAATATGCAACACGGGAGAAAGAATTTTCAAGCCATACTCATAGAAATATTTCAGTATGCAGCTCTAAAATATAAAAAACGTTTTTGGTAACATAACCTCAATTCTATTATTACCCCTAAAGAAATGAGCAGTAATTCCTGAATATTGTCACATATCCAGCCAGTGTTCACATATTCCTTACTGGTTTAAATTTTTTAAATTGTTTGTTTGAATCACTACCCAAACACATCCGCTGGCTCAGATGGTTGGTGTCTCTTCAGTCTTAACCTATTAATCCTTCTACTTTGATCTCTTATTTTTCTTCCCTTTTATTTAAGAGGTGGGTCATTTGCATTGCAGTTTCTCAGTTTGAATTTTGGTGGTGGCTTCACTATGGTGTCTTTTTGCTTTTTTTAAAAAAGATTTTATTTACTTATTATTAGAGAGGAGGGGAGGGGAGGGAAAAAGAAGAGGAAGAGAAACATCAACGTGCCAGAGAAACATCTCTAGGTTACCTCTTGCATATTCCTCTTTTTGCTTTTCTTACAATTTTATTTATTTTTAGAGAGAGGGAAAGGGAGGGAGAAAGAGAGTGAGAGAAACATTAATGTGCGAGAGATAGCATTGATCAGTTGCCTCTTACATCCGGGGACCTGGCCTACAACCCAGTCCTGTGCCCTGACTGGGAATTGAGCCAGCGACTTTTTGGTTTGCGGGCCGGCACTCAGTCCACTGTGCCTCACCAGCCAGGGCTCGTTTTGTTTTTTAAAAATTTGATACGAAATTCCCATAACATAAAATTCACCATTTTAACCATTTAAAAATGTACATTCAGTGATATTTAGTATATTCAAAGTACTGTGCAACCTTCATTGTCTAATCCTGACCCTTTTCACCACTCTAAAAAGAAATCCAGTACCCATTAAGTAGTAACCCCCATTTCCTTTCCCCTAGCCCTTGGCAACCACTTTTCCTCTCTATAGACCTATGTGTCATTTGACATATCCCTTTGTCCCCACTATTTGCTGTAATTAGTAGATCCAGAGTTGATCAGATTTAGGATTGAGCACCTCATAGGGGATGTGCACGTACATAAGAGGCGGATGTCAGCCTGTTTCTCATTTGTGGTGTTAAGCAGCTGCTACAGAGCATCACCTAGATTCATAATCCACTAGGGGCTACAAAGGGATGATACGCATTCTATCCCCTCTTTATTTCTGGAATACATCAATAAAAAGAAATTTCCCCTCATGTGCTTACCCCAAGGTACAGATTGTATAGGTCAGCACAAATACTTAATTATTTTCTTTGTCCATTTTCAAATTCATAATTTTCAAGATTATGGGTTTGTTTCCAAAGCTTTCAAAGGTAACTATTATTAACTTTCATTTAAAATACATGAATTTAGCCTCTTTCTTAGGGCCAACCTCTCAACCAGTGTACCCAATGGGAGTGGAATTGGGTGGGGGCAGTACATCTGGGGCTGGCTTGCCCAGTGTATCTAGGAGTTTGGTTACACACAGGGTGGGTTGGAGGATGGAAAAAGTAAATCCACTGGGGATCATGGGAGCCAGGTTTCTCACTGTCAGAGAAGGAAGTTAGAAAAGTGTAAAGGGGCTGGGGTAATTCTTGATGTTGGATTAGAACTTGTATTGGTATGCATTCATGGTTTTAATGATAGAGAAGTAAATGTATTTATGTACATACATACATATGAGTTACAATGAGAGAACTAAGAATTAATGATACCATGGTAGCAATGAGCACATCTAGCACTCAGATCTTGGTTTCTAAACATTATTCCCACTAAAAGGAACCAGGGCTCTTTGGAGAAATGGTTGATTCTAGAGCTGAGGAAGGAAAATTTTCCAGAAAATCCCACCTTAAAACATCTTGCTGAGCCAGAAAGTAAGAAAGTACTCAAAATTGGAATTAGAAAAATTATTTAGCAACCATTATGTGATAAAAGATACAGGGTGGATAACATCTCAGTGCCACTCCCTTTCTGCCTTGTTTGAGGATGTGGTGGCTGTAGCTACAGCAGCTATCTTGCTACCATGAGGAAAAAGACCAAGAGATTCTCAGAGTCATTGACCCTACCATCATTTGACCAAACCAATGCCACAGCGATTACTCCTCCAGAATTACTTTCTTTTTAAAAGTTTATTTAAAGTGTTTAATTTTTATTGATTTTAGAGAGAGAGAGGAAGGGAGGGGGGGAGAGAGATTTGTTGTTCCACTTATTTGTGCATTCATTGGTTGCTTCTTGCATGTGCCCTGACCAGGGATTGAACCCACAACCTTGGCGTATCAGGAGGATGCTCAACCAACTGGGCTATCCAGTAAGGGTCTTCCTCCAGAATTCTTGTGACTAAAAATGAAAAACTTGTTGACACTAACAACAACAAAAATAGGCTCATCAATGGATATTAAGTTTGGTGGGTGAAGGTTCATTGAGTAGCAGGATATTTAGTTAGTTTCATTGAAAGTATTTTCCCATAAATCGGTTATTAATATATATAACATACTAAGTCATGATAGAGAAACCCAATAGACAGTTTTAATCAGGTTAGCATAATCAGTGATAAAAGAAATCAACATTCTCTGCCCCCTGATACATGAATGCATTGAGAACACCATCACTACCGTGGTTCCTGTCCCAAATGCAAAAATTATGAGGAAATATTACACAAATACCAGTTGAGAGACTTTCTACAACATAACTAGCCGGTAATCTTCCAAAGCATCAAGGTCATGAAAGAAAAGGAAAGATTAAGGAACTGTTCTAGACTTAAGGAGGCTGAATTAGGTATAATGTGATCCTGGGATACATTCTGGAACTTTAAAGAACTTTATTGAACCTTGGTGGGTGTTGCTTAGTGGACTGAGCACTGACCTGCAAACCAAAAGGTTACTGGTTTCCTTCCCAGTTGGGGCACATGCATGGGTTGTGGGCCAGATCCCCAGCTGGGGGTGTACAAGAGGCAACCAATCAATATATCTCTCGCTAATCAATGTTTCTCTCCCTCTTTCTCCCTCCCCTCCCCCTAAATAAATAAATAAATAAATAAATAAATATTTTTAAATAATGACGATTGAAACTATGAATAATATTTGGGAATTACATGGTAATATTGGATCAATATTAACTTCCTGATTTTTAAAGTTCTGAGGTTATGTGAAAGAGTGTGCTTATACTTAAGAAAAATACACCAAAGTATTAAGGGTTAATGAGATACCACATGTGTACCTGATTCTCAAAAGATTCTGAAATGTTAACAATTAGGCAAAAGGTTTACAGGAGCTCTGTGCATTATTTCTGTAACTTTTATGTAACTTTAACATTATTTTAAGATAAAAAAATTAAAAACCGAGTGCATAGATTTAAACATTTGATGTGTTTTGATTTGAAATCAAATTGGGGGCCAAGTTGTCCAGCTTGTGGCCAGTGGATGCTCCTGGTTGGCCCCCACTGAAACTACATTAGTGGGTAATTTCATTGATTTTTTGATAACTCTCATGCTTTCTGGTATATCACGATGTGTCAAGTTTATCTTCCTTCCTTTCTTCCTTCCTTATTTATTTATCTGGGAGAGAGACACAGGAAGGGGAAGAGAGAAACATTGACTTCTTTTCCACCTACCTATGCGTCCATTGCTTGACCCCTGTGTGTGCCCCGACTGGGGATGGAACCCACAACCTGACTGGAAATGGTATTTAAAGAACACAAGCTTAAAGAGTACTCATTGGAATGTGATTGGTCTTTGTTTCTGACCATTTTAGTGGACAGAACTTAGAAATGTTTGCCTTTTATAAAAATACATCATAATACTCCCAATTCAATTCAAAACTACAGAGGTTTTATTTAATATGATCTATCTTTTACTCTATTTGCTACCTTTGAAAATCCCAGTTCTTGACACCAACATCATTACTCCTTTGCTTTATCCCATACTGCACATGCAACATGCTTAGAACAAGAGTTTAACACCACTTCTACGAATTAGTAGTGGTATGCATAAATTGTTGTGTTTTAAAGTTACTAGGAGTTTACCTGTGTTTTGTCACCAGCTGGATATACAGGTTTATTAGTATTTTGTTTTTAGGGATACCTTTAAATTTTGTTTTATAATTATATAAAATATTTGCATGGTTGTAAAGTCAAATATATAATGATATGATTTATCTTTTCATTAAAAATATAAACTAGTGTAACAACAGTTTAACTGAGGCAGTTGAGCTGATTTATACATTAAATGAGGGACAGGAGAAGACAGGAGTATTGAGGCTTTTTGCATGTACTTGAACGCTTGAACCCTTGAACCCCTTCTTTTCTTGTAGTTAACCTCCACTCACACCTTACTTATCAGTTGTTTCTTCTTCAAAGACGTATTTTAGGATTTTCCAGATTATTCCACGATATGCCCCTTCTCACTTGCTACAATTTATTGCCATTGTGATTAATAACATAATAGGTTGTTTTATGTCTGTCTCCTAGATTGAGGTCCATAAGGGCAGCAATATTTTTCTTACTCAATATTGTGTCATCAGCGTCTAGCACAGTGCCCGCTCATCATAGGCTCTCTTATAGATGTTTTCATTACATGTAGTGAGTGAATCTATTGCATAAATGAATGAATGAATGATGTCAGCTTTCTGTTCTTCCGCCTCTCTAAGCTTCTATTTTCTCTCTGTAAAATGTGACCATACGCTATCTTCCTCCTCCAGGACTGATGGAAAGCCTAAGGGAGATAGGTGTTGAACACTCAAATCACTGCCTGGTGTCAAATTCTATAACGGTTTTATTTATTAACAAGCACTGGTTCTCGGCAGGTGGCACCAGCAGCCGCGTTCAGGCCCCGGCTGGGTTGGGGCGGGGCCAAGGTTGGGGGCGGGGCCAGACTCGGGGGTGGAGCTAGAACACGGCATGGGCGTGACCTGGAGCTGAGGCGCTGCGTGGCCTGGGCGGCCCGGATAGCTCTGCCGACTATGGCCCCGCCTCCCAGGGTGGGACATGCGTGGCTATTGGTCAGTGCGGTAAAGAGTCGCTCACCATTGGCCCGTGGCTCTGTTGGGTCGGCGGGCGGTGTCCGCACGCAGGTGCGGGCCCGAGCTGAGCGAGCGGCGTAGACCAAACTGGCCGGGCCGGGACCGGGGGCCGAGGCTAGCGGAGGGTCCTCTGCGGGCTCCCGGCCCGGCCGCTAATCAGGTGGGCACGGGTGGCTGGGTGGAGCTGGAGGACGTCGGTTCGCGGGTTGTCTCTGGGTTCGAGGCCCAAGCCTGGCCCCCAGCGGGATGGCCGGGTTCCGATCCTTGGCCTGTGCCTGTGCCTTCCCTTGGACGAGGGGATCGCAGTTCCCGTCTCGAGGGAGGCCTTTGCTTCCCCATCTGTGAAACTGGGTCATCCCAGCGGCACCTAATGGGGCTGATTCAGGAGGTGGCTGGTGGGAGTTTCTGGTATACAGCAGGCAGTAAGTAGCCATGCCCTTCCTCAATCTCCTCCTCAAAAGGGTTCTGCCTGGAACATAGTAAAAATGATAATGAACCAGGCACCGTAGAGAAAGGACTTGCTTAGCAGGGTGCCTTGCTGTTAGTGCGTGCTCAAAACAGAGTTTTTGTGATTTGTTCATTATGTAGGGCTCATGATAGGTGCAAGTAGTAGGTATGTTCCTGTTGTACAGATGAGGAAATCATGGCTCGGGGAGGTCAAGTGTTTGCCCAAGGCTGCACAGCAAGTAAGAGCAGAGCTGGTGTTAGAGCCTGGCCTCCAATGCAGGGCTGGGGAATTACTGAGGGGCACATAGGAGCCTCTCTCTAGTGAGTGAAGAGGACTGAATGCATGTCACAGGCTCTACATTTATCGAAACAAAACAGCAACAAATGGTGAACAGTTATTGAGCACTTAACTGTGTGCCAGGCTCTGACTGTGCTTTGTCTCATCAAACCCAACAGTTCCTGTAAGCTAAGGACAACAGTTATAAGAGGTAATATTTATTGACTTCTTAATATTTATGAAATTTTGAGCTGGGTATATATTGACTACCATTTTACAGATGAGAAAACCTAAGCCAGAGACTGAAGCAGCTAGTCTCAGATCACATTGTGGGGAGTTAGGGCCCTCTGACTTTTCTTCCCTCAGTTTCCTGCCTTCAGTGAAAGGAGTCCAGGGCAGGTGTGGAAAGATTGTGGCGCCATAGTGCACCCAGACAGTCCTAGCCAAGGGTGAGCTTCGCTTCACTGGAGGAATTGATCCTGGGGGCTCCTTCTCAGGAAGCCCCTCAGAAGACACAGTCCACCAACTCCATCAACTTGACAGAGAAGGATGAGGCAAAGAAAAGCAAAGTGACTTGTCCCAGGACACACAGCATCAGTGACAAAGTCAGGACTTAAAAAAAACTTAGGTAGCACTGGCTGGTGTGGCTCAATGAGTCAGGTGTTGTCCCTCAAACTGCAAGGTAGCTGGTTCAATTCCTGGTCAGGGCACATGCCTGGGTTGTTGGCCAGGTCCCTGGTTGGGGGTGCATGAGAGACAACCAATTGACGTTTCTCTCATATTGATGTTTCTTTCCCTCTCTTTCTCTCTTCTCCTTTCTCTAAAAATAAGTAAATTCTTTAAAAAAACCCACAGGTGTTTTGAGCCCCAAACCCACTCACTGGACTAACTTTAAATTTTGGTCCTGTCCCCTTAGCTGTGTGACCTTAGGCAAGTAACTGCCTCTCTCTGAGCCTTAGTCTCAAATAGGGGTAATCATTGGACTTACTTCATAGGTTTGTTGTGAAGACTCAGTGAAATCCATCTCCAGGGCACTGGCCAAGTTTGCCCAGCAGCACCAGAGCTGAGTCCAGACTGTCGTTCTCTCCTGTATCCAGCCTTGAGTTTGGTCTCTTCTGAGCCCAGGCCTCTGTGGTTTGCAATGACCTCTAGCCTCTATAAACATTTGATACTCTCCATTGGCATTGGCAGACCAAGGGACCTTGTTCTCTCTCTTTTTAAAAAGATTTATTATTAGAGAGAGGGGAAGGCAGGGAGAAAGAGAGGGAGAGAAACATTGGTGTGTGAGAGAAACATCGATCGGTTGCCTCTTGCATGCCCCCAACTGGGGACCTGGCCCACAACCCAGGCATATGCCTGACCAGGTATTGAATTGGTGATCTTTGGGTTCACAGGCTGGCACTCAGTCCGCAGAGCCACACCAGCCAGGGCAATTGCTGTTATTATTTTGGTCATTTGCAGGCCTTGCATTTGCAGACCTACCAGTGAGTTTTTTCCTCCTTGATAGTAAAAGTAATGATAGAGCTAATGTATAGGAGCTGTGATGAGTCTTGTAATGTCCTATTCCTTGCACGAATGTTAAGGCTGATCCCCGGAGAGGCAGGAACATTCTCTTGGATAGGCCATTGGCTCCACTGCTGACCTCTGGGCAGGAAGTTCTGGTTGCAGGCACATGGAAGGGACAGGCTGCCGTCCCTCAGTGTTATCTCCCTCAGGCACCCGTCCTCCTGGCTCCTCCTGCCTCAGGCTGATACTTGTTTATCTGGCCTTGTTTTGGAGACTCAGAAGGGCATGTTGGGCTGTACCACTGCTAGTTGAGCTGTTCAGAGGACACAGATCCATTAGCAGACTGTCCTGGTGCAAAAAATTAGTCAATAACTTAGGCTGCTTCCCCCCATTCTGTCTCTTTGGGTCTCAGATTTTAACTGGCAGGGGTTGGTTAAAGCCAACTGTGGGTTATGCAGTCAGTATTTCTGAAGTCTCGGCTCAAAACTCCTGAGATAAAGGGGACAGACACTTAGCTTCAGAACACCTACACTGACCTCCATAGGAATCGAGACGGACACCTAGTACTTTCATGAAATTCTCAGAGGGAGATATGCACAGCTTCTGGCTGGTTCTGGGGGGGCACAAGGGGTTGCCAGGGTTCCTTCTGGTAGGTCAGACTCCAGAGTGGGGACCCAAAACCTGTTAAAATCACCCACCCAGAGCTGACTTTGGATTGCTGCTTGAAGCTCCAGCTGTGTCCCATGGCTTCACCTCCAGGCTTAGAGCAGCTGTTCTGGTGAGGACAGAGGCTGCCAAGGTCCTCCCCAGCCTGGGCCACTTCCTTTATGGCCTGAAGTGTCCAAGAGTTCAGAGCTGTACAAGAGGCCATGAACTAGACGGCTGAAGATCACTCACCATCCTTGTCTGTGGGGCCAGATTGCTCAGTCTGCTCTGCCCTGCTCAGAAACAGGCTGATTTGTGCTGAACCCAGCCCTGGGAATTCAGGCCACGGAGCACTAGTCTCTGCATTGTTGGTGAGCATGTCTCTGCACTGGAAAGCACCAAGCAGAGGGCCTGCCACACAATAGGGTCTCAGTACCCTATTTGTTACCATAGGTGCTGTTACCATATCTGGAAATGTGAAATTGAGGGTAGCCTGCAAGCTTTGAAGGTGGGACAGGGCTGGCTTTCCTTAGGATACTTAGAGGTGTTATAACCAAGTCCCTGTTATATGCTAGGACTGGGCTGAGCTGTATGTGTGATCTCTTTGAATCTTCACAGCTCCTATAAAGCCCCATCTTACAGACTGGGCAACCGAGGCTTAGAGAGCTGAATTCAAACCCTGGTCTGTGTCCAGCTCACTAACCTTGCCCTTCGCCTCCCTGCTGGCTTCTTCCCAGGCTCCTGGGACCATGGGTCTAGGGCTCTGAGGTTCTGGTGCTCCCTGTAGCCATGACGACTGGTGATTGCTGCCACCTCCCTGGCTCCCTGTGTGACTGCTCCAACAGCCCCTCCTTCTCCAAGGTTGTGGAGGCCACAGGCCTTGGACCACCCCAATATGTGGCACAAGTGACTTCAAGGGACGGCCGCCTCCTCTCAACTGTCATCCGAGCCTTGGACACGCCAAGGTGAGTAGTGATGGAGCAGCTATATTTACCTCCACTCTACTCTCTGGGCCCAGTGATTTCCTCCCAGTCTGGGGTCAGAAATCCAACCACCTGGATGGGTCAGAGAAAGGAACCCAGGCTGGGTGGGGTTGATTCTTCAGGAAAAGCCAAAACTGCAGGTTATTATGTGAACTCAGAACATGAAATGTGTCGAACAGCTTATATTTTGGAGAGGCAGCATGAGTAAGTGGTTAGAAGTGAAGAGGGTAACTCCCAGTGCCTGTGCTGACATGCTGAGGTGAACCTTCCCTCCCTGTGTGACCTGGGACAAGTTGCCTCACTGCCATATCTAAATCAGAGACACAGAGTGCCCACAAGTGGGCTTGCCACTTCATTGGCATTTGAGAAATGTGTATAAACCTCAGCACTGGCCTTCCAGACACATCTGTGAGCTAAATCAGCCTGGTTTGGCAACTTGTCATCGGTTCTAAGGAAAAGAGTTTTAAAGCAAACCCCACACTAATTTTGTTTTACTTCTTTTTTATCTTTTTTTTAAGTATATTTTATTGATTATGCTGTTACAGTTGTCCCAGTTTGTTTTCCTTTTGTCCCTCTCCACCTGGTACCTCCCTTCCCTCCAGCAATACACCCCACCCTTAGTTCATGTCCATGGGTCGTGCATGTAAGTTCTTTGGCTTTTCCATTTCCTATACTATTCTTAACTTCCCCCTGTCTATTTTGTACCTATCAATTATGCTTCTTAATCCTTGCACCTTTTCTTCCATTCTCCCCCTTCACCCTCCCCACTGATAACCCTCCATATGATCCCCATGCCTCTGATTTTGTTCCTGTTTTGGTTGTTTGCTTAGTTTGTTTTTGTTTTTAGATTCAGTTATTGATAGCTCTGAGTTTGTGGTTCATTTTATGGTTCATAGTTTTTATCTTCTTTTTCTTAAGTGTCTTTTAACATTGGTGATGATGAACTCCTTTGCTTTTCCTTTTCAGGAAGCACTTTATCTTCCCTTCCATTCTAAATGATAACTTTGCTGGATAGAGTAATCTAGGTTGTAGGTCCTTGCTTTTCATCACTTTGAATACTTCTTGCCAGTCCCTTCTTGCTTGCAAAGATTCTTTTGAAAAATCTGCTGATAGTCTTATGAGAACTACTTTGTAGGTAACTCACTGCTTTTCTCTTGCTGCTTTTACGATTCTCTCTTTACCTTTAACCTTTGGCATTTTAATTATGATGTGTCTTGGTGTGATCCTCTTTGGGTCTAGCTTGTTTGGGACTCTCTGTGCTTCCCGGACTTGTATGTCTATTTCCTTTGCCAAATTAGGGAAGTTTTCCTTAATTATTTTTTCAAATAAGTTTTCAATTTCTTGCTCTTCTCCTTCTGGCATTTCTATGATTCAGATGTTGGCACTTTTAGAGATTTCCCGGAGTCTTCTTATCCCCCGCACTTTTTAAAAAAATTTTTGTTTCTTCATTCTGTACTGGTTGACTGTTTATTTTTTCCTTATGTTCCAAATCGTTGACTTGAACCCTGGCTTCCTTCCCATCATTATTGGTTCCCTGTGGATTTTTCTTTATTTCATTTAGTGTAGCTTTCATTTCTTCCCTTCTGTATTTGCCATACTTATTGAGTTTTCTGAGCATCCTTATCAGCAATGTTTTGAACTCCACATCTGATAGGTTTGCTATTTCCATTTTGCTTATTTCTTTTTTGGGGGTTTTGATCTGTTCTTTCATTTGGGCCATATTTCTTTGTCTTCTTAATTTGGCAGTCTCCCTGTGTCTGTTTCTATGTATTAGGTAGAGCTGCCGCACTTGTTATGTTGTTAGGGGTGGAGCCTTAGGTATTTAGTTCTTCGCTTTGTATAGGGGAGGTGTCAGAGAGGGAACAATGCTCCTTGTGTGGCACTTGCCCCTTTTCCAGTCACTTCACCCACTTCCCATATGTGACTGGCACCCCTCTAGCTGTTGCTTTGGTGGTGATTCCCAGAGTGTGTGGGTTTGTGTGTGTTCTATGATCGTGGGGGCCCTCTAAATAGACTCTCCTGAGATATGGACAGTTTCTTCCACAGCCCCAACTCCCTGGTTTTCATAGCCAGAAGCTGTGAGGCTTTATTTTCCTGATGCTGGAATCCTGAGCTGTGCAGTCTGGCCTGGTATCCTTTCTGGCTTTTCTCTGCCACATGTGAATGTGGGACCTCCCATTCTGCTGATTGCTCCCACCTTGCTGCTGCCGCCACACTGCTGCCGCCACAACATGTCCTTTCTGCCCTGGCTCCCTGGCTTTGCCCCTCCTACCCATATGGGTGAATATTTATTTAAATCCTTGGTTGTCAGACTTCCATACAGTTTGATTTTCTGGCAGTTCTGGTTGTTTTTTGTTTTGAGGTAGATGTAATCTTTCTTATGATTGTGCAAGGAGGTGAAGCGTGTCTACCTACGCCTCCATTTTAGCTGAAAGTCCAAACCTCACACAAATGTAAATCCATCTGAACTCATTAAAACTTAAAATAGCCACCAGTTTTTCAAGTTTAGTGTATTGTTTGTTTGCTATGACTTAATTCATAAGATTCTTTTCAATATTTTTATTGTGTTAAAATATAATGTTTACCATCATAACCATTTTAAGTGCACAGTTCACTGGTGCTAAGTACATTCGCACTGTTATGCAGTCGTCACTGTCATCCATCCCGGTAGCTCTTTTCATCTTGTAAAAATGAATATCTGCCCCCATTAAACAACAAACCTCTTTCCCTCCCCCAGCCCCTAGCATCCACGTCTACTTTCTTTTTTTAAAAATAGATTTTATTTATTTATTTTTAGAGAGATAGGAGTGAGAAAGAGAGGGAGAGAAACATCGATCTGAGACTGGTTGCCTCTCATATGTGCCCTGACTGTCCCATCCAGGCACAGAATCTGTGACCCAGGCATGTGCCCTGACTGAATAGAACTGGTGGCCTTTCACTTTGCAGTATGACACCCAGCCCACTGAGCCACACCAGTCTGGGTCCCACATCTACTTTCTGTCTCTGTGGATCTCACTCCTCAATGACCTCATAGGAGTAGACTCACAGTATTTGTCCTTTTCTGTCTGGCTTATTTCACTGAGCATCATGTCCCCAAGGTTCATTCATGTAGCAGGTGTCAGAATTACGGTAATTCCTAAGTTTTTCATTCGAACATAAAAAGAAGCAGATGGAAACTGCAGGGACTTGGGGGGGCTCCTTGCTACTTTTTGCCTGGTGTCACTTCCTCTAGGAAGTCTTGCCAGAACCCAGATGAGACTGGGAGTTTTCCTTCTGACCTTCTCCCCGAATGGGAATCAAACTGGAGACCTTTGGGTTCACAGGTCGGTGCTCAATCCACTAAGCCACACCAGCCAGGACTGTTTATTGATTTTTAAAGAGAAAGGAAGGGAGAGAAAGAGAGAGAGATACATTGATGTGAGAGAGAAACATAAATCGGCTCCTTCCATATACACCCTGACCGGGGATCAAACCCGCAACCTAGGTATCTGCCCTGACCAGGGATCTTATCCACAACCTTTTGGTGCATTGGATAACGCTCCAACAAACTGAGCCACCCACAAGGGCTATGTTGTCTTTTTATTCAATTTATTTTAAATTATAGTTGACATCCAGTATTATATTAGTTTCAGGTGTACAACATCATGATTTAACATTTGTATACCTTACACAAGGTGCTCACCACAATAAGTCTAGTAACAAGGTCATTATAGTATTATTGCCTGTATCCCCTGTGCTGTACACATCATCCCCCTGACTTATTTTGTAACTGGAAGTTTGTACTTCTTAATCCCCTTCCCCTTTTCCCCCGTCACTTTACCCTAGTCCCCTCTGGCAACCATCAGTCTGTTCTCTGTATCTGTGAGTTCATTTATCTTTTGTTCATTCATTTATTTTGTTCTGTAAATTCCACATATAAGTGAAATATGGTATTTGTCTTTCTCTGACTTATTTCACTTAGCGTATCCTTTAGGTCTATCCATGTTGTCACAATGGTAAGATTTCATTTTTTTAATGGCTGAGTATTATTCTATTACATATATATACCGCACCTTCTTTATCCATTTGCCTGTTGGTGAACACTAGATTGTTTCCATGTCTTGACTATTGTAAATAATGCTGCAATGAACCTAAGGGTGCATGTGTCCTTTTGAGTTGGTGTTTTTGTTTCCATCAGATAAATGCTCAGAAGTGGAATTGCTGGGTCATATGGCAACTTTAATTTTTTGAGGAATTTCCGTATTGTTTTCCTTAGTGGCTATAGAAGTTTACAGGGTATTGGTTTCTAAGTCTGTATTTTCATCAGATCCCTTGAAGGCAAGACCGTATTCTGGTCAAGATAGGCTGGGAGTGAGGGGACACTTGGCAAGCCCAGAGGCCTCCTAGCCAGAGCTGCCTGGGCAGGGGGATGGGGAGGAGGCTGACTGAAGCTGGGATCTCCCTACATGGTGTTCATGAGGGGCACTGAGTGAGTTGACCCCACCTTGCCCCACCCTCCCTCTTGATACATGGGGAAACTAAGGCCCAGAGGGAGGCAGACACCTACCTGCCAGCGTCACTGAGCAGAGCTGAGGTTTGAACTCAGGGCTTCTGCTAGAGTGAGGGAGAAGCTGGGGAGAAGCTCATGAGTCTCACCAGCCTCTCCAGCAGCACTCGAGAGACCCAGGAAAGTGATGGGGAGCTGAACATCCCCTCTGCTTTCAAGTTGGTGGCTAGGACAGCCACGCTGCCTGAGACCACCAGGCCCTCCTCTCTGCCTCTTGATGCAACTCAACCACAGTCTGTCCAGGATGAAGGCCAGGGTAGATGGGCCCTTCCCAGAGAGAAAGCAGCTGTTGTTCCAAAGAGCTGTCATCATGCACAGATGTGACTTCCCTCCAGCCTCCTGGCCAGTCTCCCCAGGATTAAGCGAGGATCCTCCCACTGCTGCCAGCAGGTACTGGGGATAGGTAGAGGCCACTCAAGCCAGTTGTTATTTGCCTGCCTGCCCCTTCCCCCTGTAACTCCTCTTCCTAGCCAGTCCCTGCCATCTGAGAACAGCAGGGTGGGGCTCAAAGACTTAGTACTCAGTGCCTTCATAATAATCAAGCCTTCTATTTTGCTTCAAAGGATACCCTGATTCCTGAAGGCCCACAGCAAAGACTATGTTGGGGGCAAAGTTCTGGACCCTTAAACCTACAGAAGCCAAAGAGGGAGGCCCAGGTGGTGTCTCCAGGGCCTAGGACAATTCTCCAAGGCTCAAGCTTGGGTCAAGCATCTGGGGCCCCTTTGGCCCCTGAGCCTTCGGCACTCCTGCGCAGCAATGTGTGAGTGGGCCCAGGCTCTTCTGGAAACTTCCCAGAGCTTGTCTCCATCCCCAGGCCTTCCGCCTGGCCTATCTCTGCTGCCTCTTCCCCACGGCTTTCATCTCCTTCCTTGGTCACATTCTCCCTTCTCCTCTTGAGCTTGGAGCATTCTCTGGGCAGCACGCAGGGATCTGCATGTCGCTGCCACTCCCCACTCCATTTCCATCTCATGTATATCATGGGCTTTATTTTCCTGCCAGAATTTCCTGCGTGAAGCCCACTCCTCTGTCCCACCATCTGTGGCAGGCAGCATACATATTGATAGTATAGCAGCCAAGGAAGGGTGCACAGGCCCTGGAGCAAGATTTCCTGGGTTCAAACCCCAGCTTTGCAGACGACTAGCTGTGAGAGTTTGCATAATTGAGTTTACCCCTTGAAGCTCCAGTTTCCCCATCTCTGAAATGGGGCACCTTATTTCTAGGCTCCCTGTGAGAAGGAGACAAATAAATCCAAGATGTGGAACTTCAAACAGCGCTCAGTACATAAGCGCACAATCATAAATCCATTTTTGTTTTGCTTTTCTCTCTGAACTTGCTTCTCCAAAATAGGGTTTCCCAGGACAGACCCCAAACTGACATGGCTCTTCCTCAAGGTTCTTGTCACTTCCACTTCCTGAGACTGGGTTCTGGCACTAGGTTTTTTTTTTCCTGTGAACTTTGTGTGTGTCGAGAGCAGGGGTAGAATCAGTGTTGGCAGTGAGAGTGTAGCCAGGAGTGTGAGAAAGCAACATCCTGTATAGGACTGGCAACAGAAAGCAGATATGAA
The DNA here is from genome assembly GCF_987537825.1 of Furipterus horrens. NCBI lineage: Eukaryota > Metazoa > Chordata > Mammalia > Chiroptera > Furipteridae > Furipterus > Furipterus horrens. Next base: position 55,694,165 of record NW_028327180.1, on the reverse strand, counting down.
GGGTCAGTTCATCTCTTTGGTTTCAAAGCAGCCAGACTCTGTCCCCCAGCAGGAGTTGCTGAGAAAAGATTGGAAAGTTGTTTCTAAGGGGAAACTGGTGTTTTCTGGAAAACTGCTGTCTTGCTCCTCTTCCTTCACATGTTCCACAGTCCTCTCTGGGCAGAAATGTCTGGAAAACAGTGACTCAAGTGCTAGACAACCTCTGGGCCCACCAAGGCCAACCCCAGCCCCCTGAGCTGCCCAGAAGGGACTGGCATCCCCGGAGGCAGGCTGAGATGGAGACTTCCCTGAAGTGCTCTGCAGTGTTTGATATGTCTGCTTTCTGAGCCCCGCAGGGCCGAGGGGTAGCGGAGCTCTTCTCCCCAGACACATAGGTTTTTCAGGTAGTATGGTCTTCAGGTGTGGCTGGGTCCAGCATCTCTGATTGATCGCCTAAAGAAGCCGTCCTTCCCTGTCTCTTGGCTCTGCTTTCCTCTGTTTTTCTGTGTTTGGCATCATCCACAGATTCCATGTGGAGACCAGGTGGCTACCGGAAGCTCTAGACTTAACATCAGTCATGCTGCCTGTGGTTTTGGGGGGGCGGGGAAGAACTTCAGGAATTAATTCCTTGTGGCTCTGATTGCATCACACATGACCTGAGTTGGTCCTGTGTCTGATTGATTGTGTGTGATGTTTCGATTGGTCAGGCCTGAGGTCATCAGGGGTATCATCAGCTGTGCCCTAGTCCTTGAAGATCAAGAGTTAAGAGCGGGGCCATAGCCCAAGGACAACCAGGGTGGTATTGCCGGGAAAGGAAGGAGTGGATGCTGGGCAGACAGGTATACAAAGGTGCTGCAGAAACCCTGGGGAGAGAGCTGTCACTCCACCTGTGGGAGTCTGGGAAGGTTTCCCAAAGGAAAGGACATTTAGAGCTGGGTGTTGAAGGATGAATAGGAATTTGCTAAGTGGCTTGTAATCCAGTGAGTAGTGAAGTAGGCATAGGCAGGAAGCCTGATCATTGCTCATGTGTCCTGTCTTTTTGTCCAGTGATGGTCCCTTCTGCCGGATCTGCCATGAGGGAGCGAATGGGGAGAGCTTGCTGTCCCCGTGTGGCTGCACCGGCACACTGAGTACTGTGCACAAGAGCTGTCTGGAGAGGTGGCTTTCCTCATCCAACACCAACTACTGTGAGCTGTGCCACACAGAGTTTGCAGTGGAGAAGCGGCCCCGGACCCTCACAGAGGTATGCTTAGGAGCCTGAGGTTAGAGTGGGCAAAGGGGAGCAAGGCAGGCAGGGGTCCTGATGAGCGAACTGCCCTAGAGGATCCTGGTGGGCTGTGGAAGCAGCTTCTCTACAAGGGTGGACCTCTTTCCTCCTCCCACCGCAGGGTAGAGTCTCCTGATGGGGGTGGGGAACTCAGCCTACGGTTCCAGACCTGACAAATTCTGTATCCCTTCCCTGATTTGGTCATTTCAAGTGACCTCTGAGACCTGAGGAACTCGCGGAAGGGTGTTCCTGGCAGAAGGCATAGCAGGTGCAGAGGCCCTGAAATCAGAAAGAGCTTAGTGTTTTTGACAAAGCCCAGTGGAGTAAGTTAAAGCAGGAGGGTAGCTTGGAAGGAGGCAGTAGTGGCAGCACGGGGCTCTGTGGACTGTGCCTGGGAGGTTAGACTTTAGCCTGAGCGGATGTGTCAGGGCTGAGACAGCGCATGCCCAGGCGTGGCAGGTGTCTTGCTGTTCCCTAGAGCCCTGCTGCCTACCTGGGTTCCCTTCAGGCTCCTCTCTGCCCAGCTTGTCAGGGGCGCTTAGTGCTCCTGCAAGGTGAGGACAATGGGCTGAGGGGTGGGCTCCCAGAAAGGTCCCTGGCATACCTGGGAGCTAGGCTCTTCGGAGAACGGTGGGAGGGAGAGTGTGCCCTGCCTAGAGCCCCCTTCCCCCTCATGCTGCAGCCACACGGGCCTCCTCCCCGCTGTACTTTGCCCAGGTCACAGACTCCCAGCTCAAAGGCCTTTGCACCTGCTGTTCTTGCCACCTGGAGTGCTGTCTCCCCTATTTGTCACATGGCTCCTTCTGCTCATCTGGTCCTCAGTGTCACTTCCTCGGCAAGACCTTCCCCTCTTGAGCACCCACTCCATTTTGTACCTCCCCCAACTAGCATGGGTCCTCCGTGAGGGCAGGGACCCTTTCTGTCCTGTTCACCAGAACTTCGTGAGTGCAGCCCTTTCTCTTGCCCGGGCATTTGTGGCAGGCAGTGTAGCACAGCAGTCCAGGGCACACAGGCCCTGCAGTGGGACTTCCTGGCTTCCTGCCCCGGCTTTGTGGGTGATTAACTGTGTGAGTTGGCACAAATGAGTGAGCTCCTCCGTGCCTCAGTTTCCCTATCTGTGCAGTGGGGCAGAGATGCCCAGCAGGGCCTGGTTCGTCATAGGCTCACTCGGTATTTGTAGGAAGGAAAGGAGGGAGGCAGCGCCAGGCAGGAGGCTGGGCCTGCAGGACCCAGTGGTCGCGAGGGGTGTTGGCAGAGGGAGGCACAGGGTCTGAAGGCCTTGCACCCCATCCCTAGGTTGGGGCTAGGTGGAGGGTGGTATGTAGCCCCTCTCAGCAGCTCTGCCCCCTCTCCTTGCCCACCGTAGTGGCTGAAGGACCCAGGGCCTCGGACAGAGAAGCGGACGCTGTGCTGTGACATGATGTGTTTCCTGTTCATCACGCCGCTGGCCACCGTCTCGGGCTGGCTGTGCCTGCGCGGGGCCCAGGACCACCTCCGGCTCCACAGCCGGCTTGAGGCCGTGGGGCTCATCGCCCTCACCATTGCCCTCTTCACCATCTACGTCCTCTGGACGCTGGTGAGTGGCTTTCAGCCAGAGTGCAGGTGACTAGGGGTCTCCAGCTCGAAGCAACCAGGCCAGAGATTCAGTCAGTGGCTTGGGGGGGGGGGATCCCTGTCTGTCTCTCCATGTGGCCCTGGGTGGAACTCCAGATCCCGAGCCCAACCGAGGTTTAGGGAAGCCTGAGCTGGGGGGTGAGCCTTCTGCTCCAAGGAGACCAGGGTGCTTGATCATCAGTGCTGAGTGCAGGTCCTGCCATCCAAAAGCCCACCAAGGTTTTGCTGGGCTGGGGAAAGAAGGGAAAGGGGAGGGGAGGAGGGAAGGAGGGACAGAGAGACGAAGACCAAAAGACAGAGAGAAAGAGCAGAAGAACGAGAGAGACCAAGAGGGGAAGATCAAGAGACTGAGAGAAAAAGCAACTAAAAGAGAGAGGGAGGTACCGAGGTGGAAGAGTTGTTCCAGTCCTCTGGCAGGCGTTAGAACCCTTGCCCAGAGAGGAAAGGGCCCCTCAAAGCCTGACCCCTCAATATAACCACTACCTTCTGCCCGTTGGGGCATTCCACCAGCGCGTGCATACACGCGCGCGCGCACACGCACACACACACACACATTTTAATACTAATAGGATGACATAGGTACTGCTTTGCAGTCTGCTTGTTTCCTCTTTGCTAATGTTCTTTAGAAAGAAAAAGGCAGTCACCCAGCCATCATTTATTGTATGGGTATATAATATTGATTTAACTAATCACTTTTGATAGTCTGGGGTGATGTCCAATGTTGGTTTTTCTCCCTTTTTTTTTATGCTGTTATGGACAGTGCTTTGGGCACCACCCGTGTAAATGTTGCTTGGAACTTGTTTGATCAAAGAGTATGAAGCATTGACATTTATTTAAAAATAATTTTTATAGACTTTATTTATTAGAGTTCTAATGTATTCTCATGCACAGACACATACAGCCCGCCCTCCCCCCCGCCCTACTATCAACATGGCACCAGAGGGTACATTTCTTATAGTTAATGACTCTCCATTGATACATAGTTATCACCCAGAGTCCATAGATTACATTAGTTTATCCTGGTGTTGTTCATTCTATGGGTTTGGTCAAATGTATCATGACATGTATCCACCATTACAATATCATATGGAGTAGTTTTACTGCCCTAAAAATTCTCTGTGTCCCACTTATTCATTCCTCCTTCCCCACCCTCAACTCCTGACAACCACTGATATTTTTTACCATCTCCATAGTTTCACCTTTTTCAGAATGTCATAGAGTTGGAACTGTGCAGCTTGTAGCCTCTTCAGATGGGCTTCTTTCACTTAGTAACATACATTTAAGGTTCCTCCATGTCTTTTCATAGCTGGATAGCTCATTTCTTTTTAGTGCTGAATAATATTTCATCATCTGATGTCCCAAAATTTATTTATCTATTCGCCTACTGAAGCACATCTTGGTGACTGCCAGGCAGTTATATGACCCATCGACGTTTAATCCCTTCCAAGGGGCTGCACCACTTCACCCTCACACTCTGAGAGACCCCTCACCTTTGCAGGGCCCTGAGTGCTGGTGGGACTTTCCCCAAGAGAGTGAAGGGGCGTGCGCCTACAGTCTGTAAGGAAAACACCTGGCGGCTGTCTCTGCTTCCGGAAGCATGAGCCCAGTCCTGGTGTGGGCCAAAGCCAGTGCCTCAAGGGCCTAGTTTTCCTCCCTTGGGGTGGAGGTCCGCTGGCTGGCCTTCCCATCCACCCCTGCACTGCCCCACAGGTCTCGTTCCGCTATCATTGCCAGCTATACACTGAGTGGAGAAGGACCAACCAGAAAGTACACCTGAAGATCCGGGACACAGATGGCTCTGAGGCTACCCATAACTCCTCGCTGGCAGCTGGATACCTGAAGAAGGTGGCAGAGGAGACGCCTGTGTGAAGGCTGGGCTGGCAGGGCCAGAGGCAGCTGACGATGCCCTGGCATTTGGTAGGATGCAAACTGCCTGACCCTTCCTGCATGGCCAGAATGCTTCTTAGTCCAAGAGATGCCAAGTGGAGCCGATTCTATGATCCCGTGGGAAGATATTTTCAGATTGTTTTGCACACTATTATATGTGAGGAGGACAGATGGAAGTGGTTCTGAGCTTCACACGGAGCAGGCACCCTGATCCCATTCTGAGGTTCACTTGGTCCCTTGAGGGCCAGCAACCATGGCTGTAGGCTAGTTGAGGGCACCTATGGGGTGGGGTGGGATGGGGTTCCGCAAGCTTCTTGCACTTCTCTGCACCTGGCAGGCTCAACTTTCCTGGCATCCTCGACTTTATAAAGTTGCACCAAGTTTCAAAACCCCACCCCGAATGAATAAAAGGAGCCCTTCCTGGATAAAATGGATTTTCAATTATATTTCAGAACTGAAGCCTCAAAGTGAGGGATGTGGGACCAAGGGGAGTCAGGGATCACACAGAGGTTAAAAAAATGCACTGGGCTGATTTGAAATACAACAGAAGAAGCCAAGTCTGAGTTTTCAAGTGAGGAACAGGTAGCAGGGTTATATAATAAATTATTTAAAATAAATATACATAGAACAGTTTCCACTTTACATTCAGTGTGAGCCAGATGCCATGCTGAGCCTTTTACACTCATTAGTAACTAATGTTCACACTTATCAAGGGTCACCATGGATGAGGCTCAGTTCAAAACCTTCACAGGCTTCCTCCAACTCCCACTAGCATTTTTGGCAGGAGGAATGGAAGTTACCTCCCCTTTACAGATGCAAAGACTGAGGCCCAGAGCAAGGAAGCCTCTGTCTAAGGTTCATCAGTTCTAGGAAGCAGAGTTGGGATTAACCACAAGCCTGCATGGCTCCAGTGCTGTGCTTTGTGCATGCCCTTCTAGGAGGATTCAGGAAAGAAGCAGGAGAGGGTCATGCTAATAATAGCAACCCCTTTCTGAGCCCTTTGCATTTGAGAGCTGTCTGCATCAGGCTGCATTTAATTCTCGAGCAGGCCTGAAGGGTAGGTGCTGGGGTTGTCTGATTAATTCTATTGGCATGTGTGCAAAGTGGGGCTCATAGCAGTGAGTCACTCACCCAGAGTCGCAGGGTGTAGCAGAATTCTATTTTTTTTTCCTACAATCACCTGTCTGGCCTGTGGCTCACCCACAGGGGAAGAAAAATCCTTTCTACCCAGGCTATAAGGACAAGAGGATGCCAGCCTGGCTGTGGAGTGGAGGGAACAACAAAGAGCAAAGGCCTGGGGGCTGGAGCCTCTGTGGCCTGTAGAAGGAACAGCATGGCAGACAATGGTGCTGGGGCAATGTGACTGAGGGGCAGAGGGGTAGAAGAGGCAATTAGAGAGACAAGCGAGGCTTTCAAGCATCTGGTGATTTGCTGAAACACAGGGTTAGACCCCTCACCTTTGCAGCTGCTCACTCTCTGCTGAGGCCTAGCACCCACTTCTCCAGGCCATTTTTGGAGTGTGATGCCCTTGGTGATGATGCAAAGAGGCCCCAGGATATGCCATCATGAAAAGAGAAAGCTGTTGCCTTTGCAAATCTCTTCTAGTATTTTAAATTGCGTCCAGGAGAAAGTTGTAGGTTGGTTGGTGCTAGGCTGTCTTTAATGACCCTTAACCCTAGCAAAGAGAGAGCAAGCCTTAGGTTCTGAGCCTTTGGCAGCATGAACGACTGAGTTTATACTTTTAATAGCATCATCCTCTTATTTATTCTTTTTTACAATAAACTTTTTATAGCAAGTTTACAATATGGCTGTGATGTGAAGCACAGCTTTTTAATTGAATTTATTGGGGTGACATTAGTTAATAAAATTATATAGGTTTCAGGTATACAATTCTACAATACATCATTGTTTATTGTATTGTGTGTTCACCACCCAAAGTAAAGTCTCCTTCCATCACCATTTATTTCCTTTACCCTCTTCTATCTCCCTCACTATACTATTCTCTGGGCTCCCCCCACCCCTTAATCCCTTTGCCTTTTTTACCTACTCCCCCAACCTCCAAAAGCACAATTTTAAAACATATTCTTTTAAAGGAAAAGAAAGTGTGTCAGTTAAAGGAAAGTGTGAAAGAAGAGGGCAAAACCCAGGAATCTAGGCACTGTTGAGTCAAATCACCAGCCTGTAGGAGCTCCTAGCCTGAAAGAGAGTTTGTTTCCTTAGCCCGTGCCTGGTTTGCTACTCATCTCCAGTCACACCCCCTGCAGGAGAAAGGATTAGAGAGGTGGCTAGTTGTCCCTGATGCTTAGCATTTGGATTCTTCTCCCTAATTCTTCTGACAGACTGCTGTGGTCTTTCCCACCATCCCTGAGCACTGCTGGGCAAGGAAATTAAGAGGTTTGTGAGATTTCTGCAGTGTAGGAGAAATCTAAGGGGGAGGAAGGAAAACTGAGATAGATTTCAGCAGGGCCATGGAAGAAGGGTTGGTGTGCACAGTGGGGTTTTTTTGTTATTTTGTTTTTGTTTTGCACAGTGGTTTTTAGTAAGATTTCAGGAGTGGGGCGTGGGAGGAGGGGGTACTTTTGGATGGGTGGGAGAAGGGAATCCTGTGAGATTGGTGAGTTTGGGAAGTATGTAGGAATGGAACTGGAAAGAGGGAAGGTGGGGCATAGCCTCCTGTCAGGCTGGACTATCAGATGAATTTATTCTCTGGGACCGGAGTTCTCAACTTGGATCAGAATCACCAGGCATAATTAAGCAGCTGAGAGGATGTAGTAGGTGAGATATTCTCCTACAGCCTAACAGAATTCAGTCATTCTTTGAGAGCGGTGGGAAAAAAGAAAACCCCCAAAACCTCTTTCCCTTTGAGCCTCGAGAGAGTTTGGTGGTTAGATGGGAACTTATGCAAGATTCAGTGAAGCATTTCAAAGAAACACCAGAGAGATGGGAGGCTGCTGGGAAAGGAGGTCTGAACTTGAATGCTTCCCTAGGCTCTGGTCTCTTCCCTGGGCTCTGCCCCAAGACAACCTATAACAGCCCTGAAAACCTGTTTGGGGGACAGGGACAAGCCCTCAGGGCAAAGGCACCCAGGGTCCACCAGGAGGAAGCCCCAGTTAAAGTTAATGGGATCTCTTGGCCTGCAGCTCATTTCTCCCATCGCGTTTGGCTTCTTGCTTATTCACTCAAGAAACCCATGAACACATACTGAGTCCCCAGCCATGCGTTTTGACTGATGGTTACTGGGTTCACTGAAAGATTTAGGCTACTAGCTCTGCACCCAGGAGCTCCCAGCGTCGAAGGCAGACAACCGGAGAGAACTTAATTATTAGTGCAGGATGTTAGTTGGAGACAGCATTTTGCCCACGAGCCCTACAACCTAGAAAACTCCTTTTTAGTATTCTGGTAAACAAAACTTACGCTGCCCCTCTGCTCCAGCTGATTACAGAAAGCTGGAGGTTTGGGTGTGCGTGGGGGTGATGCCTCCCCTTTTTAGATCTCAAAAGTAAGTGGGTGATCCAGTGGGTCTCTAACTCGAATTTGTTGCAGGAATAAATAACAGCTGCTGGTCTGCGCCTGCGCAGGGAGGGCGTGGCCTGGAGGAGGGGCGTGGCCTGAAACACGGGTGTGACACGGGACGGGAGGGAACCGGGCGGGAGCTGGCCGAGGCGCGCGCAGGCGTTACCGGTCCGGTCGGACCACGTGATCGCGCAGGCGCAGCACCGTGCAGGTTGCTCCCTCACACAAAGCCGAGGCGCGGAGAAAATGGCGGCAGGGGTCGAAGCGGCGGCCGAGGTGGCGGCGACAGAGCCCAAAATGGAGGGGGAGAGCGGTGCGCCAGGCGCGCCAAGTGGCAACGGGACTTCGGGCCCTAAAGGGTGAGTATTCCACGGCTCCTTGTTCCGGACCTGGCATTTTGTGGCGTCGGCGGCGTCTCCATTAGGTCTCCTGGCTGCCTCTCCGTGGCGCGGCCTCGGTCCAGGCCTTCCCCGTGGGGCCTGCCGTGGGGCGGGGGGAGGCCACGGCCGTGAGTAGTACAGTCGGGCGGCCCCGGGAGCGCCTCAAAGATTGCTGTTTTGTTTCAGGCCTCGGGCCTCCACTCTCCCGGTTCCTCCAAGCCAGGTCCGACCCCGAGGCTTCAGGCCTGGTGTCTGCGCGAGGGGATGATGACGCGGGCCTTAGAGCCGGCGATCCCCGAGTCTACGGCCCGCTCGCCTGTCGAGTGACCTTGGGCGCGGGGTTTTACATCTTGCCCCAAATTCCCCCCGCCGCCCCTTCCTTGGGGTCTCAGTAACCCGATCGGTAAAGTGGGGGGAAGGGAAGGAGTTAGCACGCAGGACTTGGCACGCGGTCGGCCCGGATAAACGGTAGCGGAGGCGGGTAGGTATAGCAGGGAACCGCGAGGACCCCTCCGGCAACCTCTTCTACCCCTCCCCTCTCGGGCGCGCGCAGCCACCCCTCCCACCCCCGCGCGAAATGCCCGGGTCGGAACCGCGCCTCGCCCCACGCACTGACTTGAGTTCCTCTCCTTGTGCGCTTCCTCGCCAGGTGCGCTGTAGGTATTAATGGAGCGATCGGGCCTACTGCTCCGTGCTCACCCCTAGAAACCAAACAAAAAAAAGAAAACATCCTCTTCCTGTTCTAGGGGAACATTTTCCATCATTCGACTGGCCATCCACTTCCAAACTTCTCCTTATAGAGTCCTGCCTGAGGCTCTGTCTCGGGTCCTTGGTTTTAAATATTTCCTTAAGGCATGGTCTTGTGTTCCCTTGAGACCCACTTATTCTGATGATAGTCGCCTGAAAGGAAGACGTCCGACTCAGCACCTGTGAGGGGAGGAGAGGGGAAGGGCACACATCTGATTTCCCATAAGTTTTTTTTTTAATTGTGACAAACATAAAATGGACAGTTTTAACTATTTTAAGTGCATGAATCAGTTTTATTAAGTGCATTCATTTGTGTGCAACCATCACCACCATCCATGTCCAGAATTTCTTTTATCATCCCAAACTGTAGCATTAGCCAATAACTTAACATTCTCCCCGGCTCCTTGTTACCTCAGTTATACATTCTGTTAAGAATTTGCTTTTCCCCAAATTTTTAATGTGCATAACTACAATTTGTGGGGATAAAAAGTGTAAAGCATTTTATGTTAATTAACATTCATTAAATCCTAGCTGTTAAATTTTCCTTAGGAAATCAAGAGCCAGGCATTCTGGAGTCTCAACACTTTACTGTTGAAAACTCTGGAAAGGGATGTGTTTAATTTATACTTTTCATCATGTGTCTAGGGGAGCCTAGTTGGATTTCTGAGGGCCATATCTGGAGGCCTTTAAGATATTTATATTTGTGTTTTATTTTCTTTCAAAGCACTTAATCACAGAATGGAGGGCTGCTAGAATTGGGCTAGGTGAGAAGTTGAATTAGTTATAGAATATTTAGCATCTGGGGTACTTGAAAGATTTTTTCCATTTTCCACTGTTCATTTTCAGATAGTCATTTTGTGAATGCTTGGTTTGACAAGCATAACACGTGGACTATTAAAAATAAAAGTCTATATTTAGTATAGATTACCGGGGAGGTAATGTTTGTGTCAACTCGATGTTTTGCAACTAAGAAAAAAATTTTATTTTAAACTATTGAGAAAACCCGGGTTAAGGTTATGGACCTAAAGAATCTAGGGGAGGCCATCTTGATTGACTCCAGGGCCCTGGCTGCTTTGCAGTGGTTTGCGTGCTTTTGTTGTTGTTTTGCTCTGTACTTGAAAAACTGTTTCTGTACTTGGTAAGAAGAATTTTTGAGGCACATTAGATTCTGAGCTCAGGATTAGAATAGGGAGATCTGGATTGTTTGCTGCAGCCAGTTCTTTGTTCACTTTGCTCTATGATTTTATTCATGGTTATGCAAGAGGTAACAGTCTGCAAACATTAGATGGCTTGTTTCTTTTCAGGGTTCTTAGGTGGGTTCTCTCATTACAGTGTTTTGCATTCATGGAATTGAAAGCCGACTTGCGCCTTCAGTAGTCTATCATAAGTACAATGCCTACGTTTCCTCGGCCATTGATTGCCCTGGTGAGCTTGTTTTTAAAGCCTCATCAGTATGTGTAACAGTAGGTGGCTAGGAGTGAATCAGTCCCCCTCCCTGCTGCCCTCAAGAAAATTATTAGTAGGAAAATACATCATTGCCATCGTCACTGTGTGCCAGGTGTGACCTTTGAACCTGTAAGTGTGGATAATAACCTTTTACAGATGAAGGAATTGAGGCTTAGCAAAGGTGACTTAGGGGTTTAGGCGCTATTTCTTAGTCACCTGTATTACTGCTCCCTTAAATGTTGTGTTTAACATTTACCAAGCTCCTTTTTGTTTGGCTGTTTGTTGATTCTCACAGCATCTCTATGACCTATGGTGGATACAGGTTATGCTGGTTTTGCTGGTAAAGAACCAGAGAGGAAAAGAACTTGAATCGTGTGGGTGGCTAAGTGGTGGACCTGGAGCTAGAATAGTGCTATGAAGTGTCCTCTCCACATCTTAAAGTGTGGTAGAGGAGCTTAGGATAGAAAGGGTTTCTGTGAAGAATCATTTTACATACGGGGTGGTTCTCAAGGGATTAGGAGAGTGGGGAGTCTTTTCCCTCATGATTTCGGGGTGTTGGGGTTGCCATTTCAGACTACATTTTTTATTGTAGTCTGCAAGTAAAAATATTACACATGGGAATGCCATGAAGGCATGAGAGAGTAGGGGTTCACCGTTTTAAATGGAATGTAGTTGTCCTTTGAGGAGTAGGAACTTAATTTTTTTCGTTGTGATCCTTATATATAAGTCTAGAGTTGGGAGCAGTGAAATGATAAATTACCTATTTTCAGAGGATACAGTCAGTGAAACAAATGCAAAGCTATGTTAAAATAATGACTTGGAAGGCACTTTCAGATGTTTTAGGTTTGTCTTTATTGATGTATTATGAAATACTTTTATAGAATTTCAGGAAAAGGTTTTGGTTCTATGTAGAATTTATGTAGATGCCTGGGTATCAGAATCAAATGGAATCAGAATCACTGGCGATTAGGAATTGAGAGCCAGTTAGCAAGGAGAATATTGATTGGTAAGATATTTAGCTGGCCCAGGTAGATAACTTTCTGTGCTTTCACAGTTACTTTCTTTGAAAGATTACGAATTTGTTACTTTATGTTGTAGTTACAAGTCAGATTGTTGGGGTTAGGTTTGAAATTTAATGAGAAGAAACTTTTAAAAACAATGTTGTGTATAATTGACACAATAAGCTGCTCATATTGGAAATGAAGTTTGGTGAAGTGTCAGTATATAAAACCTTCACTCCTATATGATCCTAATAACCAAGGTCACTCCAATAAATTTAATAAAAATAAATAAAACTGAATCAAGATAATAGATATATCGATAGCTTCCAGAAACTTTTTCTCACCCCTTTGTAATCCTCTGAGCCCCTCCTCCTGCCACCCCTCGGCAAGTGTGGATCCGCTTTCCATCACTAAGCATGAGTGCTTCTCAACTGGGTGATTTCTTCCCTCCAGGGGACATTTGGAAGTTTCCTGGAGACATTTTTAAAAAGATATTATTTCTTTATTTTTAGAGAGAAGGGAAGGAAGGAAGAAAGGGAGAGAAACATTGATGTGTGAGGGAGACATCTGTTGGTTGCCTCTCGCACACCCCTGGGACCTGGCCCACAACACATTGTGCCCTGGCTAGGAATAAAACTGGTGACCTTTGGGTTTACAGGCTGGCACGCAGTCCTCTGAGGCACACCAGCCAGGGCTCTTGGAGACATTTTTGATCTTCATTTTCTTTTTATTTTTTAAGATGCATTTTTTTTTCCAAGATTTTATTTATTTTTAAAGAGATGGGAAGGGAGGGAGAGAAATATTGATGTGTGAGAAAAACGCCCCTAACAGAGGACGTGGCCCACAACCCAGGCATGTGCAATCTTTCAGTTCTCAGTGCAGCACTCAATCCACTGAACCACACCAGCCAGGGCAATCTTCATTTTCAAGACTGAGGAATGGGGTTGCTACTGGCATCCTTAACAGAGGTCAGGGAATGCTGTTAAACATCCTATAGTGCACAGGACAGTGTGCACCACACCCCATGCTCCCTGCAACAACACAGGATTGTCTGGCCTAAGATGTTAGTGCTGAGGTTGAGAAACCCTGCTGTAGATTAGTTTGCTAGAGTAGATTTTATCAAATCTAGTTTTGTATGATGGAATCATACTGTATATACCCCTTTCCTGGTGTGTTTTTATATATATATGTATACACACACACACACACACACATATATGTATATGTATATATATAAATATTTTGAGATTGATCTCTGTGTAGTGTATTACTTTTTGTTGAGTAGTATTTCCCTCTATCCATATGCTACAATTTGTTTATTCATTGACCTGTTAGTAGACATTTAAATTTCCAGTTTGGGGATACTACAAATAATACTGCTATAAATATTCAGGGATAATGTTTTGTATGGATATGTGCTTTATTTTCTCTTGGGTAAGTATCTGGCTGTATGATTGGATCATATGGTAGGTGTGTATTTCACTTAACATGTTTAATGTCTGTAATATCCTAAATTTGTGGTATTTATCATTGTTGTCTGTTATATTCCATCTATAAAAATGTACTCTTTAGGCTTTCAGAGTTGAGTGTTGCATATATTTTAGGGCTAGAGAAGACTCTTTGTCCAATTTTATCTTCAAGATGGGAGAGCATTGGATTGAGCATTTTTAAAATGGACTTTCAGTACACTGCTCTTAAAATATCACATCATTTGAATACGTGTCTTGAGTGAAATTTCTTTAAATTTAGTCAAGCATAGAATCCATGGTGATCCATTAGATTTCAGTAAAGGTCAAAAAAAATTTTTTTAATCCTCACCTGAGGACGTGTTTGTTTGTTGATTTGAGAGAGAGAGAGAAAGAAACATCGCTTGGTTGCCTCTCATATGTTTCCTGACTGGGGATCAAACCTGCAAAGCCTTTTTTGCACCTTTGGCCAGAGCAAGAAAAGGTCAATATTTTAAGCAGCTGGAAGTGACAAAGAGGTAATTCTAATACCTTTTATTCATGAGGAAACTTCAGAGAGAGGAAATGATTGGCCAGCAAAGGATTTGGGTTTACATAGTGGTGCTATGCTCATACTTTAAGCATAATCCTTCTGAGCCGTTTTTTCAATGGTGAGCCATGTGATGTGGATTAATCCCAAACCAAATACCCAGCAGAATGCAGCCTAGACACTGATACCTCCTTTGACTGTAATTAGTTATTTATACATTTTGTAATTAATAGGTGAGCTGAGTAGTCTGTGAAAACATAAGGCTGTTACGTCATGGACCCTTGTATCACAATGTTTTTAATGTAAATCATGGAATACTTGGGTTTCAAAAGAAACTAGTTATATTAAATACATCTGTATTTATGGACCCATCGTAGGTCCATGAAATGTAGGTTAGATGTACATTTTATGCAGTTATACTAAAATTTTTCTCCTCTTCTGCCAAGGGTAAGCAATTGACAGATACGCTGTTTGGCAGATTATGGTGCAGGACTTCCATGTGGAGTAGACAGGTTCCTTGTAGATGTGTTGGTGGTGTGCAGCTAGCATGAGGCAGGTTCATTGTGAACCTGGGTGGACAGAGTGAAGAGTTCCAGGAATCCAAGGGCTCAGGTGGCCACGTCTGCCACATCTGCTGGCTAGAAGTCTGTTGTGTGTTAGTATTGTACAGATCATGGAGGAAGCTGCTTTGCTTCGTTTTGTCTAGGATGATACCTTCGTTGGGTTACCACTTGGTACCTTTGTGTTTGGATATGAGGGACCATTAAAAAAAACCTTCGGGGACTGCAAAAAAGTTGCGAACTTTCTAAATTTTCCAAAAAAGTATGTTAAAAGTAAGTCCTCCAGCTACCATTCCAGTATTTGAACACTCCTCCTCCCCCACAAAAGGTAGACTCCTAGAATAAAGACCAGCCCTTTAAATAAATAAAGGTAATTTTGTAAATCATTAGTACCATATCCTTGTGCGCCCCCCCGCCCCCCAATTGTGTCATGGATCACAAAGCCTTTGCTGGAATCTGTGGTTTGGGAATTGCAGGATTCTCACTGATGGAAAGAACTGGGCTAGTGAAGCAGAACGAGCAGGACTCAGTGCCCTGAAAGGGAATTCCTGTGGCAGCTGCTCCCCAGTTCCTGGTCAGCACTTACAGGTGTTTGCCTGTGGTCAAGGGGGCCTGAACAGAGCAGGCCACTCAGGGAACAACCTCACTTGCCCAGTGCATGGGCACTGACTTAACTGTACATGCACTGGCCTGTTGTCTCTGGGCTTTGGCCTGTCCAGCCTAAAGTCTGGTTGGTTCTGGGCTTTGGAAGTCTGCTTTTTTTTTTTTTTAATCCATGTCCGATTCTAAGCTGAATTCATACATATATAGAGCTTAGAAGTGAAATGCTACTGCACAAAGGCACCTAACACACCCAGGTGAAAAGTATTACAAGAAAGGCCGTGCCAGAAAAGGATCCACCCTTCTTTGCCAAAGTTGGGATTGTTTGTGTGCTGTCTTTTATCTCTCAGGGTTGCTCAGATTTTTCTTTTCCTAGCCTTGAAGTAGGGTTGTGTAGAGAATGATATCTTTCTCTTTAATTTTTTTATATCGTTGTACAGTATATGTAAGACTTGCCATTTTTAACCATTTAAAGCATATAGTTTAGTGGCAATAAGCACAATATTATACGTTATACCAAGATTCACTTTCCATTTCCAGAGTTTATCATCCCAAACTCTGGCTTTTTTCATTTAGCATGTTTTCAAAGTTCCTCTGTATTACAGCATGTATCAGCACTTCATTCCTTTTATGGTTGAATATTCTTTTGTATGTATATACTACATATTGTTCATTCCATTTATCTGTTGGTGAATGCTTGGGTGGTTTCTGCCATTTGGCTATTGTGAATAATGCTGCTGTTGGTGTATAAGTGTCTGAATATTTGCTTTCATTTCTTTGGGGTATGTACCTAGGTGTGGAATTGCTGGGTCATATAGTGATTGTATGTTTTAACTTTTTTTTTAATCCAAAATATGTTTATTGGTATGGCTCCCCACTCATCTTGATTCTTGTTCTTTTAGTGCTGCTTCCTTCTGAAGGATTATCCTTCTGTAAGCCTTGCTTTTTTCCTCTTGTAGACTGACAGAGGACAGTGGAGCAGCCAACACACAAAACTACCGTTTGTGCAGGGCTAAAGACGGTGGTGATTTTATAGCATCCTGGGCATTTCAAATTCATGAAATAGGTATTGGGGTTCTGCACTAAGCACTTCTTGTGTTTCCTCTTCTCTTCTGGAGAGGGATGAAGGAGATCTTTAGCGAGAGGCATGTTGTGGGGAGGTCGACACCACCGGAAAGGCTGTTTTAACTTTTTGAGTAACTGCCAAACTTGGTAGCAGCTGCACCATTTTACATTCCCACTTAAAACAATATTTTTCTTTTTAACAACAAAAGGCACTTTTATTTGTGAAGCTAAAATTGGTTGGGCCTATGAACATTACCTCATTTTTGTTCCATAAAATCTTATAAATCTTTCCTTCTCTTTTCCTGTTTCTGTCTTGGAATTAAAGCACCTCAGGTGGAGTTGGCCTCTCACTTCCATCTCTGTTATGCCCCATAGGAGTGTGAAGGCCTAGGAAAGCACACTTTTCTTGGGAATAGTTTCTTGACAGGTGGGTTTAAGGAGTACACTACTGCAGCTTTCTGCATCAAAATCAATTATTAGTCTTGTGTTATATGTAACTTTGTGAAATTGTAAACCTGGTAAGTGAAATACTGTGTTTCATATTGTGCTAACATATGGACCTTTTTTTTCCTCTTTCGAACTTTCGAATTCAGTGAAGGAGAACGACCTACTCAGAATGAGAAGAGGAAGGAGAAAAACATAAAAAGAGGAGGCAATCGCTTTGAGCCATATGCCAATCCAACCAAAAGATACAGAGCCTTCATTACAAACATACCTTTTGATGTGAAATGGCAGTCACTTAAAGACCTGGTTAAAGAAAAAGGTAATGGTACTGGTGGTTGAGTAGGGTAAGAAGGTTGGTTTGTCATCTTTTATGTGGCTAATTCCTTGGTTATTTTTTGTCAGTGGAAGCTGTTCTGGGTAGAGCATGCGTTCTGTCAAGGCTTGAGAGTCATGTACCCCCTACCCACCCTACTTTTTTTTTTTTTTTTTTGTGGTCATGCACCTGTGTGTCAAACAGGGTGGTTTGATGGTCCCTTGGCCCTATAAATGATTTTACTGGCTTAAGATGGTTAATAGGGCTTCATTTAAGCTTGAGGGGAGCCTCTTTGTGTTAAGGAAATATTTTGACTTTCATATTAGATGGGAGAGGTTTTACCTTTTCTCTCTTTTTTAGCTTTTAAATTCCTCTGGGAAGGTAGTTTGTTTAAATTTTGTGGATGTCTTCCTGGGATCAAAATTTGGTAGCTGGAATTTGTGCTGTTCAGATTCTAAATTGTAAAACATTAGCTTGTGTTTAAATTGTTAGGCTGTTTTCCCCCAGGGGAAAAACATTTAGATTGGCAATTGGAGAGTTCAAAATAAAGTATGTGCCGTGTAATGCAGTGTCTTCAGGTGCACATTGGTCACAGCCCAGGTGTCCAAATTCTGGCCTAGGGCTTCGAAAGCAGTGGAAGCTCTGCTGCCACCAGGAGGTCTGAGGAGGTTGGTGGCCTCTACGGTCCTCTGCCTTACCCCCCTGTACACACCAGGTGTGTCCTCTCTTCTCAAAACTCTTGTTCTTTTTCTTCTGTCTTCCTTTCTTTCTTGATTCTTGACCCTGCTGGTGGCACTCAGGACTAAAGAGATTGCTCAGCCCCGGTTTACAAAACTGTTGATAGAGAATAATTCGTCTAATGCCTCCAGGTCTCCCCTCACCCCAACTCCCAAAGGAAACTTAGATTCAAATTATTCTTAAATGGACTTTTTTTGAAGGATTAAAAGGTATTGGTCTTTTGGAGCATTCACAATGAAAAGAGATTTGAGATTGATTTGTCAAATGATTAACATTACAGTGATAGAGAAGCCACTTGGATAGGCCATTTTGGTATGTGTACTGGTGCTCCCAGCATTGGGTTTTGAAAGTATGAATAGTCCACTACCATCATTGTCCCATCTCTTGATTCGACCATGACATGCCAGAAGTGGTAGGCACAATGAACCTCTCTGTACAGTTATGTATTCTGCTCCCATGTAGTATTTTTCCAGATAACATGGATGGAAAATGTTTTGGTGTGAGTTTTGTTTTCCTGCCTTGATCAGCCAAATCATTTCTGCCAGTGCTCCTAGGGCACCAGTGAAGTTTCTTTCTTCTTTTTGTCTGAAGGGCGTGTCCTGTGGCATCCCAGATGCAGTGTTCTTGGTTTTTGGGACTGCTGCTTAAATACAAGCTTAGAATTTCTGTACAGTAAAGTTGGGTCTCATTCGAATTAGTTTTTGGAATAACCCCCAAATTTGTGTTCTTGTGATATGGTTGAACCACTGAATTGATACTTCCATTGATAATAAGGTATAGTAGTTCCAAGAACCAGGAATGTGGCTTTGAAAATGCAGCATTTTGTAAGAGATTGCAGGCCAAATTATTTTTTCATTTTTAGGAGTGTGTGAACCAGTTTTGGGACACTATGGATAAAGCAGGTGATATTTTTACTGCTTTATCATTCGGGAATTCAGTTTTGGAAGCCTTAAAGCTGGTAGCAGCAGCCGCCGCCATGACATTTCTGGATGTAGAAGCAGTTCACCTCAATTTCCTATTTTGAACTGTATTAAGTGTTGAGCCAGCCTGGTGGTTTATTTGGATACTTCCAAACTGGTTCTCATATTCCCATGGCATACTGCTACGAATGCCCTGGCTCAGCCCTTTCAGTGTATTTTTGGTGGTGTAATTTAGAATTACAGGTGTGCAGTAAATCAGTTGTTTTAAACCTTAAAATGTTCTTGCATAGAGTTCCCCTTTTCTGTTTAATTAAATTGTTAACTGTAGGAGTCTGGGTAAAGGTAATCTCTTTTATGGCAATCTTATGTTCATTCAGTATGGGAAGTCTAAAAAAATTTACTGTTTACATACATATGACACCTTAAGTAATATTCTTATTTTATGAGGTTCTCAAAATGGATTTTTTATTCATGCTTGGTATACCAAAAATAAGTTTAAATGGTTATTTGAAATCTGAAATTCTTGAAATCTGTTGTAAGTTTTAAAGTTTTTGAAGATTCGTTATTGTACAGGGAAAAAAATTACTGATAGAGATACTTATACCCTAAAAGCATTAGTTTGAAGGTAGCATCTATAGAGTGGAGAGAGCAGAGATTTGGGTTATCATAATCCAGCCGCTCTTTATCAGTCTGCATTTTAAGAGTCTATCCCTGATGAAATGGTCTTGTTTCAGAAAACTAGTGGACTAAGAACTAGAATTGTTTGTTCTCATTTATTTTTAAATAAATTTATTTATATAAAGGGGGAAGAGAATGTTACTCCCCCCATTTATGCATTCATTGGTTTAGTCTTTAAAAAAAACTAAAAAAAATTTTTTTTAAGAGACAGAGGAAGGGAGGGAGAAACAGGGAGAGAAAACATCTATGTGAGAGAGAAACATCGATTGTTTGCCTCTTGTATGTGGCCTGACGGGGGACCAAATCCAGAATCAGGAATTGAACTGGCAACCTTTTGCAGGACGCCCAACCATTTGAGCCAGTCTGGGCTCATTGGTTGATTCTTGTAGGTGCCCTCCCTGGGGAACAAGCCTGCAACCTTGGCACATTGGGATGACACTAATCAACTGAGCTGCCTGGCCAGGGCTCTGTTTGTTCTCAACTTAAAGATATGAATAATGTTATGTTACCGAAGCACTGTCTTAATTGCCACCTCTCAGAATTAAGGTAGTAGTTTTGAGATGGCGGGACAGGAGCTTTTCTAAGGCTAGTAGTCATTTTTTCTTAATGAACAAAAACCATTTTTTAAAATCTTCATCCAGGAATATGTTTTCCCCTTTCCCTACCCAAGGATGTGTTTTAATTTTTAAGGATTTTTAAATTTAAAAAATATATATATATATATATATTTTATTTTTAGAGAAGTGGGGAGGGGAGGGAGAAAGAGAGGGAGAGAAACATCAGTTGGTTGCCTCTTGCACATCCCCAACTGGGGACCTGACCTGCAACTGTGGCATGTGCCCTGACTGGGAATTGAATCACTGATCCACACCAACCAGGGCTGATTTTCAGAGCAGAAAGGGGAGAATTAAACCTGCAACCTTTTGGTGCACAGTACAATGCTCCAACCAACTGAGCCACCCAACCAGAGCCTAATCATTAATCATGCCCTCAGGCACCATTCCCTAATTCCCCATCTTTTTCCTGCTTGGACATCAAGTATATTTTATAGTCTTTGTCTTTAATTTTATAATTTAACAGCATTCATGTATTAATGTGAACTGGTCACTTTTTCTCTGACTTTTTCAAAACCCTGGATGGGATTACAAAGCTTTAGTGCCCAGACTTTTTTGGTGATACTATCATGAAATCAGCATTGCTGAATTTATTTTATTTTATTTATTTATTTTTAATCCTCACCGAAGGACTTTTTTTTTTCATTGCTTTGGGTGGGGAGGCAGAGAGAAACATCGATTGGTTGCCTCCCATATGCTCCCACAGTGGGGATTGAACCCACAACCTAGGTGTGTGCTCTGACCTGGAATCAAACCAAACCTACAGCCTTTCGGTTATGGGATTATACTCTAAACAACTGAGCCACACTGGCCAGGGCTCAACATTGCAGGTTTTTTAAGAGAAAATTATGTATTGAGAGCTTTGTTGTGTTCTGAGTCAGCCTACTTTTTTGCTCACCCCTGTAATACCAGTTAGGGACATGAATGAAAGAGTTTCACAGCCTTTAAAAATTGAATGCCCTCTTTCCTGGAACTTTCCCCTTCCTACTCACAGTGTCCCAGTGGGACAAGTGAAAAGTTTCTATTGTCCTTCCTTTTGACTGGGCTTATTTTTTAAGGGTGATATTGCATGGAAAACATTGTTACTGGATTGAAAATTCTGAGAGCCAGTGTAATATGAAATTTGGAGATTACCAAACCAACTTTGAGAGTTACTTAACAGTCTTACGGCTACCTAATTTTCATCACTTAACAGCTATTGGGATACACCTTTTAAAGTGTACATAAGGATTGGGCAAAAAACTGAGATTTCTGTGAGTAAAAGTTGGTCTTTGGTATTTTCAACCTAAATTGTGTTGTGCTACATTTTTGGGAAGTCCTGTGTGGTTGTGAAGAAAGCTTGGTGTGGAACTGCTTGTTCTCTTGGCCTGACCCAGGAGCCCACAACAGTGAAGCAGGACTGAGTGGCAGCACCAGTGAGTGAGCACGCAGCTCATTGTGGGGAAGAAAGGGAGATCAGTGATATAGTTTACTCTCAGTCAATCCCCAGTTTAGCAGCAGCCAGTTTTTCTTATGTAAGCAAGGATTTCTTTAAGCACTTAGACCTTCTCTTTTTATTTAATGCATCACTTTAGGGAAATTTCAAATGCCAGCTAACAGAAAACCGGGAGGGCATGTGTAGTCCAGTTGAAGGTCTCTGGTGGCTCCTGGAGATAATTTTCATAGTGGGTCTGTGGAACAGAACTTATTTCAGTTTCAGAAAAATCCCTACTCAGTTTCTTTGGTTCCTTCAGATTTTCCTTTGTTGGTAATCCAGCCTGCATTTTGGAAAGGCCTGTTAATGCTTAAAGCATTCGTCTCTGGGTACTTGAATTAAACCCCAACAGTGCAGCATCCCTGCCTTCCTTGGTGGTCTTTGGTCTAGCTAGAGGTAGTGATCTTCTGCTGTTACCACAGTCAGGCCATAGATTAAGTAATCGTTGTGTAGAATAATTATTTTGCCATATATATATTTAAGAAACAAGCTGTATATGCTTATATATTAAGCAAGGTTTCCAAATTTAAATATGCATTTATTCTGTGCACCCCTCCTTTAGAGTGGCTACCTTATTATAAGGTGAAAATGTTTAATAACATGCCCTGCTTTTGTGCTCCCCCATCCCTTTAAATTATAGACCTTTTCACATTTGAATTCTCTTCAATGACTTGGACCTCTCTGCTCCCTCTTCTTTAGTCCATTTCAGACTTAAGAAGTAAATGAGAACACAGAAACAAATATTCTTTGTGGAAAAAATATATGCAGAAGTGTTAAATCAGAGTAGCTCGAAGGACTGCCTGAATTTGGGGGTGAGGGGGTTGAGGTTGGCTTATCTACATAACCTCATGGTGCCTTTTATTCTTCAGGCTATATGTATATTATTTTTTTGGTTTTTTTCACTTTAAATTGTTTTCCTCTAAGGCAGTATTTTTAATAATCCACCTAAATGTTAAAAGTGATTTATTGGAGCTGTTTAAAATAAAGGTAGGTGATAACATTTGTCATTATTAGGCTTTTCAAAGTCTTAGTTTTTTTACTGTAGACATTTTGATGTTTAGGCTGCAGCAGAATTTGTCTCAGCAACCTAGTCTTGGGATTCCATCCATGTTCAAAAGCAGGGAGAGGAGCAATAGGAATTTTCATTAATACCTGCGAATCCCATTTCTGTGACACTGTTGCTACTGACAGTTTGTGAACTCCGCCTCTCAGTCCTAACTGGTGCTCTACTCTGGTGGTTTGGTTCATTTAAACTTTATTTTATTGAATGTGACCAGCTTGATAGTTGGAAAATTTTGTCTTCAAAGTTTTGTTGGTAGTTGTACTGACTATTAAACAGCTCTTGCTTTATTTAATATTTAGAGCTAAAAAGTAGTCTTTTACAGGCTTTCTCATTATCTTCCCATAGGGATGTATGAATTAGCTGCTGTCGCAGAGCCTGTGACACAGATTTGCCCACATCTGAATGGGTGAGGTCTCTCAGGGTTGAGGTCCGGGTTTATGAGGCGCTTGGTTACTATTGATGATCCTTGGAAACAGCACTGTGCAGGCTAGAGCCACAGTGACTGCTTCACTTACAGCTAACCTGAGAGGAGGGAGGGTTAGTTGAATGTAAATTTTTGTTTTTACTCAGCTATACCATTTGGGGGAAAGGAGAAGGGACATTTTAAGCAGTGTGCCACTACTAGAATGTTAAGTGTGAAAAGTCCCGATTTCTAAACCTGGCTTTTGTTAAAATGGTTATGACGGTGGAAAAAAGTTTGGTTGGGACTTGCTTGGTTTCTAGGTTGCAACGCCATCATTTTGATGAAGTCTCTTTATGGGACAGTCTAGAAACTGTCCAAATGCAACAGTATTTGAATTTTGACAACATAGTTATAGCTGTCCTTGAGTTAGATATTGTGATTCTTTTATCTATTAAGGTTATTAGGCAGTAGTCACAGCCATAGATCATAGGCAGTACACTTGGGGTCTCTCCTCACTGTCTTGGTATTACTTGGCATTTTCATTTAAGTGGAGACAAGGGCTGTTGGTCCTCAAATGGCTGCTGCTGTTGAAGTAAATGGCTCTTAACATGGCTTCATGAATGATCACAACTTTTGGGACTTGCTTTACTTTTGTATGACTGTCCCTTGTCTGTGATTATTTTTCAGTTTGCCCCTCAGGAGTATGTACTTCACATGTTAAACTTACCAGTTGTTCCTATTTCCTTTCTTCATCTCTACTGATTCTCCTTCCTGTTTTGTGTAAAGTGCTGTTTTGGGTTACATTTCAGGAAGGGGCAAGGAAGGCAAGGCTATAGACTTAAACTTTGAGCACTTGGCCTTCTTGCTTCAACTGCCATGCAAACATATTACTAATAAATATGCCTTTCAAATTGTTAGTTCTGTTTAAAAATAATTTTATTTTACATTTAAGTATCTCCTTGCAATATTAATTTTAATATCCTTAGAACAAAGGAGTTAAAATAGGCAGGATTTGTTGAGGCCATTAGGGAGGGTTATTTTTACCCTTGTACTGCTAAATCAGACTTGAAAACTGAGTTGGAGAAGATTTTACCATCATAAGTAATCCTTTAAAAAAGAAGGAATTTTCTGAGAACAGAAGCTCACTCTTGACTTAGGGGAGCCTACACAGAGAGTGTTTTCTCCCAAGTTAATGTTTTGAATTTCTGTTTTCTGTGTACCATCTTCAAGTGTAGCAGCCATTTTAATGGTTGACTTGATGGGTTTTAACATCTTGTCATGGTGGTCATGAATTGGCAATCCAAATCTTGAGAAAAATCTGCAGACTCTTTTGAGGTGCTTTGTTTTCTTCCCCTTTGTGTAGATTAGAATCAAGTGAGTCTGTTCAGTTGTTTAGATGCAAAACTGAGCTCTAAATTTGCATTGTCTGTGTCCTTTAATGGGAACTTTGAGAAAACCAGGGGAATAAGCCTGGCTTACTTCATGGAAGAGAATCCAGATGCTGCTCAGATTTTGTGATTGAATATTCAAACATCCTACTTCTGACAGGTGTCGGGCCCAGTGCTGTGTGCAGGACCAGCTACAGAGTTTGTGGGGTGCAGTGAAAAATGAAAATGTGGGCCCCTTGTTTAAAATTTAGGAATTTCAAGGCCACAGCAACAGCATTAAACGAAGCATGTGGCCCTCCTGAGCACAGGGCCCTATGTGGTTATGCAGGTTCTTCACCTGTGTAGTCCGCAGCACTGTGTGTACACCTTTGAGCATATAGACATCCTTTGACTTAGCGTTCGAGCTCAGTAGCATTGCAATTTGTGTGCCATTTACCTGTTTTCACCAGTAAGAGTGTATGTGTAGAACTTTTCCTCCCTTTCACCCAAAAGTGAATCATGCAGACTTCTTTCCTATAGATTTGGATTGCCTCTAGTCATGAATGAGAGTCCAGACAGGGAAACTGATATGGAAATCTGTGGAAATAGCTTGTTTGCGGTGGGAGAAACATCAAGGACATATTAATGAGTTTCACCTACCTTTACTGCACACCTGTAATGCCTAGTTCTGTGGTTTAGAGAATATGGAGTGTTTCTGGGCTTTCTTATAAGGCAGAGGCTCCATACAAGGTTGCTGATGATTGTTCTAAATTCCCATTGTTTTCTTGGCTTTTCTCCCTTGGTTTATGTGTCGTCTGGAAACTGATTTGTAGTTGGTGAGGTAACATACGTGGAGCTCTTAATGGACGCTGAAGGAAAGTCAAGGGTAAGTGTCTGAGAGAATTTCTTCTGTGGATTTACTACATGAAAAATGTAACTGTATGGTGGCGTGGAATCGAATGAAATCAGGAAGGCAGTGAGTGCTCATGTTATAGTAGCCATGTTTGATTTTGCCAAATATTCTAGTGGGGTGGGAAGGGATTTGCAAACGGGAGTCCCGCTTTTCCAAATGGCTGGCCAAAGAGCTTTTTGGTATTCTGTTTGGATGCCCAATTTTGATAACTGGGGACCAATCGTAGCATTGTCTCTTTGTTAACAGAGGAATTGGCTGTGTGTGAATTATGCATGGAATTTTAGTGGTGGTATATTAATGTAAAACGTGTGTTCTTGTCTAGAAAATGGAAAATGTTATTCTTGGTTGTTTGCTGAATTTGAAAGTTGTGTGAACCAAAGATTACGAAAAGTTGCCTTTGTGCCAGTAAATGGTAAAACAAATATTTAAAACCTGAACGTTTAAAATTGGTCTAGTTTAAAGAGAAAATAAACTATTTTCTGTCGTGCAGTAGAATGGCTTAGAATAATCAAAAGGATTATTCAAAGGGATGGATTTAGGAGGAGTATGATAAGGAATTGATTGAGTACAGAGGGAAGCACATATAAAGTTTGTGTGAATTTTTTTTTTTTTTTTTTTTGAGAACCTGAATTTAGGTCTGCTTATTATAACTTAAGCAACAGTAGTGCACTGCTGTTAATGTGCAGGAAAAGGAGATAACGAGGAACCCAACTTTTAATAAGGAAGGCTAGGCGAGACTCTTTTTCAGCTTCCTCTTAGAAGGGTTGATTCAAAAAAAACAACAACCAACTTTGTTACATAAATCATTTTTATAACTGTCATTGTTTACTATTTTTTTTCTTTTCTTTTTCCCCCCCTTTCCTTGCTCTTCTGACTGGTCTGCGGCTTCCTCCAAAGGGATGTGCGTAAGTATTGTCTAGTTACTTATTGGTAGTTGCTTATTGGCAGTTGAGCCTTTAAGTTTCAGGACTGGTTTCACTCATTTCCTTTTGACTCTTCATAGTGTTGTTGAATTCAAGATGGAAGAGAGCATGAAAAAAGCTGCTGAGGTTCTAAACAAGCATAGTCTGAGTGGAAGACCACTGAAAGTCAAAGAAGTAAGCTCTTAAAATGCTGGATATCATTTTTAATTTGTCGATTTGCCCTATTTGGAGTTAGGAAAAGACAGCAATAGTCCTGGACTATGTTTTATGGAACAGACCAACCTGTTTTTCATAAAGAGGGTCAGTCACAGGCTTCAGTAGTCACTCCTATAAGAAGTTGAGTTAGTGTCTGAGTGTATCCTGAGAGACTGTTGTGTTTTCCCAGAGGCACTCAACTCAAACTGAACCTGTGGTTTTCTATTGTGTTTATAAAGGGTTCTATACCTACAATTTTACCTAGTTTGACCCCTATTCTTGGCCCACCTTTTTTCTTTCTTCTTAAAAAATTCTTATTATTCTGTTTTTTAAGATTGTATTTATTTATTTTTAGAGGGGGGGGAGGGGAGGAGGAAGAGAGGGAGAGAAACATCGATCAGTTACATCTCACAAGCCCTGAGTTGGGGACCTGGGCCCCAACCCAGGAATGTGCCCTGACTTGACTAGGAATCATACCAGCAACCTTTTGGTTTGTGAGATCATGCCTAACCCATTGAGCCACACCAGTCAGGGCCTGCCTTTGTTTCTTCTTCTTCTTCTTCTTTTTTTTTAATATAAATTAAAAAAATTTTTTTAAATTATCTTTTTAAAATTGAGTTTGTCATGACTCAGATCTTCTTTCATATCTAATCGAAATCAAAAACCTTCTCCCTCTCAAGGAAGAGAGAGGTTTTTTGTGATTGATTCCCTTTTGACTTATTTTTTACTTGTTTGTTCTTCCTGGAGGAAGATCAGTATATTCAGCTCAGGGAGGAAAGTTATGGTAGGTCTTGTTCTCATGTGTGTTGAAGGTGTGATACACGAAAGGGCAGAGAGTTCAGGAATAGTGTCAATAGCAGAGCTTCATAAACCTGTCCAGACTTTACACAGGAGTCAGATGCCTGCATAACGTGAAGGACGGAGTGCCTTGGTGATCTGGAACTGTGTTTTCAAACTTTGGAAAAATCACTGATGGGGTTTGCAGGGATTACAAAACCCCGTGGAATTAGCAAGATTCAACTGTACCAAGCTTGTGAAGGTTTTATTTCAATCTGGAAGTTCTATATTATGTCAACTAATTATGTCCAAACTCCCACCTGTGCCCCCCCTTTATTTTATTTTTTACTTAGTTCATTTGAGAGCTAAATTTTATACTTTCTTACTTGCTCCTTTAGCTGGGATTCTTTCTGGCCTGGTGGCTTAGTTAATTTGAGTGTCTTCTTTTAGATTTTGAGAAATGCTTTCCAGACAACCTCTCAATTTCTGAAATTTTGGAAATATCACTGTGTGAGCATGGTTTTAGTTGTCACTGGGTCAGTAACACTTTTTTGCTCGTTTTAGGATCCTGATGGTGAACATGCCAGGAGAGCAATGCAAAAGGTGATGGCTACGACTGGTGGGATGGGTATGGGACCAGGTGGCCCAGGAATGATTAATATCCCACCCAGTATCCTAAATAATCCTAACATCCCAAATGAGATTATCCATGCATTACAGGCTGGAAGACTTGGAAGCACAGTATTTGTAGCAAATGTAAGTAAATGAAACAGTGTCTGAAGTAGAAAAAAATCAGAACTATGAAACAATCTTGTCTTAGTGTGTTACAAAAGTAGATTTTATATTTGAAAAGAAAAACTTCAGAGTGTTATGTTATCTTCTTGATCTGTTTTTAAAAATCAGCCTTGGTTGGGCTTGTTCCCTAATGACCACTGCAGTCGTAAGTCAGGTTTCATGGTAGTCCCATGGGTCTGTGTTTACAGAGTTTTGCTAGTGTTTACAAAAGTGGCCGCTGAGACTGCATTCTTGATGGGTTTATTTAGGTGCAGGGTAAAGTTTCTGAGCAGAGATTATATACTGATACTTCCCTCTTCTTGTGTCTGGGATAAATGGTAATAATACCTTTGTTGTTTGCAAAGGGAAATATTTTTAAAAGAAAGTGGGTAGGGGAGAATGATGATAAATTCTGGGGGGAAATTTTTTTAATATTCAAATGATAAGCATTATAAAATGTATGTGGTGACTTAAACTCTTCTTTCAGAGAAAAGAGATTAAATGGCAGTTAAGGCCAGCTTTATAATCCTACTTGAAAAAATCCCACTGCATAAGTTTTTGTGATGATTTTCCTAATGCTTGTTCCAACCAAAGCTTGTTGCATGCATGTAATAAAAATGTTGTTTTTCTTAAGATGCCTACATTGAGATTTTCTTCCCCCTTTTCTTGATTAGCTGGATTATAAAGTTGGCTGGAAGAAACTGAAGGAAGTTTTTAGTATGGCTGGTGTGGTGGTCCGGGCAGACATTCTTGAGGATAAAGATGGGAAAAGTCGTGGAATAGGCACCGTTACTTTTGAACAGTCCATTGAAGCTGTACAAGCTATATGTATCCTTTTAACTCTTGGTGAATGTTTGTCTATTGTATTAGTAATACAGGTTTATGTGGGGAAGTGGTAACTTTGCCATATTTCCTGAGTGACTGGAGAAATGCATTTCTGTGGAATTTGAACATTCTCTGGGATGGAATTGATTAGTACTGTGTAGACAGAAGGCCTGGTTAGAAAGTAGGCACATTCCCATGAGTGGTCTTTTCCTGTGATTTCTTTTCAGAGGAGTCTGTTTTGAAGGGGGGAATCCAAATAATGTGCCACTGGAGAGAAATTTAGTTATTTCATATGTAAGCCTTTGCAGGGCCCTCTCTCTCTCCAGTGGGTCGACATCAGTCTAGAAGCAGCACTTCTTTTTTATCCTAGGCTGCTTACCCCTAGAGTTACAGTTTTGTCTCCATAGTGGAGAGTACCACACAGGAACACTGTGACTAAATTCAGGCAAGAATGTTACTGAGTATTTTGCCCAGAAAACATGGTACTTCAAAAATGTTAGGAGACCTGGCCCATTGGACACATACAGAAAACTGATGCCAGTACTTAAGAGGATGGTTTGGTGAGAAGTATAAGGTTGTATGAGTAAAGCGGTA
The DNA here is from genome assembly GCF_987537825.1 of Furipterus horrens. NCBI lineage: Eukaryota > Metazoa > Chordata > Mammalia > Chiroptera > Furipteridae > Furipterus > Furipterus horrens. The sequence goes on along the minus strand of NW_028327180.1, from coordinate 55,665,096 downwards.
CACTTCAGGTATAAGCTGAGATTTACTTCTTTTTCCCCCTTGAGCTTTATTGTTCTTTTTATGCTGACTTGAGAACCAAATACAAATACTTGAAATGTAATGAGGAATTGAAACTACTGATAAGTTCATCATGTAGAGGGACTGGTAACAGTTGAATTATTTTTCTCTTATTTCTCGCTGTGCATGTGTTTAGAATTGTAAGAAATAGCCTTAATTGTAATACCAGCTATGTTTAATGGCCAGCTGCTATTTGATAGACCAATGCATGTGAAAATGGTAAGTTAATGGGATCTCTTTCTCCATAATAAACTCAAATAAGTCTAGCAGAAACATGGGATTATTTGGAGTGCACACATAGCCATTATTTATGGATCAGTCTAAGACAGCTATTTTCAAGCAGTAGGCAGAAAGTATTTAAAATAAGCAATACCTGACTATTTATTTATGTTTATTTGAATTTATTGATTAATAAAATATAGGTTTCAGGTGTACAATTCTATGCTAAATCATCTAATACCTGACTATTTAGTCAAGGGCACTGACAACAGCACACTGACTGGTGTGGCTCAGTTGGTGGGGCCTCATCTCACAAACTAGTCCTCTGTTGATGGCAGTTATTTCCGTCTTTTGCTGTTGCAAACAGTCTTCTCTTTCTTTCAGGATGAGAGGGCCTTACCAAAGGGAGATTTTTTTCCTCCTGAGCGTCCACAACAACTTCCCCGTAAGTGTATTATGGCTGAGATTTTGAGTCTGATATATACTAACCAGAAAACTACAGTTACCCTTGAACTTGTGCCATGTTATTCTGCAGCACGCTTGACCATTCTTGAGAAAAATGTTCAAAAGGATTTATTTTCCTGTAACATTTTTTCAGGGTGAAAAATGGGCAGAGATTTACAATTCATGGAGATTGTTAGGATTACTTTGTGGTGAGGCATGCTGGGTGCCCAGGATGTAGAGGATGTAGTTGAGCATTTTCAAAAGTGTCCTGGTGGGAATGAAGAACCTGAAACTGCGAAGGGAATTGAAGCTAGGCGGCACTTGGGCCCAGAAGGATTGGTTATCACCATATGGCTTAGCAGTTTCACTCCTAGGTACACTCTGAGAGCTAAAAACTTATATCCACACAGAAACTTACACACGGATGTTCATAGCAGCATGATTTCAACTGATGAGTGGACAACTACCGTGTGGTAAATCTACACAATGAAACATTGCTCGGCCATAAAAAGGAATGAAGTACTGATAACACTTTACAGCATGGATGAGCCTTGATTCCATCTATAGGAAACATCTAGAATAGGTGAATCTGTAGGCAGAAAGTAGATTATTGGTTGCCAAGGGCTGGGGAAAGGAGTAAGTGGAGAGTGACTGCTAGTGGGGATGAAGTGATGAAAATGTTCTGGAATTAGATGTTCGTGGTGATTGCATAACTCAAAATATACTAATATCACTGAGTTGTACACTTTAAATGGGTGACTTATGTGAAGTGCAACAATCTAAATTTTTATATCAGGTTGTTTGCAACATCTAGGTGAAAACCTGTGCTGCGATGGGGAAGGTTAGTTGATAGGTTGCCACATAGATGGAAATGGCACACATTGGTGAAGTCTTAAGGCACCCCATCTGGCAAGCCCACAGGGATGAGCTGAGCCTGGGCACAGACTGCAGTGGGAGTGGGAGCCTGTTGTAGCATGAGGGTTGGGGAATTATCTGTGCAGGCCAGGCTAGCATGTAGGAGGGAGACTATGTAGGGAGGTGGGGTAGGTGGGGGTGGGACCTGCTTGTCCTCTGTTAGGGCAGACTTCCCACCAGGTAAGGCAGTCGGGGCAGGGCTGTTCTTAGGGGCCCGCCGGTGCCTCCAGTCTGGGAGCAGCACCTTAAGTTTGGGACCCTCAGAGACTGAAACACGCGCTCTTGAGTGCCTGTGCAGTTTAGGGTTACAGAAACATAATAGAGGCCGCTGTTGAAGGGAGATTGGTGGCTTCAAGAGTATGAGGTGGCTTATCTGTTGGAAGTTGACATTTATGGAAGGACTATATTTCTTTGTCATAATCAGTGTGATCACTTGTGATTATTCAGGTTCAGGGTGATGGCTCATGTTGACTCTTGGCGCGTGGGTGTTGCTTGGCAACCTGGCAGGCACACACTGGGCCCCAGGGAGCCCATTATCCATGGCTTTTGGTCTCTGAGCACATTTCAGAGGATTGACTTAAAAGTTCTTCAGTGCTTTGGGGAGTAAGTAGCCTTGGTGATTGCTTGCTGCTGTTTTCTCTGCAATTTAAAAACAGGTGTATTGTTCAAATTAAATACTCGGGAACTCAGGGGTTTTTTTTAATTGGATTTATTGGGGTGACATTGGTTAATAAAATTATATAGGTCTCAGGTATACAGTTCTATAATACATTTGTACATTGTTGTGTGTTCACCATTGCAAGTCAGATCTCCTTCCATCACCATTTATCTCCCCTGTACCCTCCTCTCTCCCTAGCTCCTTTCAATGATTTTTTCCCATTTAAAAACCACTTGCCTCGTCTTGGCTTAAGCCTCAGACCATGGTCAACTAGAGCGTTGCAAGAGTCTTACACTATCTCAGGCCTTGGTGGCAATTTTGAGACCAGTCTGTATTCTTGGGTCCCTGTTTGTGGAGCATGGAGTTGAGGGTGGGCTGGGTATCTGTGGGTTGGGAAGATTTCTGGGTAGAGGATGGGTTCTGTGAACCCACTAACTTCATTGTTATTAAAACCACCTGCAGCAGGACCAGAGACTACAGTATGCCCAGTGGTTAATAGGCTGGTATATAACATTGTTTTTTCATGAGAAAAGTCCTTTGGGCTACAGGTTGGGAGGTTGGTTGGGGTGGGCATATTTGTGTGAGTTGTTAATAGTTTCTGTAACTTTGAAGTGAACTGATTTTTAGTTGCCTTTTTATACATACCATAAATCTAATCTGTAATTGCGTATAGAAGGTTATGCCTTAAGAAAGGAGAACTTCTTAATATACCAATGTTGAGTTATGAATTAGACCCTGGATTTGTTGGTGGTAATGGGTGGGTGGGTGGGTGGGTACAGAGTATGGCAGCTATGACTCTTCTTGCCTTTGATGGTCGTAGTTTATTCTAAGTTAATGGAATCTACACTTCTGACTTTTTCTTCTTTTCAGATGGACTTGGTGGTATTGGCATGGGGTTAGGACCAGGAGGGCAGCCTATCGATGCCAATCACCTGAATAAAGGCATTGGCATGGGAAACATAGGACCTGCAGGTGAGAATTACAGTGTGCCTTGATTGAGGATTTATGGGGAAGTTAGAAGTTATTATATAATTAAAATTATTATTGGGGGGACATTGAGTGGTTCAAAAAGAATAAAGATTTAATTAGGACAAAATTTCTTCCTTATCTGTGATTCATTTCAAGAAAGGCAGTATTTTGTATTTTTTCTGAGTTGAAATTTTTTTTCTAAAGTCATCATACCTTAGCATTTTATCCTTGCCTGACCATCTGAGCTGAGATAGCTAAGCCATTTGATGAAAGGAGGCAAGCCAGAGAGTTGGTCTTGCTCAGGGTCACACTATCAGTTAGTGACAGAGACTAGATCTCCTGACCATGGGACCACAGCACTGCCACAATCTATTATCCAGATCCCTTTGGGCTTAGGCCTTGGTGTTGACATGCCTTCTAGAGGTAGGGGCTTTGATGGATGCAAAAAGCCATGAAGGGGGTGCTCACTGCATGACTGCATAGCTGTTGTCGGCCACTGGACATAGGACGCACAGTGTTTTTTTTGTTCAAAAAGGTAAGAAATAGCTAATGATTGAAAGCTTAGACATGCAGAATGAACTTTAAACTTTGCTGTTTAGCATTTGCATTTCTCTGCAATGAGGCATTTATATAATATTTAAAAAATTTTATTTTTATGACTTCAGACTTAGGTCATTCTTTCTTGAAATCCTTTGAATTGCAAGATGGGGGTCCCTCTACCCTACTACTATCAGTTCTATATATTCCTTGTCTTCCTCTCAGCTTAAGCTCTGGAGCTGACCCAGTGACCTGGGCCATCACCTCAGATGGCTCTGGTGCTCTCACCAGCACACTCTTATGCCTGGCATTAAGAGGAAGGCCAAGGTTGGGGGACGGAAGCCTCAGTGTTTTTAGAACTGCTCTTTATTCAGGGAATTTTGCCTTTTTAAAAGGACTGTAAATTGACTTCTGCTTCCTAAAATAAGCCTTTAGTGAATGTTCCCTAGTCTGTGCCTGATAATTAGATTTTATGTTAAAGACTCTCTGCCTTGGTCATTTAATTAAACTATGTAGACCCTACAGAATTTTGAGTCATATGGCTGTCATTTTGTTAAAGGCTTATTAAATAGTTTTCTTAGAATGTGATTGACAGTTGAAATGGTAGAGCCATTTGATTGTCTTTTCTTGACAATTAAAATATATTTAGTAATCAGGGATATTTTATATACCTGCTGGTTTATAATTTCTTGTGTTTTCTAAGTTCAAATGTTACTGCTTTGACATAATTTTAGTTTGCATTGACTTTTTTTTTTTTTTTAAGGAATGGGAATGGAAGGCATAGGATTTGGAATAAATAAAATGGGAGGTAAGAAATTTAAAATGAAGTACAAATTTAATTGCTTTTAGGTATGTGCCCGCCCCCCCCCACCCCCCGCCCCCGCTTTTCTTTCTCTTCTCTTAAGCACTGCATGAAGTTCTCACTTTGGTTTCCAAAAACTTTCAATCTTGAAATTACTTTCACCAGTGTGTCCTTCCAGTTGGTGTCTTGGCTTTGGTTCTGGCTTTCTCACTTACTGGCTCTGTGACCTTGGGCAAATTACTTCATCTCTCTGGGCCTCTCTTCTTGTCTGTTCATGGAGGGGGTAGATCAAATCAGCTTTTTGAGAGCAGTAGCATTTGTTTTTTTGTTTTGTTTTCAAAAGCCCTTAAACTTGGTAAGTTTTTGGCAGAAAATAGAAAATGCCCAATATGAAACTTGAGGAAACAGTTTTCCTGATCAGCTAAGCAATCTCTTAGGGATGGTGCTGAAATGCAAATTTTCTTTCAGGCATGGAGGGGCCCTTTGGTGGTGGTATGGAAAACATGGGTCGATTTGGATCTGGGATGAACATGGGCAGAATAAACGGTAAGACAGGTGTTGCCTTCCTGCTTGCTCTTACCCTTTGTTGGCTGTTGGCTCTTGGGTGACCTTTAGGCATCAGACCCATTTTAAATAAATCTGTCTCCCCTTCCACTTTTCTACTGAATCAGGTCTTCAAATTGCCTTAAATATTAGTGAACTCATAAGTTTGTATTTCAGAAACTATACTTAATGAGTGTTTATTCTCTTAGTCACTAAACTTTTGAGATGTCCTATGTTCTGAAACGTCCCCAGTAATTGTCCGATATAAATTTAAAGCTTTCTTATTGTCTGCAACACTAAGAATCATCATGTAGATGCATGTGCTTATGTTTTGCACACTTTAAAATGGTCTCCAAGTGTAATGGATTAGTTTCCTTGGTGTTCTTGATGTTCATGTGTTCCCTGGAGTCCTGGACTGATGAGTTCTTAATCATCTGCTCTGGTTACTCTTGTGAGCAGAGGCATTAATTCAGTTTTTACGTAATGCAAATTTTTGTGTATGGTTCAAATCTGACAGCCCTTCCAACCTTGTAACAGAAATATAATGATGATATTAAATATAATGACCATGTTATTTCGTTTAGTCCTTGGAAGAACCACATGATGTGTAGGTACTGTTACCACCATTTCATCAGAAACTGAGGCCCAGAGTGGCTTGCCTGAGGTCACATGGCTAATAATGGTGGGATATAGACCCACGCTGTCTGGCTCCAGAGTCTGGCTCTTAATATGCTTCCATCCTGCCTTTTAGAATTGCCCCTGACACTGACGTCAACCCTCTTCACCAGCAGCGCTGTTGAGTGTGCCCTGAGAAACCTGTAATCTGTCTTTCTAAATTCCTGTGGGTGTGATGGACTCTGACTGCGCCTGTGGGAATACTGCTTCCTTTATACACTTAACTGCCTTGGAATGGAAAGTCATTAAAGATTTGGGGTTAAACCTTTCTTTGCTGGTCTGTAGTAATGGATAATGTGGAGCTAGTATAGAGCAAGTACACCTTACTGGGATGGATATTAACTGTCATCTGGAAAAAGATATTCCTGGCGAATAAACTGTTCTTTCTTCATGGGGTACCTTGTTCTAGATGATGGGGGAAAGATGTAGGAAGGTCCTCACCATGTGTTAGGAATGAAGGGACAAATGTCTGTGTTGCCAGTGTGCTCTCAGGCTTGACTGTGGCTCATGTGTTCATTGGATTTTTAATAGAAGTGAGAGTTGGAGACGTGTGGCTTGATAAAGTGTTTACTCAGAAAAAATGAGACATTAGAAAGGGGATTTGGGTTGTTATTTTGAGTGGACTGATGTGATTTAGAAGTAGATGGGAATGGGGTGGGGGCTGTGCTGAGCCATGTGGACAAAGTTGTGTGGATCTGGCAGCTGGAATGCAGAAGTTACAGTTCTGAGCCTGGTCATGAAAAATGTAAAATGCTGATTCTTGTGGAGAGTCATAGTGGAGGATGTGTCTTAGGTCGCCTTAGATGTTCTGAGATATTGATTGGGTGGGGTCAACTCTAGAGCCCTTGTGTGTTGGGTCCAAGGAAAGCTGTTGTTCATTATAATTTAGAGAGAGAGGACGAGGCGGGGGGGACGTCTGTTTGTTGTTCGGCTTACTGATGCATTTATTGGTTGATTCTTGTATCATCCCTGACCTGGGATAGAACCCACAATCTTGGCGCATTGGGATGATGTTCTAACGAACTGAGTTACCCAGCCAGGGCAGGGAAAGTTTTAATCACTAGAAAACATTGAAGATGTTTCAGATTTAATTTAACGTTTAGTTGATGACCATAACACATGTATTATAGTCAAAGGCGCTGACATTAGACTAATAAGAAATTAATCAGATTCTTGGAACCAATTAGTCAACTAGTAGATGTCAAATCTTGATAGATGTTAAAAAAATTAAAATATTACTACATCATATAATGACTTGATTTGATGTAGTATTTGGCAGTGAAATAAGAAAACTCTTTCTCTCTGTGGAGTACATTGGAGTTCACACAGGATTTCCTGCGCTCTTACTGTCTGTTGACAGTTGGGAAGATAAGTTCTAAGGCCTTTGCCAATTCATTAATGCCTGCATATGACTTTCTTATCTGAAGAGGATGGGTTGATGCCTTCTTCACGGGCTTGTGATAAGGATTGAAGCAGTGACACAGAGCTCCATCTGTTACAGTGCCACTCTGGGAATTCTTTTCTGCCCACCAGACATAGGCTTGCACAAGTTACCTAGTTGGGTTGATTCAAACTATGAATATAAAGTCCACCATTGCCCAGATCTACTGCATCTTATTAATGCTAGTCTCCTTTCTTATTGATGTTAGTTAGCCGCCTTCCACGTCTCTAAAAAACTTGTTTACTTCCTTGGAAGCATAGGGATATAACCATTTTTTTGTAGTTGTGCAGTAAAAGGTGTTGATTATATAGCGCCTCTTTGCCCGATAGTTCTAGGAAGCAGGATTAGTTAACCTGGTTTTTCAGCCCTGGCTGGGTTGCTCAATTGGTTGGAGTGTCGTCCCAGGTACCAAAAAGGTTGCAGGTTCCATCCCTGGTTGGGGCATATGCGGCAGGCAACCAATGGAAGCTTCTCTTACATGGATCCCTTCCTTTCTTCCTCCCTCCCTCCCTCCCCTTTTTTCCCCCTCTATCTAAAAATGAATAAAACATATCCTTGGGTGAGAGTTTAAAAGAATAAATAAATTAGGGTTTTCAAATATGGAAAGGAGAAAAAAAGGGTGTGATAATGTGATAATGCATTTTAAGTCTTGCTTTAGCTGAATGTGTAAGAAGAGAAGTAGTCAGTGATAGGAGTCATGAAAGGCTTTCTCAAGCAGATAGTTCTGTGGCAGGGCTTGTCCCCACAGAAGCTAAGGCCTTTGTTTTTATTTTTGTATTTTTTGTTTTTTTATTGCCTGAAGTTTATGATTACAGGTCAAAAGTTTTGTGTTGTTTTAAAACACAGGTTGAACCCTGACTAGTGTGGCTCAGTAGTTTGGGCGTTGTCCCTCAGACCAAAAGGTCACAGGTTCGATTCCTGGTCAGGTCACATGCCTGGGTTGCGGGCCAGATCCCCTGTTGGGGACGTGTGAAGGGCAGCTGATCAATGTTTCTCTCCCTCTCGTCCTCTCTCCCTTCCTCTTTCTCTAAAAATAGATAAAACCTTTAAAACACAAGTGAAGGCTGTCTAGAAGCAAGGCCACTGTTCCTCCTGCAGAGACAATGACCCTGTGTCAGAAAATTGTTCCTCCTCTAGAATATACAACTAGCTCAGTGTCCACACTGACAGTAGTTACCAGGAACATTGGTTTCCAGTCTCAGAGGGTGGAATTTTGAGGCAATAAGACCTTTGTTTTTAAAAGACATTGTAAAAAGTAAATACTCTGGCTGTCAGCATAGGAAAAACTTAACGAAGTTATCCAGACTGCATTATGTAGATGGAACCACTCCAGTTGTCAGTAGACAAGTCCTGTTATATCTGTGTTTGTGTGTGTGTGTTCATACATTTGAATGGCTGTGCTTGTGTATTACAGCATGGGCTTTTACATTAGGTTTAGGTTTCAACCTTCACCTTGCATCTTACCAAGCATGTGACCTTGGTCAAGTTACAAAGTCATTTGAGCCTCAGTTTCTTTGTAAAGGGGCAGTGGTGGTGGAGGGTAATACAGGTATGTGGGTTGGTTGTGAGGATTCCATGAAATGGTAGCACACATCGAGCCCTTGGCAGGGCAAGGCGTGTGGCAAGAGTCCCAGAGATGGTACCTGCTGCTGCTCCTGGTACATAGGCAGGCTCTCCTGCAGCCTCCATTTGACCCCACATGTTCTGCAGCGCCCCCGCCCGTTAACTGTAGTAGCAGGTGTTTGGTGTGTCCCTTGTGTTGCTGTAATGGAAGTTGTGAATTAGTCCTCTTTCATGGGCTAAGGTAGGTTTTCAGGGACTCACTTGAGGTGACTTTTTTTCTTTTTTCTTTCCTTTTTTATTTTTTTAAGGAATAAAAGATGAATGTTAGTTTCCTGTAGAAAAACTAAACATGCTGACTTGGTGGTGGCTGCCATGTGTCTTATTATAAGAGTTTTTTGTTTTTGTTAACGTCTAAAATACAATGGTATTCCTGGAAAGGCATAGGGTAATATTTTTTTCCACAGAGATGGAACGTGGCATGGGTGGAGGATTTGAGAGAGACTTTGCCAGAAACGAGATGGGAATATCTCGAAGCTTTGGAGAGCCCCTTGGCAGAGGAATGGGTAAGAAGGCCCGTGGGCCCTGTGCTGGTGGGGTCCGCCCCTGGGGGTGCAGGTGCACCCTGATGTTGGAGGTTTTTGTAAGGCAAAGTCTGCTGGTTTTTCTTAGTCTTTCTTTTAAAAATGGTATGTTTTCTAGACCTAGATAAAAACTTCTGGTCCTTGGATTTTTTATTGCTATCCATAGTGCTACTTTAGTCTTTGCAGGTGGCTTCTTGGTCCACATTGGTATGAGATGTTTGCTGGCTGAGGGAGTTGAAACTGCTGCACCTACCTAACTTTGACTCTAGTTTTGGTAGAGATTGTCAAGGCCCTGCCTAGTAGTGGCACAGGTCTCATTGGTCCAGGGTGCTGTTGTGCTGTTCCAGTCAACAAGGACGGCATGGTGTGCTTGCTGATGTCTTTTGGAAGAGAAGCTTGGTGAACTAGAGAAGTTTTCTAATGTTGGAGGGCCTTGAGTATTGGGCCTGTTTACATGCAGAGAAACTTTTTTTGTTTTAGTTAGGCTGCAAAGCAGTTTTTTTATATGGGCATCTTCCCCTGTTTTGAGTTTAGGTTTTTCTGAGACGATCATCTTAATTCTTCTTCATTAGTGTGTTGCAAGGAGATTACCTATTCCTGGGTTCAGAAGTTTGTTTCTCTCAAGTTCTTTTGGAGCATGGATTTCTACCCGCCCCTGCCCTATGTCCCATCTTCACCTGTTTCTCACTCTGTACAGAGCAGGTAAGAAGCTGCTAGGTTACAGCGCAGAGAGTGCTCAGCCTCTGTCTTTATGGCACGCTGTAGGCCAGGTGTGAGGATTTTAAGCTTTTTGGGTCCAGTTTGTATGAGCTGAGTTGTATTAGAATATATGGAGGTTCTAGAAAGAGGCGTCATTTAGCTCATAGGTGAGACAGGATTCTTAATTCTGAACATTATCTCTAGGACCCCTGGCTTCCTTGTGTTCTTCTTGAAGCTCAGGAAATACTAGATATTTTCTCTCAAGAGTATACACTGTTGTTTTTTAATTATTCATTTATTTATTTAAGAGTGAGGGAGACAGGCAGACACGTTGATTTGTTGTTTCTCTTATTGCTACAATCACTGGTTGATTCTTGTATGTGCCCTGACTGGGGATTGAACCTGCTACCTTGGCAAACAGGATGATGCTCTAACTAAAGAGCAACCCGGCCAGGGCAGACACTGTTTTTGATGGAGATATTCGTTTCACCTTTTTCCTTCTATGATTATGTAACTTGATGACTTTCTCTCATTTTACTAGGCTGGTAGTGAAGATCTACTTTTTTCCCCCCTGTACTTGCTTGATATGACCTTTATTTTCAATTGTTCAATTATTCCAAAGCTTTAGAATTTGAGAGTGAGTTTGTAATATCTATGTGAGTAGGTCAGTTAAAAGTTTCTTACTGCCATGACTGGCTTTGTTTTTGTGTTTGGAATAGTAGAACATTGAAAAAAAAATTTTAAGTTATTGTCATTTGGCTGCAAATACCAATTTGTGGCTAGCTATGGTGAGAAGAACAAGGTGTGGCTCATGACTGTTCCCATGAGGACTTTTTTCTGCTCCGGGCCCTTAATCCTTTGCTGTTCTGTGGTGCCTCTCTGTGATGACGCTGTTGGCTTCCTGCTGGTTCCTGCAGTGGCACAGTGGATCTGGTGAGGTTACTTCAGGTGGCAACAGGAAACTCGTTCTGCCCTGACCTAGATAAAAATATCATCTGCAGACCTTCTCTTCTGCTACTTTGGCACCTTCTGTCCAATAGAGCCCGTCCTCCTAAAGCCTCCCAAAGTGACCATGGGCAAGAGCAAAGAGGTTTCATTCTGGATTCCCTGCTGCTACTTGTCATCTGACCCAAGTTAGTAAAAAATGTCTTGTACCAAATAAAATATTCGTCAAGTTCTTAGAGTAGTTACCTGGATTGGTTTTCCAGATTTAGTTTTTTATTTTATTTTCTGTGTTGTTTATTTGACAGTTTATTTGAATCCTTTTGGTGCTGCTTTCTGTAGTGCCTCCCTACTCAGTGTCCTTTTCTCCTGTCAAGGCAGTAGATTGGTAGTTGGTTCTGCAGGGATATAGATAGATATGTGGTCCTTGACCTCGAAGGACATGGTGCAACAAAGGAGACAATGCTAAGAGTGGCTCAGGTTAGCACTGTAGGTCATTACATCGAAGTGTCTTAGTAAGGGAGCTAGTGGAGGTTTTGATTCCCAGGCCTTTGGCAGCCATGTAAACACCACACAAAGGTGATGGTTTTCTCTGTGTTCAGATTTGAAAAAGCACTGCCCTGAATGGCTGGTAGATGCAAGCTGCTTGTAAAGCCCTGGATTTGAGCAGGAGATATGATTTAAACTGGAGGGGCTGGTGTCCAAGAGGGTTCGGCATAGGTAGAGGGTGCGCTGGCAGACAGTGTCAGGTGCAGAGGCTTGGGGGGTGAGGGTATGTATGTCTAGGAGAGCTGTGAATGAATGTCCATGAAAAGAATTTGGCCTTTCTCTTTAAATCAGTGGTGGACTCATTATGAAGTCTTTTGCCGGGAATGGTTGATCTAAGTGCTGTTTTAGGAAAGTGAGATTAGGCCTGGGCCTGCTGAGCAGGATCATATACTTCACAGAAGAATAAGCCCTGTACTGGCTTGCGGGCTGGATAGAGGTCTATTATTTCTTGGTGTACTTTCTTACTGCCTGCCTTTAGCAGGTAGTTGCAGTACTAGAAACAGCTGTGGGGTAGGGTTTACTCTTTTTGTGGTTATGGTGATAATACTTGATGTGATCTGTGGCTGTTGTCTGTTAGTGAGCACACTTCAAGACCAGTTTGGGGATGGCACAATACAAGTTTCTTCTACATAGTGAAAGACTGAGAATAAACTTTAAAGTTTTCACTAATGATAGCATTTGACAAATGTTAAAGAGGTTGGGTTGAACTGCTGGCAAGCAAGTAGCAGTGTTTTCTGTCTTGGGCGGTTGAGTGTGTTGCAGTTTTTATTTTCATGAGGCTTTGTCTGTCACTTAGTCATCATCACACCCAGCTCCTTCTAGGAGCCGGTGGGCTCAGCTTGCTGAAGTCCTTCTGTGCACAGCTTGTTAACTCAGTCACATTTCCAGCACTGCATGTATTTGTTGCTGGTTTGCAGGGTTTGGGGCTATAAGTGTAGCTACAGCTTTAGTTTGCTAAGGGATAACGGTGAAGTATTGGTTGGATCTGGGTGGGTGAATGCAGGCTTTAGTCTATAAGTACTGAGGGTCTCGACCAGCTTTCAGAAAAATTGCCACTGGCTCCATTCTTGCTCTGACTTTCCAAATTCAGTTCATGAGTGTACACTGGCTTCTAGCTCTGCTGGGTGCATTCCCAGATGCCCCTACCAGCTGGGCCTCAGACTCTGGAGCTACGAGGGCTCCTCGCATCGTGATCCATCATCAAGGATTCTCCAGTTTTCCAGTAAAATGATCTTGTCTGTGTGTGTATTTCTCAAACACCCCACCCCTTTCCTTTTTAAATTTCTTAATTAGTGGTATTCCTCTGAAATCTATAATGAACAAATTTTTATTACCATAGAGAAATTTGGCTAATATTTTTTTCTTCCTGATTTCCTTAGAAATCCTAAGTAATGCACTGAAGAGAGGAGAGATCATTGCAAAGCAGGGAGGAGGTAGGAAACACTTAGTTTTGCTGTTTTGGTTTTTAGAATAGGCTATTACTAGGGATAGTAAAGTGTAGTGGTGAAAAGCATGGGCTCTGAAATAGACTGCCTGGGTGGGAACCAGTCTATGCCTAGCTATGTGATGGTTGGCAAATTACTGAACCTCTGAGTTTTATACTGTACAATGTGGATCTAATAGTACTTAACTGCCTTATAGGTTGTGAAGAGTAAATGAGTTAATACATATAAAAGAGTATTTATTTAAGTGCTCAGTGAGCTCTGTTATCTATTGTCATTATTATAATGTGTTCACATAATTTGGGGGCTTTGTTTTCAATACTATAAAATTGTAAATGCCTAAAAGTAAATATTTTACCTGATTATAAAAATATGCCACCTAGTACATAAAAATGTGTACTGAAATATATGCATGTACTCAAACTCAGAAAATTATGAAGAAAGTATATATCTGAAATCTCACTGCCTAATGATGAATGCTTAAGCATTTTGGAATATATCCTTCCATTAATACACTTTTTAAAATGGGTACCTAAAACTAAATGTACTTTTTTTTGTCTGATTTTTCCTCATTGCTCTAAGCATCCTTAGCATTTCCTTGGGGGCTCCACTTGCTGGCAGTTTGTGTGGTGTGCTGATTTTTCCATGTGGGTACCATTTCTTCCTAGTTCTCTGCCACTGTTGGTGTCTTGGTGGGGGAGAGGGGTCAGCCTCATTTCTGATACTCTTGGGCATGTGACCTCCCCTCTCTAAGTCTTACCTTTTTTATAATTTCTGAGAAGTCCCTGCTCTGATAATATTCTTAAATTTGTGCATATGTTTTGCCACTTTGTATTCTTTTCTTCATCTAAGGAAATATGTATGGAGAAGGGGAACAGGTCATGATATTGGGCAGTTAGGGAATCAGTTATAGAAACTGCTGATTTTCCTCTTCCTAATTCACATCTTGGATTGGGCTGCCCATTATCAGAGGCAGGTGGTGGTGGTGGTGGTGGTGGTGACGCTTCAGTTGAGAGGGCCTCACAGGTTCTGCATGTGGAAAAGTAGTGGCTGGTGACCTTGGTGGTGGAGCCAGACTCTCCTTGTCCAGCGTTTGAAAGTGTCACAGTCACTGCACTGCTGATTTGCCAGCATGTGTCCAGCTGAACTGTGGCTGTGTTAGAAGGAGCCTAGGCCTTTTCCACAGTCCACTCTGTGGTGCCATCGGCTTCTGTTCCCCCGGAGTCAGCAAAGTTACACTCAAGTTGGTTGGCGGTTTCCCTGACAGAGTCAGGTACCCTGCAAGTGGCTGTCTTAAGTTCATTTATACAAGGAGGATCAGCGTTGGTGTCGTTTTCTTAACCTCTTCTTGCTTACATGGCTGTATAATAGTTTCTCTATGCCTTGTAGATGCTAAGGAAATGCAGCCAGATTGGTCACCAGCAGGGCATCTTAGAGGGACAAGTTAGGGGAGGATGAAGGTAGTGAGTGATGTTGAATTGTCACCATGTAATCCATTATACCAGGGGACCATCTGAAGATGGTATTTCTGAACCTTCCCCTTGAAATGATTTTTTGGTGTCTGGTGGTAGGAAAACTGCATTTCTTGGGAATTGACAGCCAAGTCTCACAAAGTTTGTCACAAGTACTAGCACTTCTGAATTAACATGGACAACATTGTCAACACAAGTCCTCCAGGGTTGACTTTTTCCTTTTTAAAACTTTATAGAAATTTCAACTATGGCACAGAAGTAGGAAGAATGATGTACTTACTCATTGCCCAGCTTTAACAGTTGTCAACATTTGAGGGGTGTTTTAATGATAAATTATTGTGGAACATAGTGTCTGAATTATGGATGAACTTGTGAAGTGCCTAGGCCGCTGTACCCAGGTCACCATTCTGACAGCTTCCTCTTTTGTGTCCCTCTTTCAGGTGGAGGTGGAGGCAGTGTCCCTGGGATCGAGAGGATGGGCCCTGGCATTGACCGCATTGGGGGTGCCGGCATGGAGCGCATGGGCGCAGGCCTGGGCCATGGCATGGATCGTGTGGGCTCTGAAATCGAGCGCATGGGCCTGGTCATGGACCGCATGGGCTCCGTCGAGCGCATGGGCTCTGGCATTGAGCGCATGGGCCCACTGGGCCTTGACCACATGGCCTCCAGCATTGAGCGCATGGGCCAGACCATGGAGCGCATCGGGTCTGGCGTGGAGCGCATGGGTGCCGGCATGGGCTTTGGCCTTGAGCGCATGGCCGCACCCATCGACCGTGTGGGCCAGACCATTGAGCGCATGGGCTCTGGTGTGGAGCGTATGGGCCCTGCCATTGAGCGCATGGGCCTGAGCATGGAGCGCATGGTGCCCGCAGGCATGGGGGCTGGCCTGGAGCGCATGGGCCCTGTGATGGATCGCATGGCCACCGGCCTGGAGCGCATGGGCGCCAACAACCTGGAGCGCATGGGCCTGGAACGAATGGGCGCCAACAGTCTGGAGCGCATGGGCCTGGAGCGCATGGGCGCCAACAGCCTGGAGCGCATGGGTCCTGCCATGGGCCCTGCCCTGGGCGCTGGCATTGAGCGCATGGGCCTGGCCATGGGTGGCGGCGGCAGTGCCAGCTTTGACCGTGCCATTGAAATGGAACGTGGCAACTTTGGAGGAAGCTTCGCAGGTTCCTTTGGTGGAGCTGGAGGCCATGCTCCAGGGGTGGCCAGGAAGGCCTGCCAGATATTTGTGCGAAATGTAAGTGGATCTTCAGGAACCTGTCAGTAATATGCTCAAAGGGAGAGGGGGAGACAAAGTCTTCAGGAATGAATGGTGACAGGTTGGAGTTACAGGTCATGTTCTCAGGAAGGGAGCTGAGTTAGCATGCAAGGCCACCTTGTAACTGTCCCCAAAGTTTAGTTTCAGTAGGATGAAGGACTGTGAGAGCTTACAGTACTGTGCAGCAAGAAGTATGGGTTCTGTAAGTCCAGCCCACTGGGCTTCTCTGACTACTGGATGGAACAGTGAGCTGAAGAACTGTTAGCTTCTTCTTTTTTTAAAATTAATTGATTTTAGAGAGAGGAATGAGGGGAAAGGGGGGGATCATAGAAACATCCATATGTTCCACTGATATGTATTCATTGGTTGATTCTTGTATGTGCCCTGACTGGCGATGTAACCTACACACACCTTGGCATTTTGGGATGATGCTCTAACCAAAGAGCTATCCCCGCCCAGGGTCAAGAACTCTAGTTTCTTGATCCCTTGGCTTGAAGAGCCACTAAACCTTAGCATGATGATACAGAGGGGAAAATGGCTGTATCTGAATTATCTGTACCAAAATGACCGCGTTTAGCTACTTTTTGGTGGTTCTGTGGCCTGAACCACAGGCAGCGGTGCATTCTGCTCTCTGTATGACACTCCCACAGACAGAGAAAGTAACAAGGGAGTGAACTTGTGCTACTTAGAATCTCATTCCAGACCTACTTGTTTTGTTCTGTTGGTCATCTCAGTTTGAAAGTCAGCCAGTTTCTTTACCGGAAATCCTTTCAGTCACCTTGAGATTAAATGATGATGTTTATGCATTAGGATTTGATTGACTCATTCATCAGTTCTCTTTTCCCCTCAGCTCCCATTTGATTTTACATGGAAGATGCTAAAGGACAAATTCAACGAATGTGGTAAGTATTTAAGAAAAGCTTTTCTAGGTGCTTTCATATATTGATGCTTCAGGAATCTTAGCTTGTTGGTAATGCATTTTAGTCATGCAGTGAACCTTCCATCCTAGTCTTAGCCACTTTTTATTACTCTAGAGGGCTGATGGGACTTGCCATTGTTCTGCCTGTGCAAGTATTCAAGCAGGTTGTTGAGTTTCCTGTTACGTGTCAGACACTTTTCATCTGTGTTTTCATTTCATCCTTGACCTTTTTTCTCCTTGTTAGTTTTTGAAAGGGTAGAGTTGTCCTTGTTTTATAGATGAGCCAGGCAAAGTCATGTTCCCAAGGTCACATGGCTTCTAAGTAACAAACCCAAATAAATGAGTGCATCTGAGACAATGAGACAAGGTTGCTTTCCAACACAGTACCTTCTAGGGTTGTGCCCCAAAGAGCACTTGCCCAGCAGGTCCCACGATATGGCTTTGCAGGCTCTGGGTAGGCAGTAGTTTGTGTGTGTGTGGTGTCTGGCACACCAGGCAACCATTCTGAAAGGCTCACTTTGTTGCTGAAAGGAAGTTGTTTCTTTGTGGACACCCCCACCCCACCCCTGTTCCTCACCCCCACCACTTCTCTTAACTATGTCAAGTGGAAGCCCAGTGCTAAGATAGAGTCTAGGTGACTTGCTGGATTGAAGCTTCCTCCGCATTCTCATTTCCTATTTCAGTGGTGGCTCAGATTTCACCACAGTTGTTGCTGGTCTTGCCTGTTCTCTCAGATCAGCTGTTGAGACATAGCCTACCTTCTTGCCCTCTCTCCCCTCTCCTTAGTTTCCACATTGTAGGTAGATATTCTGAAAAGTCAGATTGGATCATGCAATTCCCTCTGGCCTCAGATACTTGGAGGTGACCCTGGGACAAGAGAAAAATTCAGACTCACAAGCCTCTTTACAGCTTGGCCCCTTCCGCAGTCATCTCCTTCCCATCTCTGAACCCTGAGCTGCAAGTGCTGTACTCCAGAAGTGCTCTGTTCAGAACTGTTATCAGCAAGTCTTCCTCTGAACTTCACTCTCATTTCAGAACTTGCCCAGGAGAAGCCCTCTAGGGTGTCGACCCTTCTCATAGTTAGTGGCTCTAGAGTTGTAGTCCCCTAGCACTGGCTACACTGTCATGTCCTTCATAGTCACTTTGTTTCTGTGGCTCTTCTCCTGTGTACTTGCTTCCACGGTGCTTGACACATACCTGGATACTTAATCAGTGCTTGAATATATGAAACTGCTTGCTTATTATTACATAGCTTATATTGGGGCAGTGCAGAATTGTCCATCATATTGGTGATGGCCTTGTAAATGTGTTGGTGTGGTATATTGAAAATGAAGCCTCTGTGAAATTCACCTATAAAGTTGGATTTACACAGGGGCCCCCCCCCCCCCCGTTTTTCTTTTGTTTATCAGTTCTTCAGAGTGTAAAGTCCTGCATTTGTAGCTGCCAGTAATGCTTATCATGGGGCTTGCCAGATTGTTGTCCTGTTGGCAGACAAATGGCAATTGGGTGATGGCTGGAGTAGCTGGGTCCCAGCCACCGTGTTCTGAGTATTCATGCGCCAGGCGCAGGGGCCACTCTCCTTTCTGACTCAGCTGAAAATCACAGGTGATTGGGGCCAAATGGAGCCCACACTGAGGCTGAGCTCCGGTTTGCCTGATGAGTTGTGGTCTCTTCTTCCCTCCCTGTGCCCAGGCCACGTGCTGTATGCTGACATCAAGATGGAGAATGGGAAGTCCAAGGGGTGCGGTGTGGTTAAGTTTGAGTCGCCAGAGGTGGCTGAGAGAGCCTGCCGGATGATGAATGGGATGAAGCTGAGTGGCCGAGAAATTGACGTTCGAATCGATAGAAATGCTTAAGCGGTTGCCTTTTTTAAACATCGATACCAGACCTCTGAATTTGTATTTTTTCTTGTTAACCATTTTAATTTGTTGGCTGGATGTATAAAGATGTTTAAAAAATTCAGTTGCTTTTTGGGGTAATTTGATTTACTTTTTTAATGATTGGGGTTTCATTTGACTCTTTGTTTGCATTGAGATTGCAATGTGCGCAATTTTTTTTGTAGTTGTGGCATCTTGTTGACATCGACTATGACTTTGATAATAAATACCAGTTCCTGAAAGCTGCTTGCTTTTTTGTGTGTGTTGGGGGCCACCACCCGAGGGTTGGGGGCAAGGAACCACTCAGTATCCTGTCTGCCTTTGGAGCTGTGAGCACCAGGAGCCTTATCCCTGCCCTTACCGGTCTGTGCAGCCTGCCATGTTAGGGACTATCTATGGAATCTGAACCCTGAGGACTTGAATTCCTTGTGCTGGTGACGGAGCACTTGACTGTTAGCTGTCCTGAAGCAGCCCTGTCTCCCTTCTGTGCAGTGTCTGTGAGGGGCACAAACACTGTCAGATTCATTTCTGGTTCAGCTTCTGTCTTAGTTTCCTCTGGCTGCTATAACAAAAATACAGTATTCCCTCACTTATTGCAGACATTATGTTCTAGACCCCCCCCCCCCCCCCGCGCACACACACAATAGATGAAGACCCGTGAAGTAGGAACCTTACATTTATTTTAGTATTTATATATATTTTAAGGCTTTATAAACCCTTCTCACACACTTATAAACCGTTCCCACTCCCTTTATTAACCTTTTCCACTCCCTTATTAACCTTTTCCACACTTTTATAAACATTACTTATGTTCTTAAACATATTCTACACTTAAACCTACATAACTTTTAACAAAATACGTATACAGTACCGCAAAACTCCGCGATATAGCGAAAAATCCGCGATAAATAATTATAGTATTTTTTAAAATCCCGCGATACAGTGAGGCCACGATAAGTGAACCACAATATAGAGAGGGACTCTTGTACTATAAGCCGGGTGGTTTATAAACAACAGAAATTGATTTCTCACAGTCTGGAAGCTGGGAATTCAGATCAAGTTGGGCTGCTTTTATAAGGGCTTTAGTAGACCTAATTGCCTCTTAAATTGGGCATTAGGAATTTGGGGGTTGGGGGAGGGCAAATATTCAGTGCATAGCAGCTTTTCTTTGCTAAAACCAAGCAGTGTATGAGTTTCTGTGCATGTTTGGTCCTGTAGAGGTTCAGGCTGAACTTGATAACTGGGCTCTGTCAGGACCGGTCCCTCCACCACCACCACCACTAAGATGGGACCGCATACGTAAGTCCACTTGGGTCAGACAGTTGTTCGCAGCTAGTCACAGAGCTGGATGTGTCCTACCTGTCTCCCCGTCCACCATGGCCGGCAGCTGACAGGGATTCGATTCCAGAGACTCAAACCTGAAAGTCTGGCAGGGTACTAGTTTCCTTTCCACCTTCTCCCTTCCTGGCCTTTATCTCTGAGGGTTGAGAATGAAGGAGGGGACTGACCCCAAAGACCCCCAAGTGTTTGATCATGGCTCTACTGTGTGTGCCAGTCAGGATGGAAGGAATAGACAAGAAACACTGATTCCTTTAAAGTGGCTCTGTGGTTCATGTACATGGTCAGGTGTGGGCCTTAGCATTTCTTTTTATTGACTGATTTGAGAGAGAGAGGATCATCAATTTTGTTGTTTCCATTATTTATGCATTCCTTGGTTGCTTCTTTGCTTCTTGTATGTGCCCTGACTGGGGCTTAAACCCGCAACCTTGGTGTAATGGGACAATGCTCCAACCAACTGAGCTACCTTGTTAGGGCAGCCATGGCAGTTCTGTGACCTTGAAGCTGGGATCCAAGATTCCTGGGTTAGTGAGCGGTTGGGCTGGCGAGTTGTCCTGGGTCTACACACCTGCGGGTCTTACCGTCCTCGAGGGAATGGTTGGCTTTCTAGAGGGTCTGCAGAGGAGGAAAGACAACTTCCAGTAACTCCTCACCTCATAAGCAGATAGCAAGCAGCACCCCCGGGGGTGGTGGGTAAGGTTTCCTCCAGCCTGCTCAGAACATCGACATACCCAGGAAGCCAACGTCATCATACACTTCCGTTTCCCTGGTGGAGAGCACAGTTGGGTCAGCACAGGTCACCCTTGGGTCCATTCACCCTCCCACCCCAACCCCCCAAATCATGGCAGCACTCACAAGGGCAGCAGTGCTATTCTGGGCACGTAGCCATCTGTGAAAAAAGTGAGGATGGTTGAGTTTTTGGCCTGGCAGTGCAAGGCCTGTCTTCCCAGGGCTGCTGGCCCAGCTCACTCACACTTGCCCTTGGTGTCCCGGCACAGCATCTCCTCCTCGTTGGTGAACTCGATCACCTCCAGGATCTCCCCACGCCGGATCCCCAGGTGCTTGCCGCCCCCGCGACGTGTCTTGGCGTTGGGGTCAATCATCATCCTCGTGTGAATCACGATCTCCCCCTCAAACTGGGGAGAGACATGCCAGAGCTTGGGCTATGCTGACCCCCACCCACCCTAGGGGCCTTGCTCAGTTGGAGTGAGCCCAGCCCACCCAGGGCTCTTGCTTAGCTTGGTGTCCACACCTTGAATTTCTTCCGGAACTCCCTCTCTGCTTTCTCTGCCTTCCGGATCTGCTTCAGGGCTTTGGGATCCACAGGCAGCAACTGCTGTGGCTGGGCAGCCTTCTCCTTCCTGAGCCCCCCCAAGGAATTGGGTGCTTTTGAGCAAGACATACTCCTCAGAGGTCTCCTTCCACTGCTGTCCCAGAGCTCACCCCCTCCCTGCTTTGCCCTGTTGTACCTGAGCTCAGGGTCTTGTGGTGACTTCCTGGAGGGTTGCTGGATGGGTGGCACTGCATCTGGGGACAGAACACTAATTAGGACAGGAGCCATCAGCTTGGTCTCGATCCTGGTGGCCTGATATTCAGCGAGCCTTCTGTCAGCTGTTAGTACTTTCCCTCATTCTGGCCACGTCCCCTCCCAACCCCTGCCCAACCCACCTGTTCGTCCTCACCCCAGGCCTTTGTCCTGGGTTGTGAGTTTTAGTGGATGCCTTCCATTTTCTTAACTCCTGCCACAGGCTAGGCATGGCAGACCCTGTTCACCACTTTAATTCATTTCAACCCTCACAATGACCTTATTCATGACAGTAGGCAGTATTGTCGTTCCCCACTTACTGATGAGGAAATAAAGGTTCTGGGAGGTAAAGTAACCCGCACAAGGTCACCCAGATGGTAAGTAGTAGAGGAAGGGTTTATTGGAATGCTTTAGAGGCCATGTTATGTCTGGTGCCTAGAGCAGGTTGGGTTGTGGGAATCGTAATGAGATTTGGGTCAAAAAAGGAGGCAAATGAAGTCAACCTTTGAGAAGGGGCTGGTGGGGCAGGATTCTTGGACTGATGATGAGACTGGCCTGGGAGGTGTCTCCCAAGGTGAGGCAGACTCCTGGCAAGCGACCAGCCTTCCTGGAAGGAGTCTGCTGGCCATGGGGTTGGCTTACAGTGAAAGCCTCGTGGACAGGTGAGTGAAGCCCTGAACTTTTCACTGTCCTCTCTGAATGACTCCAGGCATGTTGGCGTTACGAGCCAGCAGTGTCTTCCATTGGGGAGCCCGCTGAGACGTATTTGCCTGGTGTTCTCATCCCTTCAGACACTGAGATTGCCTCTAGCCTCAGCCTGATGCTCAGACAATGGTGCCATCCATAGTCCCATCCAGAATACTCCCTCCAGCTACTGCTGCCTCTTCCAGAGGCTGCCCAGACTGGGTATTGTCACCCAGCGGGAAGTAGTCTTCACATCGGCACCCCAGGGTCCCTACAGACCTACTGCAGCACAGCACACACTGCTGGGCACTGTGGGGTGGGGTGGACCTGGTGCACCTGTGGCCTAAGCTTCCTGGCAATGTGACCCTGCACAGGCCCCCATGGGAAGGGCAGGCTCCTGTGGGTGGCCTGCTTGGATCCTGGGAAGGAGTTAGGCCTGGCCCCCAGCTGTGTGGGGAACCTCTGGAGGGGAGCACCTCCTCTGAGTGAGGCGAGAGTGAAGGATAGACTCAAAAAGGACAAAGCGGCCTTTGGGACAGTCCATGCCAACAGTGAGCCCTTCACCATCTCAAGAAGGGAAAGATCCAGGGATTTGTGGCATTTAATTAGAATCTTGAGTGATTCAGTGTAGGGACTGTGAGCAGAGGTGGGGATGTGCCTGGTCTAGTTGGGGTTGGGGAAGGGGGAGGTGTCTGGGGCATGGCTGCCAGGCTGCTAGAAGGGGACTGTTTACGTCCCCTCAGTGATCCCAGAGCAGAGCCACAGAGCTGAGCTGGAGAGGAAGCAAGAGGGGCCCTGTCAGGAAGCTCTGTGTTAACTGCTAATGGAGGGCTGTTGCAAGTGGCCTGTTGGGAAAGCTCAGGAGAAGCAACCACCTGGGCAGCAGAGCTGGGTGAGGGTTGCTAATGGGGAGGAAGAAGTAGTATCCTAAAGACACCCCTGATGGAAGGTTCCCCCACATGAGGCCCTTCCAAAGCCAGGGAACTATGGAAGCAGAGGGCCCGGGCTCCTGTGTACTGGCTGTGAGCTGAGGCAAGTCACTTCTCTGGTCCTCAAGCTTACACATCTTTAATGTAGGCATGACATTGCCTTGGATAGGGGGGTTTGCAGATTCGGTGACATACATGTAAAGTGCTTGTGTGGAAGCCATTTTTGTTTTCACTCGA
Organism: Furipterus horrens; assembly: GCF_987537825.1. NCBI lineage: Eukaryota > Metazoa > Chordata > Mammalia > Chiroptera > Furipteridae > Furipterus > Furipterus horrens. The sequence goes on along the minus strand of NW_028327180.1, from coordinate 55,641,815 downwards.
GTTCATTAACCCTAGAGCCAGGCTGGAGGTGCGGGCCTGCTAGGCCAGCGTCCCACTGTCCAGGAGCAGAGACTTGGAAGAAAGAAGAGAGAAGGCTCCTTTGGAATCCCAGAGCACAGAGCGGGGGCGGGGGTGTGTGTATCAGGGCCACACACCATGTGTAGCCAACGTTTTTCGAGTTCCAGGCCCAAGTATTCAGGCACCTTCAACACAAGGTCTGTGAGAGAACCTGGCACCTTTCTTGTCCCTGATTCAGGGATGGCTTCACTCTGTACCCAGCCACAGGGCTCCATACTAGCTTCATTCATACCAAGCTCACTCGCTCCCTCTTGCCCCTGCGTAATACACTGCCAAGTCCTCTTGCCGCTTCTTACCTGACTGCTCCAGTGTCATCGTGCTGGGCCACACCTCTGCCCTGGCTGCATCACGCTCACTGGCTTTTGGCCTCCATGATGCCCTTCACTGCACTGTGCCACCCCCAGGAACTGGAGTGGCGACCTTACTGAAAGGCCCCTCCTCCCCTGCTTTTTCCTCCTACTGTCAGGGAGGTGGATCAGTGATGGCCTTACACCAGCAATGGGGCAGAAAGTGCACTTGCCACAGGTGTGTCCCAGGTGCCCAGGCTGGCTGGGTCCCGCCCCGCCACCACCGAACCTTTGCCCTTGGGGCTGCGGCTGTCGTCTGTCGGCTCCACAGCATCGTACAGCTCGTAGATCTCCTCTGGGTCCCTGCAGGAATACCTGAGATGAGGGCCTCTAAGGCCACGGCCTGCACCTGTGTACCCTGCTCCCGCACTCACCTCTGGGTATCCTTAGGCTGTGGGGCCTGGGAACGGGTTTCCGCAGAAGGGCGGCTCCTCCGCAGAGCTATGGAGAGATGGGAGCAGGAAGGAGGTGGGCGCAGCCAGGGAGCCTCTGGCCCCTCCCCCTGGTCTGGGGCACCCTGACCCACCTGTGGCTGCTGCTGAGGGTCTCTGAAAGCTCTGGGCATACCTAAGGCCTGGGGGCAGCGGGGGTTTGACTGGAGGGGGTCCCAGGCTGTTGATTGGAGGCAGAGGCCTCCGCCGGGGTAGGTGACTGGGTTTGAGGCCCAGCTTTGAAGCTCCGCTGTGAATGAGAAGTCCTGACTTCCGCTGCCTGGCTCCAAACCCGGGGCTGAGTGGGAATGTGGCGCTGGAGGCCGCAACAGCCATGGGCAGTGAGCTCTCTGAAACTGAGCCAGGCAGTGGGGGCTTTCTAGAAGGATCCCCAAAGAACTCCGCCTGTTGGGACTTCCTGAGCAGAACAGTGGGCTCGGGCTGCGAGAACTTGAGGGAGGTCCCCTGGCCCTCAGGTTGTGGAAACCTCCTGGGGAGTAGGCTGACCTCAGGCTCTGAGGACGTCCTGGGGAGGCTGCCCAGCTTGGGCTGCAGAGGCTTGGAGGGTACTTTGAATCCAGACTGCCGTGGCCTCTTGGGAATCACACAGACCTCGGGCTCCGAGGACGTCCTAGTGAGGTCACCAAACTCAGGCTGCAGGGGCTTCTTGGGAAGGTCACTCAGCGGAGGTGGTGGGGTCTTTTTTGGAGAGGCACTGAGGTGAGGTTGTGAAAAGCTGGGGTGGGGCTCACTGGGTTCAGGCTTCCTCGGGGGCACCTGAGGCTGCTGGGGCTTTTGGGGGAGCACACTGAACTCAGGGTGTGGCGGCTTCTTTGGAAGGGTACCGAACTCAGGCTGTGAGGGCTTTAGGGTGGCCGCATTGAGCTCAGGTTGCTGGAA